>NC_083227.1:99201371-99821058 GCF_032191835.1 Heteronotia binoei
AGTCAGACCTGGCATCCCTGCGTGTATATACAGTCAGCTTTTTGCCTGCTTCTAGCCCACTCCATTTTTTATCTGTTGGGTTTTAAGCTCCGGGGGCCTTGGTATGTGGACAAGGCCAAACCCATGGATTGCTCTTTGGCATGCACAGACTTTGAGGCATTTAGTATAACTTTCTGGAATTGGCCACAAAAGCACACAACTGCCTTTTCATTGGCCCATCTAGTAGCCCAACCTGTAGGGAACGCCTGGCAGTGTTTCAGGCCCTGGCAGGCGAGTTGTGAGTCTCTCTGGCCCAGGACAAGACTGAGGGCCCCACAATTCAGCTAACCTATTTAGGCATCCAGTTGGATTCTGTGGAATTGACTTCCACACCTGCCAGAGGTTAAGCTTTTAGCACTGAAGGCCTTTATCACACTGGTTTTGGCATGTGCCAAATGTACAGTTGGTCATAGGGTGTCTTAACTTTGCCTGCCAGATAGTTATGCCAGACACAGGCCACGGTGTTGTGTGTCTGGCACAAGCCATGGTGGTGCCTCCATGCCCCATCATCACATGCAGATAACCAAGACAATAAAAGAGGACACCACGTTATGCATAGCCTTTCTTTCAGAGTACAATGTGATCACCATTTGATGAGGTTCTGGTGCAATAACCAGGCAGTAGTGAGGATGGAGAATAAGCAAACATCATGCTCAGAGCAGATTATGTGCCTTGTAAGCAGGTCTGTCCTTGTAAGTCTATATGGTAATATAACATTTTCAACTCACCATGTATCAGGTGTCAATAACAGCATTGTGGGTGCCTTGTCTCACCTCCAGGAGGAGAGGTTTTGCAGCCTGGAGCCAGAGGCCAAACAATACCTGAACCCATTTCCCAAGGAGCTCTAAGGATTATGGAATATATCATAATGTAGAGAGTATTTCCACTCAGTTGCCCCTTCTACATTTTGTTCTTACACATCAGTGGCCTTGACCTTCTTGGCCTTCTCTGTAGGTGTGGAGGGCCTGGATGCCTGGCTAGTGTTGGAGGAACTGGTCTTCCTGTACTTTTCACTTGTGGGAGTGCGACCTAAGAAAAACAAGTGTGCCCACAAAACAGACCTTGTAATTGACTAGGAAATATTTCTATTAAATAAGCATAACAGCATTTAAAACATTCCTATAGTTTCATAGCAAATTCACAAAGTCCAGTGTCTCTTAAACCAACAATGAATAAGTTCTTCCTGTGTGACTCCTCATGAAAATTACTTCTCCTTTCCCAGAGCCCCGAAGGCTCCAAAATTCAAGGCACCAGGAGGAGTCAATGTGCAGGATTCGACTCCAAAGGATTAGTTTCCTTCATGTGGTTGCCAGCTAGGAGATCCAGGTTCTGTTATACAAAGCCTTTTTGCAAGCCAAATAACAATGTTTACAAATTGCTGTGGAAGGTTAAAATGTACACAAAAGTTACCAAACAGGCTACATTGCATAACAAAAGAGAAAAGGGAAGCAATACAGGGCAAATCATCAACAATACCTCTCAAAGCATCATTTCTATATGCCCACTTCTCAAAACATTTCTTCAACTTGGATTGCACATGCTCATTAGCAATATAAAAACCAACCACAGCTGTTGCAAGTTAGCAATCTTAAAGAGACCATACAATTAACAAACAAATCCAGTAAGTTACAAAAACAAACACATACCCTGGAAATAACTCAAATATAACATGAAAGATCATTCGATTGATTCAAGCCAAAGGGCTCTATTGAGTTGAGGCGATGAATCCATCGAGCCTCTTTCTGCAAGAGAAACCTATATGGATCACCTCCTTTGCATTCAGACCTCTCTATTTTTTGTATCACAAAAAACCTCAAAGACTCAATGTTATGATTAGTCTCAGCAAAGTGTTGAGAAAGTGGTACTCCTGGCACATGGTGACGAACCTGGGAGATATGTTTCAAGACACATGTCTTTACAGTCCTCCTTGAACAACCCACATATATTTTAGAACAATCCCCACATATTAAAGCATAGATCACATTTTTAGAGTTTCTGTTTGTAAAGTCAGATCAATATTCACATTCGATTTTGGGTCATGGTATGAAGTAATTGCTAATACAAATCCACAGGCTTTGCAACCCCTGCACTGGAATGCCCAGCAGGCATACGTGGAGGAACACTTTCCTCTGGCAAATCAGATTTAACCAACATGTCCCACTTCAGGGTGATCAGAAAGTGGGGGGGAGGGAAATGTCTGTTGGGCACCCCATTGTTCCCTGTGGAGAATTGATATCTGGGGCTCTGAGGGGGCCCCTGTTTTTTGAGCTAGAGGCACCAAATTTTCAGCATAGCATCTGGCGACTCTCCTCAAAACACCCTCCAATTTTCAAAAAGATTGGACCAGGGGGTCCAATGTCATGAGCCCCAAAAGAAGGAGGCCCTGTCCTTCATTATTCCAAATGGAGGGAAGGCATTTAAAAGGTGTGTATTTAAATGTGATGGTCAGAACTCCCTTTGGAGTTCAATTCTACTTGCCACAGCCTTACTCCTGGCTCCACCCCCAATGTCTCCTGGCTCCACCCCAACAGTCCTCAGATATTTCTTGAGTCAGACTTTGCAACCCTAGGCATGAGGGACTCACCTTCAGCTGGCCTCATTGATGGCAGGAGGCCTGTGTTTGGTGCAGGCCATAAAGGTTTTTCTGGAAGTGTAGCCCCACAGGCCAGGCTCACATTTAATTCATACGGATGGCTTGCAGTCTGGCATAGTGGCCTTGGGCCTTCTCCCCCCCACTCCCCCCCCCGGGACTTCAGGCCCCATTCCTTTTGAATTGGGGCAATGACCATTGCTGCTGAGTTGGAGCTGTGGCCATAATGCATTCAGACCATTGGTAGATGGCACTCTGAGGCATACAGAACATACATTCAGCCATACATGGCTATTGCTTTTAATGATTACTTATTCTGTTTTAGGGGGCCAACACAAATCAGTTTGGATCTGTGGGCACAGTGATACATTTGGGCAAAAATGACCAGGGGGTTCACACACATATTGGCTTGGCACACTAGGCCAAGGAACATTTGCTAGTGTTATGGTGGAGCTACCAACAATGACCATCTAACTGCCCAGACAGGATCAATGTGACAAGGAGATGACCAACAGGCTGGGCAATATCGTGGCGGCCATAGGAGGCTGCAGGATCCAGCATCCAGACATCTCTCACAGAGTGAAGCATTGTGTCACACAGATGGCATGCACCTATCTCACTGGGGGATGGACATCTGGCTACATGGAGTTCAGGATAGCCTCTGGGTTTTGGTTGCAGCTATAGGAGCTTTGGTGGGAGGTAAGGGCTTGTGGTAGTGGCTGCATCCATATTTAGGAAAACCATCCTTCATGCCCCTTTTCCTACATATGGGGATCCCCTTAAGAGATCTTGGCATGAGGGCTTTCAAGGGGCACGCCCAGCTCAGGGGTTTCCAAGGGTTACCTCATGCTCAAGTGGCAGGGGAGACTGCTTAGTGGCAGTTGTGTTCATGGAATCCAGCATCCTGCTATCCCATGGTTCTCACCCCCACACCCCAGCAGGTGGGCTGGAGAGGGACTGAAATTCATCAATTGGCAGGAGGGTCAGTGAATGCCAGGATACTGTGCCAAGACTTCTTACAGCTGCAACCCATAAAGTTGTGGTCAATTTTATTCCAAATTGAAGTTGTAAATCTGAATTACTAAACTGTTGCTGTAGGAGGGATCCCTCACCTTCATCACCGTCTCCCTTCCCCAGGCGCTGTGGCTGCAAACACAGGAAATTGTGGCAAACAAAAGAGTATTATATTCCTGAAAACAAAAGGCAAGTAAAGCAATGCAAAATGCCTGCGTCATGTGTTTTGATGACAGCTGTATTAGCAGAATGGAATCCTGACAATATATCATGTGTGCACACAGTGGTGATCCCACCATACATGGCCATATAACTCTGCCTTCCTTCCACACACACAGTGATTCATTATGTAGCATAAGAACATAAGAAAAGCCAAGTTGGATCAGGCCAATGGCCCATCCATTCCAACACTCTGTGTCACACAGTGGTCAAAAAAACCAAGTGCCATCAGGAGGTCCACCAGTGGGGCCAGGACACTAGAAGCTCTCCCACTGTGCCCCCCCCCCAAGCACCAGGAATACAGAGCATCACCACCCCAGACAGAGAGTTCCAATGATAAGCTGTGGCTAATAGCCACTGATGGACCTCTGCTCCATATGCTTCTCCAGTCCCCTCTTGAAGCTATCTATGCTTGTAGCCACCACCACCTCCTGTGGCAGTAAATTCCATGTGTTAATCACCCTTTGGGTGAAGAAGTACTTCCTTTTAACAGTTCAAACCTGACTCAGCAATTTCATTGAGTGCCCATGAGTTCTTGTATTGTGAGAAAGGGAGAAAAATCCTTCTTTCTCTACCTTCTCTATTCCATGCATAATCTTGTAAACCTCTATCATGTCACCCCTCAGTCGACGTTTCTCCAAGCTAAACAGCCCCAAGCATTTTAACCTTTCTTCACAGGGAAAGTGTTCCAAACCTTTAATCATTCTAGTTACCCTTCTCTGGAGTTTTTCCGATGCTATATCTTTTTTTAAGCGTGGTGACCAGAATTTTACACAGTATTCCAAATGAGATCGCACCATCGATTTATACAGGGGCATTATGATACTGGCTGATTTGATTTGATTTCCCTTCCTAATAATTCCCAGCATGGTGTTGGCCTTTTTTATTGCAATTGCACACTGTCTTGACATTTTCAGTGAGTTATCTACCATGACCCCGAGATCTCTCTCTTGGTCAGTCTCTGCCAGTTCACATCCCATCAACTTGTATTTATAGTTAGGATTTTTGGTCCCAATATGCATTACTTTGCACTTGGCCACTTTGAACCTCATTTGCCATGTTTATGCCCACTCGCCCAGCCTTGACAAATCCCTTTGGAGTGCCTCACAATCCTCTCTGGTTCTCACCACCCTGAACAATTTAGTGTCATCCCCAAACTTAGCCATTTCACTGCTTACTCCCAACTCCAAATAATTAATGAACAAGTTAAAAAGCATCGGACCCAGTACTGAGCCCTACCGCACCTCACTGCTTACCATCCTCCACTGAGAAATTTGCCCATTTATAATTACTCTCTGTTTCCTATTAATTAGCCAGTTTTTGATCCACAAGAGGACTTGTCCTTTTACCCCATGAATCTCAAGCTTACTAAGGAGTCTTTGATGAGGAACTTTATCAAAAGCTTTCTGGAAATCAAGGTGAACAACATCTATTGGGTCTCCTTTGTCCACATGTTTGTTCACTCCCTCAAAGAACTCTAACAGGTTAATGAGACATCTTCCCTTACAGAACCCATGCTGAGTCTTCCTCAATAACTTTTGTTAATCAATGTGCCAACAAATTCTCTCTTTGATAACAGTTTCCACCAACTTTCCTGGTATTGAAGTCAGACTGACTGGCCTGTAATTTCCTGGATCTCCTCTGGAACCCTTTTTAAAGATGGGGGTGACATTTGCTACCTTCCAGTCCTCAGGAACAGAGGCAGATTTCAATTAATGAACTTCAATGATGCTTGAATATAATCATGATTCAGCCCTGGGCCCTGCATCAGGGTACTCCATATATATATATACAACTATGTTAAAGAAATAGGAGTACAAGAGGGTGTCTGGGCCAGGACACAGTTCAAGTGTTGATCACTTAATCCCATTCATACCACAGCACCATTCAGAAATATAAAGATCTGCTTCAGTTGGTGCTGGAGGCAACAGCTGATGTTGGGAGCTATTCCTTGGTGTTTATTACCCTGACAAAGCATTAATGTGTATCTGAAACATTTAACACACATGCATTCATATGGCTAGGGCCCAACCCAGCCGAGTGCACCAGCTTGATGGGCTCTCAAGTGTAATAGGCATATTGAAAAACAGCAGGATTTATCACAGAAAGTTCAGGACTTATTGGAATAAATCCCATAAAGATAAATATCTGCTACACATCATCACTGTCTTCTATCTCAATAAAGCAAACACATCAATTGGTATATGCAAAAAACACACATGGAAATGTACAGAATGTTATGGAAACAATTGGGAGGGGGGAGCGAAAGAGTATGGAGTGAATACAGCTGAGGTTAATCAAAGACAAAATGGCACTGTGACCTTCAAAAGTACACAAAGTGGAGAGTCAGTTCAAACGCAAGCCTCCTGTACTTAAGAACGACGAGTACTTGAAAGAACATCAAACTAACTTGATAAGGATGTACACAGTCTTGCATTTCATTAGAAATAAATGTCGCTTACTCCCTATTCTAGGTAATCATTTCTAATACAATATCAAAGTATCTAATTCTCAATGCGGCCAACTCTGTGGATACTTCAATCCAGGAATTGGAGCCATGAATAGGCAAGACAGATCTTTCTACAAATCTGAGGAAAACCCCAGCTTTGCAGAAAAACTGAAATCTAAAAACAATCACAACACACTGTGAGGTATAATCCTTCAAAATAACAGAAGCAGTGCCTTAGCTAGGGAAAGGAAAGACTAAAGTCCTTGCAGGTTTGTATGTGCCTTCTACTGATTTATTATGGGTAATCTACACTAATAATGTCACCAAATTTCATAATTATTACCTGATTCAGTATATAGAACTGGCCAGCTGAGAACTACAAATTTAAGCCCCATTTTTCACAGAAATTCATTTCTATATGGAACCTAAAATGAGATCCTATACATGTGCAGTAGACATTCAGGTAACTAGGTGCCAAGAAAGCAGCATTTCTAGAGAAGCATACAAAGGAAAGACCTGAAAAGCAAAGAGGGTCCTGGAAAGGGCTCTGCCCCCTAGCCTGCCTGTACCAGGGCCCGACCTACATAGTTTTTGAGGGGGGGGGGCAAAACCAAAAAATGGCACCCCCACTCAAAAATGGGAGGCAGGTGATCGGCCCCCCCCATTTAAATACCCCCCGGTGGGGTGTTTAAATGGGGAGGGAAGCTATGGGGTTTGCTTTTGCAGCCTCCCCACCTCTGGGGGAGGCGGCAAAGGCAGGCGATCTGCCTCCCTCTACCCATTTAAATGCCCCGTGGGATGTTTACATGGGGAAGGAAACCAGGTGGCTTGTCTTTGCTGCCTCCTGGCCTTGCTGGGAGATGGCAAAGGCAGGCAATCTGCCTTCCCCTCCCTATTCAAACACCCCATCAGGGTGTTTATATGGGGAGGGAAGCCCTGGAGCTTCCTTTGCCATCTCCCTGCCTCATGAGATGGCAAAGGCAAGTAATCTGCCCCCCTTCCCCATTTAAACACCCCCAGCGGGGTGTTTACATGGGGAGGGAAGTCAGGAGGCTTGCCTTTGCCACCTCTTGGCCTCGCGGGGAGGCTGCAAAGGCAGGTGATCTGCCTCCCCCACTCCATTCAAACACCCTACTGGGGTGCTTACGTGGGGAGGAAAGTTTGGGGGCTTCCTTTGCCGTCACAAAGGCAAGCGATCTGCCTCCCCCTTCCCATTTAATACCCTGTGGGGTGTTTACATGGGGAGGGAAGCCAGGGGGCTTGCCTTTGCCACCTCCCCGCCTCACGGGGAGATGGCAAAGGCAAGTGATCTGCCCCCCCCCTCCTCATGTAAACACTCGAACGGGGTGTTTACATGGGGAGGGAAATCTGGGGACTTGCCTTTGCTGCCTCCCAGCCTCATGGGGAGACTGCAGAGGCAGGCGATCTGCCTCCGTCTCCCCATTGGGAGAGGAGGAAGATCGGAGGCAGGAAGCTCTTTTCACTGCCTTTCTGCCTTGCAAAGAGGTGGCGAAAGGAGCCGATCTGCCTCCCTCCTTGTTTAAAGACCTCGCCAGTCAAAGGGAGGCAGATTGACTCCATTTACCTCCTCTCTGCAAGGCAAAGGAGCAAATAGGTGGCAGGGTGGGCCACCTCCCTCCCCCCGCACAGGCAGGCCACCCTGCGGGCCCCCCGCCCGCCACTCTCAGGCGCCAGCCTCATGCTTACCGGCTTCAGCCAGCATTGCAAGGGACCCTTCTGTTAATGTCAAGCGGGAAATGGCTTCACTTCCCCCTCCCTTCCTGTTCTGGAAGGGAGGGGGTGAGAGCAAAGCCTTTTCCCGCTTGATATTAACAGAGGGAGCCTCTTGCAATGCTGGGCAAAACCGGTAAGCACAAGGCTGGCATCGCTACTCTGAGCGTGTGGGGGGGGAGCGGTGTACAGACCACTTACCCCCCCCCCGGGCGCCAGCCTTCCGCTTACCGACTTCGCCTGGCATCGCAGGAGACCCCCTCTGTTAATATCAAGTAGGAAAAGGCTTCACTCTCACCCCTCCCTTCCGGGACAGCAAGCACTAGGCTAGCGTCTGAGCGCATGGGAGGGGGTGCAGCATGGGTCAGCCTGGGGGCCACGGGCAGTAAGTCTGCCTGGAGCCCCGCGTGCTTTTAGGCCGGCCCTGCTTGCATCCCCAATCTGCCTCCCGATCTGCTGGCTTGCTCCCCCTACCCGCCCTCCTGGGAGTGCCCAATTTGGCGCCCCCCCCAGGCGGTCCCAGGGACAAGCTACCCCTAGTACCCCCCCACTATATCTGGCCCTGGCCCGTACCCATGCCTCCCCAACAGAAGGGGAAAGGAGTAAAATATGACTCTCTCACCATCACCACAGTAAGCCTGCCATCCTAGCGCCAACCCTGTGTGGCGCAGCTATTTTGCTTGTAGTGCTGGTGGCTCACCCATCCTGCACAGGCCTGGAGCAGCTGGTTCACTCACCACGGCTCACCTGCCCAATCCTGGCCTGGGAAAGCCAAGTTGCTCATGATAGTTGCTCCTCCACCCAACATGGGGAAGGGGCCATCAGTTCACCAGAACAGCGGATGAAAGAGCTATTGGTTTGTCATATCAGAGGCCCTAGTGGGAGCAGCCCCCAGGACTTCTCCTAATAGCCTGAATTGCCAGCCCACACCAATGCATATGCATTATTACTGTTAGCGCTTTTTCCTTAGTGAAGCTGCCATTGGGTACTATGAATGCCATACAGGCATCAAACTTAAAAGAAAATACTATGCTTCATGGCAAATAATCTAATCATTTGACCTCTGTTCCAAATTCAAAAATCAGATTACATATTAGCATACCTGATGAGCCAATGATTTACATATGATTTATAGCATGTTATTTACAACAAAATAATATCATGTTATATGAAGAAATACATTTTCGTGCTCCTAAACGTTTGACGACATGAAGCAGCAGCCAGTCATTGTACGAAGTGTTTTAATGCATGAGGTACAGAGATGAATAGGGAAATGCAATCATGCATATATCTAGATACTTTGTAACCATATCTGCACAATATATGCACAATATGTATACAAGCTGGGAAAGAGACTCTGGAAAATGAACAGGTTTTTTTAATCTAATCACCCAAAAAAGCACATAAATATTAAGTAAGTTCTGAATGGAGACAACTGGAATTCACCAATCACTAATCCAAATATTTTTAGGGTATTTGTGTGTGTTAAGTGTCATCAAGTTGCTCTTAACTTATGGTGACTCTATGAATTAATAAGCTCCAGGATGACCTATCGTTAACATACTTGTTCAGAACTTGCAAACTAAGTGGAGCACTTACTTTTCATGCAGGTATCCTAGGGGTTTTTTGTTTAAAATGGAAAAACTGTTGACTTTCAGAGAGATTGCTGTTTCCCAGCATTTATGCATCAAAATGCTTGTCACTGGAACAATGTAGTTCCTCTCACAGTTAGCATTGTCTAATGTAAATATTTTATAGAATGTGACTATGCAGATAGGTGCCCACCATTGAGTTGTATCTGTAATGTCACTAGAAATTTGCAAAATACGTCCAGTGGTCCCATAGCATTTTCTGAGCTTTTTAAGCTGTATACTTTAAAATGTCAGAGCTAAGAGGCTCCCAATAGCATCACTTAAAGAAAGCAATGCTTATGTTAGGTTTTCCATTCTATCAATCCCCCTCCCCCCCCCCAAAAAAAGTTAACTGTTTCTTGACAGTGCAGTACTCTTTTCCAGAGCTGGAGTGTGAATATGACAAGGACTGCAGAGACTGCCTAATATCATTTATTTCAACATGATGAAGCTTTACCCCCACCACTACATCCAAAAGCCTAGACAGAGGGATTAATGGATCTGATGGACAAAAGAAAAATATCATTCAATAGATCTGATGCTGAAACCAAATCCAGTAGCATTTGATCAGAATTTCTAGAATTCTACAAAACCCAGTACATATCTGTTGGTGTATTTACTCTGACATGTATTTTATGGTCATACTGCCCCCCCCCCCTCACTTTCCTCTTTCCCTATTTCTATCTACTATTTGGAATCGTGCAGAGACAGTGTTGTTAGGTGTGGGGATTTTCAACATTTTGTGTTGTATAAATAACTTTAAAAGTCACTAAGAGATGTCGTGGCTGACTCTCCTTCCATTTTAAGGAGGGTTGTTTAGGTTTATGCCATAAGGATTAGGTCCTTATGGCATAAACCTAAACAACCCTCCTTTTAGAATGTCTGATCCAAAAAAGATCTTAGTATCTGGGATACCTACCCCTGATAGGAGGCAGCACCAAGAAGAACAATATGCAGGAGGCAGTACTAAGGCAATGAGGTAGAATAAGGACACAGCAGTAGCAGGGGGACAGTTTTACACTTCATAACCAGGGGTATTCTTATGAAAAGCCAGGGTTGGACTCTGGCCGATTAGGAGTCACCTGTCTGCCTCCTGACCCAGGTGATGTGGGACTGGGGGTGGTGGAAGGAGGAGAATATGGGTGGCAGCAAATCCTCTTTTAGTTTTAAAGGCCTAGCAAATTAGCAAGATTAAAATTAACAATATTAAAATGCGTAAAAAAACTGTATGTTTACCATTGCTGTTTCTTCAATAATAAGTTTTCCATACTTGCCACTACAATTTTTTGGGGGGGGAGAGGTATCTCTAAAATGTAGTTGTACGGTTGCCACCCAGGGGAGGTGGGGGGTCCTCTGCTACCAAGTCCTGCCCCTCCAGGTGATGTGCCGGCATTTGAACAAAAACTGGAAGTAGAAGCCAATTTTACCATAGAGTTTTTAACCAAATACCAGAGCATCACCTGAAAGTCACTGGCATGGGGGGGAGAGGTATCTCTAAAATGTAGTTGTACGGTTGCCAAACCCCACCCAGGGGAGGTGGGGGGTCCTCCGCTACCAAATCCTGCCCCTCCAGGTGATGTGCCAGCATTTGAACAAAAACTGGAAGTAGAAGCCAATTTTACCATAGAGTTTTTAACCAAATACCAGAGCATCACCTGAAAGTCACGGGCATGATAACATCACTTCCTGTGTGATGCCAACAACATGGTCTGGGCCCTTCTCTTTCTCCTGATAAATCCCTTTCATCCCCTGCCAGATGCCAGGAGAGACCTGGTAATTCTAAGTTATTGAAAATGAGAAAATTGCTTGATGCAGAAGTTTCCAGGTTGGGGCTGTCCAGCCTCCCACTGTGGCAGGCAGTTTCCCACGGACAGTCATCCTTACCCATCCACAAAATAAAAAACAGTGACCATCCTGTGCACTACCACGTCACTTACTGAGAAAACTCAGAAGTGACATAGGGTGGCTCTAAGACCTGGCAATTCCTAGAATCACCCCGCACCATTTCCAGGTTTTCCCAAGAAGTGATGTAGCATCATACATGATGTCATCCCCCCCCCTTTTTTCCCATTCCTGAACCACCTGCCAGGTGTCAGGCATGGCATGGCTGCCAACCCTATTCCAGGTTCAGTTAATCTAATTAAAAATTTCAGGCAGCAGCTTTCTCTGACTGGGACCCTGCTATAAGGTAGGGGTAAGGGTAAGATAATATGTCTAGAGAGTTGACGTCAATCAGACCAGATACCTTTGAGCTAGATGGATCAATGGAGTGACTTGGTGAAAGGATGCTTCATAAGAACAATTCTATTGAAAATAAAAAATACATATCACTAAGGGCATCCCCATAGTTTATGTAACCGTATTTTATACGTATTGATGTTTCTCAAAGTAAACATGTAAAATGTGGGCAATGTACCTCACTACCAGCCTAGATAGACACATCTAAGAACTCTGATTAGTCCAGAGAAAACATGTTTACAGGAAACACAAATGTTTTTCTGCATAAAGTGAGTTGTCCCTAGAAAATTAAGAAACTTTCTTAGTATTCTAACACCATATATGAGGGAACTTTTCACATTACAGATGGTCTGACTCTTAGAATTCATAACAATATCATGTATTATTTCAGGTCATATTGCTCATCCTCATTGCTACCACACACTTCAGAAGATGACATCAGACAGTGCTGTGAGTTAAGATAAGGTTTTATACATTGTTGAAAGCTGAAATAATTAAATTCACCTTGAAATTTTACTTGATTAGCGAACCATCCTAAGCAGCTTTCTGACAGGTTTCCCAATGCTTGAGAAGAACTATCCTAGCCCAAAGCTTGACTGCATACCATTGACCTACATCACTTTTCCTTGCCTGCACACCAAGAAATGTGCCAAGAAGTGTTGTTTGTCAACTGCCTTACGCTGGTCAGCATGTGTGCATTCAGATTATGATGTTCAAGAATGTCACCTCATCAGGCACTTGAAATAGCCCACAGGTCTGGTTGATCAGCTTCCTTTATGTAAATAAGGTTTTTGGGCAATTTGAGTTGGTTGAAAAATACCTAAATCACATTAATCCTGCCTTCCTCTTTGCTAGAACCTAACCAGGATACACCTAGCCTAAGCAATCTCCCCAACAACAGCAGTGTAAAATACATGGAAAAGAAACTTTTCAGTAGAAATTTGGGAAGGACTCAAAAAAACATTGCTTGACTCTAATTCCACACAGTTTTTGAAGGTAAGGATGGCAGATGAATGCACTCCAATAACAAACCAGGGAGACTATTTAAAGCCTACAAATGCCAAGATCTGATTGTCCAGGAAGATCCCTAGGGAGGAACAGGATGCTGGTTAATTAACTTTCCAAATTAAACCTCAGTTACAACCTTAACATGACACAATTGCGATATAGAAAGTTTTGGAAGATCGTCAAACACCAAACTCCTACAATAATATGTAAACACATTTATCTTGATTACTTATTTTCATAATCTAACCATCTAACTAGAATCTAAAATTTAGATGTCATTTTTAATGTCTTTTGGGGTTATCAGGCACTGTCTGGCAACCAGCAGGAAATGGGGGGCAAGGAATATGGGGGCACTGTCAATGGTGACATTGTGACATCAATTCCAGGGAAAATCTGGAAGTAGTATCCATTTTTCTGCTGCCGCCACTCTGAGTGATCAAATCTGAGGGAGAAAGCTGCAACACTGAACCTAGCAAACAAAGGCAAAAGGGTTTGCAACCAGATTACTAAAGTGCAATAAAGAATTTTCATTCAAAAATCATATTAAAGTCTAAATGGTGGCCGCTTATGTGTAAAAACAGAGTACAAAATTCATTACAAAATCTGATATAGGCAATAATAGCTCAAGTTCATACATATCCAATTCTCTGACTTTAACAAAGGCCACCCTGGAAAAGACTTTGGATGTAGCAATCCAATTCCACTATTGGAGGTAAAAGTGGATCCAACTTCAAGACTACAGCTTCTGTAGAGACAAACTCTATTCTATAGGTCTATGGTCTATAGGTGCCCACCCCACTCAACAAATGTATTTTGGTTGTTCTGACGAGGCTGCTAGCTGGTGTCAGCTGTTTCACAATTGCTTCGTCAGCTACAGGAACAAGGCAAATCTATATGTTCACCATCGTACATATAGAAAAAAAAAATTCTCATCGAATCAAAGGCTGATTGTTCTGAGACTTTCTGCAATTTATAGTCTTAGAAAGTCTCAGAACAACCAGCAAATTCCACAGAACAATCAGCACAGTCAACAACCATCTTCCTTATCTTCAAACCCCTTCCAACCTTCCCAGCAATTAACACAGAACAATGGTCACATTCAACAGCCAGTTTCCTTATCACTACCCTTCCAGGAAGCCCCACCAAACAATGGGCACATCCACAAACCAATTGCCCTTTCATCACACCCCCTCCAGCCTACAAATAGCAGCTCTCCAGCAGCCCTGGCCCCACTCAATGCACAGCAGCCAAGAAGGTCTGAGCGCCTGCTCCGGCTGCAACGCCACTGAGGATGTTCTCCGCAGCTGAGAACGAAACGTCTGGAAGGAAAACTTTCTCCAGTAGAACACGGCACTTGATCCCGAAAGATTCTACAAACCCTAATGATGTTACCAGCCGTGAAAACCTGAAATCTTTGATAAACACCATTTAGACTCTAATATGATTTTTGAATGAAAATTCTTTATTGCACTTCAGTAATTTGGTTGCAAGCCTTTTTGCCTTCCCCCCTCCCCAATTAGCCATTTAACAGGCTCACCCTCCCCCCATTAGCCATTTAACAGGCTTTTTTGTTTCCTCAGCCTCAGTGTTGACTCAGCTGGGAAGCAGAAAGTGATTCCTGGGTCACAGGGGATGGGTGTAAATGTTATCTCACTATGCCAGTTCAACAAAAGGGGGGGGGGTGCCAGCAGCAATTGGAGAAGGGATAGGGCATGCAAATGTAGTTCCAACATATGCCACTCACTGCTTCTTCTGCAGGGAAGTTCCTTCCCAATTGGTAGCAGCCCAAGATTTGTTATATTTGAACACTTGAAAAACTTTACATGTTCAAAACAAAAGAAGCATCCAAGCCCTCAGATACCTAAGTCAGCTTCACTACAGAAAAGAGGAACTATTTTTACAGATTTAGTCAATCATCCCAGATATTTAATCTTAATTATTAAGTATGCTCTCATGCTGTAGGTTTAGATTGCAATTTGCAAGAACCTTTGAATATGTGAAAAAGGTTGGGGTGTTTTTTCAATTATTCAAAAATGCCCCAAGTTGGGTCAGCAGCATAAATTGTTTTCACAAGGCTTTGCCACAGCTTTGCCCTCCCCAAAATAATAAGAACATAAGAGAAGCCATGTTGGATGAGGCCAATGGCCCATCCAGTCCAACACTCTGTCACACAGTGGCCAATATATGTGTGTGTGTGTGTGTGTATACACACACACACACACACATATATATACTGTGGCTAATAGCCACTGACAGACCTCTGCTCCATATTTTTATCCAATCCCCTCTTAAAGCTGGCTATGCTTGTAGCCGCCACCACCTCCTGTGGCAGTGAATTCCACATGTTAATCACCCTTTGGGTGAAGAAGTACTTCCTTTTATCCATTTTAACCTGACTGCTCAGCAATTTCATTGAATGCCCACGGGTTCTTGTATTGTGAGAAAGGGAGAAAAGTACTTCTTTCTGTACTTTCTCCATCCCATGCATAATCTTGTAAACCTCTATCATGTCACCCCTCAGTCGACGTTTCTCCTAATTTTCTGCTGAAATAAGAAAATTAACTTACAAAACAAGTTGTCTCCTGATTACTGGTGAGTGCCTTTTCTCCAAACTAATTACTAAAGACTAATTTAACTGGGACAGTAACAAGGCAAAAGTACCTGCCTGGGGGACTTTGCATTCAAACAGGCTTGCCCCATTTAAACTTGGCTGTTATGAAGGCTTACTTCCAAGTAAGAATGCATAGAATTGTGGCTTTGGGTAGCAATCCTAATGAGGTCTACTCAGAACTAAATTCCATTGCATTCAATAGGATTTAGTTCCAGGTTAGTGTGCTCAGGTTTGTGGCTTCAGTGCATTAGTTTGCAGGAACACGGTCTAAGTCTAGGTACTTGAAATAAAATTGATGAAGGTTTTCTTAGCCATGGAGGTGTGTCCTTTTTGGAAATATGGAGTAATTCTTTTTTAAAAGAAAGAAGGATTCCTGGCTGTGACGAACAAAGGGAAAAGAGAACTGGAGAAATGCCACTGACTGATGAATGCCACCAACTGTACCAGCACAAAAGCTGCACATAGAACGTAATTTAGCTTCTTTTAAAAGAGATATTTCATGATGACCTAAGATAAGTAATGAAGCATGCGTAATCCACAGTTTTCCAGGCAGCCAAATATTGCCAAGACAAAGCTGCAAAACTGACCAGAATATGTCTTATTTTGCACTGGAAACAAATGTTTAGGTAAGTTTGAATTTTATTTTATTTATTTTTTTAACAAAACTATCAGAATTGTCCATTATCCCTTTCAGGACTACTTAGGTTAAATTGAGGCTTCAGTGTCAAACATGCCTACATTGGACCACTTCAGAATACTGGTCAAGGATTCAGACTATTCTATTCCTCTCCACATAAATAACTGTACGTCCACAGAAAACTAATATGTCAGGGGCAGGCTGGACTAGCACCTTGTCATTACATATACATTTCTGGCTATGTCTTGGGTCCTCAATATGGTGTCTGTGTGTGCCATGGCACTTTCCTAGCACTCACCAACTGTTTTTGGAAAATGGATGGGACTCTTGCCCAGCAGAACTTCTAATTGGTCACTGGAGATCTGATTGGCTGTGCAGATTAAAATAATATTGTTTCAATTGCAGCTAGGGTTGCCAGGTCTACTTACCTAGCCAGTGGGGGTGGGAGGGAACCTTCTGGAAGTGGTGAGGGAGGGGCGACATCACTGCATGCAATGTTGTTGGTGTGATGATGTTACACGGACATGATGGCATCACACCGGGCACATTGCAGGGTAATGCTCTAGCATTTTGCTCAGAACTCTATAGTTACCATGTGGCTTCCATGTGATGTCATCATGCCAACAACATCAATGCAGAAGGGGGCTGTTTGGGGTGGGGCTTTCTTTGGGGCCCCTGAAATTGGGAACCACCCTGGACCGGGGGTTTGGTAACGCTAATTGCAGTTGCCACCACAGTATTATCAATCCTCTTATCCCATGTATTTTTAAAATGTCTCCCAAGCATTTCAGCTTCCTCTGTGCCTGTGGCTCCACTTCCTGCAGCAGCTGCTTTGTGGCTGGCTTCACCTCCCATGGTAGCCATTTAATAGTTGTGCCCACCATGCTGTGTCAGAATTCCCAAAGCACCCACAGGCTCAAAAAGTTTTGGGATCCTTGGGCTTTGTGGAAAAAAATGTTTTGCTCGGAAGAGCATTTGTTTGAGCTTCTGGAGTAGTTTAGACCAGATACAATGCTATCACCTCAGTAAGAAGTAGTGCTGACACGCCAGGAAATGGTAATTCCCTTAATATACAAATCTTCTAATATACAAATGCAATGCAAGTATGCACCAAACAGAATTTTATTACACTACATCCCAAGACTGATCTGTCTTATCTAGCTATGCCAATTGCCCAGTCGTATTCCATTTTTACTAAATCTCTGAAATGAATTGCAGGAGGACAACATGTGACTGGTGCCAACACAACAGGATTATGAAAGACCATGATAGTGGTTCTTCTAATGAATTTTGTGTGTGTGCATTTTAAGCATAACCTTAATTATCTTTTAATTATGGTGAAGAAAACATTAAAAAGTAAAGATAAAGGTAGCTCCCTATGCAAGCACCAGTTGTTTCCAAGTCTGGGGTGATGTCACATCATGACATTTTCTTGGCAGACTTTTTACAGGGTGGTTTGCCATTGCCTTCCCCAGTCATCTACACTTTACCCCCAGCAAGCTGGATACACATTTTACAGACCTCAGAAGGATGGAAGGCTGAGTCAACCTTGAGCCGGCTACCTGATCCAAGCTTCCGCCGGGATCGAACTCAGGTTGCGACCAGAGCTTGGACTGCAGTACTGCAGCTTACCACTCTGCATGGTGTAATGAATAACACACCATTTTCTTTTTGCTTTAACAAATCTGCCTTTCTTGGGGAGTCTTCCTGGGGAAAAAAAAACAGTAGGGGAATGTCAGAATATAGTTTCATCAGAATTATGCCAGATGAGTGCCAATTCACACATCCAGGTTGTTGGGTTTTTTTTTTTTTTTTGAGAATACACGTTGAGAGATGTTGGGCACATGGTAATGCTACTGTACAACTGCTCAGCTCTCAATTCAGGATAGACAGACACTATGCACTGATTTCCCCATTTCAGTCCACTGATTTTATGCATGAAAGCAAATCTCATGGGTGTTTCACAACATGCCAGTATCAAATGCCAGTTTGGAGTATAAAAGGGCCAGTTAAGACATTTGCAGTGCACAGACATTTGCAGTGCAATCCTAACAGAATTACATTTTTCTAAGCCCTCTAAAAGGATGCAGCCCTGGTTAGGATTAAAATTGCTTTTTTAAAAATACATGGAGTGAGTCTGTGTGTAGGAGAACTGGGGAAAAGTTGGCAAGAAATTTGGAAAATACGCAGACTCCCATTGGGACCAAGAAAAAGGGAAAGATCATGTAAAGAGAGAAGAAATTTCCCTACCTAAACAAACAGAGAGTAAGCTCTGAAGAACTCTGAGAGAGATCCCTGGTCTGGTATGGTTAAAAATGCCTTTGGAGATCTTATGAGTCAGTTAAAAACTCAAGATGAGTACTGGCATTTCAAGAGAAGGGGATTTGGGTACGGGAAAGAGTGTACCAACTTTCTGGAAACCAAACGAAAGTGTACTGAAGTGTTTCGGGAAAACACTGGAACAAAAGTATAAAAGCATAAAGATTTTATGTATCTCTAAATATCTTAAATTCTCATTAGCCTGAAACATAACTAAATCTGTGAATGTATTAGGTTTACCTCAGAAATGTCAGCCCCTGATTATACCTGACCTTTCCCCTCTATGTTAAATAAAACATTTAGTTATTTTTGAATTTCAAAACACGTAGACTGATTTTTCACTAGTGTTGCTCTGCCCCCAGGCTTCTGTTTTCCCCAGCACAAGAGATTGATTTCCCACCAGTTGCTGCATGTGCACATTTTGGCCTACAGCTCCCCCCAATTCCCCTTGTGGCTTCCTAATAATTAAAAGACAGTTGGCGGGAACTGGAGGGAGCTGTGGGTCAAAATGTGCCCATGCAACAACTGGTGGGAAATTGATCACTTGCACCAGGGGAAACAGAAGCCTGGAGGCGGAGCCCCGCTAGTGAGAAATCAGTCCTAAAGTGCCATTTAAGTTGTTTAAGTTAAACCAGGCTCCTGATCCTCCCCTAGGTTCCTGGGTCGAGCCAACAGCCAAAATATCATATTAAGACAGGAAAAAAATTATTCAGGAAAGAAGAAAACAGATAACTAGGGCAGCTAAGTCACAAAAGGAAAAGGGAAATTGAGGGAAAATCTTTCCTCTGAGGGAAGGAAGTAGATGGGGCAGTCATAGCATCGCACTGGTCATATGAAACAACCCCCAATCCCACCCACTTCCTAATTATTGTACTATCTGCACATGAAAACTCACATTATAGCAATTATTGTCATAGCACATTACATACAACACACAGAAGAAGAAGAAGAAGAATTTGTTTTATATCCCTTCACTCCCTGAAGAAGTCTTGGAGTGGCTTACATCACCTTCCCGTCATGTCCCTGCAACAGACAACCTGTGAGGTGGATGGGGCTGAGAGAGTTCTGAGAGAACTGTGACTGCCCCAAAGTCACCCAGCTGGCTTCATGTAGAGGAGTGAGGAATCATACCCAGTTCTCCAGATTAGAGTCCATTGCTCTTAACCACTACAACAAACTGGCTCTCTATGCAAGGAAATAATGTCTGAAGAAATAGGAAAACAAGCCACAAAATGTGGCTCCCAACCGGAGGCAGGCTGCACAGCCTTGTCTCCGGGGGCCATTTTGCCTCTTCGTAAGGAGGAGGAGCGGGCAGGGCATTATGGGAGGTGAGGGCAGAGCAGGCATGCCTTAATGGCTGTCTCTGCTTCTGCCTCCCAGTCTTCGACTCGTGCTCGGGGAGTGGAGGTCCTGCCCATCACGGGGCCTTTCGGCACTTTGATTTTCATGCCGCAGCGAGCAGCGGTGGCGATCCCTCAGCTGAGCTTCAGAGGAAGGGGCTGTAGCTCAGTGGCGGCGGTTTCCTGGCAGCCGCAGCCGCTTTTGAGCCATGAGGAATGGTGATCACCCGGTTTTCGGCAGCGTGGAGGCGGCGGGAACGCTTTTTGGTGTGGCAGTTTGCTGCTGGCTGGGTTTTTTAGCTCAGCCAGCGTTTTTTCTCTGCCTTTTCCTGGGGTTGTTCCCCCTCTGTAGCTGGGAATATCGGGTCAAGTTTTGGGGCCCTCTTCAGTCCCCCCATCTTGATGGTTGGGGTGGTCTGCACTGTTGCTGGGCGGGCCGTTTAGGGGGGTCTAGCTTTGTGGCCCTTTTCATTCCCCCCATCCTATTGTTGGGGTGGTCTGCACTATTGCTGGGCAGGACGGTGGCCATTTCCCCTGCTTATTACTTCCCTGTTGCTGGGCAGGGCAGTGGCCATTTTCTCTGCTTATTACTTCCCTGTTGCTGGGCAGGGTGGCAGCCATTTTCTCTGCTTATTACTTCCCTGTTGCTAGGCAGGGCAGCGGCCATTTTTTGTTAGTCTCTGCTTAGAGCCACCCCCCATTTTTTGCAGGCTAGATATTGGGCTCGCTAGACATGCCTAAGGGGCAAGGGAAATCAAAGGGCAAGAGCCCTGCACCAAAATCCCACCTTCGCCGGCCAGTTTCTTATAAGTGCCCGGCGCCTCAGCCTATGTCATCTAAGGATGAGGATGACTCCTTTGAGCAGTCTGTATTAGCTAGGTTGGCTGCTTTGGAGGGTTCTAGTGGCAAGCCCCATATCACAGAGGTTGGGGGTAAGAAGGGCATTTCATCCAAAGCTGTCAAAGCTGCTATAGGAAACGGTTGCAAGAAGAGATTCTTAACCGCTTGTCTTCTCTTGAAAGCAGGTTCGGCCCTGTTGAGACGGATGGAGCGTCACCTCTCCCGGTAGAAGTTCCTGATGTGGATGCCCGGCAAAGTGTGCAGTTTGGTAGGGGGCGAGTCTGTACAACGCACTAATGTAGCTTGGCCCTGGGGACAGTCAGATAAGTTTGGGCCTGTGTCCAATAGCCAGTCTGCAGTGTTTACTAATCCTCAGCCTTGGGCTTGGGGTTTTAATTTGGCTAACCCTCTAGGGTCTTGGGGTGGCCTGCCTGGCCAGTTTCCTGGACTATCCTCGGCCCCTTGCGGTGGCTGGGGTTTCCCTTATCTCTGGGGCCCATCTTACTCTTCAGTGCCTGCTAAGGCCTTACCTTTTGGTGATCTGGCTCTTACCTTAGGAGATCACTTGTTCCCAGTCACCAAGGATAAAATATTAAAGGGTGAATTTGTGGACCTTTTTTCTCTGCTCTACAGGGAGCTTGAGAAAAAGGATAAGGAGGACCTTGATGATAGGGAAAAGGAGAAAATCAAACAGCGTAAAGTTGATAGGACCTAGGCAGATTGGGTGCCCGGTTTCATTATTTACGCCGGAATAATTTCCAGGTCTCATCCATGGAGGGCCACTTCCTTTTTCCAGTATTTTTATATCATATACAAGAGCAACACCAGCTTTAGTGTCCCTGCCTGGCTTCAGTTCGATGAGGAATCCAGGATGAGGGTCGCCTTGAACCCATCCCTTCAATAGGATCAAATTCAGCCACAGTTGTGGCTGCATGTTATGTCTCCAGTGAGACCTAATCTCGGAGATAGGTCAGACAGCGGCCATGTTGTGCAGTGCACAGCCACTGCTTCTGGTTCCCACGGTAATGCGGGGCAGGCGGTTCAACCCCCCTTGCTCTGCTGGGAGTTTGGGTCGCAGGCGGTGTGTGGAAGGGAAAACTGCCCATTTAAGCACGAGTGCCCTCTGTGCGGAGGGTCTCACTCCTTTACGGATTGTTCCCGGGGTAAACCCAGGAGGGGGCTGAGCAGGCAGGGCTCTGGTGGGACAAATAAGCCTTTTGGAAAAGGGCCCCAGTCCAATAAGGGTGACAGTGCTTGAGGCCTGGCTCCGTAATCATCCTAAGGTTGAAGATAGAGTTTACTTGTTCAACGGTTTTAAGTTTGGTTTCAGAATTCCTTGTCAGGACCCAGAAGGCCGTTTACAGCCAATAACCTAAAGTCAGTTACAGGTATGGAGCATATAGTTCGACAAAAAATAGGGAAAACATTGGCTGAGAGCAGGGTGATTGGTCCATTTCCTGCACCTCCTGTGAGTTCTCTGCGGGTTTCTCCTTTGGGCATTGTGCCTAAAAAGACCTCAGGGGAGTTTAGATTGATCCACCATTTATCTTACCCTCGTGGGGAGTTGGTGAATGATGCCATTCCCAAGGTATTGTGTACCATGCGGTACACATCTTTAGATGCAGCAGTTCACATGGTGAGGTGCTTTGGAGTGGGTGCTGAGTTGGCGAAATGCGATATAAAGTCTGCCTTTCACCTTCTCCCTGTTCATCCTCTGGATTTTGAATTGCTGGGTTTCCAATTTGATGGGCAGTTTTACATGGATATGGCCTTGCTCATGGGGTGCTCCGTTTCTTGTGCTGCATTCGAGCGCTTTAGCTCTTTTTTAGAATGGGGTGTGCGCTGTAGGGCTGGTTTAAGCAATGTGGTGCATTACCTTGATGATTTGTTGTTTGCCGGCGGCCTTTACAGCGCAGTCTGAGGAGTTGGGCGTCCCCCTAGCCCATGAGAAGACAGAGGGCCCTACCCAGCAATTGACATTCTTAGGTGTTGAACTAGATTCCTTGCAGCAAAACTCTCGCCTCCCAGGGGAAAAAATGTTTTTGAGGCTCCAGGGGCTGGTTGCCCAGTCTTTGTTGCGGTGGGCCTTGAAGGAGTTGTAGCAGTTAGTGGGACACCTAAACTTTGCTTGTAAGGTGGTCGCTCCTGGTCGTCCTTTCTTGAGGAGGCTGTGTGATGCAATGGCTGGCCTACACCAGCCACATCACAGAATTAGGATTTCCGGATGCATAAGGGAGGATCTCTTCTTGTGGCAGGAGTTTTTGACCTCATTTAATGGTGTCTCCTTTTGGAGGGAGGAATTGAGGTTGGAAGCTGAGCATCAAATTACATCCGATGCTGCAGGGTCCTTGGGATTTGGCGTCTATTTTCGCAGACACTGGTGCACGAAGGATTGGCCTATGAAATGGGTAGATGCCAGGTGGACCAGGGACTTGACCTTCTTAGAGTTCTTCCCGATCTTGGTGGCCGTTTGGTTGTGGGGAAATGAGTTGGCGGACCACACAGTCCACTTTTGGTGTGACAATTTAGCTGTGGTACATGTCATCAATTCCCTCACTTCTAAATCACCCAGGGTTATGAGGTTAGTTCAGGCTTTCACACTGCAATGCCTGCGGCGGAATATTTTATTTTTTTGCCAGGCATGTGCCTGGGGTGGATAATGGGGTGGCTGATGCTCCCTCTCGCAAACAGATGCAGAGATTTCGTCAGCTCGCCCCAGATGCAGATCTTCTTCATACAAGGATGCCCCTGGAGATTTGGACGATTGGCAGGTCAAGGCTGGCAGAGCGATAAGTATCGCTATTGCTCCTAGCACTAGAAAATCATACACAAGGGCAGTGAGCCAGTTTGAGAAGTTTAGGAGCACCATAGGTTATAGCATGGAATGGCCTCTTCCAGTGGAGCATTTACTCCACTATTGCGTATCATTGCAGCGCAGGGGCCTGGCAGTTCAATCTATTTGGGGCCGGTTGTCTGCTTTGGCTTTTGCCAGTAAAGCCATGGGGTTACGGGAACTAACTAGTGATTTCTGCATTTGGAAGATGCTCGAAGGGTGGGCCGGAGAGGCTGGGGTGAGGTCGGATGCAAGGCAGCCAATTTCACCTGTAATTCTTAGGGGTTTACATTCAGTCTGGAGCCAGGTTGTCGATCGGAGTATGAAACACTTCTCTTTCATGCTGCCTCCCTGGTGGCATTTTTGGGGGCTCTCCAGGTGAGTGAGCTGGTAGCTCAGTCCAGAGAGGATGTTTCTGGAAGGGCCTTATTGGCCCGAGACATTCGCATTGCTGATGGAGCGGCATATATCACAGTGCGTCATTCTAAGACTGACCAGTTGCAGCGGGGGAACACTATTAGTTTGGGCGCCTGTTCCAAGAGGGAACTGTGTCCTGTAGCGGCTTTAACACTCTATCTAGCTGCCCACGGTTCTGGGGCTGGTCTGTTGTTCCGGCATGGGGACGGTAGTCCCGACAAAGCATCAGTTTTGGTCTCTGACTGTCAAAGCTCTCGCCAGGTTTTGCCTGGCAGGGGTTAAGTTTGGCACTCATTCTTTCCGCATAGGGGCGGCTTCTACAGCGGCGGCTCTGGGGGTACTCCCCACTGTCCATTCAGAAGCTTGGCAGGTGGCATTCCTCAGCCTATAAAGGCTATGTCCGCCCTCTGGCGCTGCAGTAACTGGCATCAGGTTATTGAGGGTGTGATTATTCACTGTTTTCTTCTTTTCCCAGGTGCTGTTGTCCATGGGGAGAGATGACGCATCCTCATATGCGGGCACAGCTTTGTGTTCTGGGCTGCCCATAGGGCCAGGGGGACTTCGGCTGGGTCACAGCTGGGGCTCAGCAAGTGGGCTACCATAGAGTGGCGTGGACGGCGGGGTCTCCATTGATCGGGACTGTTGCCCTTGCTTTTTGAAAACGTTCATGTTTTGCCACCACATGTTGTGGTGATACATTTGGGAGGAAACAATCTAGGCTTGCTCAAGGGTTAAAGTCCTTGTGCTGCAAGCCAAGGATGACTTTCGAGTCATTAGGAGTCATTGATCTCAGGTTTTGATTGTGTGGTTGGCCATGATCCCGCGCCAGGTATGGCATGGGGCATGGGATCCATGGGCGATTGAGAGAGCTCACTGCAAAGCCAATTTAGAAATTTAAAAAGCCCTTGAGGGGGGGTTGGGCCACTTTCTCTCTCATCCTGGGACCCGTGCTGATTGCACGGATTTATACAGGATTGATGGCGTCCATATTTCCTATAAGGGAAATGCTTTTTTGGATGACTTAAAACTTGGGCTTCTGGAAGTGCTAGGCATTTAGTGGGCGCAGCTGCCTAAGCAGAGGCTTGGCCTTGTGATGGCTGGTTTTTTTGCCTAACTTCCATTATGCAGCTCGGTGAGCACCAATAGCACCCCAGTTTTGCGGCATGGGGTCTAGCCATTTCTGGCCCGTGTGGACTAGTTGAGTGATGAAGCGGACTGCCTCAGGTTTGCATGGATTTATCCGCCCTTCAGCCGTGTGGATGGGGGCTGGAACTCCAGGGCATAACCTTTGCTAGGCCGGCGAGCCATGCATTTTGGCTATACCTAGGGGCAGGGTGGCTTGCCTGTCATGCGGCAGGGGAGGGGTATTTTGTCCCCTGCCCTGCTGCCTGTTATTTTTATAGCCCTTGTTGTTAATTTAATAATAAAGAAAGTGGCCCTTAGTTACCCAAACCCTTGTGTCCATCTCTTCCTTTCGTCTGTAGGGGCAATGCGGCTCCCAACCGGAGGCAGGCTGCACAGTCTTGTCTCTGGGGACCGTTTTGCCTCTTTGTAAGGAGGAGGAGCGGGCAGGGCATAATGGGAGGTGAGGGCAGAGCAGGCATGCCTTAATGGCTGTCTCCGCTTCTGCCTCCCAGTCTTCGCCTCATGCTCGGCCCACCCCCCCACCCCCGCCCTTGAGGCAGTGTGGGTGATAGTTGGTTGCTCTTAATTTATAGGGGACCGGGTAGGAATTTTTTCATCTCTTCCTTTTTGTCTGTTGGAAGTGGTGTTTTCCGCCTACCTCGCACTGCTTGTAGAAGGGATTGTGGAATTGGCTAGGGTGTGGCTGGTTTAATTAGGCTGGTTACTTTCAGGTTGGCTAGGGTTTTTTGCCTAACTTCTGTTATGCAGCTTGGTGAGAACCAATAGCACCCCAGTTTTGGGGCACGGGGACTAAGTCATTCCTGGCCTGTGCGGACTAGTTGAGTGATGAAGCGGACTGCCTTGGGTTTGCATGGATTGACCCGCCCTTCAGCCATGCGGATGGGGGTTGGAACTCCAGGGCATAACCTTTGCTAGGTCGGCCGGGTACGAGCCATTCATTTGGCTATACCATGGGGCAGGGCGGCTCACTCGTCATGCGGCAGGGGAGGGGTGTTTCGTCCCCTGGCCCTGCCATGTTGGCTATGTTTATAGCCCTTGTAGTTAATTTAATAATAAAGAAAGTGACCCTTAGTTACCCAAACCCTTGTGTCCGTCTCTTCCTTCCGTCTGTAGGGGCAAATAATCACATGAAATAGAATGAAAGCACCTGAAGCATTTTCCACTGAGCCATTCATTTAATACAATACAAACTAAGTTCTATTTCAAGCACAAAACAAATGAAAGGAAATCATCCAAAGTATCAAGGTTAGAGATAGCAGCCTGGGATATATTACTGACCACTATTCTTGAAATAATGGCCTTTATGAGAGAACAGAAACTCTCTTGAATAGCTATAATGACTTCACCAGCCAGATGTGTTCCAATTACTATAAGGAAGACTGAAATGCTGGTTTAGTGGGCTTTAAGAACTACTTAATAACTGAATAGGAAGGAAAAGCATGTATGGACTTTCTCACAAATCAGTTTGAAGAACCTTTTTAATGCATAGATTTTCACATCACTGCATCGATAGAAACTATTTACCTTAAATGCAGATGACCTGAGTATAAAACGACCCCCAATGTTATACTTAATTTTTATTACTGTACATATTAATACATATAATCACGGCTTTTTTTGTAGAAAAAGCCCAGCAGGAACTCATTCTCATATTAGGCCATACCCCTTATGCCAAGCCAGCCAGAACTGCATTCCTGTGCGCTCCTGCTTTAAAAAAAAAATAAAGCCCTACATATAATACACATAATGCTAAACTGAATTATTCAAGAGGGTGTTTCTACTCTGGCAATAGAATAGCACTGCACGAAATGATTCATGAAGTTACTTGGACAAATTATGAAGGACTGTGGCCTATACTGCTACAAATATAGTTTGCTGTAAATGGCATCCTTCCATGTAATCTTGCATAATTTGTCACATTAATACTTATGCTTTGCTTCAATTCTGTTTATTAGACTTCTGGTTGGTCTTACAATCTAAATTCTGTTTTGTTGTTTATTGTATGTCCGATCCTGTTAATTCTATTAATTCTGTGTAATCCGCCTTGAGTCCCAGTGAGAAAGGTGGACTATAAATAACGTAAATGAAGGACTTTTTTGACAGGTATGCACAGGAACATAGTTTTGGTGGGCTTGGAGTCACAGGGTGTGGTCTAATATGCAAATGAGTTCCTGCTGAGCTTTTTCTACCAAAAAGCCCTGTATGAAACAATGGTGGTATTATGGGGTGTGGCCTAATATGCAAATAAGTTCCTGCTGAGCTTTTTCTGCCAAAAAAACACTGTGTGAAACAATGGTGATGTCTGGGGTTGTGGCCTAATATACAATTTTTTAATTTTATTTTAGTATATTTCTATTCCGCTCATTCCCTGTAGGGTTTAGGGTGGAGTACAGCATATGATAAAGTAATAAAATACAATAAAACATTTTATAAACAAACAGCACTCAGAAAATTTTCCATATCATGAATGAGTTCCTGCTGGGCTTTTGCTACAAAAAAGCCCTGCATGAATAAAAACATAAATAAAACCACCTGTAACTTGTATGCAAAGTCTGGCACAACTGGGAGAAAAACTAGTTTTTTTTAGCAAAACCCAATACCTCCAAGCTTCTTTCTTAAGAAAACAAACCCTATACTCAACAGAGTGGGCTGGGCTGGCCCATCCAGGTCAGAACATATATGCATCTATTACAGTTTAAAAGTATAACAGGGACACAAAAGTGACAGAAGAGAATCCAAATTTGTCTGCCTATAATTTATATCAACTGAAAATGCTCCTTTCTCCATTCCAACCTATATTCTAGGACAAACACAATATATCTCGATAGCTTTTCTTCATAAGGTTATTCTTCTGGATGTATTGTCATCTTCATACTTTACTTTCAATTTACCAGTAATCCTCTTCAATTACAGCATCCACAACAATGCTTCTGGCCTAGGACTGCCAATCTCCAGGTGGCAATGTAACAGGTGGCGGCAGCGGGTTCCCTGGTATGGAGGGCCTCCCCCCACTTCAGGGTTTGCAGAAAGCAGGCTGGAAGGGAGACAAACATCAGCTAGGCACTCATTATACCCTATGGAGGCCGATTCCTGTAGGATATAATGGAGAATTGATTTATAGGTATATGGGTCTCTGAGTGGGCTGGTTTTTTTAGGTAGAAACACCGAATTTTCAGCATAGCATCCAGTGCCTCTCCTCAAAACACCCCCAAGTATCAAAAAGATTAGACCAGGGATCCAATTCTATGTGTCCCCAAAGAAGGTGCCCCTATCCTTCATTATTTTCAAATGAAAGGAAGGCATTTAAAATATGTTCAGTGCCTTTAAATGTGATGGCCAGAACTCCCTTTGGAGTCCAATTATGCTTGTCACATCCTTGCTCCTGGCTCTACCCCCAAAGTCTCTTGGCCCTGAAGTCCCCAGATATTTCTTGAGTTGGACCTAGCAACCCAACTACCCTGTTTTTTTGGAGGGGGTATTTTTGTATTTTGGCATGTGTGACTGCACCAGGAAGTCATGTTGACCACTAGTAACTAATCCCAACTGGGGGTCTGGAGGATATTCAGAGAAGTGGCTGAATAAAAAGTCTGCTCCTGTCCCCCGACTACTGGTATTTCAAGGAGGTCTCCCATCTAAGTTCTGGCCTGTTGACACAGCTACTGCCATTAAATTTGCACAACCTCTACTTGTGGAACCAGCAAAGTAGCCACTTGTAATTGCTAGGCATTTATATTCCTTCATTTAATCCTGAATGCTTCAAAAAGTGAGGCAGTTAAACCAGGTCCACATAGAAAGTATTTGTGTATTTTAATTGTTTGCCTTCCTGAGAATTTCAACATAAACATTCAGTTCTTGGGCATAATTCAATTCATTACTTGCCCCATTCTAGGAAGGACAGAGGCATGAACTTGTTAGATTATTAAAAAGGCAGGACTGGTAGCTCTTCATCTTTTTCTCTTTGATCCAGAAATGATCTGATGCCTACATAAATCACATCGGTTTTGGGGGTGATCTAGAAACCACACACTAAATGCCACCTTGGACTCTTTGAAATACTCTGGGGAAAAAGAATGTTTGAAATATATAAATGGAGGGCACTGTTTTAGTCAAACAGTAATGAAAGGTGTCTGCCTAAGTAACTTCATATGTTGCTGCTTTTATATTTCCTCCACTTGCTGTTTTTTCTTTAATAAATTATTTATATTTAATATGAGCTCTGGGGAAGGAGTAAGTTTTGCACCCAGGAATGATGCTGCCCAACTGCTAGCCTGCCAGTTTGTAAGGTCTTGTATGCAGAGCTGCCTTATCTTCCTGATATAAATAAAGATACGTTTCTGTATGCAGTAAGGGCAAAGAATTGTGAGCAATTAATTGTCCTTCCAGCAGACAAAACCATTGTGCAAGTTTGGACTGAGTGTCTTTTTTCCCACGTAAATGCAATGGGAACTTTAAAGGCAGTACAAAGAGAAATTTTAAAAACTATTATATTCACAACTTAAAACGAGTACATTAATTTGCTAGTTACTGTGTAATTTGGCATTTATGAAACAAAAACTAGGCATACATGTTAATTCACCTGGATCAATTTCTGACGTGGATATTGTTGTTCTGCTGGTTCATGCAAGAATCCTAAACCCTCCCTGTGCCAAATTCTGGTTTCCTTTCCCTCTGGACAAAAATGTATCAACAGCTTGAGGTACAATCTCTTACACACTGTGAGTGCAAAGAAAAAAAACAAGATGTGCAACGACTTGGACAAACAGCCTATACAGATAAGGTGGAAAAGCAATCTTCCCCTGCCCCAAAAGTCCCTTTCCCTCAGACGTAAAAATGAAGTTTTAAAAATCAGTAAAGGGGCTCTCCTATCTCAAAGTGTCTCAGGTTGCTACTTTTCTTTTACATCCTTTGCAACAAGAAAGAGCAACACTGAAAAAAAATACAGTCAGTGGAGAAGTGATAGAAACAAGAAGTCAGGCAGAATCAGGGCTTTTTTTTTTTTTTTTAGCAAGAACACACAAGAATACAGTTCTAGCTGGTTTCACATCAGGGCACGTGGTCTAATATGTAAATGAGTTCCTGTTGGGCTTTTTCTGCAAAAAAGCCTTTGTGGAACAATGGTGATGTCAGGGGGTGTGGCCTAATATGCAAATGAGTTCATGCTGGGCTTTTTCTTCAAAAAATGCTCTGGGCAGAACAGTTTTATTTGCAGATATTATTTGAAAACACCACGGCCATCTGATCACCTACAAGAATGTTTATGACTGTCTGAAACCATGGGGTAGAACAGCTTAAAACCCCATGTAAATGAAAGGATCTTCTACCAGCATTTTACTGTTATGTGAGGAAAAGCCCCCTACTTTTCATACATGTGAACATCATGATCACCAGCATGGTTGCCAGGGTGCCTGGAGATTTGACTCTCACACCTCTGCTCTAAGAAGTGGACTTTGCTTGCAGTTTCTGGCTTATGTGGATACCATAAGCCTCAGCTTTGCATTCTACGTCTCTGAAGACATGCTCCAGCTGCTCCTTGTGTGCCCAGTCTTGGCCACTGCCGTGGAAGAAGCAAGGCCACCATGTTTCCAGCCTGCCTTCATGAATCTAAGGCTAACAACAAGCAGAATCCATCTTGCTTTCCTGATTCCATCTCAAGCATCTGCTTCAGCTTTTGCATAAGGCAATCAAGCTTGTCCAAGCACACCCTGCCAGGCTAGAGACTCCATTCCTCCTTAGTGGGAAAGTCACACGTACACACCCTAGCCTGCAAGCAACCCATTAACTCATGAATGGATTAATAGCTCAACTGTTGATCCTAATTGCTCAGCAATACCAGAACAATTACTCTTGCCCAGCAGAAGATGAGAAAAGAGGAAGGACATCTCCTGTCTTCATCAAGTCTTTTGTCTACACCGGGTGGTACCTAGGCCATGTATTTTATTCCCTATTGTCACCCTCCTAGTTAATCCCATTTAAATTTAAGTACCCAGCCATTCCCATTCTCACCCCAGCCTAAGTACCCTGGGGCCAACCCAGGCAATATTGCAGCTTGGAAATTTCCAGGTCCACTGGACTAAGGTGAAGTTCATTGGCCAAAGCAGGCATCCAATTAGGTGTCAGTAAGGAATGTCCAGCCCTCTTGAACCTCCCATCTCTCCTCCCTTGGACCTCCCAGTCCCAAGGGTCTAAGGAAGCCTATTTAACCTCTGACCCAACTCCACTCATGTGTGCTTTCTATTCAGCAACCCCTATTACCCGCTGTCTAGATCCATCCCCAATTCTGGCCACAGTGTTGGGTCCATTTCCCCTGTCCTCTTAAGTCGCCATTGGAAACCTTCCTGGAAGACTACGATGGTAAATATTACCCTGTCTGTTTATCCATATATGTTCCCCTATTGATCTATCTATATTTCCTAGACCTGTGTGAATGTGTGAGTGTTTTGTATTTTTACCTTGTATGAAAGAAATATTATTCTAAATAAATTACAATTGATTTTTACTAAATTAGAGTCTCTTATTGAGCATTGACTCTCTGAACGGTTGAGCCTGGTATACAATTGATAACAAAGATTCCTTTTTGGGGCTAACTGTCTCTCAATCTAATTCCCCAATCTCATTTTGAGAGCAGTTTCCCTAACAGAAATTGGTCTAATTCCCCAATCTCATTTTGAGAGCAGTTTCCCTAACAGTTAGTATGGACCCAGTGAAACTTTTGTCTCTCTCTAACATAGACCATTTTCTGTTGATTTCCAAGCTCTGTTGCAAATGCATCTTTGCTTTTATATTTGTCCCAACACAATTTTTATATGAACACAGACTTTGTAAAAGAGGACATTTTCTGGACTGAAATTTAACATTCCTAATTTGAGCAGAGTTCAACCACTAGCACACACTAGTGAACCACTCATCCATGCAACTTACATCAGTGTTTCAAAAATGCACATCATTTATATGTATAGACGTTGGTGTACCACTAAATGAGGAACAAGGGTTACACTTGGCCAGACAGAGTGCATGTATTGCTTGCAGATTTTACTCTTTTTTTTTTGCATGGTAGTACAGGATTAAAAGAAAGTAGCTTTAGAAATGTCAGTATGAAACATGAGTGGGTTTATTTTCAATACGCATACTTAGAAATGTGGCTTTAATTGACTAAAGTAATACCTGCATAACATCTAGTCCTAAAAGATACTTTGTGAGCAGGTTCCTAGTGAACCACAATGGCACCAGTGGTAGGGTATATACTCACACTCCATTTTTTATTATTAAACAACTTCAGCTCTACAGGAGAGGACCCTGCCTCAGGAGTCTGCTGACTTTCAGCCTGCCTGCCATCATACCTGGTACGTAATCTGAGCATATACCAGCTCCCATATACCAGTTCCCATTAGTGGAGAAAAGGAAGCTGACAGGCTGAGCAAAATAGTCTGATCTGCTTTTGTCTGGTATGCATGCCAGGAGTTGTTTCCCCAGGTTCTACATGTTTCCCTTTTTGTCTCCTGGAACTGAATTGTGCCATTGATTTCTGACAGTGCATGATGTAATATGCTGGATGCCAGCATTCTCAAAGTGTGCAGTGATCTACAAACTTAAGGGAGGCTTGGTCTTCCTCCAGAAGAGTCAAGTATAACCTTTCCCTGTCTACAGTCAATATCCTAATCTACCCACTGGCTGAAGCTGAAGCTGGATGTAACTCAGTTCTTAGTTTTTGTTTTTTTTACTTCACTAGCATAACTTGACTGGGGAAGGCAATGGCAAACCACCCTGTAAAAAGTCTGCCATGAAAATGTCATGATGCAACGTCACCTCAGAGCTGGAAACAACTGGTGCTTGCAGAGGGGACTACCTTTACCTTTTTAGCATAATTTTCAGGAGATCCTAAAGGATTCCTTTTGATCATTTATCTGCTTTTGACTGATTCCTTTGATCTGGATGCATGATGTTCTATCAAATCATTAATTTCTTGTTTCAAATATACAATACCTTGTATAACTATAAATTGAGATATATACTAATTGGGTATGTATAGAATGGATAATGATTCTTTTAGAGGTCAGAAGCATTGTTACTGCTGCCAATGGTAATATTTTATATTACAACCTGGCTAAAAGCACTCAGTGAAATTAAATATTTAGATACAACTTATAAAATGAAAATATGAAAACTGATAAAACATGTGTGCATCTGTCTTGCTATATCCAGTAAGCTAGTATGCCTCATGGGAGGCCTTCAAAAGAAAAAGAATCTTATTGCTGATGCTGAAATCACAAGATCAGAAAGAACAGACAGATCGAGTTGAGTAGCTGTGTTTGTCTGCCTGTAGCAACAGAAAAGAGCACAATTCCAGTAGCACCTTAAAGACTACCAAAATTTGTGGCAGGGTATGAGCTTTTATGAGCTGCTGCTCATTTCTTCACATTTAGACTGTGAATCTACCAAACACGCAGAGCTGATCAAAGGGACATCAATGTGAATTTTTACACCAGCCCTGGAATTCATTCATAGTTGCCCCCACAAGGTCGGAATAAAGAGTCACACACAATGCATTGGAATAAAATTGGTCCACTTTATTAACAGCATAAACAGCAAGGGCACCCCACCAGCGGCCTGGACAGGGCTAGGGGTCACCGCGACTGCTCCCCTGCCATTAACGGGCAAGAGTCCCAGCCCCCCAGCCGGAGCTGAGCGACTCAGCTTCCTCCAGACAGGCCCAGCAGGGAGGCACGCACCAGAGGGCCCAAACCCAGATGCACGTCTCGACAGAAAGGCACCCTCTAGCTGAGCCTCCTGGACAGTCTGCATTCTCCAAACCCGGGTCTCCAAACCCAAGGTTGATCATGCCAGACCCCAAATTCCCCAAAAGGGGGATGCTTCGCAGTCCTCCCCTAGCCACATAGTGTCCTAAACCCCAGAAACCTGCCACTACTAAGGCCAAGTCTCTACTTAGGGCTTAGCGCCCACCAAGAGGCCCAAAGCCACCTGCAACCCTTGCTGCAAGTCTCTCAGGAAAAGCATATTACCCTTTTCCGAGAGATGGACCCCATCCCTCCCGTAGAGGTCAGGAAATTTCACTGAAATGTCCGGATGGGGCAAAAAGTGGCCCAACCTCCTTTCCAGCACCTTTTTAATCTCCTTGTTAGCCTTATATCTGGCCCTTTCTATAGCTGCAGGGTCCAATGCACAACGCCATACCAGGCGGGGCAGCATGGCTGACCACACTATGATGGTCCCCGGCCATCACTCCCGAATGTGCTGGAAATCATCACGGGCCTCCCAAACTAAGGCCTTGCCCTTCAAGAACCCCAAATCATTGCCTCCCAGGTGAATGATTAAAACCTGATGAGGAGGACCCGCTCTATCATTAAACAGCAAAGGCAGCAAGCCCGGCCACTGAAGGCCCCGGCGCCCCTGCCATTTGATAACAGCGTGCTGGCTGAGTCCCAGCTGAGAGCCAACCGCAGTTCTCTGGGCCTGAAGAGCAGCCCAAAACACATGGCTATGGCCGCAGATGAGAACTCGGCTCTGGCTCCTCTGGCCAGAAACAACAGCATCTAAAGAGAAAAAACAGTTAACACAAACAGAACCAATAACATTCCAACCACCCAAATCAATCACGGCCTGAGAAAAGGTCGCACATAGGCCTTATAGGCCGATGAATGTCACTGACCCAACCTCTGAATAGAGGTGGAAGGATACCCCATGGCCGCCGCTGTAGAGGCCGCCCCAATCCTAAAGGAGTGGGTCCCAAACCACACTCCTGACAACCCCAGCTCACCCAAAGCCCGGGACATCACAGCCCAAAACTGGTGTCTCGTCAATGGGTTACCATCCATATGTAGAAACAGAAACCCATCCTTGGGCCCCCGGACTGCCAAATAAGCAGCCAGCGCGGTGACTGGACACAGCGCAAGCTCTGAACAACTACCAAGCTCGAGCACAGTACCCCGCTGCAACTGATCTGTCTTACAACGACGGACAGTAATGACTGCCTTCCTCCCAAACAGCTGCAAATCCCCCAACCTCAGAGCCCTACCAGAAACATCGTTTCTGGACTGAGCCACCAGCTCACTCACCCTAAGAGCCCCGAAAAAGGCTAATAAGGACGCAGTGTGAAACAAGCATGCTTCGAAAGACGAAGCACACACGACATCCCATACCCTCTTCAAACCACGCAGAATCGATGGAGAACCAGGATTCCGCGTATCAACCCTGGGACCGGCCTCTCTAGACCACCCCTCTAACATCTTTCGCAGACGAAAGTCAACTGTATCCTCCCTATAACCCAGCGCCTTGCTGGCAAAAGCTAATGCAGACAGGCGCCCCCTAACAGATCGCACGGCCAACCCCTTAACTCGCAGTGAAACACAGTAATGGAGCAATTCCTCCACTGGGAGGGGCCAAACCCTGCGATACCCTACCTCAGCCCTAAAGTCTTCAAACTGTCGCACAGCCCATTCATAAGACTTTCGAGTGCTAGTAATAATAATAATAATAATAACAACAACAACTTTTTATTTATATCCCGCCCTCCCTGCAAGCAGGCTCAGGGCGGCTCACAACATGTAAATACAGTATACAATAAAACCATGTGCAATCAATTATAAATTCATATACAATTTCAGTTATAAAATCATCCTTAAAATAATTAAAATTACATTAGACTTAAGATTATGGTGCTATTATTAAGATCTTTCATAAAATCCAGTGATTAAAACATAAAACATAGAACATATCCAGCAGGACTTTCTTAGCTCGGTATTATGTGAAGGCTGTTTTAAAGAGGTGGGTCTTACAGGCCCTGCAGAATTGATCTAAGCATCGCAGGGCCCGTACCTCCTCCGGGAGTTGGTTCCACAGTAGGGGGGCCGCTATAGAGAAGGCCCAATCCCGGGTGGACTTCAATCTGGCCTCCCTTGGCCCAGGGATATTCAGCTGGTTCTTTCTAGCTGACCTCAGCGCTCTCTGGGGTTCATGCGGGGAGAGACGGTCCCTCAAGTAGACAGGTCCTCGGCCATATAGGGCTTTAAAGGTAATAACCAGCACCTTGTAACGAACTCAGTACGCCACTGGCAGCCAGTGCAGTCCGTGCAGCCCCGGCTGTATGTGCTCCCATCTTGGGAGCCCCAACAACAGCCTAGCTGCTGCATTCTGCACCAGCTGCAGCCACTGAGTTCGGCACAGGGACAGCCCCAAGTAGAGGGCGTTACAGTAGTCTAGTCTCGAGGTGACCGTAGCATGGATCACCGTTGCTAGGTCCTGGCGCCCAAGGAAGGGGGCCAACTGCTTCGCCCGTTGAAGATGAAAACATGGCTAGACTTATCGCTCTGCAATGGCTAGACTTATCGCTCTGCAGACCTCGGCTCTCCAATCAGCCATAGCTCCTGGGGCATTGGCACTGGCTCTCCGTCTGCCTCCGGGGCCAGCTGATGAAACCTCTCCATCTGTTTACGAGATAGAGCGTCAGCCACCCCGTTACTTACCCCAGAAACATGTTTGGCTAAAAACAAAATATTAAGCCATAAACAACGCAGAGTGAAGGCTGTCACCCATCTCATAACCCGCCCCGATTTGGATGAAAGGGAATTAATGACATGGACCACAGCCATATTATCACACCAAAAATGAACGGTGTGATTGGCCATATCCTTCCCCCACAGCCAAACCACAACTAAAATGGGAAAGAACTCAAGAAACATAAGATCCCAGTTCACTCCTACCCGCGCCCAGGAGTCAGGCCAACTATCCGCGCACCAATGTCTGCGAAAATAAACTCCAAAACCCAAATATCCGGCAGCATCAGACATGACCTGGAGCTCAGCCTTTATTTATTTATTTATTTATTCCGTAACTTATATCCCGCCCTTCCCACAAGTGGCTCAGGGCGGCTTACAACAAATAATAAAACAATAAAATCGGAACAAATTAATACATTTAAATTCAAACATTTAAAACCTAAAAACCTTAAAATTTTACATTTTACATTAAAACTGTGCAGTATAATCACAAAAATCTAAGATCTAGAAAGCTACATTTGTCTAGTCAGGCGTAGGCTAACCGGAAGAGGGTCGTCTTACAGGCCCTGCGGAACTGAGTAAGATCCCGCAGGGCCCTCACCTCTTCCGGTAGCTGGTTCCACCACATAGGGGCCGTTGTGGAAAAGGCCCTGTCCCTAGTTATTTTGAGGCGCACTTCCTTGGGCCCGGGGATGGTGAGAAGATTTTGAGTCCCAGACCTCAGTACTCTCTGGGGAACGTGTGGAGAGAGACGGTCCCTCAGGTAGGCAGGTCCCAGGCCATATAGGGCTTTAAAGGTAATGACCAGCACCTTGTACCGGACTCGGTATATTATTGGAAGCCAGTGCAGAGCCCGAAGACCCGGCCGAATGTGCCCCCATCTTGGGAGGCCCAATAACAGCCGGGCCGCGGCATTCTGCACCAGCTGCAGTTTCCGGGTCCGGCACAGGGGCAGCCCCATGTAGAGGGCATTGCAGTAATCCAACCTCGAGGTGACCGTAGCATGGATCACTGTTGCTAGGTCGTCGGGATCCAGGAAGGGGGCCAACTGCCTTGCCCGTCTAAGATGAAAAAACGCGGACTTGGCAGTGGTTGCTATCTGGGCCTCCGTATTTAGGGACGGCTCCAGCAGCACCCCCAGGCTTTTGACCCTGTCCGCCGGCCTCAGCGGGACACCGCCAAAAGCTGGCAGGGGGATTTCCCCCCCTGGCCTTGAGTCTCAAGTCCTCCCTCCAAAAGGAGACTCCATCAAAGGACTCCAAAAATTCCTTCCAAACACACAAATCATCCCTCATGCTCATCCCCCTAGTTCTGTGCTGAGGCAGGCATAACCCTGCCATAGCATCACACAGCCTCCTAAGAAAAACCCTTCCAAGAGCAACCACTTTGCAGGCAAAGTTAAGGTGCCCCACTAGCTGCTGTAATTCTAACAAAGTAAACTTCTTCTTAAGAAGAAAGGTACAAATCCTAGCCCTCAGCTCCGCTATCTTCTGAAAAGGCACCCTAGACAATTGTGCAATAGTGTCGATCTCAATCCCAAAAATCTGGGTCAGTCTGGGTCAGACCCTCCGTTTTTTCAGGCACTAAAGGGACCCAAAGCTCAGCCGCCAGCTCGGCAAAACCAGCCAGAAGCTGCCCACAACGTCCCATCCCCTCGGGACCCACAAACAGGAAGTCATCCAAGTAATGAACGACATCCTGTAGACCCACTTTCTCCCGCACAGCCCATTCTAAGAACATGCTGAAACGCTTGAAAGCAGAACATGACACAGAGCAGCCCATTGGCAATGCTCTATCCATGTAAAATTGGCCCTCAAAAGAAAACCCTAAGAGCTCAAAATCATCAGGGTGGACAGGTAAAAGGTGAAACGCAGACTTAATATCGCATTTCACCAATTCTGCCCTCACCCTGCAACGCCACACCAAGGCAATAGCCTGGTCGAAGCTGGTATACCAGACAGAGCATAAATGCTCCAGAATCCCATCATTCACAGGCCTGCCCTTAGGAAAAGACAAATGGTGAATCAAACGAAATTCACCAGGCGTCTTTTTAGGGACCACACCCAAAGGCGAGACTCTAAGAGTACTCACTGGAGGATGTGAAAAGGGGGACTATTGTCCACTAATCAGGACTCTAAACCATGATTAAACCAAACACCTGATGCAACTTGTAGTCCCGCACACAACTGGGGGACTCACATTCAAAGCATGCCATTGGTCTGTTTGTCTTGGGAGGACTGTGAGGGGGAAGAGGAGGCTTCAGGCATCCCATTTATGCTGTTTTCACTGCCAAAAGCAGCCACAGAGGAGGGAGCTCTTTCCTCCTTCCTCAAGCTCCACACATCCATCACTGGATAGTGCATTATTGTTATGTTATAGCAATCATTCCCAACTGAATGCTTCTGTATGGTCAAGAAACACGGTGAATGATTTGCTATTTTATAAGATAGTGCAATACCCTCTGACATGTGGATGCAGCCTGTAAATCCTGATCTTTCATTAGACCAGAGAGTCTTCACATTCTTAAAGGAAAAGTATCTGGTCCAAAGAAGAAAAACAAACTCAAACAGTTGTAGTAGAGACTGAGTCACAAATCTAAGCAAGCTCAGTAAGAGATTTTCAGTGCAGTTCTAAAAAGACTTGCACTCTTTTAAGCCCATTTCACGTATGTACAAGGGCATAACTCTTTTTAGGATTGCACTGGCAGTGTGGTCCAGTGGGTAGGGTGTGCAGTTAGCTATGAAAACCCGGGATAAAATCCACTCTGAAATTCACTGGCAACATTGGGCAAGTCATGACTTCTCCGGCAAGCCTGCTTTATAGGATTTTAATAAGAATAAAATGAGGAAAAAAATAAGTATACAACTTCAGGTTCCCTGGAGGAAGGACAGGTTACAAATAAAACAAAAGAAATAGTTAAACCAGCTTCCTAGCGCCAAGGTGCACATAGTTTTCTTTTTCACAAAATTAAGTACATTACCTCAATATGAGACATGTCCCTCACATTCTTCTGTCATTCAATTAATTTCTATGACAAATATTATCTACCCAAGTATATCGATCACATTTTAGGGGGAGTACATATTTCTTTCCTCGTCAACATCATTTTTTTTTCATATTTTCAAATCCGTAGAAGTTGCATTCTCCAGCAGAATCAATCTTATGAGTAATTAACTCCACAAGGGTTCAGATCATAGTACAATGGGTTCTGAACAACATTTAAAACCTGATTGAGATATAACAGTTCCAAACAGGTGTCATATTATGTTATAACATTAATCACTGTCACATTCAAGTGCTGGTTTTATGAATATGTCCTTACTAGGCTCACTGTTTCATATGGACCGTCAATATAACATATGATACCTCTAGAGAGCCATTTTAGTTTTTAAAACCCCTCCAAAAATAAAAGACACATAATACCTTTTATTGAGTGAGACGAGGCAAAATGATAAAAAAAAAAAAAAAAGTGCTGGATTTGAGAATTCATCATGAGCCTGAATGTTGAGGTTGGGACCGAGTATAAAGAATGTCTCAGGCCATGGTTTTGAGACCCTTTGTCTGTGACCTGTGTAGAATGCCCTGCAGACTTAAAAGGCAATGAGCGGAGTTGGGATCAGGTTGTACCTGGGACAAAGATGGATGATGGCAACCACCAGTTGTAAATATAAAGACTGGCCATTGTCACAGAACCCTAAAACTTTGCATGGTTCAAGAGTGCCACCTAGAGTACCTGGAATCTTGGGCCCCTAAGTTTTACATTAGAACAGGGGTATCAAACGTGCAGCCCAGGGGCTGAATCAAGCCCCCAGAGGGCTCCTATCAGGACACTGAGCAACTGGGTCATGTCTGCTTCCTTCTCCCTCTCTCTTGCTCGAATTCCAAACCTTTAATGCCATAACAATTGCAAATAAGAGTATACAGAATGTAAAAAGTTAAACATAGGCAATAAAATAAAAAAGAAACAGAGATTACAAGTGCATTTATACAAGATCAGATTTACATTTAAGAATGTCAGCCAAAAATTTTGCCACGGCCTCATTAACCTCCCACTCAGTGTCATTCAGTAAATAATGACAGGGTGGCAAAGTAGATGGATCTGAGGACCCTCTCTCTTGTTTCCTTCTGCATCTCAGCTTCCTTTACAAGGCTTGCTCAATCGCATAGGAGCTACTGAGAAAAACCTCAATTTTCTCCATTGGTTGAGGCTCCTCCCCCTCCTGGTCCCCTGGGGAGGAAGGGAAAGAGCTGACCAGAGCTTCCTTTGCCCAGTTCCCTGGATTCCATGGAAAAATACAAAAAAAGCACCTTGAGACCAACAAGTGCTAATGTTTTAATCATGTTTTAAGTTTAAAAAAAAAATTAAATCTTCAGTCATGTTTGTCTGTGTCCTTTAAAAAGTGTATATCTCTGCTACCTTATCTCAAATAGGTACACATATGGTCTCATTTATGACAGATCTGGCCCTCACAACAAATGTGTTTGACACCCCTGAAATTAGAATAACATGTTCATTCTCTTTCCACATGGGGCCACCTGGCCGAAGGTCATCCTTTTTCTTTTCTTTTTTTACAAAAGACAAACTCATTGGGATACCTATCATGGAAGTTCAGAGTCAATACTATCCTTTTTTGTGATTTTCATATATTTTCAGAGGGTAGCTATTCTGGTCTGGTGCAGAGCAACTAGTAGCACTTTATAGACCAGCAAGATTTTTTGATACTTATATCAAAATTAGGGATTTACATAGGATTGGCCTAGGGTTGCTAATCTCCAAGTGGGAGCAGGGTATCCCCCAGTTTAGACCCTCTGCTTCAGGGTCATCAGAAAGGGGGGGGGAGGGAAATGTCTGCTGGGCACTCCATTATTCCCTATGGAGATCGATTTCCATAGGGTATAATGGAGAATTGATCTGCAGGTATCTGGGGCTTTGGGGAAACTGTTTTTTGAGGTAGAGGTACCAAATTTGCAGCATAGTATCCGCTGCCTCTCCTCAAAACACCCTCCAAGTTTCGATTTTATAATTTTTATTAATTTTAACTACAAAAAGAAAAGGCATAAGCACAAGTACAAGTACAGAAACATCAAGAGGGAGGTGGAAATACAGAGTGGGAGATCAGAAACAAAGAAAGCTGCAAATATATCAGTTACATTTTTACCTTAAAACAAAATACCTAATCCTTTCTACCTGCAAGTATTGAGTTTTCCCCTTATAGTTTACCATCTTCATTTTCCATTATATACTTTTTACTAAACTATTACTTAAAATACAAGTCTGAACTATTCTTCAGCAAACATAGATATAAAAAAAAAGCCACCAAGGTCTCAACACAGAACTAACTGGATAAGCTTAACCATATTAAAAATACAAACTGACTTGTTATTTTAACAATGTCATCATTTAGATAGGCATAAAAAACAAATATTTCTTTATCCTTCTTACATATTTCAAACGGATAGAGAAAAAGATCAAATTTAAAATAATGTAAGAAGTAGAGATAAGGGAAAAAATGGTATGGTAAACAAGGAGCATATTAGTTTATCTCAATATAAGCAATTTCTCCAAACATATTAAGAGCAGATCTACATTACAAAATAATTGTGTTGTCTGTCTTAAAAATTAATCCAAGTTAACTGTTTATTTATCTAAATTTCTTTTCAGACCTTTTCAATTCTTTAGCTCTTATGTCCATATTAATCAGAGAGGAACAAACCTATTATGTCCCAAATATTTCACTTTGCCTTTTAAAATTGCATATCTTGCTGAGAGTTCCATAATATCTAGTTACCTACAGAGAAGGTAAACAATTTAAAATCCCTTCTTCCTGAAAGTTTTTCACTTTTTTTTTTATGAAATGTGCATCCTCTCTCCTTAATGCAAGCACCCCTCTCAGAAACGATAGTAAAAATCCCACGCCATTAGATCCTCTTGAAAAAACTTCAAACAGCCTTAACTTCCGGTTCTTCTTAGTAACTACACCATAAGGTTCCATTTTAGTTTTCTTCTTTTCGTTTCCCAACAGATCTTTTTCCATTTCCAACTCCACAGACGTCACCAAGATCTCTTTGTCACTCTACCCATGTAGATTCAAGTTTTCTCTAGCTTTCAATATAAAAGCTCCCATTTTCTTCTTTATCAACTCTGTTAATAAACCAAGGTCCTGCTTTAGAGAAAATATGATATCCATTATATCTTTTTTATGAAACATTTCACTTTGTGATGCCATTTTACTCCACAGAATAACTCAGTCTAATAATCAAAGTTGAAAAGTAACTCAGAGATCCAGTTAGTCTATCCACCAGCCGTATATCTTGATTATTGCCATTTCAGTTGCACTCAGATGACAAATACAAATCTCTTTGGAATATATCTTATTTGTTCAGACCAAATTATAACCAACCAATAGTCTCTTTATCACTTATTCAATCATAATCCAGGTCAATTTAAGTATCTATACTCAGTCAAATTCAGATTGTTGCAGGCATTCAAAGTTGTTCTTTTTATCTTTTGGAAGCCGGATTCACAGGAAAGTGTGTGTGTGTGTGTGTGTGTGTGAATTCACCTCTTTCCCTTCCTTTGAACTGACCCGTTTGTTGTTATGTAAAATAACCCATTAGCCGATGGTATGAAAAGCAAACTTACTTGCAGAGTAGAATTGCCGTGTTTGAGATAGGAAAGCAATACATTAAAGGCTTGTTAGCAGCAAAGAAAGCAAGCAGTCGGGTGTTCACCTCTTTCTGCCGTAATGGCAATCAAGGCAGCGTAGCATTGAAGCACACAAGAACAGAAACAGCTGCCGCTATATCCCTGTCTTCCTGTAAAACCCCATGCTAAAAGGAAACCCCTCCAGGGTCCCCCCTAGTCTCCAACTACCCGATTCAGGGGGGCTGCAAGAGACAAGCTCTGCGGACCCCCAATGAGCTCAAGGCGACGAAACCCGGAAGTCCCACCCTCCAAGTTTCAAAAGGTATGGACTAGGGGGTCCAATTCCATGAGCTCCCCCAAAAGGTGGCCCTATCTTTCATTATTTCCAATGAAGAGAAGGCATTTAAAAGGTGTGCCGTCCCTTTAAATATGATGGTCAGAACTCCCTTTGGAGTTCAGTTATGCTTGTCACACCGTTGTTCCTGGCTCCACCCTCAAAGTCCCCAGATATTTCTTGAATTGCACCTGGCAACCCTAGATTATCTAGATCCACTAGTCACTTTTAGAGAGGAGATTGACTGAAGCCAGATTCCATTGACCATAAATACCTGGGCATTTGGGATTTTCCCTCATCTTCAGCAGAAACTGTGCTCCACAAATTGGACAGGGGTTAAAGACGCCTCCAACATCTTGTTACTTCAACTCTGCACATGCTTTGAGAAACCTACCGCAGCCTAGGAATAGTGTAACCAGCTGAGTTAGCATGACCTCACTGCTTTTATTTTTAAGTCCATGTGCTAGGAGATTGCATGCCTTTTTCCTGTACTTTTGCTTTGCCTGTTTTCCACCCCTTTTGGAATCTAACTCCCTTTCCACATACACTTTTTTTTTCTTTTATAATAAACTTCATAAAGTTTTTTTTTTTTGCTTCAATTTAGTATACTATACTTCTCTGAGATATCTCTTTCCTACATGCTGTACTGCATGGATGTTACATAACTTTCTATAAGGTATTCTCCAGGGTTTACACTGTTATTTATTTATTGATCAAGTACCTTGCTGGAAGGAACACTTCTTAATAGGTCAGTCTAGATGTTCTCAGGGGGTCCTGTGCATCCAGCTATTACCAGATTCTTTCCAAAAACCCTAAATCTCCCAGTGAAGAAAGCATCCTCCCCCCTTCCCTCTACCACAACCATTAATCCCAAATTGTAGATAAACTACTGGTGTATTCTAAAACAACACTCTTATGATGCATGAATAATGAAAACATTTATTGTGGAATAAACAACTACAAATTTATTGTGATGAATACTTAGGTCGCATTTCTCAGACTTTCAGATGCTTTGGCCACAATCCAATGCAGAGCTAAACATGCTCAAACCCATTTGTTTCAATGGGATTAAGCATGCTTAATTCAGTGTTGGAATGTTCTTATCACAAATTAATTTCTTCCACGGAGGATCTAGAAAGTGATTCTTTTATTATGAAGGAAAATGGGTGGGAAAAGTTTATCTTCTGTGTGTTCATGGCAAATGACTTGATTTTGTGATTTTTATGCAAAACAGAGACCAGTTAACTGGAAATTATTCCAAAACCCATCCATTGCAAGTCCCTAGATTTACTTTTAATTTACAAATCTGATTTATCAGAAAACTGCACAAGGCTACTTCTCCACCCAGAAAGAAAGTTCATTACTAAATACAGCAGAAACTTCTGCTCAGCGGAACACAAGGACAGCATTCACACATGTCAAATGAACAATATATCTGTCTTGCAAGATAATCTACTTTAGTGCTTTAAGATTTTAATCCTATTTTCAAAAGTGATTTACACGTTTATTTAAATTACAGGAACTAAAATGATCACAATCCCATCAGAAATTCCTCAGATTCAAATACAGTGTCTTTCTCAATTTCTTTTTGAGTATTCTTGTTTTGGGACACATTAAGGGTGATATGACCAATTTCCAAAAGACCATGTTGGTGATCTAAGAACAGTATAGTGTATAAATCCAACTCTGTTTGACCAGAGGGCTGACCTCATCAAGACAGTTGGCTGGGAATGAGCCATTTAAACGTAGTACTAAATCAATGTCAAGCTCAAAGAACTGCCAAAGCCTAACTAATCCTTCATAGTGAACACTTCACTTCCCATTAGAAAAATCACATATACAGCAGTCAAGTTTACAGAAACTGTCTAACTGACTGTCATGCTTGCTTTAATTGGACAAATTGGCTTAAGTTACTGGACATTTAACAAAAGACATATTTTTAATGTCAGTATTTTGTAGTAACTGCTTGCTTCAACTCAGACTGTGGCTGAAATCCTAACTTTTACTTCTGAGTATACATGCTTAGGCTGCAGTGTACATCCCTGAAAGTCAATTTATATTCTCTTTTGTCAGTTACCAGAGGAGAAGAACTCTTAGAATTAATCTATTTACAGAGTAGCTCAGTGTACATGGCAGTCCTGCACATTCACTGGACATGAGGGAGGGCTAGCAGGAACAAGCCTTTATGCAATCGCCTGGTCTTCTGCAGGGACAATTGTGCAGATGACGTGGCTATCACTGATCACAGGGAAGGACACTGCTTTTGTATGGTTGCTGACTCTATGAATTAGACAGATCATAAGAGGGAGGGCTGCAAAGGTTGCATCAGTGTTTAGTTCTTGTAGTCCTTTCTTACATGCCCAGGAAAATGCCGATTGTCATTTTGGGGACAGGAAGCAATTTTTCTCCAGGTCTAGGGTTGCCAATCCCCAGGTGAGGGCAGGAGATCCCCTGGTTTGGAGGCCCTCCACCCGCTTCAGGGTCATCAGAAAGCGGGGGGTGGAGGGAAATGTCTATGGGAGCTCTGTTATTCCCTATGGAGGCTTTTTCCCATAGGAAATAATGGAGAATTGATCCGCGGGTATCTGAAGCTCTGTGGGGGGAGCTGTTTTTTGAGGTAGAGGCACCAGATTTTCAGCATAGCACCCAGAGCCTCTTCCCAAAATACTCCCCAAGTTTCAAAAGGAGTGGACCAGGGGTTCCAATTATATGAGCCCCCAAAGAAGGTGCTCCCATCCTTCATTATTTCCTATGGAAGGAAGGTGTTTAAAAAGGTGTGTTGTCCTTTTAAATGGGATAGCCAGAACTCCCTTTGGAGTTCAATGATGCTTGTCACATCCTTGCTCCTGGATGCACCTCCAATGTTTTCTGGCTCCACCCCCAAGTCTCCTGGCTCCACCCCAGAAGTCCCCTGATATTTCTTGAATAGGACTTGGCAACCCTATCCAGGTCAGTTTGGCCAGGGATCCTGGAGGTTTTTTGTCATCTTCTGGGCATGGAACAGGAGTCACCAGGAGTGTGGGGGAGCTATTTGTGAAATTTTTTGCATTGTGCAGTGGGTTGGACTAGATGACCTTGGCGGTAACTTCCGATCAGTGTTCCCTTTAAGCTGAGTTAGCATGAGCTAACTCACAGATTTTTAGCCTCCAGCTTACACATTTTTGTCTTAGCTCAGGAAAAATGGACCCAGAGCACAATAATGTATGCAGTCGCTCGCAACTTTAATACCAGTAGCTCACAAAGTAAAATTTATACTCACAAGACTCTGCAGCTTAGAGGGAACTGTTTCCAATTATATAATTCTACGCCTAAATGGCCTCTGTAGCCCACCAGTCAATCCATTTGGAGGCATGGGACAGGGACAGCGCTACATTAGGCAGTGTATTTGATCTAAGGATGACAACTTCAGGTTTGGAAATCCATGGATATTTGAAGGTGGAGCCTGGAAGGGTGCGATTTAGGGAAAGGAGGGAACTTATTAGTGTACTGTACAATGTCATACAGTCCATGTTCCAAAGCAGCCATTTTCTCCAGGACAAGTAGAATAAATGTTTTCAATAAATAAATAAAATGTGTTCTATGTAAACTGGAGACCAGCTGTAATCCTAGGAATTCTCCAGTCTCCACCTGACAACTGACAACACTAACCTGGTCCCTTTTTGCCTTCCCACACACTCAGTTAACACAAAAGGCTGTCATGTGCACTGTGCTCTGCTTACAGTTTAAGTGATTCAGACTCCTCTAATATGCAAGTTCCTTAGAATCACACTGTAAAACAGATCCAAGTGGGCAGCCGTGTTGGTCTGAAGCAGTAGAACAAAGTAGGAGTCAAGTTTCACCTTTAAGACCAACAAAGTTTTATTCAGAATGTAAACTTTCATGTGCTCTAAGCACACTTCATCAGACGAGGAATCAGGTACAGTGAGCAGAGCTACATATAGCTGGTAGGCAGTGGATTAGAATGCAAATTGGTACAAATTTAAGATCCAGTGACAGAAAAAAAGAATACACTAAAATATAGTGAAAATGGGTTAAGAATTACATATACTATACTCAGGGGAAATTTTGTAGAAAAATAAGAGGTGGAGCTCATCCAGGGATTGTTATGCTGCTGCAGCTACTATTCAATGAGCATATACTTAACCCATTTTCACTATATTTTGTTTTCTTTTTTTCTAATGACAAACTAGAATGATGTTTTCATGTTAAAAAGTAAATTAGGTGGACAAGAACATCACTATCCAATGTATTTCTTTTAGCTGTATTGACATACTCAGATACGGATATTGGTTGTTTATCTCATTACATATACTAAACCCATCATCCACTATATTTTAATGATTTTTTCTTCTAATGGCAAACTATATGTATGTTACATGTTAAAAGGTAAATTAGTTGGATGGGGAAAACTTCTGAGAAAGAAATGCCCTCATTCTGGCCAGAATACAATCCGAGAGAGGTCACTATAATGGAGAAGGACATTCAGACACCACCAAACCTCTTCCAATGAAAAAATACCGTATATCATACTTACATATTGATTCTATTATATAGATTCTTTACACAATTTTCAAAAAAGAGGGACACAGTGCGTCTCCAGCAGCAATTTCACATCGGCTACAGCTCAGTATGAGGCTTCTTGTGCACCCTAATGGTGCAACTAACATGTTTAAAAAGGCAAACATCTCTCTTACAGCTGCCATTACACAAACCTCTTAAAGGTAAAGTAACATATTTCTAATGCAACATGCTAAAAGACACAAACACCACAAACTATATCACAGCAGATACAACATACAAAATATTCCATACAAAGAATGTCAAATCCCATAATTTAAACAAAAATATGTTATCACACAGGCAAATTATGCACAGCACTCATAATATTATAAAGAAGACCATTCATAAAAAAACATGTCAAATCATTGGTCATATTCAGTCCATATGGAGAAATGCAATTCAACTGGTGTATCCAGTATGCCTCTTTTTGCAGCAGGATCTTGTGCATATCTTCGTTTCTGTTTGTTCATATTTGTATAAGGTGAAAAAACAAAAATCTTCACAGTCATGATTCTTTTGCATCAAATGGCTGAACATAGGAGCTTCAATCACATGGTTCCTAAGTCTGCTCCTGTGTTCCAGAATACGTATTGGCAGCACTACTGCCAGAATAAGTGTTGGCAACACTACTCGAGCCCTTAGAGTATGTATTCTGGAACACAGGAGCAGATTTAGGAACCATGTGATTGAAGCTCCTATGGTGAAATGGCTGCTGGAGACACTCTGCGTCCCTCTTTTTTGAAAATTGTGTAAAGAATCTATATAATTGAATTAATATGTAAGTATGATATATTTTTTTCATTGGAAGAGGGTTGGTGGTGTCTGAATGTCCTTTTGATATTTTTGTATAATATTTTCTTTTGTTAGTGGTGCCAGGTCTGATGAAGACTGGAAAGAAACAAGTACTTAATTGATTGGCTTGTCACCACACTACTTTGGAAGTTGAATATACATGTTTTGGACATTTGGACTGATTTCTATATACTTCTTAGTAAATTGGTCACTAGCTTGCATTTTTTGTTGTGTTACTCATTCTGACCCAGGCTTATAACAATAGAATAGTTAACAGACATTCTCACATATAAAGCAGACAGATGGAAATCTTCATCATGCCACTGTGGCCACATAGGAGAAAGTAATGTTAAAAGTATGGTGGGAGTAAGGTTTTATTATGACAATTATAATACAAGAAACATTTTAAGATAGATGTTGAGCTGATATAATTTAGTAAACCTTCTGGTGATGTCAAGGGTTTGTGGCATATGCAAATGAACTGCACTAATGAGCTCCAGCACCTATTTTTCTATGAAAGGATCCCTGAGAACAAGTAATCTATATAAAGATATGCCTCCAGCATGAATTTCACACCACACTGACACTGGACTGATATTATAAAAGTTTCATATTTGATTTAAAAGTTTGTATGTTACTATGCATGACTTGAAAGGGGGAGCTGGCATGGTATAACCATATCTCATCATATATCTCAGAAGCTAAGCAGGGTCAGAACTTGGAAGGAAGACTCTGCAGAGGAAGGCCATGGGCAACCGCCTCTGCTTCTCCCTTGCCTTGAAAGCCCCTTGCTGGTGTTGTCATAAGTTGGCTGTGACTTGATGGAACTTTACACACATACATATGATTTTTTTAACAAATATAATATAAACACATTACCAGTTCCTTCTTATACCACAAATCACACAGAATCGCAGCATGTACCTATCTGTCTTTCATAAGTCTGTACAAAAATTTAGAATATAATCATCATGCTGTTGTTATTATATGAAATGCACAGAAGTCTTGGGAGAAGCCCTATTTTTAAAAAAGATACTAGGATGAATTAACTGGGGTTTCTTTCTTTTGTTCTCAGCCATCCACAATGCCCACCTACTCATGAGGCAACTTCTCAGTGCAATCCAAAACTAGCACAAATCTTATCCCAATTTTCTACCCAATGTTCTCACTTATCACAGCAGACATTAAATAGGAGAGAAATAAACAAGGAAGGAGCAGAGGTTATATGCAACACAGCAGATGAGAATTAATCTTCAGAAGCTCATCCAGGGCCAGCAGAATCATATGGCAAAGCTTTTTCTGGACTGTAATACTTTAATTTCACTGAAGGCTCACCATGGGGGAGGGGGCTCCAACCCACTGAAAAACAGTGGGTGGATTCAGCTGGCTTTTTCACTCACATCTTGACCAGTTCCCTTCCTTACTCCAGTTCCTGACTTACATGGTTTTCTCCATGCAGAACTCATGATGACCCCAAAGCTTGGCACAGATTTTTTGGAAAGGACAAAGGGGATCCCTTTTTCTTTCGTTATTAGGAGACAAAATCATAAGAACATAAGAACATAAGAGAACCCATGTTGGATCAGGCCAATGGCCCATCCAGTCCAACACTCTGCGTCACACAGTATGTCATTGAAAAGGCTTTTAATGGAGGACAGATCTACAGTTCAATGAAACCTTCATATTTAAAGGCAATGTATCTCTAAATACCTGTTATTAAGAAGCAACTAGTTGAGAAAGAAAGTTGCCTGCATGGCCCAATTGTTGGCTTTTCAGACTTTTCTGGCTGCCTTTTGATGGAAATGGGATTCTGGGTGAGACAAACGTTTGCTCTGAACAAGAAAGGTAGTTTAAAATTTCCCCAGGAATGATGGTTTAAAATTTTCTCCTGACATGCTAATTTTCTATGTGCAGGGATGAGATTTTTTTTAAATGGTAAGCAATAAAAATGCAACTTTTCTTCATCTAAAGTGGTACAATTTGTTTACTAATAATTTCCTAAATCTCTGATGTGATGACAAATATGAAAAAATACAATATAATTTTAAATGACCTGCCATGCTCTTTTTCTTAAAAAAATAAAATAATTTCATACATCATATTTTCATAATAGTATCATTTGCATTATGCAACAAATTTTTAAACTAACACTAAAAGCTCCGGGGCCTTTTTCAAAAAGGAACCAAATTGTGCTGCTGACAATCTTTTATCTTCATTCCCACAGTCTCTTTCTTCTACCCCCAGATGGAATTTCTGTATCACTCAAAGAAACAGAATGGGTCAACAATAGAAAACATTATTAGCTCTCCTTGGAAAACAAGGAAACAGTAAGTGATCTTTAAAAATATGAAGCCTTAGAATCCACTCCTCCAGATGAAAAAGAATACAAGAAAAAATCTCTTATCTGCTTCAGAACAAGAGTGAAGGAACGTAACATTATACATGTATATTCAGAATATCTGATATACAACAGCTTTCTACGTTATCTGCACTTTGGTCACTCACTTTTGTGTGCCCTTGCCATAAAGTAGTTTAGTTTTTAAAGAGCTATATGCTTTTTCTAGAGTTAGGTAAAATTGTAGCTTAGTGGTAGAGTGCATGCTTTGTTTGCTTAAGGCCCAGATTTAGCCCCCAGTACCTCATTTCAAGGAGGTAAATGTAGGAGAAGACTTTTCTGTGTGGGCCCCCTGCCAGTCTGAGAAGACAATACTGAGGTGGATAAATGAGTAATAGTCTGAACATAAGGCAGCCCCATGTGTTCATATGAGTTATTTGTTTTTGACATTCATATCCCACACACTCAACCATTTCTGAATGCAGCTGCCAAGCCAGAGGGCAGAGAGTCCACGAGGCACCAGGAGGAGCACGAGCCGCCACCGCCAGCTCAGGCAGGCAACGCAACACAACGCAGCTATGTGATCACCTGATCAGCTGGAGGGCCCTTTAAATCTGGCAGGAGGGAAGGGAGAGGGGTAGACGGCAGTCACTCTTGGCAGCAGGGCTCCCCACCACCACCAGTCAACTGGCTGACTGCAGGCAGGAGCCCACCAAATACATGGGATCCCAGCCCTCACCTGGGGACTAGAATCCCCTAAATAGTACTGTGCAAGTTTAAAGGAAAGGTCCCCTGTGCAAGCACCAGTCGTTTCCAACTCTGGGGTGACGTTGCTTTCACAACGTTTTCACGGCAGACTTTGGTTTTCAGGTAGCTGCTCAAGGTTGACTCAGTCTTCCGCATGAAGTTCAGGCATGCATGGCCCCTCACTTCTTACAATCAGAATTTTAAGGGACCCTTTAAATGCTGTTTGCAAGAGGAGGGGGCACCTGAACTCCAGTAGCGAATTCCACTATTTAGAGTTCAGGTGCAGGGCACCAGTCCACAATGTGATGACGGCACTTCTGTGTGACATCATTTCGTTGGGGATACCCCCCTCCAGGACGTTCCCCACTGGGGACAAAGAAGGACCTGACAACCCTACTATAGTACCCAAACCAAGTAAAATCCAAATGTGCATAGCAAGTATGCATATTACAGCTCTTAAAACATTATAAAACTCTGAAAGAACCCAGGTGGTTATATGTTTAAAGAAGTAGTGCCATGTGAAAATACAATAAAGTACATAATTACTTTACACATGTGATACAATCTATTTTCCTTTCTTCAGTCTTTTGATTAGGAACTCTCTAAGGCTGTAATGAAATTGGCTGGCTGGACATACACATTTATCATGTAATGATTAGGCAAGCTTTATCTACTGGGAAGCAATATATTCTAAAGCATGAATAACAAATTAAGAAGTTCCAGATATCCAGTTCTTAAAATCTCAAAGCAGCAATTTTTAAATTAAGAAAGGGATAATGATAGAGGGACTTATGCTAATTTTTTTTTAAAAAAATTGGAATACCCTTTATAAGAGACTGTTGGACTGAAGTATTAAAATAATTTTATAGATAGTTGCACTGATTATACATAATATCTTCTATGTGATAAAGCAGATGAATGGTTTGAGTATCTTTCCCTCTATATTCGTTGTATCATACAAATATCATACAATTGTCAACCTCTGGTGGGAGGAAAGCAGTCTTCCAGAATTACAACTGATCTCCAGGCCAGGGGTGGCCAAACTGCAGCTTGGTAGCCCCATGTGGTGCTTTCACACATATTGTGTGGCTCTCAAAGTGCCCACTGCCCGATCAGCCATCTTGGAGAAGGTATTTCTCTCTTTAAATCACTTCTCCAAGCAAAGCCAAAAGGCAGCTTGGAGAATACATTTAAAGTTGCTTTCATTCTACCTTTCCTCCACCTCCCTCCCCATCTATTTCCTTCCTTCCTTCCTTCCTTCCTTCCTTCCTTCCTTCCTTCCTTCCTTCCTTCCTTCCTTCCTTCCTTCCTTCCTTCCTTCCTTCCTTCCTTCCTTCCTGTCTCGTGGCTCTCAAACAGCTGTTTATTCAATGTGGCTCTTACGTTAAGCAAGTTTGGCCATCCTTGCTCCAAACTATAAAGGTCAGTTCTCCTGAAGGAAATTGCAGTTTCAGTTTCAGAGGGTGGATTCTATGGCATCGCATCACTGCTGAGCTCTCTCTCCTTCTCAAACTCTTCTCTCCCAGACACTGCCCCCAGATCTCCAGGAATTTCAAAGCCAGAGCTGGCACTGCTACTACAGCAAGGAGTGGTAAAAATTAAGCAGCCAAACAAATAATATTACAGTAGGTTTGCCACCCTCCAAGCAGGGCCTGAAGATTTCCTGGAATTACAACTGTTCTTCAAACTACAGAAATCAATTCTCCTGGAGACAACAGCTGCTTTGGAGGTTTATTCTATGGCATTACACCCTCCTCAAGCCCTCCCTTACTCAAACCCTGCCTTCCCCAAAGCTCCATCCCCATAATCTCCAGGAATTTCCTAACCAGAGTTTGCAACTCTATCTGACTGACAAACCCTATCAATCTAAACCTCACACTGTCCCTCCCCCAGGTCAGAAGAAAGACAGCTGATCACATTTAATTACAGGTGGCTTCAGTATTTTCACCTTTTTGTGGCAAGGACAAACATCGAGGGAATAGCCAAGGCTAGGGGTCACCCCAGATACCCTCCTTGCCATATGCAGGCGATCCATCTTTGTCCCGGGTGTGAGCCATCTCTTTGGTTCATCACCAGCCAGCATAGCAAATGGGGTCCTGCCCTGGAGCTCCCCCCCCAAAACCCTGCCTTCCTCAAACTCTGAACATGAGGCCATTTAACTCAGGCCTATAATAAGCACAAAGTAAATTATTGATTTAGCAAAATCCTTATTAAAAGAAGCACATACAAATCATTTCTTTGTCCATAACCAATTACATAAAATACATAAAATACAACTGCATATTTTGTCTATCTCCGTCTAAACCATTTCTCCTGATAACATATTAAAATCAAGTTTGTCAAATTGCCAAGTCTACCAAATTCCACAGCAATTATGCTATCTGACTTTTCACCCTTGATCCTATTCTTACATCATTATGAGCAGTCTCACTAAATAGGCAAACTGTGATACATCTACTATATAGAGAAATATGTTTACAGTCATTACTTTTTCAAGATCTTCCTTATTCTTTTAAAGTTTAACATCTGTTCATTATTAATGGTTACATGTTTGTTTATTCATCAGGAAAGAAAAAAAAACCCAAATTCCAGAGTCCTTCTTCCCAAAGATTTAAAAACTTTCAAGTTCCTTTGATTTCTGCACCCAAATTGTATCCAATGCAGCCCATTTAATCATAATTTATCTTTTGGTATCACATTTAATTTCTTAGTCAGAGTTCCTTGTTCAGTCATTCACCAAAGCAAAAGAAAAAAATCCAAAATCCTTTTTTCGAATGGCCTTCCAAATCCAGATTTGTTGATTGGAGTGCAGCTTTTCTCTTCTCAACATGGCCTGCCCCCTCAACCACAAGGGGAAGAATTCATCGCCATTTTTCCCTCTCCGCTTGATTTTACTGCTGCTTAACTTCCGGTCTAGTTTTGAAAGTGCGTCAGAAGAGACCATTTTACTTTTCCTTTGTTTGCTTCGCAAAATATCAGTTTCCCCTTCTACTTTCACTGCCGTACTGGACCCCTGCAGATTTACCGTTTCATTAGCTGTCAGATCTTCTTCCCTCAGATCATTAGCTATCAGCATAAAATAATCCCTAAGGAGCTCCATAAATGTGGTAAGATCTTCCTTCAGAAAGCTGAGATTTACGCAAATATCTTTTCCATGTGCCATTTCATTAAACGGTGCCATATCAAAACTCAGTCTCTTAAGTCAGATTGTACATTCTCCTGTTAATCCCTGTTCTACAACAGCTTCAACTAAAATTTTAAAAACCATTCTTTCAAATACAGTCAGGCAATAGAGACGGAACTCTTTACTGTATATCTCCTTTGTGTTCAGATCGTATTGCAAATTCTTGGTAATCTCTTTGATATATATCCAATTGTAGTCCGGGTCAATTTCGATGATTATATTCAATCCAGTTTAACTAGTTAAGACTGCTCGTAGCGTTTCGAGGCCTTTTGAGCTGATCTTTTGAGCTAGTCTTTTGTTGTTATGCAGAGTGACCCATCAGAGAGTAGAATTAGAAAGAAAACACCTATTTGTTAAGTAGAGTCGGCGCTTTAGAAGTGGAAAAATGCTGCTTTAAAGATGTACTGGGGAAAGTGAAAACATAAAAATGATTGAGAGTTATTTTTCTGCTGATATCAGCTTTCATGGCCGCAGAGCTTCAAGACACATGGAGAGCAAAGAGGGCAGTTGCCACTGGCCCCCTCCCCCCCCCCTGTAAAAGTCCCATGCAGAAGAAAAAGCCCTCCGGGCTTTTCCTATGGGGACATCACTTCTGTGACACCCCTCCAATGGCCAGACTCAGAGTTGCTGCAGGGAGACGATCTGCAGGCAACTCTGAAGCCAAGATGACCTCATTTAGTTACTTTTGCAGACTCACCTGCAACTCTAATGGGAAGTGTTTAGCCACATATGCTGGAGTTTCTGCAGACATACCAGTTCTTGGAGGCCTGTGAAAAAGCCTAATAAATTATTAAGGTACTAGCAGTAAACCCTGTTGTAGGAAGAAATAAAATGGGCCCTAGAAAAATATAGGGGGAATGAATGTGTAGATGGCAGGCAGGCAGGCAGGCAGGAAGGAAGACAACCAGAATGAAAGAAAAAGAAAGAAAGAGACAGAAAAAGAATAAGAGAAAAAATGGTAGGAAAAAGATAGAGAGAAAGGAGTTTAATTTAATTTAATTTACAATTTATAACCTGCCCTACCCTGCAAGCAGGCTCTGGGCAGCTTACAACATTAAAAACCTTACAAAAACATTAAACAAACCACATGCAAACTAGATAATATCATAATTACAGAATTAACAGAAACCATGATCCACATCATTGGCAACAAGTCATAAATCACATATAGGCTGGTAGTGTTCAGCATAACATAAGCACCTAGATGGAGTGTGAGAAAGAAAAATGAAGGAAAGTAGACAGAATGAAATAAAAAGACAGAGATACAGAGAAAGAATGAGAGAAAGAAGGGAAAGGTAAAAAAGGGGGAGAAAGGAGTGAAAGAAAAATGAGAAGAAAGATAGAATGAAAGAAAAAGACAGAAAGACAGAGAAAGAATGAGAGGAAGGAAGAAGCGAAAGTTATGAAAAAGTTGGGGAGAAAGGAGTGAAAGAAAAGAAAATGAAAGGAAGGAAGACGGGGACAGAAAAATGACAGGAAGACAGGCAGGCAGGAAGGTAGGCAGCCATTAAAAGCTTCCCTTTCACCGTCTCCCACTTGCAGGTGGGGGGGAGCAAAAGGGAGCCTTCCAATGGCTCCCTGAAAGCAATCAGCTGACAGGTGGACCTGCTCCACTGGTGGCTGTAAGAGGCAGGAAGCCATTGCAAGCCTCCCTTTTGCTCCCTCCCGCTTGCAGGTGGCAGGAAAGCAAACGGAAGTCCATTCCATCTCATGGGGCCATAAGACAGAATAGACTCCGCTGTATCTTATGGGCCCATTGGACAGAATGGACGCCATTCTATGCTATCAGCCCACAGGACAGAATGGAGTCCAAAAAATGCAATGGCTTCCATTCTGTCCAATGGGCTCATAGTATCTAATGGATTCTATACTATGGACCCATAGGATAGAATGGAGTCCATTCTATCATATGAGTGCACTGCAGCCTAATTTGAATAGAAAGAGTGAAGAGTATTTGCAGGTGGAAAGGGGGCTTAATACATTATATAGTGTCAGTTTATCTGTCTGCTGCTGTTGAACTGAGCCCTTTCTGCTGTGAATGAACATTCCTTTTGTGTCAGTTGAACAGAAGTAACTACTACTGTTTGTCTCATGAAGGCGTCTCTCACAGCATTGTTGTTGTTTTTTTTGTGGTGGGGGGGGAGAGAGAGAGACTGTCGCAAACTTCCTACAATGAGCCCTGAGGAGAAGTAGTACAAATAAACAATTTTTATTAGTAACATATGGTAGCAAAACTATATCTACATCTTATAAAGACTTAAAAAAGAGAAATTCTTCTTCCCCATATCTTACTTTTCCCCCACCCCTCCCCCCGTTACTTGACCCCCACCAGTGTTATTTACTTAAAAAAAACCCAAATATTAAAGGTACCTTTAACTATTAAAAAACCAAAAATTATACTTTTGTTTTTTTAAAAAATGAAAAACTTAATCATTATCAAAAATTTACTGATCCGTAAATTCCCAGGAGAACCTGTCTTCCTCAGAGGTCAGTGCCCGTCTGGTGGGGTTCTTGCCTGATGGGGCCAGTGGTGGGCAGGGGACAGCAGAATCAGCCAGTGGGATGCCAGAGACAGAGTGTAAGCCAATGCTGCATAGCCCACATCCAACCAATGAAAATCCTCAGAGGGCTTTTATTATCTAAAGGATTATACAACCATTTACAGTTAATTAGAACTTTTAGCAGATTTTTGTTAATTATCTTGGGGAAAATATGGTGGGTTTTAAGTAGCCCAAATCAAGCCTGAATTCCAAATTTTGTCAACATTCAATGGCATACTTCTATCAAGCAGCATGCTATGCATTTGATTAATAAACAATATCTAATATATTTTAGGTGCTTCTTTTAAAAAGTAACAGTAATCAATAGGGTGTGGTTGCCTTATAAAATATGTGCAAATCAGAACTATCATAATCACTGTTTTCATTAAAATTCTTTAAAGTACAATTTTTACAGCTTCAATGTAATTATATATTTTATCTGCAGAACCCAGGCATCCACAAAGACTGGGTGGGATCTTCTCTACTGATAATAGTGTACAATCTAAGGGTAAAATAGAACTCCATGAACTTTGTTTCTCTCTCTCTCTCTCTCCAGTTGTACCAGTTGATATGCTTTGTACATTATTTACTCCCCTTGCCCCAGATTTCAAAGTTGTGCTCTGTGATGGAGAGGTACATTCCATTTCCCCCCTAGGAAAAATGTTTGCAGGACTACAGCCTAAGTCATTGAGCTATAACATTAATATTCGTACAATTCATGAGCACACATCACAAACAAATGTTTTCTATTTCTTCTGTAAGCATCAGCAGCTTACCAAAGTGTACACTGTATTCTGTCAATATGAAATTCTGACACATACAAGGCTATTTGCTCTGTATCTGATTTGCCTGTTAACCTTTCAGCTGCGTAGACTCTTACAGCTGGTCCAATATTTGAGTGCTCATCCATCATTTCAGATTGGAGAAAGGATTTCTGTCTCAAAGAAATTTAATGGGAAAGGTCAGTGAAGAAAAAGCACCATGTATGACTCATAAGTTCTTTCTAAATCAGCTCTATAGCAAAAGTAGCACAGCAGAGTGCAGTGGTGTCCCTGGAATCCTTGAGAGTCCTTATTTGTTTTTTCAGCATTTATTATAACTTCATTCTTGAGACAGATTACAACAAATAATTCTTACAGGAATAGCATGTTAATTCTGCTGGTTTCCAGTCTCTAATTACCATCAAACGGTTAACTTGATAGCAAATGTATTGATAACAGAACCCGCTTTGTTTAATCTCAGTAACAGTCATCCATAGGGTGGCCAGAACGTCCCGGGCGCCCGGGAATGTCCCGGTTCTGGCCCCCTATTCCCGCCTCCCGGGCTGGCTATACCGGGACCATTTAGAGGTCCCGGTTTAGCCAGCCCTGGAGGCGGTGGGCCGCGGGCGCCGGCGGAAAAGGCGGCGAGTGAGGGAGGGAGCGTCCCTGCACAAGCGCAGGGACGCTCCCTCCCTCCCTCGCCGCCTTCCCCGCCCGCGCGCGGGGCCCGGCGGCGGTGGTGGAGGTCTCTCCGTGGCCTCCGCTGGTCGCTGGAAGCCCTCCAGAGACTCTGGAGGGCCTCCAGCGACCAGCGGAGGCCGCGGAGAGGCCGCGGAGCAGCCGGCGCTGGTCCCGGAAGGCCTTCCAGAGACTCTGGAAGGCCTTCCGGGACCAGCGCCGACCAGCGAAGGCCTCTCCGCGGCCTCCGCTGGTTGCTGGGGGCCCTCCAGAGACTCTGGAGGGCCCCCAGCGACCAGCGGAGGCCGCGGAGAGGCTGCGGAGCAGCCGGCGCTGGTCCCGGAAGGCCTTCCAGAGACTCTGGAAGGCTTTCCGGGACCAGCGCCGACCAGCGAAGGCCTCTCCGCGGCCTCCGCTGGTCGCTGGGGGCCCTCCAGAGACTCTGGAGGGCCCCCAGCGACCAGCGGAGGCCGCGGAGAGGCCGCGGAGCAGCCGGCGCTGGTCCTGGAAGGCCTTCCAGAGACTCTGGAAGGCCTTCCGTGACCAGTGCCGACCAGCGAAGGCCTCTCCGCGGCCTCCGCTGGTCGCTGGGGGCCCTCCAGAGACTCTGGAGGGCCCCCAGCGACCAGCGGAGGCCGCGGAGAGGCCGCGGAGCAGCCGGCGCTGGTCCCGGAAGGCCTTCCAGAGACTCTGGAAGGCCTTCCGGGACCAGCGCCGACCAGCGAAGGCCTCTCCGCGGCCTCCGCTGGTCGCTGGGGGCCCTCCAGAGACTCTGGAGGGCCCCCAGCGACCAGCGGAGGCCGCGGAGAGGCCGCGGAGCAGCCGGCGCTGGTCCCGGAAGGCCTTCCAGAGACTCTGGAAGGCCTTCCGGGACCAGCGCCGACCAGCGAAGGCCTCTCCGCGGCCTCCGCTGGTCGCTGGAGGCCCTCCAGAGTCTCCAGAGCCCGTCCCTGTGGCATCGGTCCCATCGTTGTAGGGCCCAGGGGGCCGGCGCAGCGGCCCGCTGAAGCAGCCTGTCGGTCACTTTCGGGTTCCTGTCCTGCATCTTGACCTGTGTTATTAGTGACAGGCTGCTTCGGCGGGCCGCTGCGCCGGCCCCCTGGGTCCCACAATGATGGGACCGATGCCACAGGGATGGGCTCGAAACACTCTATAACCCCTCAAAAGAACAGCAGTCTAGCTCGCTTCCCCCGAGCCCTGCCGCCATAAGCCTCAAGGGGGCTCATTTTGCGGCATCTCCCAGCGGGAGGGTGGCACCCGCACGGGACACATATCAAATGAAAGAGGGGGCGCAGGGCTATCAGAAACAGCCGGCGGAGGGAGTCGGGAGACCACCCCACTGGGGGATCCACACCCCGAAAGTGATGAAGGTGGCGCAGATAGAGCCAACAGAGCAAACAGGACAAAAGAAATAGGCTGCATTATGCAGCACAGTTGAGAAAGTGCCTTATCCCATATACTGATGAAGTATATACAGGATTTGAGAACAAAATTGTTTCCGGCGGTGATATTTGGGGGATTTTTGGGGACGTCACAGGAAGTGCTGTGAAGTCACTTCCTGTTTCCGGCAGTGGCATTTGGGGGAAATGATGTCATTTGGGGGAAGTGATGTCACAGGAAGTGATGTCACTTCCCATTTCTGGCAGGTGACGCGGGGAAATGATGTCACAGGAAGTGGTGTCACTTCCTGTTTCCGGCGGTGGCATGACGTCACCGGAAGTGACGTCACTTCCTGTTTCTGGTGGCGCGCGCACGCTTCGCGCGTGCACCCCTGCCTCCCCCCTTCCCCCCCAAGGTGTCCCTGGCTGGCCTTCAGACATTATGGTCACCCTAGTCATCCAATTGTGCATCTACACATGAACAGTACAGAGGGGAAAAAATTATAAACTATAAAAGATTAAAGTGAGGCCAAAATTTGGAGGTGAAACTAAGGCCCCTTTCACATCACCATTCTAAACTGGTTGTTATCCATTAAAAGCCTAACACCAAGTAAAGTGACATTGGGATGGAGGTTTCATACCGCATATGTAAATCCGTCAGTAAGCCATGTCTGAAGTGCTCCAGCTATTTCAAGCAGTGCTGTTTCTTTTCCCCAACTTTTTCACAATGTATTATTTTCCATCTTTTTTAATCCTAACAACCTCAATTTTCCTTGCTTCTTTCCTTCCCACTCCTGAACCAACCTACCATTTATCTGTCCCTGCCATCTTCAGCTATATTTATTATTTCATTTATACCCTGCCTTTGTTCACAATGGGGGCTGAAAGCAGCATATACCATTTTCCTGCCCTCCATTTTACTCTCACAATAACACTGTGCAGTAGGTCAGGCTGAAGGAAAATGACTGCCCCAAAGTCACCCAATGAGCTTCCACAGCAGAATGGTGATTTGAACTTGGGTCTCCCAGACCCTAATCTGAACCTGTAACCACTACATATACTGCCTTTTGTGGGGTGGCTACTGTTAAACAGTAACAAGGAGCTGGACCTCAATGATTCAAACAAGTTCTATGATAGTAAGTGGCCTGGAGGTTGCTGCCATGATTCCTTCTCCTGGGACAGATTAAAGGCACCAGCTAGGATTGCCAGGCATCATCATTGCACCAGCAGCAGGATTGTGTGTGTGTGTGTTGGGAAGTAGGGGAGGACATCCTTGATGCAATGATGTCACCCCTGCATGACATCATGATGCTCTGCTTTTGGGCTAAAATCGGACTCACACTGTAGAGTTTTGCCCGAAAAGGAGAGAATCGCTGTACAATGCTGCTGTTTGGTTTTTACTGCTGGCCAGCTGGCCAGTGGCAGGCAGAAGCTTCAAAAATTGGGGATCTCTCGCTTGAACCAGGGGTCTGGAAATCCTAGCACCAAGAGACTCCCAGGGCTGATGTCCTCCTATCCACACCTGATCCAGGCCTATCCTGTGGCAGAAGGACTGTGTCCATCCTGCCCAAGTTCCACATGGTGTGGTGTAGGCAGTGCCAAAGCCCTGTGTCAGGAGTGAAGGAGGCAGTGCCCAGCCTGTCCTAGGGGAGGGGAGGGAGTAGCAACTGGTGCACTCAAGCCCTACCCAACGAGGGAGGCAGAGCTCAGCCATTTTTTTGGGGGGGGGGATGTCTTATCCTTTGGGAAAAGAGAAAGGGCAGGAAGTCTCAAAGGAAGACCTCTTCCTCTCACCTTCCCTCCTTTAAGGGGGAAGGACCAGGTTGGGACAGGGTTGGGACCCTTTTCCAGGATAGTTTTTCACTCCCAGTGAAAAGGCAAAACAGTCTTGGAAAGAGCCCAGCTCCATCCCCTATCCTTTCCTGACAGCAATCAAGGTTTGATACTATTGTGGTTATCTAGCAATGGCCATTGAGAGCATCTGTTTCTTAAAGCTACAGGTACTCCTGAGGAAGGTTTAACTCCTTCATTCTACCTCTACCCCCTTTTTTAGATTTCAGATTTTTCTGCAGTTTGAGGCTTTTCTCCGATTTGGAGAAAGATCTCTCATGTCTGTCCATGGTCCCAGTCTCCAAATTTAAATATCCACATATGGGGCATCACTTAGAATTATATATATATATATTATATATATATATTCCCAAAGTGCCTTCCTTGTCAGCTGCTGTAATCTAATACTTCTATTTGCATGGTTAGGCTAAATCAAGTTTTAGCATGCCGTGCTATGACACCGACATCACTAGTGTGGAAAATAATCAGATAATCCACGCCAACCAACTAGGCTGAAATTGCATATATTACCATGAACCATGCACAACCACTACAGGACAGCAGTGATCATGACAAAGCAGATCAGTACAAAAATACTGGTTAATTTATATTTATTTATTTTATAGCAATTGCCAATGAATTACTTTTATTTGTAGATTTATCGGTGATTTACAGAAAGGGCCCAAAAAAGAAAGGGTGAAAATGGTGGGCACTCTGGGCAGTAGTGACCATGTGATTTTGGAATTTACAGTCTTAAGGAAGGGAAAAGCTATATGTAGTCAGACTTATAGGTTGGGCTTCAGAAAGGCAAACTTTGATAAACTTAGAACTATGTTGGGTAAAATCCCATGGACAGAAATACTTAGGAGGAAGGGGGTTCAGGAGGGGTGGGAGTTTCTTAAAAGTGAAACACTGAAAGCGCAATCACAGATGATTCCCATGAGAAGAAAAAATGGAAAAAGCCTAAAGAAGCTGAGTTGGCTCCATAAACAGCTCTCTAAAGACTTGAAAAATAAAAAAGACTCCTTTAGGAAGTGGAAGGAGGGCCTTATAACCAAGAATGAATACAAACAAATCAGCAGGGCTTGTTGAGAAAAAGTTAGGAAAGCTAAAGCTCAGTATGAGCTTAGGCTGGCCAAAGATGCTAAAAACAACATAAAAGGGTTCTTTTCTATGTTCAGAGTAAGAAAAAGAGCAAAGACATGGTAGGCCCATTGCAAGGGCAGGAAAGTGAAATTATAACAGGTAATGAAGAGACGGCGGAACTGCTCAATTCCTACTTTTCCTCAGTCTTCTCTTCTGAGGGAAATGGTGCTCAACATTGCAAAAACAGAACATATAAGGAGAGTATGAAGTTCCAACCTAGGATCAACATAGAGGTAGTCCATAAACACCTAGTTTCTTTAAATGAAACCAAGTCCTCAGGGCCAGATGAACTGCATCCAAGGGTTCTAAAAGAGCTTGCGGATGCAATTCCTGAGCCTCTGGCTATTATTTTTGAGAATTCTTGGAGAACAGGAGAGGTGCCGGAAGATTGGAGGTGGGCGAATGTTGTCCTCATCTTCAAGAAGGGGGGAAAAGAGGATCCAGGTAACTACCAACCCGTCAACTTGACATCTATACCTGGAAATGTTTTAGAACAAATCATCAAACAGTCGGTCCTGGAACATTTAGAAAGAATGACTGTGATAACTAAGAGCCAGCACGGGTTTCTCAAGAACAAGTCATGTTAGACTAACCTGATCTCTTTTTTTGAGAAAGTGACTACCTTGCTGGATCAGAGGAATGCTGTAGACGTCATTTATCTTGATTTCAGTAAGGCTTTTGATAAGGTTCCACATACTATCCTTGTTGACAAGTTGGTAAAATGTAGTTTGGATCCTGTTACCGTTAGGTGGATCTGTAACTGGTCTGGTTTGGTGGATCTGTAACAGATCACACCCAAGGAGTGCTTGTGAATGGTTCCTCATCCTCTTGGAAAGGAGTGACAAGTGGAGTGCCTCAAGGATCTGTCCTGGGACGTGTTTTGTTCAACATCTTTATACATTATTTGGATGAAGGAATAGAGGGAATGCTTATTAAATTTGCAGGTGATACTAAATTGGGAGGGGTTGCAAATACAGAAGACAGAAACAGGATACAAGATGACCTTGACAGGCTGAAAAACTGGGCTAAAACCAATAAAATGAATTTTAACAGGGATAAATGTAAAGTTCTGCATTTCGGTAGGAAAAATCCCATGCATAGTTATAGGATGGGGGAGACTTGTCTTAGCAGTAGTATGTGCGAAAAGGATCTCAGGGTCTTAGTGGACCATACGCTGAAAATGAGTCAACAGTGTGATGCAGTGGCTAAAAAGGCAAATGCAATTTTGGGCTGTATCAATAGAAGTATAGTGTCCAGATCATGTGATGTGATAGTATCACTTTGCTGTGGTAAGACCTCACCTGGAGTATTGTGTTCAGTTTTGAGCACCACATTTTAAGAAGGATATAGACAAGCTGGAACGGGTCCAGAGGAGGGCGACAAAAATGGTGAGGGGTCTGGAGACCAAGTTCTATGAGGAAAGGTTGAAGGAGCTGGGGATGTTTAGCCTGGAGAGGAGGCAGCTGAGAGGTGATACGATCACCATCTTCAAGTGCTTGAAGGGCTGTCATATAGAGGAGGGTGTGGAATTGTTTTCTGTGGCCCTAGAAGGTAGGACCAGAACCAGTGGGTTGAAATTAAATCAAAAGAGTTTCCAACTCAACATTAAGAAGAACTTCCTGACCTTTAGAGCAATCCCTCGGGAGGTGGTGGGCTCTCCTTCTGTGGAGATTTTTAGACAGCGGCTAGATGGCCATCTGACAGCAATGAAGATCTTGTGAATTTGGGGTAGGTATTTGTAAGTTTCCTGCATTGTGCAGGGGGTTGGACTAGATGACCCTGAAGGTCCCTTCCAACTTTATGATTCTATGATTCCACAATAGATTGGATCTGTGTAGTATAATTATCTCCATGACACGTCTATGTGGAGAGATGACCTGTCCTGTTTCCTGTATTAAGTGTCTTTAAAATTCAACTCAACTAAAATAGCAGCTGTTCCCTTATCACAGGCAAGGATCACTCTTCCAGCTGTGCTGCAAGTTTAAATTCCAATAGCCTGTCATGCCTAAGGAGCAAAATAGTAATGATCTTATTCCATTGCAGATTTTAGGCAGAATGACAAAAGGATGGCTGACATGGTCCATGTGTCTGTACTCTACATCAGAGGTCCCTGGAAACGGGAGGGATGGTGGCTCAGTGGTAGAGCATCTGCTGAGTAAGCAGAAGGTCCCAGGTTCAATCCCCGGCATCTCCAACTCAAAAGGGTCCAGGCAAATAGGCATGAAAAACCTCAGCTTGAGACCCTGGAGAGCCGCTGCCAGTCTGAGTAGACAATACTGACTTTGATGGACCAAGGGTCTGATTCAGTAGAAGGCAGGTTCATATGTACCCAACCCCCGGGCCCCAGACTGGTACCGGGCCGTAGCCTATTAGCAACTGGCCCGTGAGTTCTATAATTATTCCATTATATATTGCAATGTAATAATAGAAATAAAGTACACAATTGTATCATTCTGAAACCATCCCCTTCCCTCTAGTCTATGGAAAAATTGTCTTCAGTATTATCAGCATCTGATGGGCTGCATCTGGCAATCCACTCATGCAAAGATATTCTCTACTTTTGCTTCCATCAACACCATTTCTGATCTTGGAGAAGTTAATGCCTGGGATTGAAGGAGTAAATGGGCTACAATGGGGAGGGGGAAAGAGGAGAAATTGCTCCTTCTACCATCAATAGCTGTAATCATATCCCTGTTTTACAAAGAACACAGAACATCCTTTGATGCACTTTGTCTATTTTCCCAAATCCCAGTTGAATAAATTTCCTACAGATAATGTTTCTGTTTAGAACAGAAAATTTTCAGATATGTTCCCTCTTCCGAGTTTCCTCAAAGACTCTTCTGATACAGAAGAAAGGCCATATTTCTATCAGCCAACAGAATTTATTCAACAAGAGACAAAACAGAAAATTTTCAGATATGTTCCCTCTTCCGAGTTTCCTCAAAGACTCTTCTGATACAGAAGAAAGGCCATATTTCTATCAGCCAACAGAATTTATTCAACAAGAGACAAAAGAGTATATTACCCCAAACTCTCTGGATTTAGACAGAACAGTGTTAATTTTGAGAGCTTCTTCATGGAACATATCCCACCCACTCTCTAAGCATCCCGTTTTTTTGTGTTTTTTTAAATGTATATATTTCTGCCTTTGTCAGCTAAAGCCCTAAGTAGCCATTATACCTACCAAACTACTGTAACTACTGCATAACTTTATGAGGATAACTATGTCATGGAGGATGACTGTAGACACATTCTCAGAGAAGCAAGGAAAAAAACTAGCAGTCTTTTGTTTCTCCTCTGAAATGCAAATGCTGATGTTTTTCTTGTTTGGTATTTTTTTTTTAATTTTGTGAATGTGCACACGTGTGCGTGGAAGTCATGGCGACTTCTGTGACCGCTACTAGAGCATGGAGGACATTCAAATAAGTGGCTTGATACAACCTGCTTCTACCTTCTGGTCCTGCTATTCCAAGGAGGTCTCCCATCCAAGTACTTGCCAGGGTTGGCCCTGCTTAGTTTCCAAGATCTGACAAGATCAGGCTTGCCTGGGATTGAAGGGGGACCCCTGAATAATTAATGAATACCCCTATGATAATGAATGAAAGCATGCTTCTGCCTTCAAAAAGAGGGTGTCTGATGCAATGTTCATTAGAAGCACAGACAGCCTTCAATGGGTGTGTCAAACACAGATGTGTATTAGGATAACACAAAGGGGCCTCCTTGAGAAGCTTCTTGCTGGAGTTGATAAGAAATGGAGAAGTACTAAAAGGAGAGCAAGGGGGTGGGGAATGTTGAATCAGATAAGCCTGGGGCCTGCCTGCTTGTTTTGGGTGTGAATAAAACTGGCTTTATGTAGAATGATTTTAACTCAGTCATTTTGAGGGCCCATGCCCAACTGCGTTCTGCTTACGGTACCATAAAGTAAAAACCTCGCTTCAACCCAGTAAGTCTGTGTGGACCTCGTTATTTCTCTGCTTCAAGATATCCAGGTCAGGCAAATACTGATATTTCTCAAAATGCAAACATGGATTTAATTAAAAGCACACTGGTATACACAGCAGGGAACCACACACGTAAGTAAGAAACTATTCAGTAGACAGAAGTAAGAGAAAGTATACATGATAGCACACTTACTACAATGCTTCTTCAGGTTATGGATCAGTACTGTCCAATACTAGCCATAGTGATTATTTTCACATTCTAGAATATTTTTTCCTAACAACATTTGCCTTTGACCTTCTGAAATATGCTAGGTGGTTCTGCATTACAAATGTTTGTTCCTGTTTATCTTTCTTTACATTCTCTTTTTGTATAAAGATTCTAAAAGCTTAAATTCATAATGCTTCTACTTTTTCAATGCTGTACACTACCTGAGTTGCACCACTGACCTGGCCTCCATTGATGAGGAAGAGATACTGCAATGATAGTCTTTCCACACCAAACCCATGCCCACAAAAAAAAAAACAATGTAAGAATGCTGTAAAGTTACCTAAAGTCATATTTTCTAAAATGACATTTTCTCCATCTGAATATTGCCTATAATTGTTCTTAAAAATAAATCAGAAAAGGGACCTGCTTGTATTTCACTTTGCTCTCACTCATAATCATGTTTGACATATTTATTTGAGGAAACCTTCAATATTCTTACAAAGGACTTCTCAATCCAAGGTCACAAAGAAGATCAAAAGAAAAAAACAGTCTCAAATTATTATGCTACTCTCTTCCATACTCAACCATGTCCTCAGCACAAATCCAACAGAGACCAAAATTGCTAACTGTAACCTGCAAGTGGCCTTTGAGTGTTCACAGACTAAATAATAAAGACAAATGAGCAGAGTGTTCAAAAGGGATACACCTGTGCAGGCAAACATTACTGCTGATTGTTCAAATGAAAAGATGTAGAGCGAAGAAAATTAGCTCAATTTTATGGCATTATAGCCATGGTAAAGTTTTAATTTCACCACAGTCCTTTCACAACAAAAAGGATTCTGACTACACTATTGTCTTAGAAAGGGCAACTCCTAAGATTCCCATCTAACCTAAAAATCTTGTATGACTTAAGGGGAAGTGTGTGTGTGTTGCAGTAACAAACCAGAGGAACTCCTATGCTAATGTTTTTACTACTGAGGAGTGGGCAAAAACCAGTTCAAAATTTAGCAGAAATTTGGCCCGGTTCAAAGCCCCTGAACCAAGGTTCCAGGAAGATGCCTTCCCCAAACATCTCCCAGATTTTTGTCCAGTTCACTTGTTCAAGCCAATGAAACCTAACAGCTGATCGGCATAGGTCCACAGCTCACAGCAAGAAAAGGGGGGGGGGGTCCCAAATTGGCCAGTTCAATTAGGGCATTTTCTGGCTTGGTTCAGTTTGGGAACCATCACAAACCCAAATTGGGATTTTTAAGTTTGCTGCTGCTGTTACCAACATTGCACCTTAATTCCTTTAAAAACTGACTTTATATTATCTCTATAATGTATGCCAGTCAGTAATCTTGCCGCTGTGTTCTGTACCATTTGATATTTATGAATAGTCTTCAAAAACAGCTCCACTTAGAGCACATTATGGCAATCTAACCCAGATGTGAGCAGGGAATGGACAGCTGTGGCCACACCTACTTTGCAAATTAAGACCACACCTGGCACAGCAACCAAAACTGGCAAAAGGCACTATGCAAAAAATGAAAAAATCCCTGTGTCACTAATACTATAAATAAACTGAAACAAATAATTGTACAAATAAACTTTGTGTGATTTTTTTCTAATTTTTTCCAATTATATATAATCAGATATATCATCAGATAACAATCCCAAATATAATATATCAATAATTGCGGAAAAACCATTACAAAGAACCAATGCAAATATTTCAAAGGACCCTGAAAAACATATTTATCAGACCCAACAGTTATAATTTTCAATATATATACAGTGTTCTTTATCAAGGGTCAGTTCTATAAATCTCCACTGTTCACAACTGTTTGTAATTTCCAAGGTCTCTTCAAACTTGCTGGCTCAAAAGAGCTGCGTAGTTGCTCTGATTAGCTCCCTAGGCCATGATTGGCTCTTTACATTTCTGTCACCCAAAATTTCAACACTTTCACCATACAAAAATATTTTATATCACATTACTTATTCCTATTGGAACATTGTTTCATTGTACTTCTCTCTGCCATGGAGAATGTACTCCATGGCAGAGAGAAGTAATGGGGATTTTTCACACAGTCACGTGAGGATTTTTCATTTTTCTTAGCTTGTGCACTTTCTCCATGAATCCTGTTTTTTTTTCTGACTAACTATGCAAAACAGAGCAGACCTGAGCATCCAACTGTAGAGATAGCTTTAACATACCCTCAGAATATGAACCTGGTCCTTCAGAGGACTGTACATTCAACCAGAACATGCTGCCTCCTAGGCTAGCTGCATTACTGATCATCAGTACCTCAGTCTTATGTGGACTGATCACTAAAACAAATGAGGAAGGTCATGAATCTCTATTTGACTTTTTAAAGTTACAGGTGTGCCGGGAAGGAAAAATAGATTTTTTTTCTTCAACCCCGGCACATTTTCATGGATATCCCCCCCTCCTCAAGATGCTATTAGCACATGAAGGGAACACTCCCCTTTTCTCCTTTAAAGTGTTCATAATAACACAAAGACAAAGTTACAAAACAATGCAAGGATTGATATATCTATCCCTAACTATTCTCCAGAGTGTCCCCATCTGAATTTAACTTTTATGAGTTAAATGAGTGGAGAAAATCCATGATCTTTGTCCTGTCTGTTTGTGTCCTCTGAGTTTCCATCTACTGGCCCTTATCCAGCTCCTTAGTGTTTCCAGATACTCATTTAGGACAGTCATTGACCCACTTGATTCTGTTGACAGGAAGAAACAGAGCTGGGTGTCATCAGCATATTGATGACATCTCACTCATAATGAATAATAAGTGCTAGTAACTGAAAGCACAGAAGGATGCAAGCCATGGTTTATCAGGAAAGGACTGAAGATAGATGTTCATACCCATCCATTACATAGCCATTTCTTTGAAAGGATGCTGGCTCCGTAATTTGTCTTTTCTGGTAATAAATGCACCAACATCATGCTAACTGAAGAGTTGCCACCAGTGTTCCCTCTAAGCTGAGTTAGCATGAGCTTGCTCACAGATTTTTAGCCTCCAGCTCACAGATTTTTGTCAGCTCAGGAAAAATGACCCCAGAGCACAATAATTTATACAGTAGCTCACAACTTTAATGCCAGTAGCTCACAACTTTAATACCAGTAGATCACAAAGTACAATTTTTGCTCACAACATTATGCAGCTTAGAGGGAACATTGGTTGCCACTGTTCTTGAGTGATGTGGAATATTTAATCTTGTTACTGGAGCCAGACTACTGTTGTGGTTAGTGTATTGGACAAGGATTTGGGTGAACTCAGTTCAGTTCCTCCCTCTTCCATGAAACTGCTGAGTGACCTTGAACAGGTTCCTCACTTGTAACCTAACCTACCTACCTCAGGATAAAACAGAAGATGGGAAGGTAATATTTGCTGCTGTGAGCTCCTCAGAAGTCTGCTATACCTCAATCATTGCACATAACTGATGTGAAAATTGTCAGCTTCTGAGTAGCCCATAGAGGTGCTTCTTCAGCTCAGTCTCATCATAACTTTGAAGTTAAGCAGGATTGGCCCTGGTTAGCATTGGAATGTGAGACCACCAAGGAAAACCAGGGTTGCTACGCAGATACAGACAATGCAAACCACCTCCGAACATCTTTTGCTTTGAAAACCCTACATGGTTGCCATAAGTCTGTTAGGACTTGGCAGCAAAAAGGCGAGGGGCTGTTGTGACTGGCAAGAATGCTGATAAATGGAGTCTTCACTGAATACATAAAACTACTTTATACTGAATCAGACTGCAGACTACTTTCTATTCCAGGAGTATCAAACATACAGCCCCAGGGGCTGAATGAGGCCCCCCGGAGGGCTGCTATCAGGCCTCTGAGCAACTGGCTGTCATCTTCTCCCTTCTCCCTATTTCTTGCTTTCTTCTGCATAACAGCTTGCTTTGCAAGGCTTGCTCAATCGCACAGGAGCTACCGTGCAAAACTTCTATTTTCTCCATTGGCTGAGACTCCTCCCTTGGGGAGGAAGGGGGGGGAAGGCAAGCTTGTTTTTTCAGGCACTCTCAATTGCACAGCAGAGCTACTGAGCCAAGCCTCTCTCCCTTCTATTCCCTGGATCCCATGGGAGAAATACAAAGAAAGCACCTTTAAGACCAACGAGTGCTAATGTTTTAAGCTTTTTTTTTTAAAAAAAAAAAATTGTTTGTCTGTGTACAAAGTTTATATCTATGCTACCTAATCTTAAATAGGTACACACATGGCCTGGCCCAACATGGCCCAGCCCAACAAGGTCTCATTTGTCTCAGATCCAGCCTAAATAACAAATGAGTTTGACACCCCTGGTCTATTCAGTAAGCAGTTCTTCAGGGTTACAGGTTGAGGTCTTGCGGTCTTTCACAATACCTGATTCTTTTAACTGAAGATAGCAGGGAATGAACCTGAGACCTTCTGCATGCCAAGCAGATGCTGTGCCACTGTAACAGTGCTCACTGAAGCTATGCTGATGGGGTGTGAACTGGCAGAGTTGATGGGGTGTGAACTGGCAGAGACTAACCAAGAGAGAGATCTTGGGGTCGTGGTAGATAACTCACTGAAAATGTCAAGACAGTGTGCGTTTGCAATAAAAAAAAGGCCAACGCCATGCTGGGAATTTAGGAAAGGAATTGAAAACAAATCAGCCAGTATCATAATGCCCCAGTATAAATCGATGGTGCGGACTCATTTGGAGTACTGTGTGCAGTTCTGGTCGCCGCACCTCAAAAAGGATATTATAGCATTGGAGAAAGTCCAGAAAAGGGCAACTAGAATGATTAAAGGGCTGGAGCACTTTCCCTATGAAGAAAGGTTGAAACGCTTGGGACTCTTTAGCTTGGAGAAACGTCGACTGCGGGGTGACATGATAGAGGTTTACAAGATAATGCATGGGATGGAGAAAGTAGAGAAAGAAGTACTTTTCTCCCTTTCTCACAATACAAGAACTCGTGGGCATTCGATGAAATTGCTGAGCAGACAGGTTAACACGGATAAAAGGAAGTACTTCTTCACCCAAAGGGTAATTAACATGTGGAATTCACTGCCACAGGAGGTGGTGGCGGCCACAAGTATAGCCACCTTCAAGAGGGGTTTAGATAAAAATACGGAGCATAGGTCCATCAGTGGCTATTAGCCACAGTGTGTTTGTGTATATAAATTTTTTTGCCACTGTGTGACACAGAGTGTTGGACTGGATGGGCCGTTGGCCTGATCCAACATGGCTTCTCTTATGTTCTTATGTAGTTAGCCTAAATTGACAAACTGAATAAGTACAGATGGCCAATAAATGTTGCAAAACCAAATACATTAGTATCAAATATTTCATTCATATGACATACTGTTCCATCCCAGTCCTACTAGCCACTATTGTTACTGAAAAGAAGCAACCATCTAAAAAGGCCAGTCCTAAGGACATTTACTTTAAAGCAAAATTTAACCACTAATTTGCAATTACATGGGATTAGGTGAGAAGACCATTTTACTGTCCCTTAGCTTAGAACACAGTAGCCTGTATGCTACCATCAATGCACAGAAGGTGTGCAGAGTTTGTCTGCATTTCAGTCTTTTCTTGCAGCCACTTTTGACACCCACAAAGTTGAGGCCAGAGACTGCAGGATCCACATGGAAGAATAACCCTGGAAGTCAGTGATCTGTAGTGAGGAAGATCAACGTGATGAAACTTCTCCCTTTGTTCTCTCTCATCAGCATATTTATTTATTTACTCTGCTGACAGAAAGCACAAGGGAGACCCCTGAATAATTAATGAATACCCCTATAATAATAATAGATAAAAATATGGTTTTGTGCCTTCAAAAGAGAATGTCTGATGCAACATTTAGAGTGACTGTTGGGAGGCCCCTCAGAGGAGCATTTGCTAAACTGTTAAAGCCAGATAGTCCAAATGGGTGTGAGTCATGAATGTGTATTGATAGCAGGAAACTCCTTGTTGAATAAAGATAAGCAGACACACTGGAGAACTACCAGGGAGAAAGGGGAGGGGGGAAGTGAATCAGATAACGTGTAAGGGACCAGCCTGCAGGCTCGCTTTTGCTTAAAGCTGATGGTTTGAGAAGTGTCCGGGGTTCATTATTTTTGGGAACCTTGATGCTCAAATGAACCTTGCTATTGGTGCCAATCAGTAAGTGTGCACCTCGTTATTTCCCTGCTACAGGAGCTGTTTCAACCCCTTTTCCCTTCCTAACTTCTGCCACTCCAAATTGCATGGCTTTTCCTCTGTTTGAGTCACATAATTCCAGGCATGATCTTTCAAGGGGAGGAGTCAGAAAGATTGGCAGGAGTAGCCAGGAATGCTGGGAAATGAGCATTCTATTCACAGGAAATAATGGGGGAAAGACTGCAATCGGTTTTTGATAATGAGCTAACAACTGTCAGGTGCTTGTCTATGTCCAATTGCTTGGGGAACAGTTACAGGAGATGAATGTTTACAAAGAGAATACTCAGGAAGGGACACATAGGCCAACAACAGATAGCCAGCTCAGGGTGGCATCAAGCTGCCCCAGGAGAAAGCCGACTGGAAAAGAAGCAGCTGGGAGCCTCCAGACGGCATGCAACTCACCCCCAGAACAGGGACAGGCTGCGTGCACCCAGGAGGAGCTTCCAGAGCTCTCATGTGCCTCTCGGCCACTCCCCAGGCACTTCTTGGCTGTCCAGACGGCCAAGGAAGTGCCTCAAATCCACCTTGGAATTTAGGCACCACTTTGTAAATGATTCCTTTCTGAGGCGGCTTCAATCCGGCTCCAGGTGGGCTGCGTTTGGGACAGGGACGGCAGGCAGATGTGCATGTGTGTACACACTTTTTTGATCCACCTGCCTCCCATCCCCAGGGTGACTTAAACAGCCCATCTGTTATCATCCAAAGTAACTTTTTCTGGGGGAAATAGTTATGTAATCCAAAGATAACTGAAAGACAGAATAGAAGCATATATGTTCATGGGCAGGAAGCTGGAAACGCAATTCAACACTGTTCCAGTAAGCAGGGGAACTAGAATCCAAAGACACAGTAGCTGAAAGAAGAGATAAAGTATGCTAACAAGTAGGGACACAATGAAAGGAAGGATGGAGAGTTTCTCAGGGATGGTTACCTATCCTCTATCCAAGGAAGTCTTCTCCCCGCAACATTTCACATAAATCACTGCCAAAATATAGTATTAATTTTAGGTGATGAATTGTTATTAACTATATCTCTATTATATCCCTAATATTAAAATATTACTGTGATGTAAACAAGAATTGTGTGATGCCTAAATGACTAACTACAGAACCACAATACTTCTGTTTTGTTTTTCCCTGTACAGACTAGCACAGCTATTCCTTTGAACTTATGCTTTGATTTTTTTCTCTGAAATAACATCTATCATTAAAATACAATATATTTTAAAAGTTTAAGATGCTATGTAATTATGTGCTTAGGAAGAAAAAACAACAACACTACATACAAGTTTTACCAAAGCCTTGTCAGAAACTCATCAAACCCAACACTAGGGCATGTGTTTATTTACCCTTACAGCATTTCATTTTGGAATGGCTGTTGAAACATTTTCTCTATTCAGCAGGGATGGCCTATTACACGTTTTCCTTTGGGCTGCAATTAATATTTCTCCCTGCAGAAATCCCCCACTGGGGATTCCTGTAGCATATGATCAAAAGCTTCAGAATATTCTTCTAAGCATTTCCCCAGCTGTAACCTGATCTTTAACAGTCCAAAGAGGGTTTCTGACCTCAGTTACAAAGTCTTCTGTTCATTATTGCCACAAAATTATGTAGCAGTAAAAGTCCTCACAATCTGTTCATTTGAAAACTTGTGCATGGCTATTGTTCCTTTAATTTACAAACAACAATAACTAATGAGACTCTTGATACTCCCAGGTGTGCAATCTATAATGTAACTAAAAGAACAGATGCATTTCCTCAGGCCAAGCAAAATTTATATTATTTAATAGGAATGGCCATAAGGCAGCAATGGAGTTCACTGTTTTCATGCAGAAAGAGCAGTCTCTGGCATCACCAATTAGGTAGCAGCCCTGTGAAAGTCCTCTGCTAGAGACCTTGAAGATCTGCTGCATTGGAGCAAAAGTACTGAGCTAGATGCTCCAGCAGTCTGACTCAGCAGCCTTCTTCAGACACCCTGACCTTTTCTGCAGTAGCAGTCGCTCTGCCCTCAGGCATCTCCTTTCCCTGGCTCAAACAACTGATTACCACCAGTTGCTACAAGGGTACATTTTGACTCATGTCTTCCTCCAATTCCTCCATGAATTCCTGATCTTTAAAAACACGAGGAGGAAGACACGGGGGAAACTGGAGGGAATTGTGGGCAAAAATGCACCCATGCAGAAACTGGTGGGGAATCGATTGTTTGAACTGGGGAAAGAAGAATCCTGAGGGTGGAGCAACTGCTACTGCGGAAAAAGTCACAGTGTAGGTAGAAGCCAACACACAGAGAACAGGAATGGAAACTAGAATGCTGGCTCTATTCTGCCTACATGTGACACCAGAATGTGACCATGAGACCAAAGTGTACACTAACTGTAGGCATAGGCTCCACACTGTGATCAGGAATGCTGCTTTGGTGAACATTCCCAATAACTACCAACGTTTCCACTGATGCAAGAGGCTCTATCAGCACAAGAGGAACACAGCCTATGCACCATGGCATTTTGTCCACAGGTCTCCCAAAACTTCAACATCCATTTGTTCATAAATAGGTGCCATTTCACATTCTGCCAAATACACATAAGCAAAGGGCAAAGCCAACATATTTGTTTATAAGTGGGGGTGGGGCTTTAACGTACAATATCATCTGAAGACTGCTTTATGCATTCATACATTAATTAATCATAACAGAACAAAAATGTGTAATATTATTAGGGCTGTGCATAATGAAATACTCAAGCTGATGTTCCAGAACAATATTAGGAATCAGGATCCATGTGGTTTTCAACTTCAGGTATTGCAGTGCTAACAGGCAGCATGTGCTCATATTCTAATGTCCCCCCTTGATTTTAGTGATTCCCTGAGCAATGGCATTTCCCATTCCAATCAGATCCTTCCAAGGGACAAACATGGAATGCTTCCAGCAAATAATCTTTGGAGACAAGCCCACAGAGATGTAGTTCTCTTTCCCTCCCTCCTTTGAGGGGGCAGAGCCCTGTGGCTGGATAAATAAAGAGCTGGGACAGGATATAGTAAAATGAATGACAAAAATATGGGGAACAATGGGAGAGGCCTGAAGTTCTGTTGGATATAATAGGAGCCAGGAATGAAATATATTACACAGCATGCAAAATTTTCAATTAAAATGTGAAACATTACAAGAACTGTAAACATAGCCTGGAATGACAGCCTCCAGAGTAGGATGAAAATCCCTTAGAGTAGAATGAAAGTCCTTAGATCCAAATAAAATGCTCTGGGATTGAAATTACAGCCCCCAGAACAGAATGACAGCCCCTAGGCTGGAGTGTTTTATCTGGATCCAGGCTACTGATTTCAGTCCCAGGGTGTCATTCCAGGCCCAGGGCAGATCTTTCTGAATCCATTCTGCATTTTGATGCAACTGTTGTTTCCTATAGTGTATTTGAGCGGAACACATATAAGTCAACTGACATTCCTGGGTCTCATTAAATCTAGTGGTCTTTAAGGAGTCTCCCGTGATTCCCAACTGACAATCCTGCCAGTCATTTTAGTACATTCCTATAATGAGGGCAGGTGGGCAGGCAGGCAGGAAGGAGGAAGTTAGAAAAGGAAGGCACTTTTACTTTGTGAAAGAAAAAAGTCACAACAAGAAAGGGTGGCAAATGCAGAGGTTTTAGTAAAAAGGTAAGACTTTTTTTTATAGTCAACCAAGCACTGAAAGAGAAGGAAAAAGCAGATGGTGTCAGTGGGCTGGTAGATGAGAGAGAGAGAGAGAGAGATGGCAGCTGAGTAGCAGCTGATCAGGAGAGCTCTGGCTAGCCATTGTGTGTGTGTGTGTGTCCACATGTACACATATCATGGCCAGCCAGAGCTCTTTTGCTCAGCTGCTGTTCAGCTGCCATTTTGGGAATCAGTGGAGAGGTCTGTGTTGAGACATCAACTCAGGAGTCTGTAAACTGAGCTTCTTGGTTCTCTTCACTTGGAATCTCAAGGGGAAGTGTTAGATTAGAGGGAGGAGTATTTTGGTTATAAACCACTGACCCAGACATCATATGTATTCTTAGTTGAAAATTATGGTACCTAACTCTGAAGTGACATGGATTTGAATCCTGAAATGGTGATGTCTTACCCATAAAAAAGAATCACAATAAAAGTCACCTCCCCTCCAAGCCTGGATCCAAAGTTATAATGACATTTTTCTCAACACATGTCCCTAAATATTATAGAATACTGAGCAAAACATTTCTTATACCAAAAGTCATATGCTTGGCCATAATATATGGCAGGGGTGGCCAACAGTAGCTCTCCAGAAGTTTTTTGCCTACAACTCCCATTAGCCCTGGCCATTGGCCAAACTGGCTGGGGCTGATAGGAGTTGTAGGCAAAAAACATCTGGAAAGCTACCGTGGGCCACCCCTGATATATGCCACATGTAACTAAAATAAATTGCTAAAGTTAATAGTTGTTTACAATATGTTGCACTGTGTGGCAATAACTATTGCTTTTCTAATACAACATGCTAACATTATCCATCGAAGGGGGAACAAAAGAGGAGACCAGCGGTGATACTTCTTGACTGGGTCCTTCAGCAGTAGCAACAGTTGTGCAGTTCAGAAGGCAGACTTCTTCCGCTATCAAAGGAGGGAGGTATGGGTAAAACAAGGCAAAATGAAGTCTGGTAGCAATGTCATTAAGATCCACCGGGGTTGGAAAATGCCGAGCTGAATTGCTTCTCAGAAGGGGAGCAGGCTGGGGCTTCTGTTTGGGGTAGTGGAGGGCAATTTAATGCCTACTGCCTACTTTTCTCAGTCAGAGATCACTCCAAGATATGCACAGGAAACTCTGAGGAGATTTACCTTGGCTAAAAGGGAGTCCTGGGGGGGCTCCATTGAGGGGTCTCCGGAGACAAGTTGCATATTCATCATCTGCAGAAGTTTCCAGAGTCATTTATTTGACATAAGCTCAACAGAGATTCAGAAAGCTTGGAAGAAGAAGGGGAGAAGGGGTGAAATTTGAACTTTGTAAATTTAAAGGACAGTGCTAAAAAGTGGAAAGGAATTTATTGTTTTGTCTACTTGCGGGTTTGGTGAAAAAGCCCCATCGTCACAGATTTGCAGCTCTCACAGTCAACATAGGAAATACGTCAAACATCGTGAGATCTTTTTACCAGTGAAAACGGGATTTGGTGGCAAGAAAAGCAGGAAATGTTGGATGGAAGAGGAAAATCATTGAAGCAGCTAGCCTACTCTAGGACTATAATATAGAAAAACATCGGCGGCCATTGCTAGGAGGTCAAAATCTAAACAAAGTTTTTAAAGTGTTCGAAACATTAAAAATTGGTGAAGCTGACAGAGGTGACAATTATAAGGTAAATACGATTGGACATTATTGCTGATAATTATTTTAGAAGACTTTTGAAGGAATTTTTTTTTAAAGAGAAGCAGAAAGTCGCGACTGAGGCAGGGAATAGTGCAGCACAAGCCTTGACAGCTCCGCAGCTGATCGGGGCCGCGAGGAGCGGCTCGGTGCGTTCGGTACAGGGCGGCAAGCATGTGGCTGTTTTCGTAGCGTTGTAGGGACGCGGAGATCAATTGCGGGGCCGGAAAGAGCCTGAGTTGAGGGTGTGGGGCATGTGAGGAGGCCTGAGGGCCCCCCCGCCCCCTCCCCCCCCCCCGTGGCTGTAGCTAGAGGGGAGGTTTCAGCAGGGCAGGCACCTTTGTTTCGGACATCATTTTGAGTTGTGGGTAGGCACACACACACACCCCGCTTGCGGTTTTGTAAAGGGGCGGTTGCTCGGTGCAGGGTACCTGCTTGGTAAGCAGGAGGCCCAGGTTCAATCCCCGACATCTCCAGCTGTAAAGGGTCCAGGCTAATAGGCATGGAGGGCCTCAGCTTGAGCCCCTCATAGCGGTAGTATTGTGTGTGTACACAACTTTATACCTGGAGCATAAAACCTTGTTGGTGTTAAAGGTGCCACCAGATTCAAGCGTTGTTCAGAGGGAAACCAGCCTGCCAAGAGGCAGGCCCAGTAACCCAGTTCCCCGGGTGACTTGGGCACGGTAGTCCAGCTCCGACAGGCCATTCAAATGCCAGAGGGAGCCTTAGGAGCAGCAGAGGGGTGCAGCAGGTGCTTCCACATGGGAAGGGTGCCGCAGGGCGACAGTCCAGTCGTGGGGACGCAGCGGCGGCTGTTGCTGCTGTTGCTGCAGGGCAGCACGAGTTCGGCCAGTTCGGCGTGGGGACGTGGCAGCGGCAGCTGCTGCTGCTGCAGGGCAACACCAGTTCGGCCAGTTCGGCGTGGGGACGCGGCAGCGGTGGCGGCTGCAGCTGCTGCAGGGCAGCACGAGTTTGGCCAGTTCAGCGTGGGGACGCGGCAGCGGCTGCTGCTGCTGCAGGGCAGCACGAGTTTGGCCAGTTCGGCGTGGGGACGCGGAGTGGTATCGTGGGGGTGCAGAGAGCCTGAGTTTTGGGGGTTGGAGGGCTCACGGTGAGGCCAGAGGGCCCCCTGCCCCCCTTCCCCCCCCATGGTGGCTGAGCTGGGGGGGGTGGTTTGAGGAGTGTGGGTTCCTTTGCAATCTTTTGAGTTGTGGGTAGGCGGACCCCCCTCCGCTTGTGGTCTTGAAGAGGGGCGTTGCCTTGGTTGCAGGGCATCTGCTTAGCAAGCAGAGGGGCCCAGTTTCTATCACCAACAGCCCCAACTAAAAAAGGGTCCAGGCAAACGGGCATAGAAAACCTCAGCTGGAGGCCCAGTGAGCTGCTGCCAGTCTATGCAGACAATACTGAATCTGACGGACCCACAGTCTGATTCTGTATAAGGCAGCTTCATATGGTCATATGTTAGTTTAATGTTCTCCCCTTTACCTATAGGTAAGGAGGATTGTTAATTTTTATTGTTTCATATCGGTAGTATTGTGTGTGTACACGCAACTCGATACATTGAACGCAAAACCTTGTGGTCTTGAGGGTGCCACTAGGTGCAAGCGTTGTTTAGAGTGAAACAGCCTGCCGCAAGGCGGGCACAGCAACCCAGTTCCCTGGGTGACTTGGGCATGGAAGCCCAGCTTCGTAAACTACAGATTGTGTGGGTGCTGCTGTGCAGCAAGACAGGTGGGTCAGCCCCGGCCGCTAAGCGGGGATTTACGATTAAGGGCGTCTGTTCCTGGAAGGCATAAGAATTTAAATGTGAGCTCCCACTATGGGGGTGGCATACGCCCCTCAGCTTGGGGGAAATCCAAACAAGGGACGGGTCAGGACACCTCGTGGGTGTAAGTAACCTGTAGACGCCTGGAAAAAGGGAACCAGCCTAATGGGGCTGAGGGTAATTAGGCGGTTGTAGTGCAATTACCTCCCCCTGAGTCTGGATAGGGGCTATTTGATGACGGTTTTACCCATGGGTCTAGGATCCTGTCTCTGGGACTTTGGGTCCCTTGTATGCCTCCTAAACTTTGTTCGGTATGGGGGGATTGAGCACATGTTTAGGACTAAAATAACTAAGGAGCATGAAGAGGGCAGGGTCCTCCGCCAGTACCCACGTTAGGGGCATCCCCCTGGGGACGGATATAATGAAGTGTCAGTGGAACTGCACCTGATACACCATTTGGCTCACCCCAGGGGTGGAGCAGTGGATGATTCTATTTTGGGGGTCCCTGTTCGGTCAGGTACACCTGGTTGGCCAATCGGTCATAGTGGTTCTGGGTTTCGGTGGCGGGCTGCAATGGCAATGTGTGACAATTAAGTCAGTGTTTCGCCTTTTGCCTGCGCACCCGGAAGAGTTCAACCTTTCGGGTCTTGCCTTTGAAGGAAGTATTACATGGGACCTGTGCGGAGGCTTCGGGTTCCATAGGCTATGAAAAGACAGAGTGCGGGCAAAGTTGTGTCTCCTAGGAGGACCTTCTTGCAGCACCTATGTGACGCCATGGGGCCACTGAGGTTCCCTCAGCTAGAGTACGAAGGACCGCTGGCATGCGGATGGATTTAGAGGTATTGGGGGGGAATTTGTGGAATCCTTCAATGGAATCTCCTCTTGGAGGAATGACTTAAGTTGGAAGCTGAGCCCCAGATATCTTCGGAAGAGGCGTAGTATATTTTAGGGGCATTATGCGTGGAGCAATAGCTCAGCTTGGTTTGCGGTGGAGTGTGCCGTGATTTTACCTTTTTCGAGTTTTTCCTATTGTAGTAGCTGTTTGGCTTTTGGGGGAGCAGCCGGCCTTCCTTCAGTCCATTTTTGGTGTTTACAACATGCCCATGGTGCATGTTCAACTACTGGTATTATCAACTACTGGTAACCCAGGTCACAGGTGGTGACAGACTTGGTGTAGTCATTTATTTTGTGACGCCTCCATTTGTTTCTGGCGAGGCACGTTCAGGGGGCGAGCAGTGGGGTGGCGGACACTCTATTTCATCAAAAGATTTAGCGTCTGGCCAGCTTGCTCTGGTAGCAGACTGCACCCAGCGCGAATGCCACCGCACCCAACGCGAATGCCACCGGAGCTTTTGGCAGTTCAGGAGGCGGAAACCGGCACGGTAACCTGACTAGTATGGGCACCAAGTAGCGAAAAGCAAATTACGGGGCGTAGTTGCAGTTCCGGGTTGTTAGGATGGCTGCAAGGCTCCAGGATACCTGGTCGGCCTCAGTGGTATGCATTGTCCAATTTTGCATCTATCAGAAGAACTGGTAGGTGCGGCCGACTGTACTGTGGTTAAAATCGGTGCTGCAGCAGAGGGGCTCGGCACTACGACTGGTTAGGTGTAGTGGCGGAGTGGCGCCCGATCAAGGCTTGGAGCAGTATTTACTTATCGGGGGGAGGATGTTGGCCCGTTGTGTCATTACGGCGATGTCCCCCTTATGAAATATCAATTTCGGGCAGTGTCAGGTAAGCCACTGGCAGAGCGGGGATTGGGGGGGGTGTGTGTTAAATTCGAACAAATTCATTTTGAATTAGAGCCGCATCTCCGGTGGCACCATTGGGGACACACACCCCCGCCGCACGTCTAACTAGACGGTGGCGGTCAGCAGCCTATAGGTTGTTTGCATGTTGGTTTTTCATTGAGTGCGTGGGGGCATGGGTGCAATGGATGGCCCACGGGCATGATTTTGTCTGGGTTTGACTGTTTTTTCTGTGTTTCAGGTGCTGGGGCTCGTGTGAGAGAGGGTGAAGCCTCATCTGCGGGCACAGCATGGTTTTGGGCGGCCCATCGGGCCAGGAGATCGCCAGCGGGCATCCAGCCGTGTCCCAGCGTGTAGGCGACTGTTGAGTGGCTGGATTGCCATGGCATACACTGGCCGGGGATCAGGCCACTGTTGTTTCATAGGAGGAGTGTGCCTCCTCAGCACGTCCGGGTCCTCCATATGGGGGGTAATGACCTGGGTTGTATGGAGGGGAAGGCCCACCCCCCCCCCCTTTTTCTTTGCAGGCGCAGGTGGATCTGCGGGCCATCATGCAAAGATAGCCAGGAGTCCTGGTGTGGGTGGCATTTTGTGCTAATAGGGTCTGGCAGTCTGCCCTATGTCACGGGGGGATTCAACGGGCCAGACTTAAGGAACCGGGCCTTGCTAAAGGCCATGGAAAGGGGGGGTTGGACAGATTTCTTCCCACGTTTTTAGGGGAGCACCTATGGCCTAGCACCATTGGTGCGGGTGGTCTTTCTGAACTGCAGATGGGCTACACGGCTCAGTGCGGGGAATGCAGATCACGGAGAGCCTCACCTGGGCGGATCTTTCCATGGGGGATTGATGCTAGCCCAGGTGGAGAATTGCTGGGGGCCTGGCTGCTCAGCTACAACCTGAATACGGTGGGCTTGTGCTGGGGGCAGGGTGGCTCGCCCTTTGGACAAGGCGGGGTCAGGGGGTGACCCCAGGGCTTGTCCCGTTCAGGTCCCATCCCTGCCAGTTATAGGTTATTAATTATTTGGTCGGATGGGTTTCTTTTCGGTCATCTGAACTGGGTACCCGGGCCTTTATTGAACGAGCTACGGCTGGGGTTGCGGTCGGCTCTGGGCCGTCCGTTGGGGCGCTAATGCCTAAGCAGAGGCTTGGCATTGGCGGTGGCGGTGGCAGGATGAGGTATTGGCTACAGCCTTTTCAGGGGAGCACCTATGGCTCTGACCAGTGGGTGCAGGTGGTCTGTATGAACGGTAGATGGGCTTCACGGCTCAATGCTGGGAGTGCAGATCATGACAAAGCCTCACCTGGGCGGATCTTTCCTGAGTGATTGATGCCGACAGAGGTGGAGGTGGAGTTTGGGCCTGGCCGCTCAGCACCAGTCAGATGGTAGTGGCCATGTGCTGGGGGCAGGGTGGCTCGCCCTTCTGGGCAAGGCGGGGTCCTGTGTTTTGACCCCAGGGCTTGTTCTTGTAGGCCTATACCTCTTGCCATCCTTATTGTTCAATTTATGTTTTCAATAAAGCGGCCTGGATTTTTTATCCAACACACTGTGTCAGTCTCTTCATTCCGACTGGGGGGGCAAATCAGCCCCTTCCCAGCCGCACTGGCAACGCCAGTCATAGGCTGGGGGCCATGCTTTGCCCTCCCGGAAGGAGGGAGGCTGACGCCGGCTTCCCGGCCATCCGGGAGTTCAAGGAGTGGGCGTGGAGTCAGGGCTATAAAGCCGGGGCTCCCGCCCGTGCCACGCAGTTCTCTTGTGGCTCTTGGCCCACCCACCCGCCCTATGCAGTACAGGTTTTACCGGTCGCCTTATTGGGGGCCAGGTAGGAATTTTTTCATTTTCACGGAATTGGCCAGTGTGAATTTGTTTTTTGCCTACCTTGTACTGCATGATAGTGTAGGGAGTAGGGTGAGGTTAGGTAGATTTGGTCGCTTGGCAGGATGAGGTATTGGCTACAGCCTTTTCAGGGGAGCACCTATGGCTCTCCACCAGTGGGTGCAGGTGGTCTGCATGAACGGTAGATGGGCTTCACGGCTCAATGCTGGGAGTGCAGATCACGACAAAGCCTCACCTGGGCGGATCTTTCATGAGTGATTGATGCCGACAGAGGTGGAGGTGGAGTTTGGGCCTGGCCGCTCAGCACCAGTCAGATGGTAGTTGCCGTGTGCTGGGGGCAGGGTGGCTCGCCCTTCTGGACAAGGCGGGGTCCTGTGTTTTGACCCCAGGGCTTGTTCTTGTAGGCCTATACCTCTTGCCATCCTTATCGTTCAATTTATGTTTTCAATAAAGCGGCCCGGATTTTTTATCCAACACACTGTGTCAGTCTCTTCATTCCGACTGGGGGGGGGCAAAGGTGTAATTCCCTGTGTAAGCACCAGTCATTTCTGACTCTGGGGTGACATCGCATCACGACATTTTCACGGCAGGCTTTTTATGGAGTGATTTGCCATTGCCTTCCCCAGCCATCTACATTTTACCCCCAGCAAGCTAGGTGCTCATTTTACCGACCTTGGAAGGGTGAAAGGCTGAGTGAACCCTGAGCCGGCTACCTGAACCCAGCTTCCGCCAGGATTGAACTCAGGTCATGAGCAGAGCTTGGACTGCAGTACTGCAGCTTACCACTCTGCTCATTAATCTTAGAAAATGCTACTGTAAATATAAAGAGAAGGGAACAAAGTGACATTACCTCTCTTTACCACTTCCACAAGATAACTTTCCATCTATGCAAAAGGCTCTACACAAGAGGGAGCAACAGCCAATGCTTCATGGCATCTTGACCATGGACCTCTTAGGGCTTCAAGCTTTAACCGTGGGAAGATGTTGCAAGAATGGGAATTGGGAAGTATCCACAGCTATAACCACCTTCTGATTTAGCCCATTGGGTCAAATCAGTTTGTTAAATTCCAATTCGTTTCCAGCAGACTAATCATGCCATTTCCAATAACACTTTCCTGTGAGTAAGCCCTACTGAATAACATGGGACTAACTTCTGAGTAGATCTGATCAGGCATGCACCTTCAGTTAATCATGTTTTGTAATATTATTATCTGAAAATAACGAGTAGCCAGAGGCTAAACCAGTTTACCAGCAATATTCCAAATCGGATGGCATTTAAAAAATTGGTTGAGGGTTCTTTTCCTCTCTGCAGACAGGCCTTGAATTCAGCAGGAGTTCACAGGAGCACAGCTCCTGAACCTTTCTGAGGGTTCCCCCTCCTCTTCCCCACCTTGCTTGTCCATTGAATAGCAGGTGCAGCTGCATAACAATCCCTGGATGAGCTCCACCACCTACTTTTCTACAAAACGACCCCTATCTGCAGACATTTTAATGCTAGAAAATGTTAACTACATTATGTCAAATTACCTGTATCAAACTGTGCAAAAAAATTGCTGTAAACTAGGATGCATTAATAATATAATTTCATGGTGCTCTGTCAGAGCCTGTGTAAATACATCTACCAGTATTCTAATACTGAGTCATTGTGAGATATGTTTCTATAAATAATGTTTCCTTTACTTGCAAAATGAGAATACTAGTTACCTCCCTTTTATTCCAATAAATCTTCCTACGTTCTTCAGGGCCTGTAAGACCGAATTGTTTCAACAGGCCATCGATATTTAACCGAGAGAGAGTGGCCACCTGACATCAGTTAGAGTACTCGGTGATCACCGTCTGAAAAGCAGAACCGCCAATATAGTAATGATACAGCACCATGAAATAGCTTTTAAAATTTTTTAATTATATTGATGTTTTATTGATTTATTGTTCTTAACTGTATAAATGAATGTTGTAAGCTGCCCTGAGTCCGCTTGCGGAGAAGGGCGGGATAGAAGTTTAATGTAATAATAATATAATATTTTTATTATTAATTATTATTATTATTAACAATAATAATAATAAAAAGGTAGTCCCCTGTGCAAGCACCAGTCGTTTCCGACTCTGGGGTGACGTTGCTTTCACGTTTTCTTGGCAAACTTTGGTTTGCCATTGCCTTCCCTAGTCATCTACACTTTCCCCCCAGCAAGCTGGGTACTCATTTTACCGACCTCGGAAGGATGGAAGGCTGAGTGAACTTGGAGCCAGCTACCTGAACCCAGGTTCCACCGGGATTGAACTCAGGTCGTGAGCAGAGAGTTTGGACTGCAGTACTGCAGCCTTACCACTCTGCGCCACAGGGCGCTTACTTTTTTTATTCCAATGCATCATTCTAAATTTATCCCTTCACCTTACCATTATCTCATACAGAAAGTGATCTAGTATTCACTGTGTTTTTACTAACTAATAAAGAACCAATTGCATTCAGAAATAAGCATTCTAAATGCATAATTCTTTTAAATACAGATAGCAGTTTGTTCATTCATGCTGGTTCATTTACTTCATAACTATTCACACTCACCTATTTGTAACTGCAATTATGAGGGATGCACTGCCTCCCCTTTCTTTACAGCTAATGCTAGCTGACATAGCTGTTCCCTGCCTTAATACTGGCTCTTTGCTTGCTTTTGCTTTCTCTCATGAAGTCTGTAAAACATGTAAAAGAGCCCAAGAGCTTTATCAGAAGGCACTTCTTTAGCAGTCTAGCTTGAATGCATCCAGGGTGGTAGTAAAATAAAAGAAGGTATGCTCTCCTGTTATAACGCTACCACCCCAGCAGTGTCCAGCTGTGCTGCACTGGAAGCACCTTCCTAAGCAGTCCACCGTCAACTCTTCCCTTTCATGTTGAAAATAACTGCCAAGCACAAATACATGTTTTAACAGCCAAGCCTTACCCATGAATCAAGACTCAGACTGGTTCATTTTGTTCCCAGTGTTCTCTGCCAAGCACAGAGTCAGGCAGAGTCAAGTAGTTGATGCCTTGTAGCCACTTTTGCACCTGCACTGTAAGGGAAATCAGGTTCTTTCCAGAATCATGGCTGGGTAAATTAATTACAGTGCTCAAGTCATTCAGTTTGCCCTCTCTTAATGACAGCTGCACAGTTCCTAGGATCTTTTGCAGATCAGGTATGTACACAGCCAGTGATGAGAGATTTAAACAAATACCACAAGATAAGACACTTTTTAAATTTTTCGTCTAAGAACTAATGTATTTATTTATTTATTCCTTGGATTTATATCCCGCCCTCCCCACCGAAGCAGGCTCAGTTGTATATTCAACTGAGCCTGGATAGCTCATCTGTGCACTGTGCATGTGAACAGATGTAAAAAGCAACCCAGCAAACAGTGTTCCCTCTAAGCTGAGTTAGCGTGAACTAGCTCACAGATTTTGAGCCTCCAGCTCACACATTTTTGTCTTAGCTAAGGAACGATGACCCCAGAGCACACTAATTTATGCAGTAGCTCACAACTTTAATGTCAGTAGCTCACAAAGTAGAATTTTTGCTCACAAGACTGCAGCTTAGAGGGAACATTGGTTCAGACTATTTATGAGCAACAAACTGCCCATCAAGTGATGAGCACCATGATCACCGCATGTGACCATGAAGCAAATAGAACTGAGCATTGCTCAGACATGCTAATTTTGTTGCATTGTTCCATGAGTGTGTATAACTAGCTTTGAGTCCAGCAGCACCTTAGAGACCAAGAAATTTTCAGGGGTATAAGTTTCCAGACTCAAAGCTCCCTTTGTAAGGTACAAGTTGGAACTGAAATTCCTGTTGCCTTATATCCCAATCAGAAGGATGGAAGGGTGTTGCAAAGAAGGAACTCAGGATGCAAAGTTACAATGCAAATTGTATTCAGCATGATTACAGCAGAGGAGAAATGTTTGGGGGTGAAACTGCAGCATCTGTATGAAGATAAGAATCCTATGTCCTTATTCAGCCCTGGTAGCCCATCGCTCTGTACTTGTGAATGAACTCAGGTTCTGAAGTCTTGTATATATATATATCAGCAATCTTATATAAATCTATCTCCATCTTGTACTGATATGTGAATTATTTACCGGATTTTATTGATATTTTCATACTGAACAATTAATAGGCTTTTACAACTTTAATCCTATTTTCAAGGATGTGTCAAAATTGCATGTGGCAATTATTCTCAAACTAGCTTTATTCCAGTGCAATTTTGCTTAACACGCAAGCACTTAGGACCATACTCATCAACACAGATTGCATTTTTTAAAATGCAGCATGCATTCTGAATATGGGTTTTTATTATACCTTGACTAAGGAATGAAACAGGTACTTTTCACATAATGGAGTGGGGCAAGTGTATTCTGTTTGGCAGCTTCTCACCCCCCTTCTACATGAATCACAGCCCAATAGCTTCCCCTGCTGGGCTACAGCTGTAAGAAGAAACTTAAACTCAAATTTTACATCACGGTCATTTGTTTCAAAAACAGAATGGCCTTCAGAGAATCCTGGGCCCAACTGTTCTGACTTCACTTGCTCTCACTGTAAACACAGGATATACTGAACGTTTCCCTGGATATCATATTCTCAATTTACACAAGGGTATGCAATCAAAAGTGAGGCTAACAGAACACCAGAGTGTTCAGAAAACTCCTCATGTGAGATTTTACATCAGAGTCAAGAATTTTAGTACCTTTTAATACTTGTTTGTGGGCAATATGTGTAAAGAGAAAGTAACATGTCTTCATAGAAGGACCTGAAGATATGATCAGCCCAGGGAAAATCTCAGATAATTTGTTTTTATGTTCCGCTAAGCTTTCAGTGGTATGTGAAGCTTGTGATAGAGCACTGTTTTTGTGAGTATGTCTGATGCAGCAGTAGAGGTGAGAGAACTAGCTGGCTGTGAAGTTCACATATCTGAGAAGGAGGTTCACTGATTTTAGTGCAGGAGACCAGGTGGAAACCATTAGGAATCTAGTCAACCCAGGAGGAACTGAGCAAAGAGTCTCTGAGCTTGACTTCATTTCAGGGAAGTGACATGTCTGTCTGTCTCTCCCTCTGGCTGCCTTGGTACGGGCTTAGTAGGTTGATTTGGCTTGGGTTATCTAGTTTGTCATTAGTTCTGTTGCCACACTGGCCCTGGGTTCTCTCTGGATTCTGTAAATTGACATTGGTTATACTCAGCATGCAACAATATCCTTTGTTTTAGTTGGTTTGGCTTCAATTCTTTGGTCTGACATTGGTTATGCTGGCTTGCCACATTGGCCCATGGTTCTACTGAGATTCTATGGTTTCACTTTGCTTCTGTCAGGCTTATTGGTTCTGTTTGAATTAGATTGAGTCCAGCGGCACCCCCAACACCAATCATGTTGCACACGTCATTTAGAAAGACAACTATCGTTTTTCTGCTTCCATTGTTTATTCACTTGGGGTCTTAACTTCTTTTGCTATTATTTATTTGTAGTCCCCTCCTTACTAAACATATATAAAAATAAAATTCTACAAATGAAAATACATAAAATACCTGCATAGTGGTACATAAGGAATAAATACTAACAACCAACCAGATCAATTCATTAAATTATCAGAGATTTGCATTATTTATTTATTGTAAACAGCCACTTGCTTGGTAGCCTTTGGTAAGTAAGAAATGACTCCTGGTGTTGAGCACAAAAAGCTTATGGAAGTACAAAAAGAGCTGGGTTTTGCTTTTCCTCCTGATGGTTAACATGCTACAAATAATGAATATGTGAGGAGGCATTTGTTTACAAGGCTAACGTTTTCAAATCTAACAACCAGGGTTTGCAATACAAAAGTATTTTGTTAAAAGCAAATACAGAGAGACTGCTACGGAATAATAGCATTTCGGTGTTCCATTTATCTAAGTGAAAGTAGATTATTATACAATGAAGATACTAATAAGTATTCAGAGATAAAACCTGATAGAACACAGTTGATGTCTAGGCAAACTGTACCTTGAGAATCACTTACTTTCAACAGTATTCCTCATATTCAGGAAACAAATGCTGATGAACAGCTCATGATTAGGTTCATTATTAGACACAGCGGCACTATAACATATTGCCAGCTATATAGCATGATGGCTGCATAGCCAGTGGCACAGCAGTTGAATTCAACAGACTTTTTTTTAAGGGGGGGGGGGTGTAGTTTTGCTTAGTATTGCACTGTAAGAGCATGAGTTATGAATTAGGAAGCCCCTAGGGCTACAAACTCACTTGAGTTCTTAGGCAAGCCATTCTCTCTTGGCCTCTGTCCCCCAACTTCAACATGAAGATAACAATAACTATTATACAAGGTTATTGTCTGGAGTATAATTAGGGTTGCCAGCTCTGGGTCAGGAAGTATCTGGAGATTTGGGAGGTAGAGTCTGAGAAGGGGGGGAGCTTGGGAAGAGGAGGGCTATCAGCAGGGTATAATGCCATAGAAGCCACATTCCAAAGCAGTCATTTTTTCCAGGGGAACTGATCTTCGTCATCTGGAGATCAACTGTAATACTAGAAGATCTTCAGATGCTACATGGAGGTTGGCAACCCCAAGAATAATAATGTGTGACTTACACTGAACACTCAAAGATATTATATAAATGTGAAGTATCACTACATAGTATGAAATAATCTACAAAACTGGCAACCTAAAAATGGCACAATCCAAGGCCTCATTTTGCGCAGGAGCTAACAGGAACGGAGCTCCAGAACCTCTAAATGTTATTGTGCTCTTTCTCTCTTACCCCACCCCAGTAATTGCTTCTGGCCTTCATTGTTCAAACCTTCTGTGAGAATTCTGCTCAACTTTAATAAACTTTCTAATATTTTCCCCCACAAAGAAGGGGAAATAACCAAAACATATAAAGCAGACAGATGGAAATCTTCATCATGGCATGTGGTCACATAGCAGAAAGTAATTTTAAAAGTATGATGGAAGTAACGTTTTATAACAATTATAATTCAAGAAGCATTTTAAGGTAGATGCTGAGCTGATATAATTTAGTACACCTTCCAATGATGTCAGGAGTGTGCTGCATATGCAAATGAGTTGTGCTAATGAGTTGTGCTAATGAGCTCTAGCACCTCTTTTTCTACAAAATGACCCCTGGCACAGTCCAAACCAACCCAGAAGCCAATATGCTTAAATTCACAGAAATCAGCATACTTGTGTCTTAACATTTTGTTTTAGGTTGAACTTGAGGCCCATATCTTTTCTCAATTATAACTGACCACAGATTTATACTCGTATGTAAAGTTCAGCTCTAGGAAGCATTCTTCATTCACAATCTATTTTGAAATGTGTTAAAATATAAGATTTATAAATTTTAATATGACTTTCACGTTCAGTAGTGGACTTTAACTGTAATGTTATCTCTTGAAATTCAATACTAACATAAATTCTAGAATTATTAAAGATCCAGTCACTGTTGAGGCTAATCACCAGATGACAAATTCTACCAAGATGAAATTTTACATATTCAAATCTGAGCTAATGCTAAATAAAATTGTGCAAGGAATACAGAAGAAAAACAAGGAGACTGAACAGAAGCAAAATTATTCCCTGCCCCCACATTGGTATACTCTGTAACATCTGACACTCAGGACAGACAATATTTACCTGATAATTCATAACAATCTAAAATAATTAACAAAATAATGCAACATCGTTAAAATCAGCCTCCTTATCAGACAGCTATAGAGGATTCCAATAGGAAGCTAATTTTTTAAAAGGATCCTCAGGGAATCTGGACAATTATAGACCTATCAACCTAATGACTGTTCCAGGTAAATTGGCAGATAGAATTATGAAAACTAGAACTCTTAAACAAGGTGGGGGGACTTGTTTAGTACAAGTAGGCATGGGTCCTACAAAACGACGTGTTGTGTTACTAACTTCAGAATTCTTTGAATATCCCATACATATGGGTGATATGGTTGAGTTGGATCCTGTTTCCATTTCACTAATGGCAGACTTTTCCTTTGGTGCAAGGAACCTGGCAGAGTTTTCCTTTAGTGCAAGGAACCAATAGTAAAAGAGCTTCTTCTGTTGAAAAAGGCTCCTTGCAACAAAGGAAAGCTATGATGTAGGATATTATGTTTCTGCACTTCCAGAAAGCTAGTGACCAAAAACCTCTCCAGAGACTCCTGAGTGCTTTCAGCACTTTTGGAACATATAAGCATCCTCTTACAGATTTGTAACTGGTTGAAAATGGAAAATATAGGGCATGAATAAATGGACGGTTCTCACAATGGAGAAAATAACCATTGGAATACTGCAAGCATCTTGGAACCAGTACAATTTAAAATTTATAAATGATTCGAACTAAGAACTGACAGAACTGAGTGAACACAGTGACACTGCTTGTCAGTAGGTTCAAAATGGAAAAGGGAAAATAGGATGCTGTATTTTCATTTTTTTCATTTTTTAAATAAAATCCTCACATTGCTAATGATGACACCAAAGCTCATTCTCACTGAATAGAAATACTAATGAGGAAAGAGAGAAACAGACAAGGGAAGCCAAACTGATAGATTAGTTTAGTAGAGCCAATCATAGTTCAACTTATAAGAAAATGAAATATTCATCATCTATCCTGGTACATACGAAATGCCCACACGCAATTAAGACCAATGCCATAATGGTCTATGGATCCTGTTTCAGAAGTGACAGACTGTAGAATCTGCATTGTCCATTTTCAGTCCCTAACACACACAACTGTTCTGTACTTCCAAGGGGGGAAAAAAACGACAAGCAGGTTTTGATGACTGCTTCCATGTCAGTTCTTGGGCAGGGGTCAAAAAATTATGCTGTCTGTTTTGGTTTAGCACCAGTAGAAGGGCACTGTGTTTGGAAGGGAAGGGCTGTTAGTGTGTTTCTTCACTTCATAGAAGTCTTGTATAAGGCTCACTATTAGACACTTAGCTGATCTTCCTGTTCTAATATAATTTGCCAATTTGAAGGAAAATAAAAATAATATTTTTGAATGAATGCACCACACATTTTACACTTTTGTATTTCAGAATTATTCACTGACTTTCAAGTTATTCTTATATCTTTATTTACATTTTGACCAATTTTAACAACCTGTTGATCACCAGATTAATAATCACACAGCACACATGATTTTATTAGGCTATAGGTACTACCTATGACCACAGCATAGCACACCATACATAGTACACAGCATAGCAACTTACACATGATTGTTTGTTCTAACAATTAAAGAAAAGGATGTAAAAACATTCTCCAAGACTGAAAATGTATCCTGTCTTCAGTCATTAATAGGTATATTTTTAGAACCTGCAGAATCAATAATAATTCAAGCAGAGGAAAGAAACACAGGAAATACTCTCATATAAAATAAAAGACTCAAATAAGGACAAGAGCAATAGCTCTGAAGCTGAGTTTTGCACATCAAAAAACTGAGGCTCCCTCCTGACAGCTTGGATCAGGTGCATCCTTAAATCAATTAGAAGGTTTTACTGGGAATGTCAGCTTTCTAACGGAATAGAGGAGAAAGAAAACATTCCAGGAATAAAGATGGTGAAACAATTAATTTCAGAATATGGGCTAAAGGTAGGTACAAATTGTGGGTCAGTACATCCTCATGTCCCTTCTTGTAAATTAAATTCCATAAATAACATCTACAGTCCCAAAGCAGACCTGAAGTAGCACATCACAATTTGGAATGTATGAAGTTAGGCCTCCTAAATAGAAGAAGAAGAAGATATTGGATTTATATCCCGCCCTCCACTCTGAAGAGTCTCAGAACGGCTCACAATCTCCTTTACCTTCCTCCCCCACAACAGACACCCTGTGAGGTGGGTGGGGCTGCAGAGGGCTCTCACAGCAGCTGCCCTTTCAAGAACAACCTCTGCAAGAGCTATGGCTGACCCAAGGCCATGCCAGCAGGTGCAAGTTGAGGAGTGGAGCATCAAACCCGGTTCTCTCAGATAAGAGTATTAATTCTTTCCACGCAACTATATAAAGTAGCACCACACCATTGTTTGTTAAAGTCTAGAAATACTTGGAGATGTGGATGGAATGAGTGAGGTAGCCAAATTTGTAGATGACATTTAGTATGAATAAAACTCTATCACACTGTTACAAGCTCCAGGAGACTAAAGTGAAGCATATTATGACAAAGAACCACAATTTCATATTCCAAGATTCCACAGTAAAGAGAACCTAGGGCAGGGGTGCCCAAAATTGCTTAAAGAGCCACATAGAATAAATGCCAGATGTTTGAGAGCCACAAGACATGAACATCAGATATTTGAGAGCCACAAGACATGAATGTCAGATGGTTGAGAGCTGTAAGGAAAGAAGAAAGGCAAAAAGATGGGGGGAGAGAGATGGAAAGAAAGCTTTAGATGCTTTAACTTTAGATGCATTCTCCAAGCTGCTGGCTGGCTTGGCTTGGAGAAGTGATTTAGAGAGAGAAATGCCTTCTTCAAGCCAGCCAGTGGGGCAGTGGGGGTTTCAAGATCCACACAATATGTGTAAAAGTGCCACAAGTGGCTCCCAAGTCAGTTTGGCCATCCCTGACCTAGGGTCATGGTGGGCAACTCATCAACAGAGGCAAAGTATGCATTATGTAGGAGACTCATGGTTGGATGGATCTCTTGCTGTGAGCAAGATTTGGATCAGCAATGAGAAGCTGAAGAAGGGATTAACCCTTTCACTCATGTAAGATTTCAATGAAGTTTGGGATCATTTTGTTATGGCTAAGTTAGCGGACAGCATAACACAACTTACTATTGCTAGTGCACTAAATTTTCTATTAACCGATACCTTATTTTGCAATATCTTTCAGAATATAATCCTCCTAGTGTTATTTACAAGGACTTTTTACAATTTTAAATTTCTGGTTGTTAAAACTTTATATTATGATTTTGTGAAATGTTTCTGCTGTACTCCATTTTTAATATTTTTTAAGAAATTAAAAAAATATGGTTTCACTAATAGAACCCACTCCCCACTGCTACAGTCTGCAATTAGTAGCAATACAGAAAAGGTACATCAATTTTGCCTGTCTTTTCCCCTATTGGATCTAATAGCAGCTCATAGCAGATGTATAAAGAAAACAATTGAGGATGAAAAGATTAAGCTCCCCTTTCCACAATTCCAATCCAAATCACCCTTTAATGCCCTCATAGCTGCTTTTGAAGGCTAAACTACAATGCAGAAGATCCCATCACAGGATGTAACAGAATATACAGTTTAACCTTTTGTGTTAGTAAAAAGGCAATTTTCCTGTTAGAAGAATTATTAGGAAAAAGATTGTGAATAAAATGTCCAGTGTCATAGTACCATTATATAAACCCAGGTGCAAATTAATTTGAAATACTGTATCTTAGTAGCCCTATGTCAGAACATTACAGATCTTGAAAAAAATAAAGCGAAATAAATGCAAATGTTCAAGGAAAGGATTAGTTACTTTAGAAAACAAGATGACTAATGAGAGACATGATGGGAGCTTATACAAGTATGCATAGTATGAAGAAAGTGGATAGAATTTTTTTTTCAGTAGGGGTCACTCAATGAAATAGACTGGCAGCAGAATCAGAACAGGAAAAATAACATTTTCACACACACATAATTAACTGAAGGAATCTTCTGCTATAAAACATGTTGATGGCTATTAGCTTAGATAGCTATAAAAGGAGATTAGACATATATGAAGAGCTGATAAACCATGATAGCTAAATGAATCATCCATGTTCAGAAGCATTGTGTCTCTGAATATCTACTGGGTAAAGGTAGTCCCCTGTGCAAGAACCGAGTCGTTACCGACCCATGGGGTGATGTCACATCATGACATTTTATTGGCATACTTTTTATGGGGTGGTTTGCCATTGCCTTCCCAAGTCATCTACGCTTTACCCTCAGCAAGCTGGGTACTCATTTTACCGACCTCGGAAGGATGGAAGGCTGAGTCAACCTTGAGCTGGCTACCTGAACCCAACTTCCACCAGGATCAAACTCAGGTCATGAGTAGAGCTTGGATTAAAGTACTGCAGCTTACCAATGCACCGTGGGGTTCCTACTGCTAGAAGACAAACAACACCTTCACAAACCAAATCTTGGAAACAGTTGGGTAGCTATTGTTGGAAAGAAGATGAAAGGGCTTTATAGAGCCTTGATCTGATCCAGCAGGGCTCTTTTTATGGTATTACAATACAGGATCTTAAGGTGGAACACTACCTCTTCTGGAGTACAAATGTTGGCAGCTACATATGCTTGAGGTAGAAATATAATGGCTTGAACAATTTAAAAGTTTCAGACAAAGGTAAAAACTCTACTCAGAAACAGCCAGTCAGAGTTCCCTTCTCACTACACTGGTGTACTATAAATTTTCATACATTCCTTTCTTGCTTACCTATATGGATATTAGATTGCTGTTCAACTGATGGTAGTTCACATTGTATAAATAAAGCAGGATTTATATATACATATATAAATCATTTATATATACATATTACAAAATTCATTTACTCAGATCTTAATGTATATCCAGTAATATAAGCTGCTGTTTGGTACCAGTAAGATAATGCAGTACTGGTCATGTGGGAAGATATGCATGAATTAGGTCTTCTACTGTGCAATATTATTTCCTCCTCCCCCCCTCCCCGGTCTTCTTTCCTTACAGCAATCTGCTGAAGTATATATTAGGTTGAGAAAAAATGACTGATGCAAAGTAATATACCAAGGTTCATGGGTGAATGGGAAGATTAACCTGAGGATCCCCAGCCCCCTGACCACCTGCCCACACGTAACTAGTGCAGCATCCTGGCTTTCTTGCAGCACTGCAAGGCAACCCAGGATACTTCAGAAATTAAACTCCAGCTGTACAATGATTTTGTTGGACAGCTTTAGGAAAGTCAATGGGAGGGAGTTTGTATGCTATCAGTAAAATGGCAACAATAATTATATGTCACTTTACTCTAATGATCAAACAAGACTGCACAGCTTTATGGTATAGTATTAAATGGTGCAGAAATGCTAATTTTATCTCCATACTACCGATAGAGAGTAATGTGTTCAATGAAGTTGCTCGGTTTCTTTTTTGATAGATAGGCACAAATTCATCATCTTTATTATGATTCCTTAAACTTACTCATATTCCCAACGTCAGACAATGAACTAACAAATATAAGAACTTCTTTCTTCTGCAGGACCCAAGAACTCTGCCTATAACACTTACCCATGTAGCAAAAGTCACCCAATACAGTTGCAATTTAAGGTAAAAAAAATACTGTATCGAGGTGCAGATAACTGGAGCTCTCTTGTGAAACAAGGACCAGCTGAGGAAAGGTAAATTTTTAATTGATAAAATAAAAAATGCAACTCATTTTTTCACTGGAAGTCTTCTATGAATCAAAAGCCTTTTTTCTATATTTGTAATGAACTTCTATTGTATGATATTATACAAGACCACTGTAAGATTAGGAAAAGAGAGTTTAAGACAGTCCTAATATTCAGAAGGAACAAGGACACTGTGAACTGAAAGCACCAGAAGTCAGAAATTTTTATTTATAAAGCTGGGTCACCTGTTCATATTCCTTATTTGCAATTATATTCTCACTGAAACGCAAAGCCAACTACAAAACATAGAAAAGAATTTGGTCAGACATGTATCCAACAATATATGCTAAATACTTTTACTTTGAAAACCTAACCATGAAATAGTCTTATTTGGAGACTGTGAGTTGGCGCCTACCCCTGCCTTAAAAGTAAACCCTATTTTAGTCTTGTGTACTACACCAACTATCACTGTTGACAATCAGGCAACCTACCTAAGAAAATCCTCTTTTAAAAAATGTGTTGTACTTCTGAAATAACGTACATCAGAAGGGGGCTGAAGACCCCTGCATCTTTTTTTTACAACTTTTATGTTTATGAGATATTTTAAATTTGTTGTGTTTAATTGGATATGTTTTATTGATTGTTACTGCAATGTTTTAATGTTGTAAACCACCCTGAGCCCGCCTTGTGGGATAGGGTGGGGTAGAAATCACAAATTAAATTAAATTAAACTTTTACCTTATATTATGACCTGCATTTAATGTTGGATTAATCTGGACAATGTGACTGTACTGCCCTGCAAACAGGCCAAATTCACCAGTGACTATTCCATTGAAAATACAGCCTATCTACCTGAGATGCCTGCTAATTAATGCTTTGACAGCAAACACAGAATAAAATTCAGGATGTTTATATGGGCCAGTAAGAAATACCATTTTGTAGCTCTGCCTTTTTGTCGTCCTGAAACATGCTGACAAAACTATCTCCTATACCAACTATAGCCCCAACCTGGATAGCCCAGGCTAGCCCGATCTCAACACATCCCAGAAGCTAAGCAGCGTTGGCCTTGGTTAGTATTTGGATGGAAAACCATTAAGGAATACCAGGGTTGCTGTGCAGAGGCAGACAATGGTAAAACACCTCTGAATGTCTCTTGCCTTGCAAACACTACGGGGTTGTCATAAATTAGCTGTGACCTAACAGCACCAACAATACCTACTATGCTTTATATAATGTGGAAACATCTATGTGTAGCCTAATAATTCTATGCCAACTTTAAGGTTTTTTTCTGATGAATGCAAATTCATTTTAAAACATTTTTCTTTAAAGTACATACTCTTCATACACAAATGAAAATGTTCATTCTGCTACATCCACAGAATAGTTATCATTATGTGTAGTATGTAATAAACTAAATATTTTAAGTCTTCCTTGTGTAAGCTAACAATCAAATGCTACATTCAGGTGGGTAGCTGTGTTGATCTGAAGTAGCTGAACATAGTTGGAAGCCAGTGGCACCTTTAAGACCAACAAAGTTTTATTAAAAGATATGAGGTTTCATGCCCACAAAAGCTTATGCCTTGAATAAAACTTTGTTGGTCTTAAAAGTGCCACTAGGCTCGATCTTTGTTCAATTAAAAAGTAGTTAAACCCTGTCTAGCACTTTAGAGTGATCACTTTTACAGTGAAAATTATAATAAATTCCAAACAAATACTCAACTTTATACATGCTAGCACAATCTAAACATATTTCAGTGCTTTTGCTTCCATTCCCCACAACAGCCCTGCAGGAAAGTGAAGTATTATTGTTCCCAAATTATGATCAGGGAACTAAGACTGAGATCACTGTGGCTTGCTAAGGCCATATAGTGAATACCTATATAGAGATAAGGCTGCACTAGGTTCTTTTCTTCATTTGTCTGTGCATGTTCTTAGCCAACATGCCACAACCACTAACATCCACATAGCACAGTAACCTGTATGCACTAATTAGAGCACAGGGACCGCACTTAACTTTGTCACTGAAGGCTACTTTTGCAGATAATTAAGAACATCTTTCTAAAATAATTGCTGCCTGTCCCTGTCCATGTTTTACTCAAAAGTAATTTCCCCTAAATTCAACAGGGCTTACTTTCAGAGAACTAAACTCATGCAACCCAATATCAAGTAAGACCCACTGAGTTCCATGAGATTTACTCCCATTGTTACTATCACAGGATTACAGCATTAGTTTTCTGAAGTTTTCCCTAGGATTTTTTTTTTTCTTCCATAAAAGGATTGAAAATAAATGAGTTTTGGAAGTAGTCATTTTCAGTCTGCTTTTTCTTTTCAGTGCCTTAGCAATCAAGATACAGCTGTAATTAACATGTTTGCCTGTTCTTAAAAGAGAATCTGAGAAGCCTCCATCCATAGTTTAAATAGGCATTCCTTGCCAGTTAAAGATAAAAACCGAGATTATGCAACTTTCACTGCAAGGTACCATGGTAGGGTTAATCTGTTGTTACCTCTAGCAAGGCTAGGTATGGCGAAATGTATTGAGATTTAGCAAAGGATATCTCTGTCCCATTTTACTCAATATACAAATGTCAGGTCCTGGGTTTTTACTGCAGTGAAATGATCCTTATACCAAGGTTGGAATGTACTTGCAAGGTCGCATCTTCTAAGTAACGTCCCATCAGACTTCGAAATAATTATATCCATTCCCAGGTTAAGAACCACTTACAATTACAAACATAAAGACAAAGCTAAAGGCGAACGAGGTAGATGTTTTATCAGGTTTTGGTAGGAAAAATATCAAAAGAGGTACTAACAATTGGAGAGGATCTTTGGGGAGAAGTAAATCCTGCCATAATTTGGCAGTATAATATTGCATATATTTAAATTTCAAAAAAATGTTTTATACATAACTTGGAGGGAAAATAATATTTCTAAACATTTTTCTAGAGATGTGTTGAATTTGGGACAAATGCAGTACTAAAATGGCCCCCCCCCCAACAACAAATGCTCTTATAAACACCAGTGTGCTATATCTTATCAATCCTTTCCTAACTTTAATGGGGGGGGGGATGAAACCACATTCAAACAGTGCACTAATATTCATGCATCAAACATATTCTATAATATACGGTACATACATACACATAAACTACAGAAGATGCCAACTATTTTCTATTCATGCAGAAGGGGGAACTGACTCCCTCCCCCTCCCTCTCTTGTGGAAATGTAAATATATTTAACTGTGATGCGCTGGGTCAACATCAATTCTCCACAGGAATACAAGCACAAAGAAAAATATAATGATGCTGCATTACTATGAATAACCTCCCTGAACCCTGAGGTTTTTGTGCTATTTGCAAACCCTATTTGTTTTAGCAGCACTTCAGGGCAAAGCTGCACCACTTTCTTTGCAGGTAGCCATTCAGACCAAAATGAGAGGGATGTGAACAAAGTGAAAACTGAATGTGATCAAAGACCAGCTGGATACCCAAGTATTTGTAAGCAAGGTGGGTGAGGTAACAATCATGTATACGGATGTCTTTTTACGAATGAAATACTGGCTCCAGGAACACATGCAACATAGAAATGTGGGTATTCCAAAGGATATGTATAACCTCTCTGTTCATTAGAAGCAGAATGGCCACTATTAGATTATACAGTCTTTTATCTTACACGTATTGACTACCACATAAATCTTTTTTGGAAGGAAAGGCACAGTGTTACACATATAACCACCTCTGGTTTGTTCAGTATCCTAATCACTATAATGCCGACTTTAGCCTTTAATATCATAAGTAAGGGCATGTAATCAAAAGGTCAAATTTATGATAAGCTTTTGCTGTAATACAGCTTTTAATTCATGCATGTGCCTACTATACATGAAAAAAATCCAGTTCTATTATAAAATAATGTTTAATTGGGGGGGGGGCTCAGCTTCATTAGCCTATCTTTTCTAGAAGGTGAAATACTAAGCATCAGATGCTAGCTCTTCAGAGATTTCAAGACCACATAAAGTAATCATCCTATTAAGTCCCATTGCAATGTGCAATGTAAAAGCAACTGGCTAAGTTTGCACAGGACAAACTTAAAAGTCAGAACATCAGAAAGAGTCACTGACTGCTCTCATCAGACAGATGATGTGTCACTTCTTGAACCAGAGATCAAATGGCTAGGTTCTTTTTACATAATGGGAAAAACCTCCTCTGCCTGGTGATGTTTGTTAAATCAATAAATTGTGTAGGAAACACAAAAAGCTTTTATCATGAAGCATTCTCCAGCACATTTTACTTGGCAACTTCCAGTTGATTTACAATAGTAGGAACTATTTCATGATACTTTAGAAAATAGTTTTATACAGGAACCATTATGATATACTTTAAAAAAAAAAGCACAGCAGTGCATTGTAACTCACAAAGATGCAACAATTTTATAAGTCAGCATTGTCCTGACTTTGAAACTAGCCAGTAAATTCGTAATAAATTAATCCAGGTTTATTTCTTAATAAAATGTCTATGCAATAAAATCTTAATAAAATCTTTATGCAATATATAGTTGACATAACCTAAAGCTCAAACTTATACTGGAAAATTCTATATAGATATTTGCAACATCCCTTTTGCAGGGTGTACATACTTAAAAAAAAGAAACTCTAAATTTGATTTAACAATAGCAATTTTTAAAGCACTATCACCTACATTTTCTCACAACCAAACATAAAATCTAGTTTACACAAAACCATTACTACTTTGACTTTCAAATGGAGAGCACTGCAACCCATCAGTTTCTAAAAATCTCAGTAGTTTGCCTCAGATTGCAATAGCAACCTTTAAGTGGTATAGTTTCTTCCTCTAAAAAATATTACATGGAAGTTGCATTACCCTGCCCTAGACACATGAACTAAAAGATAATGCATCCCTCAGTCCTCCAAATCCCCACACCATTTTCTCATCAGTTTCTGCCTTTATGGGATGCAAATTGCCAAATAAACAATCTCAAAAATAGGAAAAAGGGGAAATGTTCTCTTTAACTATCTCTGTCTCTATACATTTTCATGCTTTAAATGCAGCTACTTACTTGACTAAGATATCATCACAAATCCAAAATTATTTCAATTACCACACCGGAGTAATCACTGTTCGGCATCTGTAAGGGATTGATAAACTGAGCTACATTACAGGAGTCCCTCTGCAGACTGTACCATCCAGACCGAGCAGGTGGGGGGAAGGAGCAGATATTTCCGACCGAGCATCTTGCTAAAGGAGAGAGAGCCAGCCGAGAGAATGTTTATGGCTTGCCATCGCAGAGAGCCGGAGGAGGAAAAAAAACAGCGACTGTGGCACGGGAAGAAAGGCTTTCTCTGGCGAAGAAAATGGACTGAACCACCATGTTGTTGTTTGTGGTTTTAATACTTCCCTTGGGATAATGACAAAAACGGAAGATGGCAAACTACCAGGAATATGCCACTTATGGGAGAAACCTTCAAGGACAAGGACTGTCAAGTTCTATCACTATCATTCGAGGGGGGGGGGGAAGTGTGTTGATGGAGCGGATGGGAAGGAAGGTGGGAGGGAAGAGTGAGTGAAGGGGAGAAGCCAATTCAGTACTGCATCTCTACAGAAGTGATACCTAAACTGCAGAGGCTCTTAATCTTAGTCTTTACTGTGAATCTGCATTGTGCATTAAGCAGATTTCTTTCCATTTTCTTTTAGTTTCAGCTGTCACCTCATTTTGCTAAAAGATAGGACATATCTAATTTACAAAAACAACATTTTATAACAAAATACATCTCACGATTTGTGTGTGCATGTGTGCACTCATTCAGACAGATGCATTATGTTCCCATTTTATGAGACAAATACTGCATGATTCTGTCTATGTTGTTTAGCTGTAAGTGCCTTTCACACCATCCATAGTGAAATGATCTACCAGAAAAGGATTTACAGCCAGAACATTTCTGCTTATTACTTTATTCTACCAGCAAAGTCATACATATTTTGTAAAATATCTCATACTTATTGCACATGTCATCAAAACACAGTATTTCAAATATTAATCGGACACTTATTTTATGGTAAGTTATTAGTTATGTTTGACTTGCTTGCCACAATGCATTTCTATACAAGTATTTCAAATGCTATCTGGTATTGATCAAACTTCTACTTGTCTAGGGAACTTTTATTTAAAACTGGGAGAGTAGAAAGGTGATAATTCCTTTATGTCAACTTGAATTTAAACCATGTCATATTATGTTATAGACATACTAAACTTTTTAGTAAGTCACATCCCAATACCATTACAACATGCAAATATTTTATTTTCGATCCATAGATAAAATGAGTGAATGCTTCAACTGTGGGCAACATTAAGTCTTTTGAATTTTTTATATAAGTAGTATTTCAGGTAGTTTTAGGCTTCCTGACACCCCTACGTTCAGAATTAAAGAAAGAAACAAGTTTTGAAATAAGTAAATACAAGAAGCTTCTGTCTTTAAGCATGAAAAATATTACTACAATCCAAGTCTGAAGTTTCTTATTGACAGCAGTGCTTCGTGACCCAGCTACATCTTGGACAGAGCAAGCAACTGCTACCTCCCTAAGCCCTAATAGGAGTAGCTGTACAGATGCTCTGTCATCCTTGCTTACTTGCTGCTCAGAATATCAATTCAGTCAGTTAAACCAAAGTCTGTACTGCAGTGCACCAAAATGGAAGCTTTTTTTATACATTAAAAAAAGTAATAAGAGCTTAACATCTCTGATGAGGGAATTTCTCACCTTTGCCGATCAGTTAAAAAGAAGAGACAGGACTGTAACTGCAGATTTTTTAAAATAGAGGGAGTACTGCATTTATAAATAGAAAACTCAATGAACACATGCTTGTTGTGACATCATATGCACTGACATTGTGCTACATTTAAACCATATCATACATGTGGTCCCTGCAAAGAAAATCTTTGATTTGGACAGTGAATGATAATATTCAGCCTGTAGATTAATGTTTTAAATTAAAATCAAATCAAAAACAATAACAATTGTGGAGGGATGTCCTGAGGAGGTCAAAATTTGTAACTGCCAGTTACTTCAGCTGGTGAGATACATTAGAAATGTGGGTGTGTAGCATTTCCCTTCCACTAAATGCTGAGTATAATGTTTATGCTGCATAACTGTTGCAGATCTATTATATACACACATTTTAATGATAATAAGATACATTAAATGTTTAAATCATTTTCTGAAAGTCAGAAGAAAGTCTGTTTAGTCCAAACAAATGTCCAACTGTCCCTTCTTGTTTAATTTTCAAAAATCCCATTTATGGTACTGCTCTGCAGTGGCTGCAATTGACTCACTACAACTTAGGAACGGCGTTGATTCCTGGGTTCCTGTGTGGGAAAACGTTTAGATAAGTTTTGCAGCATTGAAATTAATTACTGAAGAGGGATTCCAAGAAAACTGTTTCCACGCAAGTATTCCCAGTGCTCATTTAGTGTGGGGCCTCCAATATGGTGTTGCATATAATGTGATGATCCAGCTATTAACCTTGTTGCTATTCTCATAAGCCTGAGTGGGGGCTAGCTCCCAATGCTATGTGCAACTGGAAGTGTCATTATTTTCATTGCAATGCCATGAGTCATCATACAGTCACCTGGGTAACAGGGGCCAGCTAGCATTACCAAATGCAGTTCCATTGAAGCACACCTTCTCAAGTAAGAATCTAGCATATTTCTGTGTTGCAGCTAACCTGTTGTAGGATTTTGCAGCATTCGATATGGTCAAGCTCACTTTGTTACTTCCTTTAAGGGTTCATAACTTACAAACTCTTCAGACACTCCTTTGGATCTACTGCCAAAAGCAAGAATGAAGTGCGCTGGCTGACTTGCTGTTACCAAGGATGCAGCTATCATAAAAATTAGGAAGAACTGATTTGCAGCAGGATTTACTATTTAATTACATGGGGCAAAGTCCATGCCATTCTCCTTGAAAACTGGCTAAGCAAAAATACACATAGACCAGACACTACAGATAAACTGTCAAACTGCGTACTGATCTCTTAAAGCTACAAACAAAAATACAGATTTGCCTTAGAACTAAAATTTTCTTTTCTTTCATGTTTTACAGAACAGGGTATATAATGTATAAATATTTGCAAGGAATCTAATATTAATGCTTAGAGATTCAGAATACTGAATCCCTGAATGGAAACTAGTTTTTTCCCCTGACAGTGGATCACTTCAGTAGGAGAATGATAGGCCAGTTCCCTCAAGACCTGACAGCATGTTCAGCTGAGCCTTCTTTAAATTTCAGTCTCTCCTTTCCCTCCATGTAGCCTAAATCAGTTTGATTATGGGATAGAATAGGATAGAATAGCAAAGATGCCTTCTTTTGCTTATGTGTTCCTGCTCTTCCTAAGCAGAATTATACTCTTTCACAGTTGATGCAGACTGTGACTCTACTTAGGATGGCGCTGTCAGCTTTCTTCTCCTGAGCCATTAAAAATATAGCTTACCAGGTTTGGACATGAGAGGGAAAGAAAGAGCAGGGGAAAGACCATCATCACTCACTAACACAACCACAAAAGCAATCTTGAGCAGTCTACTCAGAAGTAAGTCTGATTTTATTCATGGAGACTTACTCCTAGGAAGTTGTTCTGAGGACTGAAATCTCTGCTTTGTTCTGATGCCCCAGGGCATCTCAAGCTCATCTTCTCTGCATTAGAGCCTGCACAAAACCTTATTGGCAGAACTGATCCCTTCCTCTAAAAAAGCAAGCTACTTGCCCTCATGAACAAAAACAACACGGTACTTGTATGTTCACACTCTTGGAACAAGAAAAAGTTCCAGGAGGACAATCTGCATTGGGAAAATGACACAATGGAAATAGGATTAGACATCCTCCTTTATGCTGATTAAAATCTGGGATCCCATGGCTACTTTTACCTTTGTTGTCAAGCCCATTGAGATCCTTCTTGTATAAATTTTCTGTGTATTCTTGCAATCTCTTCCTAATCTCTTCTGCTTCTGTTAGATCCCTACCATTTTTGTCTTTATCATGGCCATCTTTGCATGAAACGTTCCCTTGATATCTCCAGTCTTCTTGAAGAGATCTCTTGTCCTTCCCATTCTGTTATTTTTCTCTATTGCTTTGCATTGTTCCTTCAGGAAGGCCTCCTTATCTCTCTGGAAATCTGCATTCACATACAATATCTAAATCTTTGCAATAAAGCTGTAAGGTGAATAAGTAGTATTCCATAAGGTAAGGTACTACCATTTTACAAATGGAGTAATGAGGCTGAGAAAGAATGGCCCATTTAACACAGTAATATCTCTCTGGAGTGATATAGATGGAGTCTACATCCGCTATCGCACCGATGGCAGCCTGTTCAACCTGAGGCGACTAAAGGTTCACTCCAAGACAATGGAAAAACTTATCCGAGAGCTACTGTTTGCTGATGATGCTGCACTCGTCTCCCACTCGGTATCAGCTCTGCAGCATATGACGTCCTGCTTTGCAGAGGCTGCCAAGCTATTCGGCCTAGAAGTTAGTCTGAAGAAGACAGAAATTCTCCACCAGCCTGCACCCCAGGAAGATTATCACCCTCCCTGCATCACTGTGGGTGAATCAGTTCTGAAGACAGTCCAGCAGTTCAGCTACCTGGGGTGCATCATCTCCTCAGATGCCAAGATCGACAAGGAGATTGACAACAGGCTGGCAAAGGCAAACCGTGCATTTGGCCGACTGCACAAAAGAGTGTGGAGCAACAAGCATCTGAAAAAAGGCACAAAGATCAATGTTTACAAAGTGGTTGTGATGACAACATTCATCTACGGCTCCGAATCGTGGGTTTTATACTGTCATCACCTGCGACTCCTTGAGTGTTTTCATCAGCGCTGCCTTCGCACCATCCTTAACATCCACTGGAATGACTTTGTGACCAACACTGAAGTCCTCAAGAGGACGGAGGTTACCATCATTGAGGCACTGCTGTTGAAGACGCAGCTGCGCTGGGCAGGGCATATCTCTAGGATGGAAAACCACCGCCTTCCCAAGATTGCTCTGTATGGTGAACTTTCCACCGGCCATCGAAATAGAGGGGCACCAAAGAAGAGGTACAAGGACCCCTTGAAGAAATCCCTTGGCACCTGTCGCATCAACCATCACCAGTGGTCTGACCTAGCCTCAGATCGCAAAGCATGGAGGCACACCATCCACCAGGCTGTCTCTTCCTTTGAGAATGCACGCATAGCTGGTCTTGAGGACAAAAGGATATTGAGGAAGAATCGCACTGCTACAGCACCAACCCCAAATCAGACTTTTCCCTGCAGCCACTGTGGCCAGATCTGCCTGTCCCGCATTGGTCTTGTCAGCCACCAGCGAGCCTGCAGCAGACGTGGACTACTGCACCCTTCTTAAATCTTCGTTCGCGAAGTCAAGCCGAGAGCGAGAGAGAGAGAGATCTCTCTGACTACAACTAGTTCCAGTTAAGAAAAAAGAAAATATAAAACAGACCAAATCATCACATTGCCTTTTTATTGTTCATCAGCGCCTGTGCTTGGATATGTGAGTAGAGTGCTTCCATAAATAAATCCATTCCAATAGGAAATCAGTTCCTGTCTGTTATTTTACAGGTTACTGGAATTTTAAGCTGGCTCTTTATTAGTATTTCATAGTGAGCTTGTGGCCGAACTGATGAAATTCCAGTATCTATTATTAACAACAATGATTCATCAGCCAACAGAAATTAAAAGCAAGGAAAACAGGTTGTAGATATCCAGTGGCTCTTACCTCTGTTCCATCTTGCATCATGCAAATAACCATACTAACTGGGCGAGACAAGGCTTTTAAATAATAATATATATAATAATAAAATTTTATTTATATCCCGCCCTCCCCGCCGAAGCAGGCTCAGGGCGGCTAACAACATATATAGGTATACAATACAGTACAATAGGTATACAGACATTAAAATTAACATTATTTAAAAACAATTCAGTTCGGAAATAATAAAATTTTAAGCAGTTTATAATTTTTTAAAAAACAAAGCAATGATATTAAAACACTATTACAACAGCAAGTGATCCATAGACAGATAGACAGAGACAAATACAAATATCAGTTAAAATAGCAGCATCAGCTGAGTTACAGGTTAAGTATAAATTCCAAAGACTTGGAAGAATAAAAATAATTTTGCCTGCTTTCTGAAGATAAGAGGCAAGAGGCTAGATGTCAGCTAATTCCATACTGTTGACTTACTATCAAAAAGACTCTAGGACAGAATTCAGAAGAAGGTGTCATTAGTGTATCTCGATGAATGTGATAGTTCACATAGGAGAGGACTGTGACTAGAGGTACTGCAAACTTTATTTCCAGTTTTTAAAATGCTGGAAAAACCTTTTTAAGGATCTTCTAGTCTCTGTTGACTATGTTGTCTCGTGTGGTGAGCATCCATGTTTGCAGTATAGCAGAAAGGCTGGACCAATTAGGCAAACATCTCTTCATAATCTCTATCTCTTCATAAAAACGGTCTAAATGCAACCAATTGTTATTTGAATTCCTCTTAAATAACCAGAGAATTAACACAGCAGGCAAGAGAATATGGCTACAGCACACTGATATTGCCCAATAATTCTGTATTAGAAACTTTAAGTGAGCTATTTTGGGAATCCCTGATTGTGTTATCAGTTCTTTGTATCTAATATATTGTTCTTCTTCCCCCAAGTTCAGTGAAAGGATAACTAATTATAATAAAAATATGTTCAGTCTTCTAATCCTCATAAGCAGACAGACATAACTACTTTCTCAGGATCATTATTTCCTCACATTCAACATTCCTCACCCATTTTCTTTTTTTCCCCTTTCAGCTTTGAAGCATCCCAAATTGCTTCATACATGATGTTTCCATTTCAGAAGCCACATATTTGTGACATAACATCCACTTTCTCAGCAATTTGCAATAGGGTTGCCAGCCCCTCTCCCCCCTCCCGGCCACTAGCGAGGGATGGTGGGGGTAGGGTAGCCAGATTCAGGTTGGGAAACTCCTGGAGATTTGGGAATGGGGAGGCCAGTGGAACATAAAGCTATAGACTCCACTCTCCAAAACATCCTTTTTCTCCAGGGGATCTGATCTCTGTCATCTGGAGATGAGCTGTAATTCCAGCAGATCCCCAGGTCCCACCTGGAGGCTGGCATCCCTAATACAACTTTCCCCCCCACACACACACAGCAATTGAGACCATATATCTGTTGAAGGAAGCTCTGATGCTCGAAAGCTTATGCCCCCAACATCTTGTTGGTTAAGGTGCTACTGGTCTTGAATCTAGATCTTCCAGTGCAGACCAACACAGCTACTCTCCTGAAACTAAATTCAGTACAGCACATTTCACAGGGAGGGTGCTTAGGTGTGTAACCTTAGTTACTTGTGCTTCTTCTTTATTAGTATGATTCTAAGTACTATGTTGTTGTTTTCCAAATATATTGCTAGCTTGTCGATTTCATTCCTCTGTAAACTTGAAAGATCTTGTCTAATCATTCTGCTAATGTCTGTTGTGTATATGACAAGCCATATACAAGATGTGTCCTGGACTGCTAAAAGATAAATAATATACAGTCTTGGTTTTCAGATCCACTAGCTATAAAGAAAATTGCATTTGTAGGAATGATACCAATATCTAACTTCCAAGCTGAATAGGTCTGAGCATTTATGACACACCAGTCACATCAGGAAAGTGTAATTTCTGCATATAGTAGATAAGGTAGTAAATCTGGTACAGACCATACCATGTTAGATAACAGGTGAGGAATCACATGAACAAATTCTCCTCCATACAAAGAAGTGTCTGCATTTCAGTCCCCAAACTGCTAGTTTTTGATGTTCAGAGTTTTTTTTTAAATTGAGGAGCATTCAGTTAATTTCCACCCCCACCTCCTTGTAGCCTGAAGTGCTGCAGTCATCTGCCACTGGAGGGGATTAAGCCACTGTCTCTCAGACTTATCCCATTACTTCTCATCTGTCTCCCTTTACAGTGTTCTGGTTTGTGTCCTATCCAGGGCCTCTTTTGTAGAAAAAGCCCAGCAGAGTGCTCATTTGCATATTAGGCCACACCCCCTGATGCCAAGCTAGCCAGAACTGCGTTCCTGCTCAAAAAAAGCCCTGGTCCTACCTCTTCAACAACATCTCTGCTTCTTTCAGAAACAATTAGTCCATTGCTCCTAGTCCCTTTAAAGGCATCCTTTATTTATTCCAAAAGTTACATTTTGTTTATATTTCACCAAGTGATGTTATTTTTACTGAAAATATCAATATCCCTTTTAGCCTGATGGACCTCAAATGCATTTTACCACATTTCTCTGTTTGTCTCTTTATTCTTCAGTCTAAGGAAATATTCCTTCTCTGGGATGGTGGTTCTCTTCCATCTAACATGCAACTTTGGGATGAACACACATGGAGTAGTGAGAGAGGAAGGAGAAACCCAATTAGCCAGCCAGAATCAATGCTGGTAATACATGAAATGACAGATGTTGCAGCCAGACTGCTTTCACATCCATGGGGAAAGGATGCCCAAGTTAGAAAGGGAAATGTTTAAAAACAAATAGTCTAAAGGAATAAAATTTTGGAAATTGCTTGAAAGGGTTTTTTTAAATTTTAAAAACACTAATCTGAAAAAAAATTAATTGTTTCATCCAACAATAGCTACAGTCTTCCAGGAAAATAAGCTCACTGGCTATACTTTTTCAATCACACACACGCACATACATACATAAATCCTTTCATGTTCCAACCTCTTATTTAATTAACATTATAGGTATTTTTAAAGCATTCCAGATCATTAACATTTGTAATCTAATTCAAATTTTCAAATAGTTTATCAAAAATGTGTAAGAAAGAGTATTCCAAATTATTACACATCTTAAAAAATTGCTTCTTTTTTTTTTTTTTACAGTTGACTTAAAAGTGCAGTGATTGGACTATAAACCCTTGCCAGGTGACTGTATGCACGTTCAATGAATTAACATCGAACCCAGTAGACATCACCAGCTGGCCTCACCTCCAACAGTCGTACATTCAAAAGAATATCTGCAGCAAGTCTTATTTAGAGACCGGGGTGGGTGGGGGGGGGGGGGAAGGTTTATGATTACATGGAGAAGTCTGTGCATACACTTGTATACATGTAAAGGGCTTACTGCAGACATGCATGGACACTGGGGGCAGAACCACAAGGCATGATCCTGCTATTCTCTCTCAACACATATAGTGAATGCACAGAATATCTAAAGAGTGCTGTATAGATTATTTGCATCCAGTAGTGGTCATGGATAGATTCATTTTTGTTGGAATATATTCCCTTCACACCCTGACTCATCCAACTGCAGTATTTCATACTGTGCTTTATTATTAGTGGCACAGTGCCCTCTCTGCTGGTTTCCAGCCAGAGCAACATTTGTGGCAATACCAACTGTTTCAATGTACACTATCATCAGATGGAATGAGGTTTACAAATGAGGTTCACAAATAGTTTTAATGGCTAATGCATCCTGGAAATGATACTATATGTGCTGCCAGCATATTAAAGTCATCAAATATACAATGCAATCTAGACTGGATTTTGTTTATCACTTCCTACATCTTGCATGGTTTCTGCACCGAGCAAGCCTGTGACGTGGCAATAGCCAACCTAAAACAGAAAGTTACAGAGCAATTATAAGCAGAGTTACACCCTTTAAGTCCATTGAAATCAATGGGTTTAGACAGGGTTGTTTTTTAAGATGCTGGTATATAAGGTTGTGCTGATTTCCACGAATTCCCCCCTTTCTCTGCAGATCCATCATTCACAAAAAGTCCTGGGTTTAGATGGATATATCTCTGTTTAGGATTGCACTACTAACCTCCCTAGCAGTAAGTCACTTTGCAGAATAAAAGTGATATCAAAATATATGTTGAGAAGCTCAGAAAGAATAAGAGGATAGTGCAAAATAAGTCAAAGCCTGAAGGCCAAACAAGAGGTCATGTTTTCCCCTGAGCTGGAGACTGGGTTCCCTTAACCCAGATCTCATACTCTTACAGTCAAATAGCAGTTGCTGGGGATTAAGTTCCCAAGCACCACAGGAGCCTAATTTAGATTGGGACCATAGCAAGTGGGGAAGGGGCTACTCCTCATGTACTATTTTCCCAACCCGAAAACAGCTTCAGTTTTTGCTGGCAAAAACTAGACATGCACCCAGCACAGGGTAAAGGATGAAGCCCCTTATCAAAGATTTCAGGTTTTCACGGCTGGTAACATCATTAGGGTTTGTAGAATCTTTCGGGATCAAGTGCCGTGTTCTACTGGAGAAAGTTTTCCTTCCAGACGTTTCATTCTCAGCTGTGGAGAACATCCTCAGTGGCGTTGCAGCCGGAGCAGGCGCTCAGACCTTCTTGGCTGCTGTGCACTGAGTGGTGCACAACGGTGCTGTGCATTGAGTGTGCACTCAATGCACAGCAGCCAAGAACGTCTGAGCGCCTGCTCCGGCTGCAACGCCACTGAGGTTGTTCTCCGCAGCTGAGAACGAAACGTCTGGAAGGAAAACTTTCTCCAGTAGAACACGGCACTTGATCCTGAAAGATTCTACAAACCCTAATGATGAAGCCCCTTGTTCTCCTGTTCTGTAGTTCTGATCTCAATCAGATTCCTGTGGCCCTTGATAACTTAGTTCACAACAGTTGCAGTCAAAGAGTATAAAAGTCATGTTGGGGGAATCCACTTTTAACTTTTGGAAAACCTCTAGTTTATTCCTAAAATAGCACAAGGGAACACCACAGCTCCATCAGTGGCTATTAGCCACAGTGTGTGTATATATAATTTTTTTGGCCGCTGTGTGACACAGAGTGTTGGACTGGATGGGCCGTTGGCCTGATCCAACATGGCTTCTCTTATGTTCTTATGTTCACAGCTGTTTTTGTGAAGGTAATAATATTGTAGTTAATGGAATTGGTCAGGACTCTGTCATGAATGGAATAAGGTTGTAGCTTATTGCATTGTTTGTTGCATGTATTATTTTGTTTGTACAGCATTGTTTGTAATCCAATTGCTGCATCACTATACTGTTTTATTTATTCTATTGTTTTCCTAATTTTGTAATGACTATAAGTACTATAAATAAATCATTGAAGTCCGCTTCTCACATTAACAGAGATAGCTAAATCTGAATGTGCTTTTTGCTGCTTTCTTATAGCATGCAAACAGAAAAGTTATTGTGGAAGAATGCAAGGGAGAAAATAACCTTGTGTTGTTGTTTCCTTAACCCAATTAGTTGCATAAAAGCAAAATATTGAGCAAGGAAACTAAAAATATATTTTTGAATGCTTATACATACTATTTCAATGCTTTAGCAAGAAACAGATGAATTCTTCTTTACTACAGAATACTACAGAATACTACAGAATAAAAATAAGATAGTAACTGCTAGATCAAACCAAGAGGCCAACTGGTACAAAATTCTGTTTCCCTTAGTGGCTACTCAGATACCTGTGGGGCTTTCCCAAGTTAGCTATAAATTCAGCAAGATTAATCTACTTGTGTTTACCATCTGGGACTCCGAGCTATACTGCCTCTGGAGAGTCCATTTAACTATTATGGATAATTGTTTTACATATGAACATATGAAGCTGCCTTATACTGAATCAGACCCCTGGTCCATCAAAGTCAGTATTGTCTTCTCAGACTGGCAGCGGCTCTCCAGGGTCTCAAGCTGAGGTTTTTCACACCTATTTGCCTGGACCCTTTTTTGGAGATGCCAGGGATTGAACTGGGACCTTCTGCTTACCAAGCAGATGCTCTACCACTGAGCCACCGTCCCTCACCACATTTTATGGTTTTATTGTTAGATTTTTACTGTTTTACTGTTTTATCGTGCTTGTGATCTGCCCTGAGCTCATTATGGGGAAGGGAGGATGAAAAATCTACTAAAATAAATAAATAAAAATAAACAAAATAAAATAATTGTCTTTGATGGGCCTATCCTCATGAAGTTTTCTAATCCTTAGCCATCTAAGCTAGTCTCTTCACAATATTTTGAGACTATCAGAGTTTTGGGTTTTTTTGTCTCAAGAACTCCTTTACATATCAGGCACACACCACTGATGTAGCTAGGTCTGAGAGGTAATTAATGCCCCCATGAGAGAGGGATAGCTGACTAAGCCTTGAAACAAACTGTGGCACATCCACTTCTAAAGAAGTCTATCCTGGATCCAAGAAATCTCAATAACTATCAACTAGTTTCAAATGTTCCATTCTTGAATAAGGAGATTGAATGGGTGGTGGTTGGAAAATTTCAAGCCTTCTTGAATGAGGTAAATGGTTTAAATCTTTTCCAATCAGGTTTTAGATCTGGTAGTGGCCTGCACATTGAGATGAACAAAGGGAAAGTGATTATGTTGATTCTTCTGGACCTCTGGACCTCTCAGTCATGTAGGCTTGCCAGTCCCCAGGTCCTGGCAGGGGATCCTCCGGTTTTGCAGGCTCCTCTCCATCATCAGCCAGCTGGCCAGTTGGGGAAAGCCCTGCTCCAACAGCCACCTTGTGCTGGGGCACAAGGAAGTGAAGACTGTATTCAGGGGATCTGCACTGCTGTATTTTTATTTATTTATTTTAGGAAATGGAAAAATCTCCTGGATCCACCTCCAAAGTCCCCAGGTATTTTCTGAGTTGGACCTGACAACCCTATCTCAGTGCTTTTGATAAGATCATGATATCTTTCTGGACTGCCTTTTGTTCTGTGGGGGTTTCAGTTCTACTCGGAGGATAGATATCAGAAGGTGATGCTGGGAGACGGCTGCTTAACTCTTTGGCCTGTGGTCCATCTTGTCTCCATGCTCTTTAACATCTATGTGAAATTGCTGGGTGAGGTCATCTGGAGGTTTGGTCAGCAATAAATAGATGACCCTCAGCTGTATCTCACACTTCCAACTGATCCCAGAGAGGCTGTTGAAACCATGGACATGTGTCTGGAGGAAGTTTTGGAGTGGATGCTGAAGCGTAATCCCGCAATACAGAAGTGCTACCAATACTGGAATGATAATGTCCATATGACTCTCTCCAGACAGCTCCCTGGCTGCAGCATTCTGAACCAATTGAGGGCAGCCCTATGTACAGCACATTGCAGTAATTTAATCAAGTAACCACGGCATGCACCACAGTGTCCAGACCTTTCTGTCCAGGAAAGGCCACAGCTGGCTATTCAGTCAAAGTTGGTAAAAGGAACTCCTGGCCACAGCTGCCACTTGCTTATCTAACAGTAGGCCTGGGTCCAGGAGCATACTCGAGTATGAACCTGTTCCTTCAAGGGGTGTGCAACCCCAACCATATTGAGTGACACCTTAAATCTCAGTTCAGATTATGTATGCTTAATTTGGTGGTCCTTGTGAGGGTAGAATGGTTGGATAGAACTTTTGTAACATAAAATAAAAATAAAGTACGTAAATCTTTAATCTCAATATGCAATATTTTATAAACCTTGTGCAAATTCTGGTACACTAATAGAGAGAGAGAGAGAGAGAGAGAGAGAGAGAGAGACTTCTGAATACCCTCTGAATTAGTTATTTCTGCTTCACATAACCAGCGCACCACATTTTATTTTTGTGGGCAACAATCCAGTATTAAACCAGCAACACTTTTAGCTGGGGTTGCCAGGTTCTGCCTCATTGCCAGCAGGGGACTTTGGGAGATGTTCAAGGAGGGGGAGGGGGTACCCACAATATGATGACATCATGTCGAAGTGATGTCATCCTATTAGGGGCCCAGGGAAGGTTCCATTAACACCAGCTTATAAGAACCATTTAAAGGGAACTTTTCCTTTTATTTTGTTTTTGCAAGTGGATGCACTAGTGCCCTGTGTCAAGTGCCTTATCATTTTTTTTAGTTCTGAAGAAGCTGTAAGAATGAATACTCTTGTTTTGGTCTTTTGCTGCACTGCTTATCTGTTGTAACAATTATAGAAATTCTTTCCAACTTGCTGCGGGGTTGCTAGGAGATATCAAGGCCACGCCACTAGCCAAGATGCACCTGGAAGGGGATGCTGGTGTCTTACAGCCAGTTTGGTGTAATGGTTAAGTGTGCAGACTCTTATCTGGGAGAACCGGGTTTGATTCCCCACTCCTCCACTTCCACCTGCTGAGATGGCCTTGGGTCAGCCATAGCTCTGTCAGAGGTTGTCCTTGGAAGGGCAGCTGCTGTTAAGAGCCCTCTCCAGCCCCACCCACCTCACAGGGTGTCTGTTGTGGGGGAGGAAGGTAAAGGAGATTGTGAGCCGCTCTGAGACTCTTTGGAGTGGAGGGCAGGATATAAATCCAATATCTTCTTCTTCATCTTCTTAGGGGGGAGGGATAAAGATTTCCCATTTTTGCTTCCTCCTTGCTTTTAAAAGTATAACGGTTTGAGATAACTTATATAAGGGCCCGAGTTGCCTGCCTTGTTAGTATTTACAAAAACTGCCATGCCTGTAAACCGTTGTCAGGGACCAATAAACAACCATTTATAAAGTGGAATGTTTGTGCTCTTTGAACTATGGGAGTCTTGACACCCTGCACACCTGAACACCAAGTGATGAATTTGCCTATTGGAATTCAGGTGCAGGCAGCCGCGGCCAGCACTGCTGGGCAAGCCTGAACTCCAAGCGGCAAATTCTATGCTTAGAATTCAGGCATATGTGGCCCTGCTTGGAAAAAGCATTTAAAGGAACCAGGACTACCTGGTGTTCAAGCCACAAATTCGCGACTTGGAGTTCAAGCATGTGGCCAGTGGCTGCTTCTCTCCCTTTCTTCCTGTAAGATTTAAAGGGCCCTCCAGCTGATTGGTGGGCCATGTGTTCCAGCTGATCTGCAGGTGGGCCCTTTAAATCTCACAGGAGGTGACGGAGAGGTGTGGCTGCCAGTGGTCACTGAGGGGCAGGGCTGCCCCCACCAGCTAGCTGGTGGCAACCAAGAACCTGAAAAATTGGGGATCCCCCTACCCCTACCTGGGAACTGGCATTCCTACTTTTAGCCACATAGGTGATTTATAAGTATCTGAGAAATTACATTGATATTTGTCAATCATTCCCTTCCAATTCACACTTTAAAACTAATCTTTATACACTTCAGAGTTAAGAATTGTTATTGTCTTTCGTTCTTAAGGCTAGGCTTCAGGCATGGTTGTCAGCTCTGGGTTGGGAAATTCCAGGAGATTTGGGCTGGATCCCAGGGACGGGTGGCTATGCAGAGAGAAGAGACCTCAGGAGGTATAATGCCATAGAGGTGTCCCTCTAAATTAGCCATTTTCTTCAGGCTACCTGATCTCTTTTAGGACTTTGAATAGCTCAACTGGGATACCATCATCTCCACTCACTTTGTTGTTAGTAATGCTTTCTAAGGCCCATTTGACTTCACACTCCAGGATGTCTGGCTCAAGGTCAGCGATTTCACTGTCATGGTTGTCAAGGACATTGAGATCCTTCTTGTATAATTCTTCTGTGTATTCTTGCCACCTCTTCCTGATCTCTTCTGCTTCTGTTAGGTCCCTATGGTTTTGGCCTTTATCATGGCCAACTTAGTAAGAAACGTACCCTTGATTTCTCCAATTTTCTTGAAAAGATCTCTTGTCCTTCCCATTCTATTATTTTCCTCTATTGCTTTGCATTGTTCCTTCAGGAAGGTTTCCTTATTTCTCCTTGCTGTTCTCTCGAAATCTGCATTTAGTTGGGTGAATCTTTCCTTTTCACCTTTGCCTTTTGCTTTCCTCAGCTATTTGTAAAGCCTCATCAGACAGCCACTTTGCTTTCTTGCATTCCTTTTTCTTTGGGATGGTGCTGATTGCTGCCTTCTATACAATGTCCATAGTTCTTCTATCAACTCTAGTTCCTTAAACCTATTCTTCACCTCCACTGTATATTCATAAGGGATGTGATCAAGGTCCAACCTGAATAGCCTAATGGCTTCCCCAGTTTTCTTCAGTTTGCAATGAGTAGCTCATGATCTGAGCTGCAGTCAGCTACAGGTCTTGTTTTTGCTGACTGTAAAGAGCTTCTCCATCTTTGACTGCAGACTATATAATCAATCTGATTTCTGTGTTGCCCATCAGGTGATATCCATGTGTAGAGTCACCTTTTCGGTTGTTGGAAGAGGGTGTTTGCTATGACCAGTTTGTTCTCTTGATAAAACTCTATTAGCCTTTGCCCAGCTTCATTTTCTTCTCCAAGGCCAAACTTGCCAGTTGTTCCGGTTACCTTTTGACTTTCTACTTTGGCATTCCAGTACCCTATGATGAGGAGGACATCTTTTTTTGGTGTTAATTCTAGAAGGTGTTGTAGATCTTCATAGAACTGATCCACTTCAGCCTCTTCTGCATCAGTGGTTGGGCTTCAGCAGTATGTAGATCGGGAACTACCAAAAATTCAAGCTGGGTTTCGGAGAGGTAGAGGAACTAAAGATCAAATTGCCAACATTCACTGGATTATGAAAAAAGCATGGGAGTATCAGAAAAATGTCTATTTCTGATTCATTGACTACGCTAAAGCCTTTGATTGTGTGGATCACAACAAACTGTGGAAAGTCCTTAAAGAGATGGGAGTACCAGTCCACCTCACATGTCTCCTAAGAAACCTGTATAAGGGTCAAGAAGAAACAGTCAGAACGGGATATGGAACAACTGATTGGTTTAGAATAGGAAAAGGAGTTTGACAAGGATGTATATTGTCACCTTGCTTATTTAATTTATATGCAGAGTACATCATGTGGAATGTTGGCCTGGATGAAGCACAAGTCGGAATTAAGATTGCCAGGAAAAACATCAACAACCTCAGATATGCAGATGATACCACTCTAATGGCAGAAAGTGAGGAGGACCTAAAGAACGTCTTGTTGAGGGTGAAAGAGGAGAGCACAAAACTAGGCTTGAAACTCAACATCAAAAAAACTAAGATCATGGCATCTGGCCCCATCACACCATGGCAAATAGAAGGGGAAGACATGGAAGTAGTGACAGACTTCACATTTCTGGGATCCAAGATCACTGCAGATGGTGACTGTAGCCATGAAATTAAAAGACGTTTGCTCCTTGGGAGGACACCTATTGTGAACCTGGGCAGTATAATAAAAAGTAGAGACATCACCCTGCCAACAAAGGTCCATATAGTGGTATTCCAGTAGTAATGTATGGCTGTGAGAGTTGGACCATAAGGAAGACCGAGCACAGAAGAATAGATGGTTTTGAGCTATGGTGTTGGAGAAGAATCTTGAGAGTCCCTTGGACTGCAAGATCAAATCAGTCAGTCCTAAGGGAAATCAACCCAGACTGTTACCTGGAAGGTCAGATGCTGAAGCAGAAGCTCAAATACTTTGGCCACCAAATGAGAAGGGAGCACTCACTGGAGAAGATCTTGATGCTGGGAAAGACAGAAGGCAAAAGAAGAAGGGGACGGCAAAAGATGAGATGGCTGGACAGCGTTACTGATGTAACAAACACAAATTTGAGTAGACTTCGGAGGATGGTGGAAGACAGGAGAGCCTGGCATGACTTTGTCCATTGGGTTGCAAAGAGTTGCAACTGAACAACAACAACAAACCTGATCTCTGTGTTCTGGAGATCAAGCGTAATTCTCCAAGCCACACCACTTGGAAGCTAGTAACCCTAATATCAGGCCAAAGCTGAACTAGGGATGCTATCGTCCTCACCATGAATGAGCTTGCTTGGCCTTATTCATTGGTAGAGATTCTGGAAAGTCAATCCCCAAATTTGTTTGGTTGTATAGCAAACATCTGTTACTACTTCCAAACTAGTTTGTGGCTGTGTAGTGGCTTTTGGTAGAGATGGCCTTATTCATTGGTAGAGATTCTGGAAAGTCAATCCCCAAATTTGTTTGGTTGTACAGCAAACATCTGTTACTACTTCCAAACTAGTTGTGGCACCCGCAACCGAGCTTTCTCTACTATGGCTCCACGCCTATGGAACCAACTTCCAGAGGAAGCGCGGGCCCTGCGGGACCTGGAACAGTTCCGCAGGGCCTGCAGGACTATCCTCTTCCGATTGGCCTTCACTGATTAAGAGGGAAAATGCTAAAGAACTCGCCATCGTAAACTTAAACGTAATCATAGCACTAGTATATTTTATTAATTTTATCAATTTTAGAATTGTAATCAGAATTTTAATTAAACTGTCAATGTAGTGTGGGGTAGGGTGGGATATAAATCGAATAAAATAAAAAAATAAAAGAATAAATAGTTTTATTCAATATTTGTATGACCAATGTATGAAATTATATTGTTAGCCGCCCTGAGCCTGCTCCAGCGGGGAGGGCGGGATATAAATAAAAATGGTTGTTGTTGTTGTTGTTGCTTTTGGGCTTATTAGCTGTAGTAGTTGCTCAATATCTGAGCTCTGTTAACAAATGCACCCAGCATTCTTGTTTAGCAAAGATGTTCTGGAATCAGATCTAGGAGGAAGAAGGGGTGGAAGAAGGAATAAGCAAATGAGGGTGGGCATTGGGACAGTGGGATAGTTAAATGGAAAAGAATGTGAGCAGTTTGATAATGTTCCTTGCTGACTACTGTTTCCTTCTGCTGCTAATTCACATACCTGTGATAGCACATTCTTAACAAGGGGAGAATATTTTTAAAGATGAAACAACCATTTCTATGGTGTTTTAGAAAAAATGCACATGTGAAAACCTGCTTAACCACATGGCAGTGATTCGTGCAAAGAGCAAATGGTAAGATTCCATTTTTAAAATTATTTTTCCAGAATTGTATAACTTGTGATAGATCTCACTTCGTGTTGTTGTTGCTTAGAATTGCAGTGTGCATGATGCAGCATGCATGACAACACCATCAGGCTTTGTGACACAACATGCACGAAAGCTGCTGTGGTATACTGTGCTAGGGCAGGGTTTACAGCATTTAGCCAGAAATGGGTTGGCAAAAAGTCAAGCCAATCAACAATAAATCAGCTGTATGCAACTGGCAATCAGGATGAAATCTGACCTGGAAGGAGTTTGAATATCTCTAAGCAGAACTGAAACGTCACTGAAAGATTCATGTTGATATTATTGCTGCCATTTTGGGTGAACAGACATTCATGTAGAGAATCTAATCTGGGCAATAAGTGATATTAAATGAGGTGATTTACATAAAGATAATATAGCTTGTCAGCTTTCGTATCATTAACACAGGTTTATGAAGTACAAAGGATCTTGTAAACATTTTTCTGCTTTCTCACTGGCAGAAAAAGGCAGCTGTTTGGGGTATTAATTTATTTTTTTAATGTTACGCTAATCCAAAATGACCTCTTCTACATCTGTTCCACCCTTTAGGTATAGTATGGACTTTCAAACAATCAAGGCTGCCAGTACTGTACTTTATGCTTGCATGGAGAACAATGAAGTCCAAACAAAGCTCTTACATACAATCACAATACAAATGTTAAACAAAATAATAGCATTCAGAAGTAATGAGACTGCTGTAGCAAAGCCCATTGTTAACATCCTCTTGTTTCATTGAACAATACGGAATTCTAAATCTTTGTCCTACAGTAAATATTACATAAATATGGAGCACAACTTTCTCAATGAGAAAGCATTTAACGACAAAAAAAAATTCAATCCAAGTGAGGAGTTTAAATAGATTTATTTAACAAGTATAGCCACCTTCAAGAAGGGTTTAGATAAAAATATGGAGCACAGGTCCATCAGTGGCTATTAGCCACAGTGTATGTGTGTATATAAAATTTTTTGCCACTGTGTGACACAGAGTGTTGGACTTGATGGGCCATTGGCCTGATCCAACATGGCTTCTCTTATGTTCTTATTTGGAAATAATATAAACTTTCAGGTTGAATCCCCATTCATGCCATGGAAGCTTACTGGGAGACCTTGGGCTGAACCTACCTCAAAGGGTTGTTGTACAGATATAATGGAGAAGAGGATAATTATGTAAGCTGCTTAAAGTTCTCATTGAAGAGAAGGGCAGGGTACAAATGAATATAATAAATAAGATGCAACCCAAATCCTGCTGTCTCAGAGAGATATTCCACTTAGGGCTGCCAACTTTCAGGTGGGGTCTAGATTTTTCCCAGAATTACAGCTGATTTCCAGACAACAGAGATAATTTGGAGGGTGATATACTATGCAAATAAGCATTTAGAAAATAAATTAATTGGTTCCTGAGGATCAGAAAATGAGTGGAGAGAGTCAACAAACCAGAATGGCTTCTCCTTTCTGCTTTCATTCTTCCTCATCTGTAGTGTTATGGGCATGAACATATCAACTGGCAGGAGGGCTGGGGGAGGGGACATTGGAGCAGCAACAACATCAGTAACATTGCTACCTGACTTCTATATAAAACCCAGAAATGTAGCTCTTGGCTAAAGGGTAGCTCTAGGAATTGCTGGAAGCTCTATGATAAAATCAGAAGTAATGTAATGTAATTATGTCAACGTATCACCTTTAAAATTATTTTTCTCCTGCCATCTTTCTGAGCAGGCAATGGGGCTTGCCAGTTGGAAGCCATAGCAGGAGGCCTGGCAAGTCTACTCATCTATCATGCACTAGACTCGTACATTTCTTTTGTTATTAATTCCAATAATTAATTAATCACAATAAAAGTTGACGCTTCTAAGGATTGCATACACATTTGAGGAGTTCTAATACTGAAGGAAATGGGGTGAGACTTTGAATCAGATATGAATTGATGTCTCATACTGAAAAGTGGTACCTTTTTTCGTGAATACAGTTTTTGTTCTTTGTGTGTTGTGTTCCCTGAATCTTCCTGAAGCAATTTACTGCTTCTTTTTGGGCTTGCTCCCCCCTTCAAGTTTTTCAGTTCTTTAAATATTACAAGAGAGAAGACCTATAAGAAACATGTAGGGAGGGGGCATTGTGCTACCTTTACTTTACTTCCTCTCCTCAGAGGCCTTCCCTTTCTCTCCCCTCCCATCCCCTCCGGCCAACCCAACCTAACCCACCTGGGCTCCCAGCAGTGACTCAGAGAAAGGCTGGATAAGCAGGCCCAGCAACAGTACTGGCAGTGAGTGCCTGTGGCATGGAAAGAGGCATCAGGAAGTGCTGCAAAAAAATCTATCCCACCCCCCTCAAAGGCACCTGTGAACTGCTGGGCCTCCTTGCATACAAAGGCACCATTTCTCACCCCTCTGCCTCACAGACACATTCTAGCTACTCTGCAGCACCTTCCCTGACTGTAATATAGTGGGCTCTATGTATGGATGAGATGAGGCGGTAGCGATAACAAGCTTTTTATTGAGTACAACATTGTAGGTGGCTGCACCTACAAGACTGGAGAACTGAGCCCACTGGGCCAACTATATACTGCACTGGGTTCCTACGCAAACACGTTATTGGGTCATTCAAACCAGCAGGGGGGCCGTGATTGGAGCAGGGCAGTATGGATTTGGATCCTACTACCCATTGTTCCCAAGTCCCCAAGCTCAGTTCTTCAGGCTCCAATGAGCCAGGCAGGAACACCATTAATAACAACATTGACTCACATACATAACATCCCTCCCCTCCTAGTTTGCAAGCCTTAGCAAACATAGTCCTGTAGATAATCAGGCCTGCGGTGCTCTCGTGATGACCTTTGGAGCACTGGAGTGGGTGGTGAGTTAGTTGTGGCTTCTGGCGTGGCTAGCTGCGGGGCCGGTGATGCTGGAACTTTGGCTGGCAGTTCCGGGTTCTTGGAGGTCTCAGGCATATATGGCGGCTCTGGTTCCCCAGAGGCTTCTGGTGTTGATGGGGAAGTGGGAAGCGGGGCCTCACCTTCAGTAGGGTCCAGGCCACTTGGAACCAGTGCAGCCGGTGGATTGCTTCTGCCTCCAGGCGCCTCATGTGACCACAATCATGTGCCGCCTCATTGTAAACCTGACCTCTGAGGTGACCTCATACATGATGGCCCCTAACACCCTAGAAACCCGGGCTGGTATCCAGGTTGCCCCCCTCCCAAAGTTCTTAGCAAATACCAAGCCCCCAGTGTTGAACCCTTGGACCGCCTCTGGAACCTCCTGTAGGTCTGGGGCGCAGTCCGGGTGCATTCAGTCTAGAAGGGTTGCCAGCTGCCGGCCCATAAGGAGCTTGGCCAGGCTACAGCCGGTGGCAGTACTGGGAATGGAATGCTGCGCCAGTAGGCACTCTGTGAGACGGGCTTCCCAGTCCCCATGGATGATATGGTGGAGCATTTCCTTAGTTCCCCACACCACCCATTCTGCTTGGCTGTTGGTGGCTGGGTGAAAGGGGACCAGCCTTAGGTGTTTTATTAAATTGTGGCAGCAGAAATCCTGGAACTTGGCTGATGTAAAGGCTGCCCCCATTGTCCGATATGAGTGTGTGGCGAAAATCTTGCGGAGAGCCCTCAACTCACTACTGGTACTACCTCGAGCCACTTCGAGTAGGAGTCCACTATCAGGAAGAATATTTGCCTGTGGAAAAGCCCCACGAAGTCGAGGTGCAGGCAGGACCAGGGGTTGCATATGGACTCCCACTGTTGGACTGGGGCTCGGGGCAGAGCTGGGCAGGTGTCCTGGCATGGTTGGCATCAGGCAACCCAGGACTCAATAGCATAATCATAATTATTTTTCTGATATAATGTCGTCCTGCTGCAACTAGCTCCAACAGGAACAAAAGACAGGCAACCACATCTTCATGTGTAAACAAAAATGGAACCATATTTTTTAACAAAAAATTAGTATGCAGTCAAGGAAGAGTAATCTTTGCCCCATCCTGTACTTTTACTTCAGTGCTTTCAGAATTTTTTTAGCTGCCAGGCAGTATCAATTCTGCACTAGACCTTTAATCCTGGTTCAGCCCTGTCCCCAAATTGATTTTCTACACTAGAATCACAGAATCATAAATTCATAGTTTCTATGATTCCATGATTCAAGTGCAGAATGTCAGTGCAGAATTGGACCCATGGGATAGGAGAAAAATGCTGAGAGTTACTGGATAGATGGAGTGGTGGTGGTCATGATTTAGTTCCCCAAGCTCTTGTACTCTTGAACATATGAACATATGAAGCTGCCTTATACTGAATCAGAACCTTGGTCCATCAAAGTCAGTATTGTCTTCTCAGACTGGCAGCGGCTCTCCAGGGTCTCAAGCTGAGGTTTTTCACACCTATTTGCCTGGACCCTTTTTTGGAGATGCCAGGGATTGAACCTGGGACCTTCTGCTTCCCAAGCAGATGCTCTACCACTGAGCCACCGTCCCTCCCCATTTTTATCATATTCTTCCTAAGCCTGAGCATCCAGCAGAAGGAGTGAGGGTTGACACCGCAGTGTTGTCAGGCACGTGTGCGCCTAAATTGCAAGGAAATTTTAATTTCCTCTCTATATGGATGTTTTGTGCTTCCTGTCTGCACTTTGGCATTCATGAACCTTTACAAAAGAAACACAGACAGTTTTTCATCTGGAAGAGGGGGGTGGGGTTAAGCCAGAAAATATGTGTCTCATTTGCAATAATAAAAATATACAGAGGGTTGGATCCAGCCAGCTTTTTACTGAAACCAATTCCCCACTCACCTTGTTCTAGTCTCATTGCTCCTTTTCCCACACCACTCCTGCTGGATTTCGCACAAGCTGTCCCCTTTACAGCAGGCAGAAACCAGTTTTCAGAGGATCCTGCCTGCTGTGGAGGGAACTTGGAGCAACTCACCACTCCAGGGCAGCTTGTGCAAAATCCAGCAGAAGTGCCATGGGAAAATGAGCAATGCGACTGGAACAAGGCGAGTGGGAAATTGGTCTGAATCTCTCTTCCTACTATAGTACTCCAATATGGCGCCGTTTCCCAAAGGCAGGGTCATGACCCTGCACCGGGCTACACAGGCCTTGATGCGGGGTCATGGGGCCTTCCGTCGACATCCCCCCCAGCATTGTGCCCCCTACGGCTTTGCACCCCCCCCCATGCGTCTTCTCTTCCCTCCCTTCCCCACTGCAGGTTAATTTCAGGCTGTGTAAAGGCACTTCCCCTGCCGATCACCCCCCCTTCCCCCGTTGCGAAAGGGTGCTGTGGCTGCTCCCTTCTCCACACTTCCTTCCCATCCAGGAAGTGCAGAAGAGGGAGCAGCCATGGTGCCTTTTTGCGATAGGGTTCATACAAACTGCCGCTGGCCTGTCCCAGTGCTGAGTGAGTGCTCAGCATGGGTTTTCCCCGTCGATCAGGTGATCGGTGGGGGGGCTTTACACTGCCTGAAATTGACCTGTGGTGGGGAAGAGAGGGAGGAGGGAGGCAAACTAGGCCTGACTTCCCCCTGGCCAGCAGAGATGGCATGGCGAGAGTCAGCTGCGCTGAGAGAGTCAGCAGTTTAAAAGGTGAGTTGCTCCCATCCCTTTTCTTTTCCTTTCCTTTCCTTTCCTTTCCTTTCCTTTCCTTTCCTTTCCTTTTCCTTTCCTTCCTCCTTTCTTTCACTTCTTCCCTCCCTTTTCCTTCCTTCCTATTTCCTTTCTCTTTCCCACTCCCACACATTCATTCTGTCAGTCTTTCTTTTTCCCTATTTGCTTTATTTCCCACTCCCCTTCCTCTCTCTTTCTCTCAGTCTTTTACCCTGTATCCTTCCTTCCTTCCCCTCTTCTTTCCTTCCTTTCCATTGCTAATCTAATTAGAGTGGGGTGCGGGGAAGGGGGGGGGAGAAGAAGCTTGAGATGCCCTGCCATTTCATAGATCCAAGTGGGCAGCTGTGTTGGTCTGAAGTTGGTTCTGAATAAAACTTTGTTGATCTTAAAGGTGCACTTGACTCCTGCTTTGTTCTACTGCCATTTCATTTCTCTTTCTTTCTTTCTTTCTTTCTTTCTTTCTTTCTTTCTTTCTTTCTTTCTTTCTTTCTTTCTTTCTTTCTTTCTTTCTCTCTCTCTCTCTCTCTCTCTCTCTCTCTGTGTGTCTCTTTCTCTATCTGTCAGTTTTTTTCCCCTGTCTCTCTCCTTCCTTCCTTCCCATTGCTAATCAGAGTAGACCTGGGGGGAGGGGGAGATAAGCTTGAAATGCACTGCCATTTCATGTTTTCCCAGGCTGAGAGCATTTTATATTTTTAGTTTTCTGCTGTGTGATCCTTTTCCTTGATGTTTTAATTTTTAAAATTGCATTGCAAAATCCCACTATTCTCCTACCTTTCCTAAACAAAATATTGCAAGAGTTCTAGGCTTGTTTGTACATCATTTACTGTTTCCCGGCTCCACCCCCAAAGTCTCCTAGCTCCACCCCCAAATTTTAGTGGGCCATAAAGAAGAAGTGTAAAAATAACTGGGCTATTGGGGGGTGGAGTTTGGGAAACCCTACTATATGGTATTTCTCGAAGTGGGTCCTATGATCTCCAGCATAGCTTTTTTTGTGGTCAGGGGAAATCATCTCTTGCCTTTTTCACCACTGGAAGATTTATTTGGATCTAACCTCCCTGCCACCATAAATGAACTTTTAAAAAACTAAAATGAATCTATCCAAAATGTAGTGACAAAATGGCTGACAGGCACTCACTGAAGAGAAGGCATATTCCTGTTCTCAAACAATTATACTGACTATCATCACCCAGTTTCTCAATCCCATTTAAAGAACACACTACAGCCTTTAAAGCCCATACTCTGCATCCACGATGCCTGAAGCAGCATTTCATATTTTCAAGTTTGTGACCTTAAGATCTTCAGGAGAAGGCCTAATACATGTACCTCCCCTTCAGTTGTGTTTTCTATAGCTTATAGTTCTTTAGAATGCCTTGCCAAAAGAGATTTGGCCAACTAACTCCCTTCTTATTAAAACTATATTTTTCCAAGAAAGCTTTTATAATTAAATTGCTTTAGCAGAGCAGAATTTGTTAAATAGTCTACACTATTTGTGTATGGTGTAGTTATTTGTATGGTGTATGAATAACTAATGGTGTAGTTATTCGTTCTTATTTTATTATTCCTTTTAATTATTTTGTACACTTTTTATTTTATTTTTTGTAAACTGTCCTAAGTCCTTTTTACGATCAGGAAGTTGGATATAGATGCAAGTTAGAAAGTAATGATAAATATAATTAAATAATTGTGTTATTAACTGTAAAATTAAAGTAATTATTTCTTCACACTTATATGCACTTTATCACAAGTGACATGATATATTTCTGCCACTATGGTATAGAAAATCTTGGAATCCTGGTAATTTCTCTCTAAAACTCACAATTGATATCCCTTTGTTTCTGTTACATATAACAACACTAAGCATCCATACGGTGTGTTGCAGAATATCACATGCACACTCCTAATCCAGTCATTATATCTGCTCTGCCAGGTTGGTAAGAATTATTTGCACCATATTGAAAATGAGAGGCAGACGCTGAGAAGGACTTGCCTGAGGTCACCAGTGTTCCTAGCTGTGAAGCACTGTACTTTTAAAAAGCTTATAAGTGCTGTACAAACAAGTAAAGGACTGTGAAGGGTTAATTTTTCACAGAAACAGTTTTGAGTCACAAGCTGCTCCAAGAAATTTGATTGGTTAGCATCAGCTGAGCAGAGAAGGACATGAGAGCTGAATACTGAGGAGAAATTCAGTCTGAATTCAGACCTGACTGAAAGCACTTTAACACAGATAGAGTACTGCAGAGGTTGGCAAGGAAGAGTGGATAATTAGGCAAAGACTCCCATTCGGGCCAAGTAAAGGCAATAGATCTTCTACTGAGAGAAGAATTTCCCTATCGAGTCAAAACAGGGAGATAACTCTGAAAAGTGGAGAGATCCCTGGTCTGGTGTAGTTAGAGACTGCCTTGTGAAATCTTAAGAATTCGTCAAAACCCAAGAAGAGTGCTGGTGTATTTAGAGAAGGGTTTGCATCTGGTTAGAGGTCCCAGCATTCTGGAAACCAAAAGGGTTTGTGAATACTCAACGAAAATGTACTGGACTGCTTGGGAAACACTGGAACAAAAGCCTCTTGTTAAGTCACTGTGAATAGCTCAAGGAACTCTCATTAGCCTGAAACATATGTACATCTACTGATTTTACTTCTGAATTATTTATTTGAGTTGCCCTAGAAATTTTACCCCTGATTTCACCTGACCTTTCCCCCTCTATGTTAAATAAAATATTTTGTTATTTTTGAACTTCCAAAAGCCTCAAGTGCCATTTCAGTTGTTTATGTTAAGGGGGGCTCTTGACCATTGTTCCTTCTAAGTTGAGTTAGTGTGAGCTAGCTCACAGTTTTTTAGCCTCCAGCTCACACATTTTTGTCTTAGCTCAGGAAAAATGACCCCAGAGCAAACTAAGTTATTCAGTAACTCACATCTCTAATGCCAGAAGCTCACAAAGTAGAATTTTTGCTCACAAGACTCCACAGCTTAGAGGGAGCATTGCTCTTGACCCTTTCCTCAGGTTCCTGGGCTGAGTCAACAGTAAAATATCATACTGTGACAGTGTGGGACAGTCAGAGTTCTTCATGAAAGAAGAAATCAAATCACTAGGATGGTTCAGTTACAAAGGGAAAGAAAAACAGAGGGAAAATCTTGCCTCTGAGGTTGGGAAGTGGACTGGTGCATCATACCAGCCCCTCACTTTCATCTGCACATGCCTCCCTTCCAGCTTGAATGTATGTACTGCACATGTAACACCATGAGCAAGTCCTGTGAGGCAAGCACAGAGATGTAGAGCAATCTCCATATTTTATGTTTCTAGATGGATCTTGCAGTAGCAAATATAGAAATGATCTTGCAGCAACATCAGATTTCAAGAAAGACTTTTGGGAGAAAACAGGGATTGCCAACAGGACCAATGAAATTAAGCTATGCCAAGCTAGAATACAAAAACACCTCTCTCCATATTGCCTTGCAATCACTAACCATTAATGCAATTTGGACATTGAGTGCCCTGTCACAGCCTGGTAACTGTGAAACATATGGAAAGGCATTCCTCATTGCTTGCTATTTCACTTTTTATAAGATACTAATAGAACCAATCTTGATAGACCCATTTAACAAAACACAAAAAAGCAGCTTTTTGAAGCAATTGTTATAAGAATTAAATGAGTAATGACTGTGTCCAAAGAAATGTGAGTCACAGACTAGTTCAACTGAAGTTAAGGTTTTTAAAATACCATTGATTTTAATTGGAGACTTAGGTAAATTCTTCTATTGCAGTCAGTGGAACTTAAATTTACTTACATTCATTGCATCATCCCTGTACTTTGTTGCCAAGGATAAATATGTAACCTATCATTAGGATTTTGTTTTCATATTTGTATCTTGTTAGTATACCATGATGAAAGACAAGTGGATAGAATATATTTGGTAGTTTTAAAAATCATATAATACCTCCTCGAACTATTTCATTTATCCTGAGCATGCTGTAACAAATACGCTGTGATTGCTATGTAGGAGCAGTTGTCAACATGTTATTAGTTTGTTAATTTCAATTTTGCAATACATCTCTGCTTTGTTCTTGTCCTTGCTATGCTGTGAATGGTGGGCTGGATACTATGAATTGCAAAGGCAGAAAAAGGAGTTGGGGCCAGTTCTCCTTCCATGCATTTTGTCCATGAGTGCTCCCTAATTTCCATCATTGGCTTTGGGTGTAGGGGTTTGCTAGGGAAGGTAGGAAAGATCCACCACTATGAACACCTCTCACTCCTGGATCATAAGATCCAATACCTTATTTTCTTATTTTCTATTGACTGATTTCCTTGTTGAATGTATGGTCCCCTGTTGTGCAAGGCCGGCAATAGAACACTCATCCAGTCCCATTTTTCAAAAATATATGACAATTTTCCTTCCATCGCATATTGTGATATGAATATAGAACTGTGATGAGGAGACTTCTGTAAAGATAAAATGCTATTTTGTATTATTGTGCACAATCAGAATTTTATCTCAAAATTTAGACATGAATGCAAAAAAAACAAGAAAAAAGATAGGGACAAATGCAATTTCTTAATGTGCTTGGTAGCTTTTCCTTCACTGGAAACCACAGAATACGTAGTCTAAATTGGACAAAGATTGCTAGATTATATGGCTTTTTAAAAGGAGAACAGATATTGATCATTCACCAGGACTATCAATGCTGCTTCATTACCATAACCATGTCAGAAGTATGACTCATCCATATAGGGTTGCCAGGTCCTTACCTTGCACTGGCAGGGGCGGGAGGGAGCTTTCTGGGAGTGAGGATACAGGGTGACATCACCACGCATGATGTCCCCGGTGTGATGACATCACATGGAAGTGATGTCATCATGCCAGGGATGTCATATGGCAATACTCTGGGTTTTAGGCAAACACTTTGGTGAAATTGGGCTCAAAACATAGAGTTTTGCCCTAAAACCAGAGTGTCACTGTGCAACATCCCTGGCATGATGATGTCACTTCTATGTGGCATCATCATCATCATATTTAATTTGTATCTCGCCCTCCCCGCGGAAGCAGGCTCAGGGTGTCTGAACATCACATGGCACAAGAACATCACATGGGGTTGTGGCTGTTTGGGGTAGGATTCTCCCTGCTGGCCAGCTGGTCAGTGGTGGGCAGGAGCCTGTGAAATCGGGAGATCCCCACTTCCACCTCAGGACTGGCATTTGTGTCTGTAGTTCCTCTACCACCCATTCAATATTTTTTTCATAGAGACCATGAATATTATATATTCTCTTTCTGTCACTGTTGGCGGTTTAGTACATTTCACATGTGTGTAATTTTAAAATTAGCTTGTATTTTAAATTATTGAAAAAGTTATATTGTTAAAAGGTGGGAGAATAGGTTTAGGTTTAATTAGATTTATATCCCACCCTGTCCGCCGAAGCAGGCTCAGGGCAGCTCACAATATATATAATAACACATAAAATATATCATAATTAAATTTCAATTAAAACATTAAAATATTAAAACAGTCAGATGCTAATATCTTTTTATGTTATTTCATTTCTGATTGTGTACAGTATTTATTAATTAGTTGAAGGCAATGGCAAACCACCCCGTAAAAAGCCTGCTGTGAAAACGTTGTGAAAGCAACGTCATCCCAGAGTCAGAAACGACTGGTGCTTGCACAGGGGACCTTTCCTTTCCTGTCCTTTTCCTTTTCCACACAATATTAAACACAATGGACTTAATTTTACATAAAGAGATGTTAAATTTTAACTTTTTGTTTAAACCCAAGGCCTTGAAAGCCAAGCCAGACTTGCTAACAAATTACTCTGGCTCAAATTCTAGCTAAAAGAAACAGGCAGGATAATATGTTACTTTTTGCCTTGATAGCGTCTTCTTATTAGTCGCACCTATAATCCCTATAAATATCCTTTTAAGAGCCACCACAGTCCAACAGTTGGGGCAGTGGGCGGGGGGGGGGGGGGGAGATTACAAGGACATTACATCTTCCCTTTTCTGTGGATTGTAGATTTAAGTACAAATACAGTGCTTTGGGATGGACATTTCATGCCTTTCATGAACTGAGGTCAAAGTCACAAAAGCTTATCCTAGAATCAGTTTTGTTAGTTTTTAAGGCGTCACTGGACTTCTATTTTATTTTGCAAGGATGACTATGTAGCTGCTATAATTATTAAAACTGCTGAGTAGCAGCAGCAGCAGCAGAGTCCCAGTGTCCTAACATTCGGTAACATTCATTGGTTAATGAGGTGTTAGGAGGCCATTTGATAAAAACTTAGAAAAACATCTGTTTGCCTCTGTTCACAGATAAAATAAACTAGACTCAGAAAACAAGGAAACATTTGTCTGATACATTTTACTGGTGAGAACAACTGAAATAGTTACATTTCTCTCTTTTAGTCTTTCTCATCTCCTTTTTAATATAACTATGATTCTTCTTTCCTGCTCCAGATTTTTTGTAGTTGCTGTAGGGTGTATTTACAAATGAGAACAATGTAAAAAAACCCAAATTCTTCTTTTGTCATTTCCTCCTCTCTGTTTCCAGTTCTCAAAATATGGAATAGGATAATTAAGAACAATGAGTACTCCTGAGTCCAGTCTGGTTTAAATGATTATTGAGTTATTAAAAACTTAGTCTGTGATCCTCAGCTCAATCAGAAATTGGTTCCCACGAAAACAATGGAATGGTTGCATGCACCAAAACTGTCATTATTCACAAGGGATATTCTGTAATCTCTGTTATCTGTTCACAGTACAGTGCTGACCCCATTTTGCCTTCCAAGAAGGAGCTGAGATGTCGTTAGTGTGCATGCAGTAGAACTATGTTGATGTACAGCTATCGCTGTTTGGGGTTTCAGTCATCACTTAGGAGTAAATTACTTATTTACTTACTTGTGGATTTAAAACATTTTTATGCTGCCTTTCCATCCTATCAGGGCCCAAAAGATGATAAACATTAAAACATTAAAACATTCTGTGCAATTAAAAACACAATTAAAATCATAAAACAATTCAGTTAAAAACACATAAACTAACAACACAAGGAGGGCCAGTAACTCCTTTTGGGAGAGTGCTATTGGGAGGTATGCCAGACAAAGCAAAAAAGGTCTTCACCTGCTGGTAAAAGACACCAATAAATGGAGACAGATGAATCTCCCTGAGGAGCGAGTTCCAAAGTTTTAAACCTCTGAATTGTGGCAAATGAATGTGGATGCTATTACACATCCATACAAGTACATGCACATGGACCTGAAATGCCAGACACTGGTGCTTACTACCTTTAGAAATGACATCTGCTCTATGAATGAGATTAAGCACTCTATTGAACGACTTATGTTTTAAGAAAATGTAATATTCAGTTTACTAAAGTTGACACTTAATGTGACATTCAGTCATATGAGGTTTTTAAAAATGAAAAGCAGTGCAGGAGGGGAAATCTGTAAATTTAAACTAAAGTATATGTAGGATGAATGATTAATTCTTTCTTTCTGGCTACTTTTCTGCTCAAAATTATTCTCCTTCACACAGGGACGAAATATAAGAACAGTCAACAGTTTAAACTCTATTTGCATTTTTAAAGCTATTTGGATGTAATATACATGTGAAAAAAATTAAAAATTGCACTTGCAGCTTATCATCACATCCCTTTTTTGTACATATAGCTAAAATATCATAATCATAACAGAAGGAAGTAGGTGGTAGTTGCTTCATAAACATATAAACAACTTTGTATCGGTAAACAAAACATTGCTGAGTGTAAAACTGATACAAAATATTTATATTAAACCCTCTAAGATTTGGACTTTTCCAGATGGAAATATTTCTTAATAGCTAATGGCATTAGCATGAATTTAACCTTTCAGAATTTGTTCCCATTACAGAAACTTACTAGCATAATTATCCCATTGTTTACTTCATTAACTGCAGAAAAAGCAAAGCTTGTACCTTCTCCACACATTAAAGCATGCTTATTCCAACTGAAGTCTGGCAGCATTTACAGACAATCAGAAATACCTGAAGTATTATGGAATGATTGCTAAGAACAATGCAATATTAGAATGGATTTTAAAACCTGAGATTATAGCATTTATCTTCCAATGCAAATGATACTACTTTGCCCATCCATGTAAAATTCAAGAATGTTTTCTTACCATTACTAGCCAAGAGAACCATATATATCAAATGAGAGTCCATAAACTCCCCAGTAAGAAAGTTCATAAAACTCACCAAGAGACTGCAAATTGGTATGCAGTGATATACTTATTCTTCTCCTGATTTCCACCACTGAGATCATTAGTATTTTTTCAAAGATGTAAATTGCTGGTGTTAATATAGAATGCTTAAAGCAATGCTGACTGAACTTCCTCTTGACCTATTAGACTATATATTTGCAGTAAGAATTATATTGTTTACAAAAAGTGTACAGTTAATTTCATTTGTAATCCTTGGCACTATAAACTATAACCAGTAAAGTAGGTTTATTTGCCAAAACATGGCATGCTCATTACAGGCTTTTGCTTCATTCACACCCAAACTCAAAAAGGTCTCCAATAAAACCTGTAAAGTTACAATTGTTTTATCTATACAATTGCTTCATTTTGCTGTTTTCATTATTTGTTGGTAAATGTGATTAAGAGGGAAATTATCACTTGATTAATTATACAGACCTTTGCAAACCTTTGTAAAGAGTAATTTTAGATACAACTAAAGAAACAGGTTATTCTTTCTTTGCAAAAACTATAAGCCTATATTCTATATTTCCCTGGCTCAAATGTAGAAACATGAGCAGTCTGGACTGCAGCAACAGTTTTATCTTTCTAGTATATCCTGTCCTTCCTCCAAGCAACTCAGGGCAGCATATGTAATGAAGTAGGTTAGACTGACAGAAAGTGTGATTAGGGCTGCTAAGCTCCCCTCACTCCCAGATCCCATTGCTCACCACCACTTAGAGTAGCTGCAGGAGAAAAAAATTAAATGCAGCCTCATGTATGTATGGGAAGTTCTTTACAGAAGTGACAAAGGATAGCTCTAGAAATTGCTGGAAACCTATAGCTTTAGCAAACAGCAAACAGTATCTGGCAATTCCTACAGCTACCCTCTCTCACTTCTAAGGTAACTCTATTAATCACCAGAAACACCATGGTTTTACTATAAAGTTTCCAGTGATTCCTAGAGCTATCCTTTGGGGGTTTTGGTAAGAATATCCAGGAAGTACACAAGGCTGCATTTTATTAGAATTGTTTCTCTGGAAAACACTGCATTCCCACCCACAACCCAGTTGCCAAGAACTACCTGATAACACTAAATGGAACTTGCCCAAAGTCATCAAGTTAACTTTGTGGAAGAGTGGGAATATTTTTATTGATTGTGTGAAGTAATTTCTCTTGATTTTTCACTTGATTTGAATATTCCTTCTCTTCATCATTAGCCAAAGAATAAATGTGTTTGCAGTATCAAATCTTTCCAAAGAACTTATGTTTATGGAAATGTGGATGTACTTTAAAAAACAAACAAACGTGTTTGTTGAATATGATGCCACAAGTGCTGGCTAGTGTGACAATTTTATGATGTTATACAGATTTATACAGATATATAATCATTCCTAATCTGCTTCAGATCATGTACTATGACCCAGCAACACTGACCATCAGGGCTTTCTGATTATTAGATGTTATCAGAGCCTTGAAATATTCTGTTGGTTTCCATTGCCTTTTGTATTGCAAAGCAAAAATCCAGTAGAGGACAGTCATGACAGCTCAGTTCCCTATCTATAGTGTTGTTTCAGTTGATTATATTTTGCTTTGAACAGCACCTTGTCTTGAAATATAAGAGCATATGAAGAGACCAGCTGGATTAGATGAAATGTCCATCTAATGTAGCATCCTGTTTCTTATATTTGCATTACCGCATCCAGAATTTAGAGACTTTCAGAAATGCCAAGTTCATTAGATTACAGCCCAACTCAACTGCGCTCAGAAGGCTTACAATATATAACACAAAATAAGAAAAATAAGAGCAGAAAGACAATTCAAATAATTCCACTTCCCAAGCAACACCATTGTGACATATAAATATCCATATAAACTCCTTAGTCTATATCAAAGGTCCTATAGACCTATGTCTTCCAACCTACATCTAGAAGGTCCCTAGAATATGGCCACACAATTCCTGTGGGAGAGAGTTCTATAGGCAGCAACAGAAACATTTTCTTGGGCCTCAGTCAGCCAAATAGACAAGGCTATTTCACTTAAGCAGATCTCAAGTGCTGAATCAGCCAATACGAGTGGAGACAGTTAGGAGCCCTGCTGGATCAGACCAGTGGTCAATCTAGTCCAGCATCCTGTCTCACACAGTGGCCAGTCAGTTCCTCCAGACAGCCAACAACAGGGTACAGAGGCCGTAGACTTTCCCTAATGTTGCCTCCTGATTCTGGGATTCACAGGATTAGTGTCTCTGAATGTGGAGGTTCTCCTCAGTAACCATGGCAACTAGCCATTGATAAATTTATCCTCCATGAATCTATTTAATCCCCTTTTAAAGCTGTTTATCTGTGGCCTTCAGGCACTGACTGACCAAGCCATTTTAGAATCTAAAGTGCTTTGTATGCGACTTGGAAACAAATTAGAAACTAGTGCAGATGAAATAAACCTGGCTTAATATGATCTCCATGGCACATACCAGTAAGAACTCACACTGCTGCATTTGGTACCATTTTCAAGGGCAGATCCACACACAATATGTTATAATAGTCAAATCTGGATGTGACTAAGACCTATGAGGCTGTGGTGAGGTTGGCTTTCCCCATGACTAGGCACATGTCAAGACATTATGGGCAACTTCTGAACCTCTTTGTCAAAGGAAAATGTGTTTGAAAGAGTCCCCAGCTGCATACTGGAACATTCAGGTGGAGTGCAATCCCATCCAGAACTTGTTAAACTCTGCTTTCTGAATCAGCCATTGCTCCCACCCACAGCATTTGTGTTTTATTTGGATTAGGTTTTAGTTTACTAACTTTGTCCAGACCACTTAAACCTGCAGTTGCATCTGCCGAAATCTGTATTATAGAGTATTAAAATTTGAAGCCAACTTCCTGTATAACTTGGAAAAGGTTCAGCCTACATCAAGCTCTCTGCTGTTCTTTTAGTTAAATGTCAACTGATCTTGTCATGTCATTTGGAAAGTCTTGTCTGTAAATAACATGATTGGTACATAGAAATATAATCAAGAGAAATCTGTCTGATCACTTTAGCTCTTGATGGCCTTACCCCACAATTTTTCTGGCCTTATATATGACTAGGAATAAAGCCTGTTGTGAAAAAAAATATAACAGGTTCTAGGAAGCAGCTCTGGGTGAGTGCCCCCCACCCTTGCTGTCTTCCCACCCACACATGTGAAGGCATTCATCCCCCCCCCCCCAAAGGGAGCTGATCTCTGCCATCTGGAGAGCAGTTGTAATTGTGATCTCCAGCCCTCACCTGGAGATTGGCAACAGTGGTTCCACAGGAGGAAATGGTATTGTACCTGTCTGAGGTCCTGCCCTCCTCAAACCCCACCCTCTTCAGGTCCCATCCCTTAGATCTCCAGGAGTTTTCTAACCTGGAGTTGGCAAACCTCTCTCCTTCCCTTTATCTGTCCCTCTGATTTCAGCTTTCCATCACCTTCCCCCTCCCTCGAGCCTCTACACAGGAAAAAGACAGTTTTTCTCCACAGTGTGGGAAACCAAAGCAGCGTACATCATTCTCTCCCCGCTTTGATCTGAACAACAACCCTGTGAGGCAGGTTACACTGGAAGTGGTCCGAAATCACCCAGTCAGCTTTTACAGCAAGAACCTGTGTCTGGCAGATCCTGCTCTGAAGCCCTAACTCCTATGCTCTCCTCAAACTCTACCACAGGATCTCTGGGAATTTCCCACCAACCTTCTCCCTCAGAGGCCTTTAGTGATAACTTTCAGACCAACAGTCTGTCTCTGATAACATTGTTGGTCTTAAGCACAGGACTGCAATCTGTCACTGTGTCTTGCTATCCCTCTGTATCTCTCTGTGTGTATCTTGGCTGTTGCCACAGGATGCCATTTTTTTCCCTTTCCAAAGGAGGATAAGGAAGAGTCCTCAGCCAATCAAGGAAAGCCTTTCTCTGGTTGTTTCCCTCCTCTTCCTTCCCTCAGCCAGTCTCTTTCTCTCCTCTGTGAATCAGTGTGGCAGACAGCTCAACCAATGAGAGAGTAGGGAGAGCCAGTAATTGCCAGAACCAAGGTTGGTTGCCTTATACTGACAGAATCAACTTTGATAGCTTGACAGGCCAAAGGTTGATGCACCGCAGTCCCAACCAATCAGGTTGCTTGGTTTTGCCAAGACAAAAGGGGTTTTATTATTTTATAGATTAAATTTCTGCCTATGAATCTAAATCTACCACCCTGTACAGCTCTCTTGATTCCATCCATTTCTACATGCTGGATTTTATAGCTGGAAATTTCTACCAGAACATCTATATATGCCACTTTTTCTAGTATCTTTCAAACTATTTTCCCCCATGGAGGCTTTGGAATGATCCCATCATTCTTATTCCCAAATGAAACACAGTAGGAAAATGGCCAACTGAATTTTCTCACAAAGCCATTGCACTGCTAGCTTCTTAACTCTTCCATTACCCTTTCCATCATTTCTTGTCTCCCCTAGCTTAACTTCATAAAAGACTCTTTCACTTATGTTTATATCACTCTGTAAACAATGTGCATGACTAACATTATGTAAATAAATGAACTATCTTCATCATACTATCAGAATTTCATTATTCTTTGGAATACCATATGATTGGAGAAAAATATTGGGCTCTTTCAAATTGGCGTAATCTCCAATATTTAGTACTTTAGTAAAATATAGATGATATATAATGGAATAAACAGTAATAAGATCACCAGTTTGGATTTAGAGTAACAGTAAGAGAGTTTTATTCATGTTTATTTTGGTTTAACTTAAATCATTATACATCTTTGAATTGTTATTTCTTTAGCATAACAATGTCTCATTTCTTAATAAATTGTTCAAATCTTAATTCCAAGTTTAGCATAATAAATGGACATTGGTAATGAAACAGCTCTTCTCTGCTCAATTCACAACTGACTCAGTAATTTTACATGTTTTTCAAATAACCTTTGAGAGCAGGAACTCAACTTTTCCCCAAGTGTTCTATTCTAACTCATTACGTTGACTTTACATTATCATATTTCCTTATTGCCCCCCAAGTTGGAATGAAGAGTCGGACACCAAGCATTGGTATAAATAACGGGCAACTTTATTAATCATCATAGCAAACGGCAAGGGCACCCAAGCTGCGGCCTGGTCAGGGCTAGGGGTCTCAACAGACCGCTTTCCTGTCATTAGCGGGTGAGAGACCCAGACCCCCAGCCGGAGCTGAGTGACACAGTTCCCGCCAGGCCGGCTCAGCAGGGAGGCACGCCCCAGAGGGTCCAACTACCTGACACACGTCTCAATGGAAGGCCCCCTCTAGTCAAGCCTCCAGGACGGTCTGCATTCTCCCCACCCCGGGTCACTAAACCCCAAGGTTGATCATGCCAGACCCCTAATTCCCCAAAAGGGGGATGCTTCATGGTCCTCCCCTAGCCGAATAGTACTCTAAACCCCTAAAAACCTGCCAACCAAAGTGACCACCTATTTAGCCCCGAACTCTGGGCAAAAAACCCTGCCGCCCTCAGGGACCCGCAGGCAACACCACCACGCTATGAGACCCCACTGCCACCGAGAACCAGAGGCCTGAGACCCTGCTGTCGCTGGTGCCGAGAGGCCGGAGACCCTGCTGCCACTGATGCTGAGAACCATAGGTTTCAAGACAAGCGGGAAAAGCATACCGCAAAGATGCTCCTCGCCCGGACCGATCTTTTCCGGAACTGAGCAGGGAGCGGAGGTCTGGCCATTATAACAGCCTGGCCCCGCCCCCTGAAATACTCACCCAAACGGGCTGCTGCCATCTCTTCCCTCCATGGAGGCAAAAGACCATCCTTGCAGCCTGGCAGCATTGCTGCAGGCTGCAGGCGTCCAATTGTTTTTAGCTCTTCCACAATAATTAATTTATTTTTTCATTGACATTAGTAACACTTCAGAAGAACTATACAAAAGCCCACAAAAGGTGATTTTAAGCTTCTAGGGGACTGTGTGCAAGTTTAGGGAAACCTCCAAGAATTGAAAATAAGGTATACAATTCTCAATGTATGTTCCATTCAGGGGTAGTCTTAGTGATTCCAAGGCCCTGGGCAAAAGTTCCCTCATACCTTTTATTCCATCCAACCCACTCTGAACAAGAATACAGGAAGTCCCCAAATTATAAACAGGTTGTAATCTTGCAGTTCATTCATAAGTCAGTAAAGCACGAACAGCTCAAAGACAGTCACTTGCACAAAAGTCTCCTCCCAAGAACATAATAGAAGCTCACATATATTGTCAGTGGGGGGTTATTTTCCTTTGTTTTGCTGCTCCCTCTTTGTTCCATTTTGTCTTTATTCCCCTTCTATAAAAAAAAGTTATCGTAACTCCTCAACAATTTTCTTCTTCTGGGGTCTCCTGAGTTGATAAGTGCAATGCAATGCCGCCAACCTGAGACCCAAGCTCCATCCTAAAGCCCCAGGAGAGAAAGGGTGGACATTTTCCTTCCTCACCTAAAACATCACTGTGACAACAAATTGGAGAACTACTTACTCTGTGAAAGTATTGGGGGGGGTATGGTCATGGATTCCACTGTGGGATGGGACAGTGTCTTTGGTCAGGGGAGTGGGGGTTGAGAAGAGACATACTGTTGCCTACTTTGATAATAATTTGAAAGTCTTGCTGTCTTAAGTCTATTACCGAAAAGCTAAAACAGAATTATGTTTATTACTAGGAATAGTTTATTATTAGGAATAAAAAAAACATACAACAGGCTCTAGAAAGAGGCTCTGGGCAAGTGTCCCTCTAAGCTGAGTTAGTGTGAGCTAGGTCACAATATTGTCTTAGCTTTGGAAAAATGGCCCCAGAGCAAACTAATTTATGCAGTAGCTCACAACTTTAGTGCCAGTAGCTCACAAAGTAGAATTTTTGTTCACAAGGCTCCACAGCTTAGAGGGAGTATTGATCACAACTGAACTCCAGACAATGGGTCTCTCTCCCCTGGAGAAAATAACTGCTTTGGAAGGTTCAGGACTGGACCCAGTGAGTTTTCCCTCAAGGGCCTTTAGTGATACCTTTCAGACCAACACTGTGTCTCTGATAATGTTCTTTGGTCTTAAGTGCAGGACTTCATTCTCTTTCTCTCATGCTTTCTCTCCCTCTTCTCTCTCTCTCTCTGGTCTACTGCCATGGGATGCCATCCTCACCCCCCATCTCTAACTGTTTCCCTTCCAGAGGAGGAGAAGATGGCTCCCACAACCAATAGAAGGAGGCTTTCTCTGGCTCTTTTCCCTCTTAAACATATGAACATAAGAACATAAGAGAAGCATGTTGGATCAGGCCAATGGCCCATCCAGTCCAACACTCTGTGTCACACAGTGGCCAATATATGGGTGTGTGTGTATATATATATACACACTCTTCCTCCCTCCCTCAGTCAATTGAGGGAAGGATTTGTTTCTCTTCTCTGTGAGAAGGATTGTTTCTCTCCTCTGTGAGCAGTGGCTCAATCCTTGCCTGTTCCGAGGCTGAAGGGTGGGGGTTGTTTTCCATTGAGATTGAGCAATAGGCAGCTCATCCAGTGGGAGATCAGGTGAATCTGTAACCAGTCTGTCTGGAGAATTACATTATATTTTGCTGCAGTATGTTATTAGACTTTAAGCTGTCACTGGACTTCTATCCAGTTTTGTTATCTACTTGATTCACCAAACAGTATTTCCCTCAATACACATGCAGATCTAAGCTGTTCCTCAACTCTTACACATTTCTGCAAGGGGGAGGGAATCTCTCTTTTTAAATTATAGGATTTTAAAAAATAAAAATACCAGGGGAAAAGAAATTGATAGTACATAGCATTTAAACTTGCATATTTCTCAACGACAAAGACAAATATTTAATACTTAGTCTAAGGTTATGGTAAGTTACTCCAAAATTATAACTAAATTAAAACAAGAATCTTCTAACTCATCTCTGATCTAAAATTATTCTTAATAATCTAATCCACATATCAAATTCATTTCTTCCCTTTCATACAAGAAGTCAATAAGAGTTTTCCAGTTAGCCATAAAAGTAAATATAGTCTTTTCTGAATGAAATGAGTTTAGCCATCTCTGCTAGTTCATCAAATGAACTAAATGAATTTTTTGCCTCTGTCTTCACTGTGGAAGATGAGAAGTGTTTGCCTGCTCCGGAACCACTTCTATTGGAAGGGATGTTGAAAGACCTGAGCCAGATTGAGGTGACAAGAGAGGAGGTCCTACAACTGATAGATGAATTAAAAACTTATGAATTAAAAACTAATAAGTCACCAGGTCCGGATGGTATACATCCAAGAGTTCTGAAAGAACTCAAAATTGAACTTGTGGATCTACTGACAAAAATCTGTAATCTTTCATTGAAATCTGCCTCCGTTCCTGAGGACTGGAAGGTAGCAAATGTCACCCCCATCTTTAAAAAGGGTTCCAAAGGAGATCCAGGTAACTACAGGCCAGTCAGTCTGACTTCAATACTGGGAAAGTTGGTAGAAAGCATTATCAAGGACAGAATGAGTAGGCACATTGATGAACATGAGTTATTGAGGAAGACTCAGCATGGGTTCTGTAAGGGAAGATCTTGCCTCACTAACTTGTTACATTTCTTTGAGGGGGTGAACAAACATGTGGACAAAGGAGACCCGATTGATATTGTTTACCTTGACTTCCAGAAAGTTTTCCATTACTGCCATAATCATAAATAAAAACAAAGTCTCATGCCTATTTTCCAATTATTTGTTCACTGGTCCCAAAAGAAAAGCTTTTTGAATATAAATCTTTAAAATCTTTTGCATAATTGAATGCATTTGTATCCAAAAAATTTTGGTACACTCAAGGCTACCACATATGATAAAAAGTCCCTTTATGTTGCTCAGATTCCCAACATTTATAATAATAATAATAATAGTATTTTTATATATTTTAGTTAGACATATACCAATGGTACATCATTTTATAAAACTTCGCTTTAAGATTAGAACTTAGTGTAAATGTAAGTCCCTTCAACCACATCCTTTCCCATTGTTCCATTTGTATATTATACCCAAAATTCAACTCATTTTTTCACATTCTCTCATCCATTTATACATTTTAGCAATGACATGTTCATCATTTGTACATAATTCCATTTCAAATACTATGTTAGTTTCTTCAAATCCAAGCAATCTTTTATCTACTTTAAATCTTTCTAAAAGTTTGTATTAAAAACCCCATGGACAATTATAGCCTTCTCTTTTTTTATGTTAATTTTTTTATTTTCATATATACATTACAACCTTGACATGACCAGTCTATCCGACAGACAATATATTTCCACTATTTATCAGTTTCTTCAGAGAGGTCATAAACAAACGTCTATTTATATATACATACAGAGGTAGAGAATAAGCAAGTACACATTGTCATTAAGTCTGGGGATTAAATTCCCGTTTTCAAATAACAAAATTCCTTTTAAGTTAAGAAAATCAAATCTCTAAAAAAATCCTACAAATTCAATAACAGTGTTAACCTATAATAAATCCATCTTTGATTTTTATTAATCTTCCCCCCCCACTTATTCACATATTATATTAAAGTATCCTAATTTGAACTACTTTAGCCAGTCATAGAATTTCTTCCATTTATCCAATGCCTCTTCCTTAGATTTTCTATTTACCATATCTGTCAGTACATCTAACTCTGCAATCTCTAAAATTTTACCAATAAGTTCTTCCTTTGTAGGTACATACATCTGTTTCCAATGAGCTGCATATAAAATTCTCGCTGCAGTTACAATATGTATCAAAATGTGTCTATCTTCTTTTTCAATTCCTTGTTGAACTACGCTAAGTAAAAAAATCTGTGGGTTAAAAGGTATGACTTTTTTTCAACACTTTCTGTATCCATTCATGTACCTTCCCCCAGAAGCTATTCGCTCTTTTACAAAGCCACCATGAGTGGAAAAATGTACCCGGTTTCTCTTAACATTTCCAACAAAAACTTGAGGTTTTAGGGTAAATTTTAGACAGTTTGATAGGAGTTAAATACCAATGGTGGAGCATCTTTAACAAATTTTCTTTAAGAATTACCGATTTAGTCATTTTGTAACTTGTTTTCCACATTTGAGACCACTGGTCAATATTTATTTTGACTCTTAAGTTTTGCAACCATTTAACCATTGTCTCTTTCACTATCTCATCTTCTAATTTAATCTGTAGTAAAAACCCATACATTTTTAAAATCAATTTTACTTCCGCTCCTAATAACAATTTTTCAAATAAAGTTCGTTGATTATAAAACCCAGTACTTGGTCTTTTTTTACCTTGATGTGAGTTGCATTAAGGGCCACCAGTCTAATATCAATTTTTACTCTTTTAAGTCTCATTCTTCTTTCAGATTGTCCTCTGCTGTCAAGATATCCTGATACCTGATTATTTTGTCTCCTTTAAATAATTGGGGTTGGGTAAATGCCTCTAATAGTGAAACCCAGCATGGTATTTTGCTGTAGATCTTTTCTTTTACCTTATTCCAAGTTGTTAAGTCCTAATTATATGTTTATTAAAATATTTATGGCCCTGTATGTGTACCATAAGAAAGCATGCCATCCTAACCTTAAGTCATGGCCTTCAATGGCCAACAGCCTCCTATTCTCCAGAGCAATACATTCTCTCATCTATACCAGAGCACACGCTCTATAATATAACTGCCAATCTGGCAAAGCTAGCCCCCCTCTGTCTTTTGTATCCTGCATTATTTTCCATTTAATTCGGGGGGGTTTCCCTGACCAGATAAATTTTGACATTATTTTATTCAAGTTCTGAAAGAAACATCTTTTAGAATTTATAGGGATTGTCTGAAATAAGAAAATTAATTTTGGTAAAATCATCATTTTTACAGCAGCTATTCTCACTAAAAATGATAGTTGCAATTTCCCCCAACTTAACATTTGCTTTTCCACATATTTGAGGGTTGTAAGATAATTATCGTCAAATAGGGAACTGCATCATTTGGACCTCCAAGTATTTTATTTTATTTTCAATCTGAAAACCTGTTTTCTCCTCTAGGCATTTTCCTTTTTGGTTCAAGGTATTTTTGATCAAGATTTTTGTCTTCTGTCTATTAATTTTTAATCCTGCCATTCCAAACTCTTCTAATTCTTTCAGTAATGTTTCAATTGAGCCTTTTGGACGTTCTAAGATGAAGACCATATCATCTGCAAATGACTGTAACTTAAATTCTTCTCCTTTAATTTTTAAACCTTTAATTTTCTTATTTTTTCTAATAGCTATACTGAGGACCTCCAAAGATAATATGTATAGCAAGGGCGATAAAGCACACCCTTGTCTGGTTCCTTTCCAAAGCTCATTTTTTTCTGTTAAATCTCCATTCACTGAAATTTTTGCTTCTTGTTTGCTGTATATTGTTCGGATCATAGTAATAAAGTTTTCTCCAAATTTCATAATCTTGAGTTGCTCGACCAAAAATTTCCAGTTCATATTGTCGAATACCTTCTCCATGTCTAAAAAAATTAATGCAAGTTCTTTATCTGGGTTTGCTTGGTAATATTCTAAAACATCCAATATAACCCTTACATTGTTCCAGAGTTGTCTTCTGGGAAGGAAACCTGATTGGTCTTGGTGTATAATGGTGTTTAATACTTTTTTCAGCCTATTAGCCAGTATAGTCGCAAAAATTTTATAGTCAACATTTAATAGAAATATTGGTCTATAGTTAATGATTTCTTTGGGGTCTTTCCCTTCTTTATGGATCAATGAGATGTTAGCTTGTCTCCATGTGTCGGTGATTTCTCCATTACACCAGATATAATCTGTTAAATTCTTATAAGGCAACAATAGACAGTCTTCAAATGTGGAGTAATATTCAATTGGTAAACCATCTGGTCCCGGTGTTTTACCTTCCCCCCCCCCCCCAAGCTTGCATAATTTCCTGCATTGTTATGGGGTTATTCAAGTTTTCCAAGAGATCATCCTTGATTTGTGGAAGGTTTTGCTTTTCTAGATATTGATGTTGTTGAGAAATTCTCACTTCGGTTCTTTGATATAGTTCAGTACAGAATTTTTTGTAATTTCTTTAATATCTTGAAAACTAAATTTCTCCACACCCTTTTTATCCCTCAATGACATTATCAGCTTTTCCCCTTCTCCTTTCTAATTCTCTAAGACATCCATCTGCCAGGTGTATTGGCATTTTCAAAGAACTTTTGTTTTGTGTATTTCAGCTTCTTCTCCATTTCTTCTAAGTATATAATATTCAATTTATGTTGAAGAATTTTTATTTCTTGTTTCAATTGTAACACTCCAGGTTGTTTTTTGAATGACACTTCTTTATGACTCTTATTTGTGAGCTCCTGAATTGTCTTCCTTTTTCCTTTGTTTAAACTTGTGGAGAATTTTATCGCTAAGCCTCTGAAAAAGTATTTACTGGCATCCCATATTACCTTATATGAAGTTTTGCCATTTGTATATCAAAAGTTTCCTTTTAGTTTCTGGGACAAAATTTTTATTTCTCAAAATGTGTATTAAGCTTCCAATTAAACTTTCTTTGCAAGCCTTTTAAGGTCACTAACAATGGACTATGATCCGCAAAAGTTCTTGGTAGTATTTCTATCTCTTCCAGGTGTTTTATCATACCAAGAGTCATCCAACACATGTCCAGATAAGACCATGAATTATGTCTATGGAAATAGAATGTAAAATCCTTTGTATTTGAATTTTGTGTTCTCCACGCATCCACCAGTGTGAATTCTTCTGCCATTTGAAAAAAACTTCTTGGCAATACTTGGCCTGATTTTCTTTTTTTGCTTACTGTCTTTCTGTCTTCTCCTTTGTCAAAGACTACATTATAGTCCCCTACAATGCATATATTTTCATTGTCATATTCAGATAATATTTGGTGAAGTTTTTTATAAAACAGTTCCTGATTCTCATTTGGAGCATAGATGTTTTCTAATAAAAATTTCTGATCGACTCTTGCCATTTCCACAATTAAGATTCTCGCATCTTCAGATTTAAACAACATTTTAGAATTTATCCCCCCCTTTGGCATATATTGCCAATCCTCTCTTCTTATCTATTAATGAAGCCGTAAATAATTTACCTAATTTTTTATTTTCCCTTACATGTGTCTCCTGTAAGCATATTTTATCAACATTCAGTTTATTAAGTTGGTGAAATGTTTTCTGCCGCTTTTGTGGGGAGTTAAGGCTGTTAATATTTATCAAAATTATTTTCACTTGGGTTGCCATTTTTATTTTTATGTATTTAGCGTTCTCCTGATATTTATATATATTTTTTTCTTTTTGTGTAATCTTGTCTCTATTCTTGTTGTACTACTCATGGCTGATACTGGGTGTTGTCTTTTTCCCTTTCTTGGTGGGGTTTTTGGGGGATTGAGCTTACCATCACATAGTTGGAATTTCTATATCTAATATCTGTGGAGGTAGACTATTGAAGATAAAACAAAGACAACTCATTTTGTCGCATATTCTCTCATCTGAAATGTTCATCATTTGTACATAATTCCATTTCAAATACTATCTTAGTTTCTTCAAACCCAAACAATCTTTTATCTACTTTAAATCTTTCTAACAGTTTGTATTAAAAACCCATGGACAATTATATCCTTCTCTTAATATATCTTCTCTTGATTTCATTTTACAGTCTCCCTGAGAAAAGTCCAATATATCATGATAGTCATGTTTAATTAACATTTTATGTCTACACAAAAGGTTTCTTGTTTTGAAAGCCACAGAGGTGTTTTTGGACATAACCTGGCTTGAAACTTATTCCACATCCTCAGAATTGCACGTCTGATGTAATGATTTTTAAAGTCCACATTGACTTTAGTCAATAACCATGCCACTCAAATCATGTTCTTCCAATTCTAATAATCTCTCTCAACAACAACCAGCATTTAATCCAAACTAAGCAACAGGCAGTAAAGTATGATATCAAGCAAGTAAACTCATATAGGGAGGAAAACTCATGATACTTTCTCATTGTATTGGGTGAGAGGCAGGGCTTTTTTTGAGCAGGAACACAGTTCTGGTTGGCTTGGTGTCAGGGGCATGGCCTAATATGCAAATAAGTTCCTGTTGGGCATTTTCTATTAAAAATCCTTCATGAAACAATGGTGACATCAGGGGTGTGGCCTAATATGCAAATGAGTTCCTGCTGGCCTTTTTCTACAGAAAGAGCCCTGATGAGAGGAATATAGTGTGCATATGTGTGCATAAGGAAGGGAAGAAAATTGTCAAGACACACTTCCAAAGGAGGGAAATGTAGTGGAATGCTGAGATACACTCAAGGCCCTTGTTGTGAAGAGGGGAAGGGAAAGAGTAAAAATATCCATCAGACAGTCATCTTCATCCTTCTGCAAAGTCCCAAGTCACCCTACCCCTCACCTTACTGCAATGGGGGATGGCAAGGAGATATCATTGTCTATTTTCCTACCAGGACTGATGCCACAGGCTGAAATGATGGCAGCTCCTCCCCGGCAAACTTTCCTTCCTTCCTCCTATGAACAGTGGTGGGCAAAGAAAAGACATTGCTTTCAGAGTTGGGGTTCTTCCTGTGGCTTCCTTTCTGAGGGGCCATGTAGCCATCCATCCAAGTCTTCTCCCTCACTGCCTGGGGCCTTTATGGCCATTTGTTCTTTCTTCATATATCATTCCTCTGTCTGCCGGTCCCTTCAGCTGCTATGGAGGTCAGTGGGATGGTGATAATAAAGAAGGCAGCAGCAAGTCTCCCCAGGGCAGCTGCCCTGGCTGCTCTGTAACTAAGACTGCCCATGGTTCCAGTTCATTCCTTGGCAACACATTTCAGCAAATCAGTTCCACAGATAACAAGGAAAAAAAATGTATAATCCCTATTGTGTTGCAGTTCACACTGGCAAGCAGGTACAGATTCAGTCTCTATCCATGCATTTATATTTTTGGGGTGCAGAAAATCTTTGCTCAAGTGTCAAAGTTTCTATCAAGTACTAGCATTTACTTTGAAAGAACTTCTTTTTTCTCTTTCCCCACTTCCAAAGACAAACTGCACTGTTTTGTCACCAGGTGTGTATAGCAAAAAATGTATCACTGTGTAGTTCAGATGAAGTCACAATGTTGCATCTCACAATCCCCATCCTTTATTATGTCTTATCATTTACTAAGCTTGCCTTTCTCACTGAGACTCAGGGCAGATTACACAGTGTAAAACAATGAAATCAAATAGCATGCACCAGGTCTAGGATCACAAAACCTAGAAACAATGCAAAAAAGTATCAGATATAATATGCCATAATTAATCTCAAAATGTAAATACAAAAGTAGAAAACAATGCAGTAAAAGCAAGAAAATACATACAACCTCCTAGAATGTTAAATGTCTGTGGGAACCTTCCTGATCTATTCAGGAAGGCCAATCCATAAAGTGGAGGTCACAACAGAGACAGCACATTTTGATTTTAATCATGTTCATGGTGGCACCTTCAAAACGCTTTTCTCAGATGAGCAAAGCTCCCATGGCATAGCATCAAGGGGGGGACCGTCCTGTAAATGAGGCTCCAAGGCCATTGAAAGGCTTTGAAGGTGATAACCAGTACTTTGAGTTGAACCCAGTAACTGATAAGCAGTCAGTGTAGTAGATGTAGTGTGGATGTAATGTATTGTTTGCCTAATTCCCAATGGTAACTGAGCTATAGCATTCTGTATCAAGTGGATTTTCTGAATTGACTTAAAGGACTGGCCCATCTAGAGTACATCCTGGACATATTGCAATAGATACAACCCAGTTCAATCTGCTGATTTTACTTCTTTGGCCTTTGGCTTGCTCTTTATTACATTTCCTTTTATATTAATTCATATATTTGTTAGTAGCTACTGTTAGTTTTGGAGATAAGTTTGTATTGTGTACAGATCTGTGTAGGGAGGGAAGTTAGCATGATATAGCCCATGCAGGGTTGATATTTGATAGGAAAACCACCAAGGAAGACTCTGCAGAAGAAGGTAATGGCAGACCACCTCCACTTCTCACTTACCTTGAGAGCCGCATGCTGTCATCACCATAAGTCAGCTGCTACTTAATGGCACTTTACACACAAAGAGAGCAATATGTGAGCTTTTATACCCTATTTATCTAGTATTCTATATGTACAATGTATGCCATTTGTACAAAAATACCTATATGTTTCAAAAAATGCATACATTTTACAAGAAAAAATGGTACGAGGAAACATTAAATATAATGAAAAACAAATAATCACATGCTTTATTTGCATAAAGGGAAGCTGAAAGCAAAATGGGAATATTTAGGTCAGAACAACAGCAATCAGAAATTCAATATCATCCTTCTCTGGTATTCAACTTCAATTCACTACCATCTTTCCCAGACTTTTGCCCAGGATACATTCCACCTACAGTGTACTATGCTTTTGAACTGAAGATAAAACTTGGGCATGCAGGAAAGTAATTTTTTTTACCAACAATTTCTGCTGAATAGAAGGATGATGCAGAAGGACTGATCCAAATTTGGCCTATGACAATTCTAACCCTCCCCCAATGATGTGAGGTGATGATCTAGGGCAGGGGTGGCCAATGGTAGCTCTCCAGTTGTCTTTTGCCTACAACTCCCATCAGCCCCAGCCAGCATGGCCAATCCTTCCTGCAGCACTTTGTATAACATCTCCATGGTATATATAGGTTTGTTAAGTCACTTTGGAAGTAATCAGGGAGCAATGTTTATATGAAAACCAGCACTAAAGTGACTCTAGCACCAACTCAGCCATTTATGTGCTGTAATTTGTTTTTCAAACAACAGTTTATCCATGCAGATATGAAGGCTAATTCTACTTAGCTGGCATATTTCAGCTAAGAGAAATGGGAAGAAGCAGAGGGAGATGAGCGACAACAGAGACAAGCCCATTAATTCATCCTCTATATAAAATGTGCTTTTGTCCAATAGCCTGCAATGAGTAGCAGGTTGGCTAAGGATAAACAAAGAAAACACAACTCCATAGGGGTTCCATTTGCTTTTACTGTTCAACAAAGACAGCTTTTTTACTGTCTGTATTTACTGTTCATCTTATCATCATGAGGTCATCCTGAATCTTTTTTTATGCATTCAGTGAATGTGTACAGGCAAGTCCGGGGGGTGGGGAGAGAACTGAGGGCCACACTGAGATTGGACTATATATGTGTAGATAGACAGAAAGACAGACAGACAGACACAGGTGTGTATATGTGTGTGTGTGTGTAGGTATATATATATATATATATATATATATATATATATATATATATATATATATATATATATATATATATACACACATGCACATCAAACATAGAACCAAGAAATGAAAGCACTGGCCGTTTTCCCACTCACGTTTTACTGGCGCCACGACCATCCTGACGCCGGCGAATCTGCCTGGATTTCGCATCAGAAGCTCCGGCGCTCCCAGAAGCGCCGGCTACTTCCGTCGCTAAGCCAGCGCAAACGGAAATCGCAAAGATGCAGGAAAACGTTTGCGCTGGCTTAGCGACGGAAAGCGCCGGCGCTTCTGGGAGCGCCGGGGCTTCTGTTGCGAAATCCAGGCAGATTCGCCGGCGTCAGGATGGTCGTGGCGCCAGTAAAACGTGAGTGGGAAAACGGCCACTGTATAGCAAGCAGAGCAAAATTTAATTGTAGGGGAAGACATATATTCAGTCATGTTATCACAATTAGAAGAAGACAAAAATTAAACATTAGTTGTAATATTTTAACATTTGAAATGGAACAATGTTGAGAAGTCTCCTTCTGTAAAGAAGGGTTAATGTTTGATCACACCCAGGAATCACATCCAAGAATTATTCTGTGCTCCATTTTGCAATAAATGTACTTACATGTGAATTGTCAACACAGTCACAACAGAGGTTGAGAGGAAAAAGTTGGTACATATACCTGGGTCTGTATCACACAGATTTTATTTTCATTTCTGTGCTGCCTCAAGATGGATTGACAGGGGGAAAATGCCTTTTCTCTTGTGAATCACACCTCTCCTACAAGATAGCATATTGTTTCCCTGAGGCTTTCAGAATCATAGCAAGGTGAACAGTTCTACAGCAATGAAGCTCAAACAGAGAACAAGTGACACCTAGCTGTGGTGTGAAAATGGCAATCATGCCAAAATTGGAAGAATGTTGTCATCTGGAAGAGGCTAAACAGAAAAAAAAAATACAAGCACAGGTGTAAGTTATGGTGGGAATCTGATAATGGATTAAGAACTGTCTAAATCCATATATGTCAATTGTTAGTTATGATCACATCTAAGGGATAAATAAATGAATAATCTTATACAGGCAGTCAGTTGTGTTAGCTGGAATGTCCCTCCATCGACCTAACAGCCTCTCTTCTGCAAGGTTCAAATTCTGATAGTAGTCCCTAGCCTATAAATCTCTCACTGTGCAGGGAAAAAAACAGTGCAGCCTTCTAGCTGCATCAGAAACCCTGACATCTGGCCAGTCTAGTTTTAATTTACATTGCAGTGATTAGTCAGGTTTAAAGAAGGAAAACAAACACATTAGTTCATGTTGCAATAATTCCTGTGCAACCGTTTGGGTAGCTCATCTCAGCCAGCTTTATAGCTGGCAAATGCTACACCAATTTACGTGTGTGCTAAGCTGAGCAGCGGAACCCTGCCATGGTTCTCATTACTATCAAAATAATACCATGCCAAAGATCTCAATTAGCCATTCTTAGCCACATGGATTATTATTAAAGTACATGAGCAGAGAGTTCTATTCCACTTTCATTGAAAACAGATTCTCAAAAATATTTGACATCATAATTATAGTAGGAACAAAGCCGTGTTTGCTGGGACATCAACTCATACAAGCAGCTGCTGCCTCACTGGCATCAATGTGAGATACAGTGATTGCAGATGCAGAGCCTAGTAAGGAGAGGTCTTACGGAGATCCACAAAGAAAGCACCACACCATCTTTTTTTGGAACAAAACAGGCCACAACTTTTATTGATTACAAACCAAGGACCATTGGTGAAGCATGGGGTGGATCAAAAGAGATCCAATGACGCACCTGGCACTCAGTCACGGCATCCCACAGCCTGACTGCTGGGGGAAAATCCGGGAGTGACAAATATTGTTGATATCACAAGGGCAGGTGCTGCTGAGTGGTACCAATTTGCCACCTGGAGTGAGCCTGGGCACAGTCCCCAAACTAGGCATCCCGCATGGTGGCTCAAACCCTATAAGGGAGTCCCCAAAAGGGGGGAAGTGGACACGCAGGCCTGTCTCCTCCCAAAGGATCTGCCCAGATGTGCAAAACTGCCAGCTGTGACAGAAAGTAAAACCCAGCAATCTGACACGCCTGCCTTTCCACTGTTTGTGTAATGGGGTGGGGAACCTCCTACAGCCCTCTCCTGCCCATGCAGCAATCTGGCCCCTTCAGGTGAGTCTTGGCAGATAGAGAAGTTTGGGGAGGTGACTGTGTAAAAACTCAGAAGTCAAGTCACCTATTTCATCTTTTGCTGTAAATTACAGACTATATGGCAGCATTTAATTTTTAAAAAGGAAAAAAGAAAGATCCACACCAACACAACACCAGTAGTATAATCTGGTCCTAAATGGTAATACAACTATAATACTACAATTGGAGCCAGGGTTAGGGTTAGAGGACTTATCTTCTTGTGTGGATGTATGCATCAGGGGTTAATGGCAACACTGCTGTGTTTTCAGTAATTTTCTTCATGCATATATAATGCCTAAGAGAGAGATTGTAAATATGCAGTAGATTAGAGGAGAAACAGAGCAAGCGAAGGAGCCAATGTAAGCACATGCCAAGTAAAACAGCTTAATTTCTGAAAAATAAAAAGCCAAAGAGAAATTGTGTCCTCCAGTAAGGTAGAGGTATAAACAGGGGCAAAAGGCTTTTGTGGGATACCAGCATAGCAACCAGGCTTTAGCAAAGAAGGAAATGATGTTTTATCTATAAAGGGAGACCACCAGTAAAATCCTCATCAGTGTTATACCCTTCTAAGCTCTTTGAGCTCCATGGGTTTAGGAGGATACAACTCTGTTTAGGATTGCATTGTGTAATTATTGACAGTGCATGCTGCAAAAGCCGGGATACATGGACAAGCAGAGCAATGGGACAATGGCTATAATGAGGCATATTTTAGGATGGCTGTTAAAATTAGAACCTCTGTCAGACTAATGGCTTTCTCTCCCTCAGTGATACTCTCCCTAAAACACCAGCATCAAATTGAAGATTGCTGCTGTCAGCTGATTGTGTTGATCACCTTTGGAAGGAAAGCCTACCTCAGTTCCTCTCAACAAAAAGTGATCAGTACTGTCAGTGCTAATAACAGAACTGCAAGAATCTGCTTTGTATTTCATCTTCAGCATCTTTCTAAACTCCTGCATACTTGATTTGGGAAAACAATGAGGATGTGGAATTATATATTGACTACAACAACTATGTTCAAATGAATATAATGAAAGAAGAACTATTGGTACAAATTCTTGCATTATTTTTGTGAAGTAGTTTGACTGCTATGATAGGTATGGTATAGTCATAATCATAGTCTAGTCTAGTAACTGCAAGGGGCAGCCTCAAGACATCATATGTTTGTTCGGGAAATAACCATATCACTCAAAATCATACATTATGATTCTATTTCAAATGCTATCAACCAATTTGGTACACTGCACAATCATGAAGAAACAACAAATACCTCACAAAATAAATAAGCTAGTGAATAAATGTCTGGTAACTATCTGGTAAACTATTCTTTAAAAGTTTTAGTTTTCAAATAGCTTTCTTCTTGTATTTGAAAGCTTCTAATTTTGTGAGGGTCCTGACCTGGATGGTTAGGCTAACCCAATCTCGTTATCTCTCAGATGCTAACCAGGGTCAGCCCTGGTTACTACTTGGATGAGAGACAACCAACAAAGTCCAAAGACAGGGAATGGGAAGCCACCTCTATTTGCAGCTGAGGGGCAAGGGAGGGACTGAGGGAGAGGGGAAGAATAACAGGAGTCCACATTAACTTGGAGGGAAAATGGCCACGGCCTTTATTAAGTACAACTGTAGGAGCACTGGTACAACACAGTGCAGTATCCACAATCAGGTGACCAGGCCCATAGCTAGGAAACTTTAAGTGGAGGGGTACTGCAGACAGTGGTGGGGGCCATAGGGCTCAAAAATGACATCACAAAAAGTAAAATAATAAAATAAAAATGCCTCAGGTCATTTCCTCCTCCCCACCCCCCAGAGAACCTTATTTATTTATCTTAAATTTCTATCCCGCCCTCTCAGCTGCCCTGAGTCCGCTTGCGAACAGTCACTTCCGACATTTACATTTATAGTTTAAAAACCAATACAATACAATTTCAATTAAAACATTCTAAACCTGTGGTTCCTTGGCTGCTGGCTCCAAACTTGTGTGCAGGAGAGGGTGCATTTTCTGCCTTCTGCTGCTACTGGGCCTTCCCCAACTCTGCACAGCCCCTCACTTCATTCCTCTTCCCCCCTCCTCAAGCAAATGGGTGGTGCTGGCCTGGTCTGCTCCTGGTGGTGCCTTCCAGCTGCTAGCTTCGGCACGGGGCTGCCCAGGTTGAGTGCTCGTTGGGCACCCCAGCTAGCCAACTAGTGATGCCAGTAACCACTCCTGCTCCCCATCATGGCCAGGCACAACCGCTGCTCCCCAGGACTGCCCCGGCACAGCTGCCCACCCACCCATCTTCCACCCACAGCAGCAGCACTCACCTGAAGCTGCTGCTGCCTGGTAGCTCCACTGGCCACCCTGAAAGCACACCCCTGTCACTGCAACCATGGCCAGAAAGGCAGCCAGGAGCTTCCAAGAGCACACTGGAACAGCAGCTAATGAGAGAAAACAGCAGCAGCTGTAATGGGTGGAGCTGTGTGCTTTCCATGAGGGTTAGGTGGAGGGCCAGGACCATATGGGTCACATATAAGAACATAAGAGAAGCCATGTTGGATCAGGCCAATGGCTCATCCAGTCCAACACTCTGTCATACAGTGGCCAAAAACCCAGGTGCCATCAGGAGGTCCACTAGTGGGGCCAGGATACTAGAACCCTCCCACTGTTACCCCCCAGGCACCAAGAATACAGAGCATCACTGCCCCAGACAGAGAGTTCCATCTATACTATGTGACTAAAAGCCATGGATGGACCTCTGCTCCATATTTTTATCCAATCCTTTCTTGAAGCTATCTAAGCATGTAGCTGCCACCACCTCCTGTGGCAGTAAATTCCATGTGTTAAACATCCTTTGGGTAAAGAAGTGCTTCCTTTTATCCATTCTAACCCAACTGCTCAGCAATTTCGTTGAGTGCCCATGAGTTCTTGTATCGTGAGAAAGGGAGAAAGGTACTTCTTTCTCTACCTGCTCTATACCATGCATAATCTTGTAAACCTCTATCATGTTACCCCTCAGTTGACATTTCTCCAAGCTAAAGAGCCCCAAGTGCTTTAACCTTTCTTCATAGGGAAAGTGTTCCAACCCTTTAAACATTCTAGATGCCCTTTTCTGCACTTTTTCCAATGCTATAGTTACAGGCCTGAAGGCAACCCACCTGTTAGCTGATAACACAACCCTTCACCCCAGTCTACCTACTTTGAGAGCACCACAGCATGACAAATCCAGGGGTTCCACATGGCCATTCACCACTGTGTGGTTCCTTTGTCGAGGGTTGGAACTGGGTGCCAGACCCCATGCTGGGCATAATGTGGAACAGCTCCATCCTCAAGACTCTTTATAGGAGTCCCCAAACCAAGGAAGGCAAGCATGCCTGCTCAGCCTCCCCCAATTTGGATCTGGATTTGGGGGACAGAGCCTGGGGAGGGCAGGATTTGCAGAGGGAATCCCAGTGGGGTATAATGTTACAGAGTCTACCATCCAAAGCAGCCATTGTCTCCAGGGGAACTAATATTTGTAACTTGGAGACAGCTGTAATTTCAGGACATCTCCAGCCACTACCTGGAGACTGGCAATCCTAGTGGCTATAAATGTCGAGTAGCAATAGCCTTTGATGAATGCCTTAGTTCCAATTTATATCAAAGCAAACAATACTCTCTGGACCTCATTTTCTCAGATGTAAGTATATAATCTGTTAGTAGACATAAGCAGGGCTTTTTTGTAGCAGGAACTTCTTTGCATATTAGGCCACACCCCATTGATGTAGCCAATCCTCCAAGACCTTACAGGGCTCTTATTACAAGGTCTACTGTAAGCTCCAGGAGGACTGGCTATATCAGGGGTATGTGGCCTAATATGCAAAGGAGTTCCTGCTACAAAAAAGCCCTGATTATAAGTGAGTGTGTGTGTGCCTGTGTGTGCATGTAAATACAAAATTTCAAAATTAGATACATAATATGATTGCCCAGTCCATCCAAAGCAAGATTTTCCCTGTTTTTCTTTCCCTTTACTGACTGAGCCATAGGTTCCCAAGTTTCCTTCCCAAATGGCTAGAGTGTCCAGAAAAACCATAGAGTTTCCCTGGAAGCTCCTAGAGCTGCCGACGCATGACATCGCCGGCACAAAGATGTTATTTACAAGTGATGTCATCACACCGGCAATGTCGGGAGGGGATCCCCTTGCTGGCCCAATGTAAGCTCATGGGTTGGGGACACTCAAGACCTTTTTATATTCCAAATTAACAAAATATTTTATTCAACATAGAGGGGGAAAGGTGAAATCAGGGGTAAAATTTCTGAGGTAACTCAGTATAGATAACTCTGAGGTAAAATCAGTACATGCACAGATTTTAGTTTTTATGTTTAAGTTTTTCACAGTAACTTAAATTTTAAAAGCTGAGAGGCTTTTGATATAGAGTTTTCCCCAAACACTCCGGTACATTTTCTTTGAGTATTCTCTAACTCAAAGATTTCAGGTTTTCACGGCTGGTAACATCATTAGGGTTTGTAGAATCTTTCGGGATCAAGTGCCGTGTTCTACAGGAGAAAGTTTTCCTTCCAGACGTTTCGTTACTGTTCTCAGAAAACTTTCTCCAGTAGAACACGGCACTTGATCCCGAAAGATTCTACAAACCCTAATTCTCTAACTCATTTGGTTTCCAGAAGGCTAGTACCCTCTTTCCAGTCCCTTCTCTGGAAATGGCAGTACTTGTCTTGAGTTTCTAACCACACCAGACCAGGGATTTCTGCACTCTTCAGAGTTAACTCCTGGGACTGGGAAGGGAATTTCCTTTTCTTTCTAGAAGATCTATCCCATTTTCCTTGACCCGAATGGGAGTCTTTGATTGGCTGTATGTTCAGGACTGTCAAAAGGAAGTGCTACATCACATACTGGACAGCTAATTTTTGTATAAACTATTACAAGAGGTAACATCCACTGGTTTAAGAGGCTTTAAAAAGAGATTAGACAAGTTTAATGGTGGTTGACTGGTTCATGAGTGGCTGTTAGCTCTGAAGACCACACAGAACTTTCATGTTCAGAGAGTATACCATTTGGTGGAGGCAACTGTGTGGGACAGCTGTTTATTTTATTCCTTGCAAGTGGGATTCCCAGAAGCATCTGGCTGGCCAGTGTGGGAAATAGGACATTGGACTAAAAAGATCTCTGCTATGATCCAGTAAGCCTATAATTTTATTCTTATGAAAAGTTCATAGCATATTGTTATCCTATTCTCATTTTTGTAGAAAGCTTTAAAAATATAATTCAGTGATTCCTCTGCTTCATCTGCATTCTCATTAAAATGCACACTTTAAAGCTGTAATATCTCATAATGAATGAATAGTATATGTTAAATTTTAAAAACACATATGCAAGGGAAACAGGAGACTGAAATAAACTGAACTGAACAAAATTACTTCTAAGGATACCTGTTTAGGATTGCACCCATAAGCTCTAGTTGGGTCTGTTCTCTTTGATCTGTAAAGATTCTGTACCTTCAGCCTGAACAAGAGCTATTATTATTTCCCAGGTCATTTCAGTAGCCCAATGTCTGTCTGTCTGTCTCTCTCTCAGGAGGCAGGAAAGGAGGGAAGAGGAAGGAAAAGAGAACTGTAACTAGTTGGATTTAAGCAATAAAAGGAAGCCAAGCTGCTTGTTTTGCTATAGTATTTGTTTTGCAGCAGGATCATATGAGGCTTGGATGGAATTTTTGTCCAGGAGCCTATGGTGGCTCTTGGTAGCCCTGGTGACTATTATTCCTATATTTCAAATTGATAAAGCTAATCACCACATCATGTAAGATACATATTTAGATTCATTTTTATACTTGCCTCTGAGACTGCTGTTGGACATAGAATTTGTGACTAATTTATTTGCAATATGAAAAGCAGAATCTCCTGCATAATTAAATAAAGCCTCATTTATAAAAATGCCCTATATTGTCATCTATGCTCCATCATATTGATTATATAGAATGAGGTACTATCCTCTTGAACGGTACATCTTCCATGATAGCACAACATCAATGTAGTGTTCTGTATATAGCACTCAAACTTATGCTGCCTTCTGACTACCTGAATCTTAGAGTGTCTACTTGTCATTGCAATCGATAAGACTGTACTCATACATTTTTAATAGCCAAGGTTACACAATCCTAAAACCACTTCCTCCAGAGCAATCACTTTGTAATCATTGAGTAGGTTGTTTGAGAACTGCCATTTCCCAGTTCATTTAGCTTATGTTGTCAAAAACAACTAGCATTATCTCACTATGGTAAAATACTTTATTTCCATATCCCTGAAAGTTTAGTTAATTACTACATTTATCTTACACCATTCAGCCAAGGCAGAACTTCAGTTCAAATGTACATACATTAAATAGTCTAAAAAGGTTAATCATGTAATGCACAAAGTCTAAAACCTTTTTATGACAACTTAAACATCAAAAATGATTCAAAGAAAGTATTTGTATAGCTGTCATTAAAATACTAGTCACATCAAGGACTGATTTTGTAATCCCTGGATTTTCACCTTGAATAATTCATTACAATTGAAGTGTTAAAATAACTGCCATTTGATTGCATATCTATATATCTTTAGATATTCAGTTCAGACATCATGCAAAAACCATTGCTAACTAAACTAACTATGGTTAGTATAATTGTCTGAACACAGGCCATTCTACTAACTATGGCTAGTGTGGGTTTATCAAACAAGGATTTGAAGCTAGGATATGAAGTTGGTTTATGAACCAGAATTAGTCTTAACTACAGTTTTATGCTATGTCTGAATGCAGACATCCTGGTTTAATCCTACTTTAATCCTGCCATGTTTTCTGAGCCAATGCTCTCCCAGACTACAAAGAGACGAAAATGAAACAAACATTTGTTAAATCAGACCAGAATCTGAGCGATTATCTGCAAGCTGAATTCATTTTTCTCCCCCCCCCCCCCCCCGTGTGATATCAGAACTGAGCCATAGTGTTAGCTTTTTCCAGTTTTAAATGCCTCTCCTTTAAGAATCTAGAAAGAAATAAGATGATCTATTATATGGGCCAGAACACCAGTCTCAAAAAGAAAGTTCTCATTTTCAGTAAGCAAGCCATTACCATTAGCTTGACAGATTTCATTTTACTATCAGTCAGATGTTTATTTTCAAAGATTACTTAGACTGCTCTATAAAACTGAAAACTTTATACAACTCACAGTGCTGGTTTATCCTTAGAAAAACAAATGAGCTTCATAAATGGGAACTGGAGTCACATCACCAATTTCTTCTGCAGTAAATCAATCTTGATGTCAAAACTGGGGAGGAAGTAACAAGAAAGACATTCAAGATAAAGACCAAATGCAAAGTAGAAGAACAAACAGCAGCAAGCTATAAATGAGCTATAATATGCAGCATGAGATAGCAGGGCAACACAATTAGGAAGTTTCTAGCTATATTATCAAGAACATCTCTCTTAGTATCCGAGGACTCAGTTGCCTTAAACACAAGAAATTATTCAGTCTTGCTTACCTTAAGATATAATATATACAAATATCTGAGCAGTCATATATTTTAATAAAAAATGATTCTCAAACACAATCTTTGTAGTTGTCAAACCTCTAAATAGATACGCCATGGGTTGGATCCGACCAACTTTTCTACTGGTGAAAACAGCAGAAGAGGATCCTCTTTGACCATCAAAAAGACTATGCTGAGGATCATGGAATCTCCTTGGACAAAAACCAGATGAGATTCAGTGAAAAATCACACTGGATCCAACCCCATTCCCTTTATTTCATTTTTAGTTCAGCTGTAGAAAAAGAATTTTCAAACACAACACAACCCTTGAATCAATTCATGTTTCAATCAGTCCATAACTATTATATGAAGCTTTCGTTGTACTGGTCACACACTGTTTTTTCTTCTACATGCTATCTTGCGTTAGCATTTACATATAGCACAAACAACATTAAGGAGACTAGCAGTAGATCCTGACCATGTTTAATCAGAAATAATTCTTAGTTGGGTTTATACCTTAGAAAGCATGGTTAGAATTACAGCCTATATAATTTTTAAGTCTCAAGAGACATGTTTCTGTTGCAAAAAAAGAACAACCCTGTCACAAAACATGTGACAATTACCATGCTGCTCAACCTCATTGGTGGCTGCTTGTGATAAGTTGCTAGTGCAAGAAGCCATGTGTCTTTTCTAACTTCAGCCTATCCTTCCAGCTCAATTGAAGGCTCATATCCAAAGCATTAAACTTGTTCACATATCAGGTATGGTGTATTTCACACACCTCCTGTTCAAAGTTCCATGTGGTCATTTCAAATGAAGTTTCTTTTTTGTATTAGAGCAAATTGAAGATGGAGGAGCCCCATGGCGCAGAATGGTAAGCTGCAGTATTGCAGTCCAAGCTCTGTTCACGACCTGAGTTCAATCCTGGTGGAAGCTGGGTTCAGGTATCTGGCTCAAGGTTGATTCAGCCTTCCATCCTTCCGAGGTCAGTAAAATGAGTACCCAGATTGCTGGGGGTAAAGTGTAGATAACTGGGGAAGGCAATGGCAAACCACCCCATAAAAAGTTTGCCGTGAAAACATTGTGATGCAACGTCACCCCAGAGTTAGAAACGACTGGTGCTTGCACAGGGGACCACCTTTTTTAAAACTGAAGACTTTGTAATAAACTATCTACAAATGTAGGTGGAACAAGTAAGCAAGAGGAACAAGAGAAAGCAGTAAACACCAAGATGCCCTCAGGGCCAGGGCCAAGTCCATACTTTCTATAGCATATGGCATATTCTTGCTACCAAATATTAAGTAAAAGTGGCAGCAGCAGCAACATCAGTACACCTTCCTCAAGTTCCATAATTTCTGAGTAGTTTTTCACCAATACCCTTAGCAAATTCAGTCATGCAAATTGTTTCCCCCCCCTTCACTCCTTATAAATGGGTGTGAATCCAAGTTAACTTCAAGACGTCAGGTTCCCTGACAATTGGGTCAGAATGTCAAATGGTTCTGCTGTATCGAAGGCATTCACTGATTCTGTTAACTTCATTCCGTGTATTGTCCTGCATTGCATACGAGAATACGAAGTATTCAATTTCCATTTTGCTCAAAACACGTAAGTAGTAAATAGACACCACACACACACATTATTAATGAAGGGGGCGTGGTCAGTAATGTCACTTCCAATGACATTGCCAGAAACTGCGTCAACCCCATGAATAATTAATGAAGGAGCATGGCCAGTGATGTCACATCTGGTGACATCACTGGAAACTGCATCATCAGGGTCATGGCCCCAATGACATCACCCAGGTCATCACCCCAGAGTCATGTAAACAGAAACTGTGTCAAATGGAGGACGGAAGTGACCTATTTGGGGGGCGCCACTGTGATGCAGGCAACCCGCATATTTAAATAAGCGCAACCCACCAGGAGTCCTGTCTAGCTCCACCCCCACGTGACCTAGCCCTGCCAGTCACCATCTATGCCCCACCATGATGTAGCTACCCCCCATATTTAATTAATTAAGCACCTCCTCCAGGAAATGACCTTACTAACTCACACCACATGGCATAGCCAGGCCAATCAAGTCTACGTCCACTCTGCTGTGACGTAGCAACCCTGCATATTAAGTGAGCAGGCCAGAAATCATATGTGTAGCCCCCTCCCCTGCCTCTTTCTCCAGCGCCACCCACTGCAGCTTCATTGAACTTCTGCCTGTGGCTCCCCAACCCGGAAAAAGGGGGCCGCCAATGAGAAGGCCTGAGTAGATCCATGTGACCCCTCTAAAACACACCCAGTCACCCCTGGCCAATAGCAAATGGGCTAGGGCCCACCCCCACCAGGTTATTTTAAGAAAGAAGCCATTTCTGCTTGAACACACGTGCACAGGCTCTTGCTGAGAACATGGAAACTCCTGCCAGACCCTTGGCACTTTCCAGCCCACCGCCATTGGTGAGACAAAATTTTAAAAGGAGATATGTGAGCAGTTCTGAGGATGAAGAATTTGTTCCCGCAAAACTCCATTCCCCGGGGCCTGTTTTTGACGAAGAGACACGCATTAGTATGGGCAGTGGTGAGACAACAGCTGACATGCTATCTAAAAATGGTGTTTCCCAAATTTTGCAAGGCCTCCTGAAAGATTTCCCAGATACACGGGAACTTATTCCCTATAGCACCCAGGTTTTCCAAGAGATTCCTGATTCCCAAGAGCTGATTCCAAGCGAGAAGTATGGCCACCTTCAAGTATGGCCACCTTCAAGAAGGGTTTAGATAGAAATATGGAGCACAGGTCCATCAGCGGCTATTAGCCACAGTGTATGTGTGTATATAATTTTTTTTGCCACTGTGTGACACAGAGTGTTGGACTTGATGGGCCGTTGGCCTGATCCAACATGGCTTCTCTTATGTTCTTATGTTCTAACTCTATGGCACAGGTAATTTGGGAAAGGGGGATGGGGAGTGGGGGAGTAGAAAAGGTTATTGGAAACAGACTTTGCATGGTGCCCAGCATACCCCCATGAAATGAAGAGCTGGTGGTAACAGACTGTAAACACCTACAAAAGGGTGCTTTTGAACCATCCTCTAAGAAAAAGAAAACTGACAATGCTGATGTGGATGTGTCTTTTAGCGACACATGTGAGCTCATGTTAAAATTGCTGGTGGCTACAACAGCTGGAATGCAAACACTTGTGCTTCATCCGATTTGCACTTTTTCTCATCTACAGTAGAGAGTTATTACATAGGCACAAAGTTAAAAATCATTTCCCCACAATATAAAAATTAAACATTAAGCTTGCTTTTTAAAATTAAAATCCAGAACAGTGAAGCAAAACTTAAAATTTACCAGACAGTGATTTCAAGCATCTCTTGGTTTCCAACAGGGATAAGGGAGGAGAGAAATTTTCCTTAGAAGGCCCATCATCATCATTGTCAGGGGCATACTGGCCTAACGAAAAAAAGTTAGCTTTTTCAAACTGTTTTTTTAAAGGAAAAATCCCTTAAATTCATTCAGAAAAACAATCTCCACCCTCACACACAAAGGCAAATCAAATATTTACCACATTGTATTTTTGAGTGTATCATTTTTCACCATACTTCACAGCCATGTGGCCTCTTCTGGCCTGCATATTAAAATGCCAAAAATATGAAATATAATGCAGCCATCCCATTTTTAAATTATTCCCCTCCACTCACCCCTCTTATAAAAACAACAGCAAACTGATTTTAAAACAGAGAGGAATGCAAAATATACCTTTGTTTTTTGAAGACTTTTCTTCTGCCATATTTGTACTTTTTCACCCCTAAGATTTAAAAAATATATTGAAAAGGACTGATCACAAATAAACCTTTTTACAGCATTAAATTATTATCCCCATTTATGAAGCTTAAGACAAACATCTCAAGGTAAAAAAAGTCTCCCTTTAGTGCCTCTCTGTGAGCTGGAAAAGGATGCGACTCGTCCCTTAATCTAATCAAGAAAAACTGAAACAGCTCATACTCCCCCCCCCACCCTCCCCAGCCATTCATTATCAGCCAAAGGAAAGAAATCTGCCTTTTTTAAAAAGCATATTGTAAAATATATAAAACAAACCTCTGCCATTCAAAAGAGCCACTATAAAGGGTAGCTAAATATCCTTGCAGCTTGCAAACGTCTGTTAAATAAAAAAACAGGAGTAGATCCCCTCTTTCTTCTCATTAAGCATGCTTGGGGCAAACAGGCCATAAACTAGCTGCTTTACAGGCAGTAAAAGGATTCAAACAGACAAAATCTACAAGCAGTATTAATTTCTAATCACTAAAAAAAGAGTAGCACATGGCTTACCTGCAGCCTCAAGGTAAAGATGTCTTCTGACCTCCTCCTCCTCTAGCTGAAAAGGATGTGACTCACCCCCTAATCAAGACCAACTGACCACTATTGTGTGTGAAGGAGCACTGTGATTGGTTCCCCCTGCCATGTGACTTGCTAATCCAATAGAAATTATTCATGAATTGTAAAGGTAACCAGGTTCCATCCATGTGACTGCAAAATCCCCCCCCCTTCCTTTCCCCTCCCACACAATCTTAAAAAAGAAGCAGCCATGGTTTCAGGAAGCACATGGGAAAGAGGGTAAGTAGTTTTTCAGAATACATTGCAATATACACTTCCCAAACTTTTTTTAAAAACAGCAGCCAGTAAATATGGAAACTAACCATCTTACCAATTTTTAAAATGCTGCCAGATTTAATCAGAGTTTAGCCCCCTCTCTCCCTCCCTTGCAACACTTCTTCCCAAACTTTTTTTAAAAACAGCAACCAATAAATGTGGGGACTAACCATCCTAAGAATTTTAAAATGCTGCCAGATTTAATCAGATTGCAGCCCCCCCCCCTCCCTCACAACCACCAGCCCTTCATTTCATGGCGGCATGCCTGAGCATGTAATAACAACACTGATTTCTTTAAAACGGTTCCTTTTTATTTACAGGCTTTTTTTCATTTACAGACAGTGAAAAAAGGAGTTGCAGTCTATTTACAAGGTTTATTTCAAAAACAGACAGTAAAAAGCAGCTGCAATCTCTCTCTTATTTACTACACAGAAACACCATTTTTTTGGCGCAGAAAAAATGAACGAAAATGCACATCTTTGATGTAGCCTTGAACATATTTAACCATTGAACTGTCAGAGTTTTTCAAAATTGTTTCAAGAGTTTTGCGTGAATTTGAGGCGTCTTCAACTTTATTTAATAATCAAATATTTGGTCCATATTCTCTTGCGTGAAGAACAGACATTTCAATGAATAGGCAACCGAGGTCACAACTTGCATTATCGAATTTATTGACATTTCATCAGTTACAAATTTCACCTTGCGGTCTACTATTTGTTCAGACCAAGAAACACATGCGTGAGATTTCTGTCTGGGCGATTGAAGCTGGCGTCCTTCACAAGAATCATATAAAAAATCATTGATACAATGCATCGTTATTGAATAGATCGCAGCTGACACTGCTGATTTCCATTTTCAGGGTGGTATTCAGTCAGAATCTTCAAAAACTTCCATGTTTAAAAGCTTTCTCATGGCTATGACTCGTTCCCCGGGCGTCATGCCAAATGGAATTTTTTGCTGTTCTGTTAAAAAGATAGCATTTATTTTAGTTTTACAAACCTTGACAAGCCCCCACACCCACCACACAACACTCAACAACTGGGGTCCATACCTGCGTGGAGATCTTTGCCTCTGAAGGAGTATTCTCCTCTGTGGCTTCAGCCAATTTTAAATCTGGAATTTGTGACTCAATGCAGGTAGAATACTATTAAAAGCAGATTTTTTTCAGTTAAAAGCACTATGCAAAGTCTGTTTCCAATAACCTTTTCTACTCCCCCACCCCACCCCCCTATCCCCCTTTCCCAAATTACCTGTGCCATAGAGTTCTCACTTGGAATCAGCTCTTGGGAATCAGGAATCTCTTGGAAAACCTGGGTGCTATAGGGAATAAGTTCCCGTGTATCTGGGAAATCTTTCAGGGGGCCTTGCAAAATTTGGGAAACGCCGTTTTTAGATAGCATGTCAGCTGTTGTCTCACCACTGTCCATACTAATGCGTGTCTCTTCGTCAAAAACAGGCCCCGGGGAATGGAGTTTTGCGGGAACAAATTCTTCATCCTCAGAACTGCTCACATATCTCCTTTTAAAATTTTGTCTCACCAATGGCGGTGGGCTGGAAAGTGCCAAGGGTCTGGCAGGAGTTTCCATGTTCTCAGCAAGAGCCTGTGCACGTGTGTTCAAGCAGAAATGGCTTCTTTCTTAAAATAACCTGGTGGGGGTGGGCCCCAGCCCATTTGCTATTGGCCAGGGGTGACTGGGCGTGTTTTTAGAGGGGTCACATGGATCTACTCAGGCCTTCTCATTGGCAGCCCCCTTTTTCCGGGTTGGGGAGCCACAGGCAGAAGTTCAATGAAGCTGCAGTGGGTGGCGCTGGAGAAAGAGGCAGGGGAGGGGGCTACACATATGATTTCTGGCCTGCTCACTTAATATGCAGGGTTGCTACGTCACAGCAGAGTGGACGTAGACTTGATTGGCCTGGCTATGCCATGTGGTATGAGTTAGTAAGGTCATTTCCTGGAGGAGGTGCTTAATTAATTAAATATGTGGGGTAGCTACGTCATGGTGGTGCATTGATGGTGATTGGCAGGGCTAGGTCATGTGGGGGTGGGGCTGGACAGGACACCTCCTGGTGGGAGGTGCTTAATTAAATATGCGGGTTGCCTACATCATGGTGGCGCCCCCAAAATAGGTCACTTCCGTCCTCCATTTGACGCAGTTTCCGTTCACGTGATTCTGGGGTGATGACCTGGGTGACATCATTGGGGTCGTGACCCTGATGACGCAGTGTCCGGTGATGTCATCGAATGTGATGTCTCTGGCCACGCCCCTTCATTAATTATGCATGGGGTTGACACAACTTCCTGTGATGTCACCGGAAGTGACATCATTGGCCATGTCCCCTTCTTTAATAATGCGTGGGGGTCTATTTACTACTCATATATCTTATTCTGTATACATTGGCATTTTACTTTCTGTAACTTTCTCAAGATACGCAGGAGGAAAATGTTGGCAATAGAACTGTTATCTGGTAGCTGTGGCAGTGTCTAACTTCAGCCAGATGTCCTTGAGGGTCCAGTGAAGACTCTCTATGCTGTACACATAACCCTGGGAGTCTAACTGATGGGGTTGGCTTTAACTCGCATGCCTTTTTGCTTGGTATACTATTGGTTCTATTTGTAAGTTACTGTCATCTCAGCAATGGCTTTGTAGCATGATGGCCCATTGTTCTGTATTGATCTCTAATAAACCTCTGACCATTTCATATGTGCTGAGTTGACTGGGATCAATAACTGGCAAAATCTCACACCAGATAGTTTGGGACAAATAGTTTCTTGCTGCATCGAATTGCCCGTTAATCAGTGTCCATTTTCTCCACAAATCAGCAAATGCCACCATGGTCCAAGGGAGATTTAAAAAAAAAAACTCGTCTTCAGAACCTCAATGCTTCCTTGCTTAAAATATTATATTCAAGTTATATTTCAGTTTCTAAGAGTAAAAATATCATATGCAAAAGCAAGAACAGGCTGCACCAAATCAGTCTACGATCCATTAGCTCAATATGATGCAATTCCTACTATTTACATATTGTATAGAAACAATGTATTATTCTTATAAAGGAATTTTAATCAAGCTTCATTGCCAATACACACCACAAGGTGGCAAGATTGTAAAAATAAAGATTAAAAAAGATTAGAAGTATATACAAATAATGTCACTATCTGAATTTTAAAATATCACTACACAATGCATAAAAACAGCCTTTGTGGACCAGACTAGTAGTCCTTCCAGTACAGTATTCTGTATCACACAATGGCCAACTAGCTGCCTGAAGAGCTAACAAAAAGGGTACACAGATCTAGGCTTTCCCATGATGTTACCTCCTAGCACTGGGTTTCAGAGGTTTACTGCCTCTGAATATGAATGTTCCCTTTACCATCTATGGCTAGTAGCCACTGATTAACCTATTGTCCATGTATCTGTCTAAGCCCCTTCTGAATCTATCTATGCTCAGTGAATTCCACAATTTAATTATTCATTAGGAAAAGAAGTCTTTCCTTTCATCTTTCCTTTACCTATTGTTCATCAACTTCATTGGATGTCCCCATGTTCTACCACCATGGGAGAGGAAGTTTATCTACTTTCTCCATGAATAATTTTATAAACCTCTATGATGTTCCCTCTTAGACTTCTTTCTTTCAAATAAAAAAAGTCTCTCCAGCCTTTCCTTGATCACTTTGGCTGACCTCTTATGTACTTTTTTCCAGTTCTGCACTATCCTTTTTGAGATATTGTAACCAGAACTACATACAGTATTCCAGATGCAGCTGTACCACGGCTCTGCACAAGGGCATTACAAAACTGGCAGTTTTAGGCTCAATACCTTTCCTAATAATCTCCAAAGTGAAGTTTGCTTTTGTCACTGCTGCTGCACTCTGGGTCAACATTTTCACTGAACTATGTATTATAATCCCCAAATCTCTTTCCATTTCAATCTCATACAGTTCAAACCTGAAATTGATTAGTACAAAAGTGTCAAATTGGTTTGTTATGAGGGCTAGATCTGACATAAATGAGATCTTGTTGAGCTGGGCCATGCGTGTCATAAAATGTAATGCAGGTAGCAGAGATGTAAATACAGACGCAAAGATTTTTTAAAACTTAAAATAAAACATGATTAAAACATCAGAACTCTTGCAGTATTTTGTTTATTTAGCAGTCTCTGATAACTGACACCTCTTGCTCTGAATTATTGCATCAAAATGTGGAAACAATGTCTGCATTGTAGCAATCTTAAGTATGCTATTCAGGTGTGTATCTGTAAGCTGCAATCCTACTTTTGATTGATCGATATTCATTACAGAAATCTCATGGTCAACGCTTTGAGTCTATGACCCAGAGGAAAACATGAAATGATTTGACATCATGAGTTTTTGTACATAAACTGCTTCCTGTGCTGGTCAAGAACATGGGAAGTCACTATGGCACAGTCTGAGGGCTATGTGTTTGTCTACAAAATGGTAGTCTTCCCCAGAGAAAAAACTATGATTTCTACAAGGCATTGCAAGAATAGAGAAATAGCCATGTACAGTGTCAGACCCAGAGTCAAGGAAAAGACAACTGAACTTCAAGATCTTTATTCTAGCTTCATGGGCATACACACGGGTTGTCAGAAATGACCTTCTTGCCAGTCCCTCCAACTTATAAACCTTTGCCCTGACCGTTATAATTCAAGCCAAAGCGCACCAAGCTAAAGCGGGGGTTTTGCGCGGGGTTTCTACTAGCTCTCATCACCACAGGTGTCGTTATCAGTTCCTGGGTCGCATCCCCTCCAGCCGTTGGCCTTGGTTGCATAGCAATTAACTAGCTCCCAGACATACCATCTTTTCTCCAGATAAACAGTAAACAACGAGTTACATCAAAGGCAGCATAGCTAACACAAGCAAAGTATTGTATACTGGATACATATGACAAGAGGAACAAAATGGAGTGACTCTTGACATTCTGCCCCCCCTAAGGCCCTCTTCCCCCTGGTTTGTTGGGATGTTTGCTGTAAAAGTCTTTAATTAATGCTTTACAGTTTGTATCTTTGGAACTGACCCATTCAACTTGACTTAAGGGGAAGTGAGTCTATTTGATAAGATAAAACAGTTCTCCATGTTTAATCTTGGCATCGAGAATTTCTTGCACTTCATGATGAATCTGACCACGAACCACAGTCGAGGGTAATGGTTCTGTCTGGGGATGCCAAAATGAGGCTTCAAGGTCTTTTTTCAAATAGCTGGCATGAACACAAGGGTGGACATGTTTAAAGGTTGTTTGGCAATTCCACTTCAACAGTTACCTTATTTATCATCCTTTTGATTGGGAAAGGCCCCAAATATTTCATCCCTAATTTTTTACAGTTCTGTGCGTTAGGTAAGTGCTTGGTTGAAATATACACCTTGCCGTCCACTGCTAAGTCCCAAAGTTCAGAATGTTTTTATTGTATTGGGTTTTGTAGGTGTCTTGCGCCCTCTGCAGTTGTTTGCTGATGACTATCCAGCCCCCAGCTATCCCTTGCCACCATTCTGCAAAGTCCGTGGGAGCAGACAAGGGGGGGCGAGCTCAGGGAATGCTTGGTCTCATATCCATACACTGCTTTGAAGGGACTTACTTTGGTGGTGCTATGCACGCTGTTATAAGCATACTCTGCAAAGGGCAGCAGGGCTACCCAGTTGTCCTGCTGGAAGGACATATAGCAGCATAAAAACTGCTCAAGCACCGTGTTGGTGCATTCCGTCTGTCCATCCATCTGGGGGTGGTAAGCGGAACTGAGCCCTTGCTCTATCCCTGCCAATTCACATAAGTGTGACCAAAATTTGGCAACAAATTGTGAGCCACGGTCAGAGACCACCTTAGCAGGAAAAGCATGTAGCCGAAAGGTGTGCTGAATAAACAATTGACCCAGCTGCTTCGCCATGGGAAGTTGTTCACAAGGCACGAAGTGAGCTTGTTTAGAAAAAGTGTCCACAATGACCCAGATGACCGTTTTCCCCATTGAGGGAGGCAAATCAGTTATAAAATCCATGGATATACACTCTCAGGATCGTGAAGCCCAGAAGTACCAGTGCAACCAACAACTGCCCAGCAGAATCCACTGCCATTATAGCAAAATAAGACTGATGTCTAGCACAGAATCAAACTCCAAGCAAAGGGGAGTTTGCAAGCCTAGCACAACGAGTTCAGTGCACAGAATGCCCAGCAGAACCCAGTGCCACTGTAGCAATACAAGAAAAATACAATACAGCAATACAAGAAAAAGGGATTAATGTCAAACCAGATAATTTCTACAGTACAAACTGAAGGGGGGGGATATTTTTTTCAAGCCCAGCAAAACCAATGCAATGTACAAAATGCCCAGCAGAACCCAGCACCACTGTGACACTACAAGCTTAAAATAACTGCTTTCAAAGCACAGTGTCACAAGAAATCCAAGCAGAGGAGGGATTTTGCAAGCCTAGCACAACCAGTTTCAATGTGCAGAATAGCCTGCGGAACCCAGTGCCACTTGCATTGCAAGCTTAAAAGGACTGCTCTCAAAGCAGAGTCACAAAAAAATCCAAGTTGGGGGGGGATAGATTTTACAAGTTCCATGCAAGAAAATGGGAAGGGAACACAAAGGAATACCAGCAAGTGTATGGAGGGGAGAACCCTCTTCGAACTGGCCATACTAGCTGGGAACTGACAAGAGTGCTCCAAGGCTGAAGAATTCTGCTCCCCCCCAATTGCTTTGAAGTTTGGTAAACATTTTATTTAAGTGGAGACAGTCTGTCTGAAAATGTATCAGTTTATGAACTGCCTGGAAGCTCTACAAAGTGCTTGAAAGTTCATGCAAAGTTCATGCCAGTTGTCCTGCCACAAAAAGTGGCCAAGTTTGCAGATGACACTAAATTGTTCAGGGTGGTGAGAACCAGAGAGGATTGTGAGGAACTCCAAAGGGATCTGTTGAGGCTGGGTGAGTGGGCGTCAACGTGGCAGATGCGGTTCAATGTGGCCAAGTGCAAAGTAATGCACATTGGGGCCAAGAATCCCAGCTACAAATACAAGTTGATGGGGTGTGAACTGACAGAGACTGACCAAGAGAGAGATCTTGGGGTCATGGTAGATAACTCACTGAAAATGTCAAGACAGTGTGTGTTTGCAAAAAATGTGTCCATTTATCTGGCTATACAGGACCGATTTAACTAATACTGGAACCTGGTAATGTATATTAAATTGGATTATGAGCAAGAAGGATGGAAGAATAGAAGAAGCAATAGATTTTAATAAGAATTTTAAAAAGGATTGAGCATATAAATATTTACTTTATGAGAACACACTATTCTTGTAAACAGAACAGAAACAAAAGGATAGACGAATAAAAATATGATGCATCTCTGTTGAACCTATTAATTAGAAATGCTGGGCATTATACCAGTTAATTAGGATGTCATTTTTCTATTAGTAAATTCTTCCATATACAACTCCATTATCTATCAAGACTGTTATTTCTGAAACTTATGACAAAACAGAATATTTTACAGTTTAATGGTATCTGAGATACCCATCAAAAATAACTAAGCCACATGGCTCTATCTTTCCCTTGTCCCAGCAAATACCAGATAATCAACATTTTTTCATCTTACTGGATTAATCCATTTCTTGCAGCCAGCAGCATCGCTGCTAGGCTGCAGGAATGTATTTTGCCTCCTTTGAACGGAAGGGAGGACTTTTGTGGTCCATTTGGGCGCACTTTGGAGGAGGCGGGGCTTGGCTATAGTAACGGCAGGACCATCCGTTTTCAGTCCGCTGCTGAAGCTCAGCAGATCAGGAGCACTGCATGCTGGCTCCTGCTTTTGCTGCGTCAGTTTCAGGGCCGGGGGCTGAGGCAATTGGAGGGAGCATTTTCTTATTGCTCCGGGCCATTCTCGCTTGCCTGAGCTTTGGGAGGGCCGAGAGGAGCATTTTTCTTTTCTCCTGCTCGGGCCCCATCAGTCTTGCTCGTCAGCAATCGAATAAGCCAGGAAGGTGCGGCTCGACAGAGGCAGCTGTGGCGCTGACAGGGAGAGCGGGGCTGGACAGCATAGGCCCGAAGATCAGGGCTTGCTTCTGCCTTCCAGTCACCGCGACACACTTCGGCCTGGGGGAGAGGAGCTCCATTATACAGTCGGTTTTGCCTCTCCCTCTCCTTCCAGTTTCAATTCAGTTCCTCCTTAGGAGTGGGTTTGTTTTTTCCTTTCCCTTCTTTTAGAGGGAGGAGGTTTGTTTTTTTGACTACCCTTGTGCTGGGTGGGAGTGGGTTTGTTTTTTCTTTCCCTTTTTTTAGAGGGAGGAGGTTTGTTTTTTTGACTACCTTTGTGCTGGGTGGGGCTGCTCTGGACAGAGTTGGCCATATTTGGTCCCCCTTCTTATACTGTTGGGTGGCGGCCATATTGCTTCCCCTTCTTCTGTGAGACGGTGGCCATTTTAAAGGGCTGTTGGAGGGAGGCCATTATAGGACAGATTCACATAAGCAGGCAATATCAGCTTCCTGGGGCTGTTCTTCAGTAGCGAGCAGCCGTTTTTAGGTGCAGTTTAACAAGGGGCCATTTTGGTGTAATTTTGTGTAGTCTTAATTGCCCTTGGCATTGCAAAGATGTCTGGTAGGAAAGGGACAGGAAACTCCAAGTGTAAGCAGCCTGCACCAAAGGCCCCTAAGGCCCTGCCAAAAAGCCCACCACCACCTTTATCTTCTTCAGATAAGGAGGGTGAGGACAAAATTAATGCAGCTATTATGCAAAGGCTATTGGTGCTAGAGCAAGCGTCAAGGGGAGAAGGAAATGTTTAGGATCTGGAAAAGCTTCTAAGATGGCACTTCAGGCAGATATTTTAACCAGGTTGTCTATTCTGGAGGGCAGGTCTGCCAGAAACATCGTAGCAGGAGTCATGGGTCTTTCACACATATATACTCACTGTGGCTAATAGCCACTGATAGACCTCTGCTCCATATTTTTATCTAACCCCCTCTTGAAGCTGTCTAGCTTGTAGCCACCACCACCTTCTGTGGCAGTGAATTCCACATGTTAATCACCCTTTGAGTGAAGAAGTACTTCCTTTTATCCGTTTTAACCTGACTGCTCAGCAACTTCATCGAATGCCCATGAGTTCTTGTATTGTGAGAAAGGGAGAAAAGTACTTCTTTCTCTACTTTCTCCATCCCATGCATTATCTTGTAAACCTGTATCATGTCACCCTGCAGTCGACGTTTCTCCAAGCTAAAGAGCCCCAAGCGTTTTAACCTTTCTTCATAGAGAAAGGGTTCCAACCCTTTAATCATTCTAGTTGCCCTTTTCTGGACTTTTTCCAATGCTATAATATCCTTTTTGAGGTGCGCTCAGGTATGGGTTCTCAGTCAAATTGGGCTTGGCCTATGGAAATTGGCCAGCTGTTGGGCAGCAGGGTTTTGCAGGTTCCTTTTGGGGGGGGGGGGGGTTGGGGCTTTCCTTCTCCCTGTGGGGCAGTCCCTTTTACTGCCTTACCTTTCGGGAACATAGCATTACCTTTAGGTGATCATTTGTTGCCTGCGACAAAAGATAAGATCCTAAAAGGGGAGTATGTTGATATCTTCTCCCTCCTGTTCCATGAGTTGGAGAAGAAAGATAAAGAGGATTTGGATGACAAAGAAAAGGAGAAATTGAAGAAGCACAAAATGGACCGGACTTGGGCCAATTGGCTGCCTGGGTTTTTTATATATGCTGGCGTGATTGCATGCGCCCAGCCTTGGCGGGTGGCTGCGCTTATCCAGTATATGGATATCATTTATAAGAGGTACACAATGTTTAGTGGACTCGCCTGGATTCAATATGATGAAGAATTCAGGATGAGGACAGCTTTGTACCCTTCCCTTCAGTGGGATCGCATTCACCAGCAGTTGTGGCTCCAAGTCATGTCTCCTGCATGACCAAATTTGGGCGACCGTTCGGATAGCGGTCATTTGGTTGTCAGGTCAGCAGCAACTGCTTCAGCTTCATCTTCTTCCCGCAGTTCTGCTGGAGTGTGTGCAGAGTGCTCCCAGAAGTTTCCTATTGGTAGGAACGCCAGCAAGAAGAGCCAACACACCAGTTTCTTCCTGAACAAATGGTGTATTATACAAACTATTTACAGAAGTGAAGATATATACATACACAGTTCAGAGTAACAGAATGCTTCACCAGTACGTCAACCACATAAAGAAAAAAACATCCTGACTACTCAGCTGTTAATATAGTTCAGTCCACCAATCAGCTAATTCTGCTGACTCATTGTGACTCTTTTAGAAAGTCCAGCAATTGCCAGCTGTTGCATCAGCCACAGCAGTCCTGTTACTTCTGTCATGTGACACCTGTCATTCTGACAGTTCATAATCTAACCATGCTTTCACAGCAGACTATCATATAGGAACAGTTCAACCCCGCCTGCTTTGCTAGGAGTTTGGCTCCCAAGGAGTGTGCAGTAGAAAAGCTTGTCAGTTCAGGCATGAATGCCCCATGTGTGGCGGCTCTCACCCCTTTAGTAACTGCCCCAAAGCCTGGCCATGTAGGAACCAAAAGAAACAAGGCAGGGGTGGAAGTAATTACCAGGCTGGAAAAGAGGCCCATTCCAATAAAGGTGGGACCTCTTGAGCACTGGCTATCCAGGTAGCTGCGAAGGGTTGATAGCGTTTACTTGTTAAAAGGTTTCAAGTTCGGTTTTAGGATTCCTTTTCAGGGTCTCCAGGTTGCATTTTGGCCCAGGAATCTTGGTTCTGTTAAAGGTTTAGAGCATGTAGTCAAGGATAAGATTGCCAAGGAGTTGGCAGAGGGCAGGATTTTGGGCCAATTTTCTAATTCCCCTGTGCCTAACCTTAGAGTTTCCCCTTTGGGGTGGTGCCAAAAAAGGCACCTGGTGAATTTTGTTTAATTCACCATCTCTCCTTCCCCAAAGGGAAGTCAATTAATGATGGGATTCCTGAGCATTCATGCTCAGTTAGGTATACCAGCTTTGATCAGACCATGGGTGTGGTTCGACACTGTGGTAAGGGGGCAGAGTTGGCCAAATGCAATATTAAATCTGTGTTTCGCCTTCTACCTGTCCATCCGGCTGATTTTGAGCTTTTAGGATTTTCCTCTGCAGGGCAATTTTACATGGACAGAGTGTTGCCAATGGCCTTCTCTGTTTCATGTGCAGCTTTTGAGTGTTTCACCACGTTCTTGGAATGGGCTGTTCATGAAAAAGTTGGTTTGCAGGATGTTGTTCATTATTTGGATAACTACCTCTTTGTGGGTCCTGCAGGGACTGGGTGTTGCGCACAGTTGTTGTCTGGCTTCATCAAGCTGGCTGCAGAACTGGGGGTTCCATTGGCTCAGGAAAACAAAAGGTCTGGCCCAAAAAACGTATCTTTTTGGGGATTGAGCTGGATACCTTGGCACAATTGTCCAGAATACCTATCCAAAAACTAGCAGATTTGAGGAGTAGGATTAATTCCTTCCTTCTTAAGCAAAAGGTCACATTGCTTGAGCTCCAGCAGCTGGTTGGGCATCTTAACTTGGCTTGCAAAGTGGTTGCTCCTGGAGGAGCTTTTCTCCGTAGGCTATGTGATGCTATGGCAGGCCTATGCCTGCCTCAGCATAGAACACGGGTTACCAGCAGCATGAGGGAGGATTTGAGGGTATGGCAAGAATTTTTGGAGTCGTTTAATGGGATTTCTTTTTGGAGAGACGACATGAGGCTTGAGGCGGAGCTTCAGGTCATGTCTGATGCTGCTGGGTCTTTAGGTTTTGGGGTTTATTTCCACGGACATTGGCTGTGGGGGAATTATATGGCCAATCGCACAATTCATTTTTGGTGCGATAACATGGCAGTGGTCCATGTCATTAATTCCCTTTCATCCAAATCTCAATGGGTTATGAGATTGGTGAGGGCCTTTACTCTGCACTGTCTGCGGCTTAACATACTGTTTTTGGCCAAGCATGTTCCTGGGGTAAATAACAAGGTGGCTGATGCTCTCTTGTAAACAGATAGAGAGGTTTCATCAGTTGGCCCCAGATGCCGATCGTGAGCCAGTGCCAATGCCCCAGGAGCTATGGCTGATTGGAGAGCCAAGGCCTGCAGAGCGATAGGCCTTGCCATTGCGCCTAGCACCAGGAAGTCTTACGAACGTGTTGTGTGGCAGTTCGAGGACTTTAGGGCCGAGGTAGGGTATTGCATTGTTTGGCCCCTCCTGGTGGAGCAGTTGCTCAACTACTGTGTTTCTCTAAAACACAGTCGTTGTAAGCCGCCCTGAGCCACTTGTGGGAAGGGCGGGATAGAAGTCATCAAATAAATAAATAAATAATAAAAGGTAAGGGATTGGCCGTGTGATCCATTAGGGGATGCCTGTATGCTTTTGCTTTTGCTAGCAAGGTGTTGGGATATAAGGAGGAAACAGCAGACTTTCATCTTCGAAAGATGCTGGAGGGGTGGGCCAGAGAGGCTGGGCCTAGTCCTGACATGAGGAAACCTATTTCCCCTTTAATTCTTAGGGGCCTGAAAGGGGTTTGGGGCACAGTGTGTGCATCTTATTTCGAATCCACACTGTTTCATGCTGCTTCCTTGGTTGCCTTTTTGGGGGCCCTTAGAGTTAGTAAGTTATCGGCAAGTTCCAGAAATGATGTTTCTGGTAATGCTTTGTTGTTACAGGACCTGAGGTTAGTTGAGGGTAAGGTGGTCCTTACCGTTCGACACTCTAAGAGTGACCAGTGTCTCAAACGGACTGTGTTGGACCTGGGCATGTGCTCTGAGCTTGAGTTGTGCCCAGTTTCTGCTTTGACTGCTTATTTGGCAGTTCAGGGAACCAATGATGGGTTTTTGTTTTGTCACCTTAACGGCAGCTCACTGACAAAGCATCAGTTTTGAGCTGTTACTTCCTGCGCTTTAGCTAAACTGCACTTGTCCAGAGTGTGGTTTGGTACCCACTCCTTTAGAATTGAGGCGGCCTCTACAGCGGCCGCCCTAGGATATCCTTCCTCCTCCATTCAGTGCTTGGGCCACTGGCGCTCATCGGCCTATAAATCTTATATTCGCCGTCTGCTCAGTTCCTAGCTTCATTTGTTTGTAGTTGAAATGTTATGGTTCTTGTTTCTAGTTTGACTGTTTTTTTTCTTTTTAGATGCTGTTGTTCCTGACCAGAGGAGCCGAGTTCTCGTCTGTGGACACAGCTATGTGTTTTGGGCTGCACATCAGGCTTGGAGATCTTCGGTCGGCTCTCAGCCAGGACTCAGCCAATATGTTACTATCGAATGGCGTGGGTGCTGGGGTCTTCAGTGTCCTGGCCTGCTGCCATTGTTATTCCATGGGAATGCCGGCCCTCCTCCTCAGGTTTTAATCATTCACTTGGGAGGGAATGATCTCGGGCTTGTAAAAGGCAAGGCTTTAGTTTTGCAGGACCGAGAGGATTTTTGGAACATTAGGGAGAGATGGCCCAGGACCATTATAATTTGATCAGGCATGATTCCCTGCCTTGTTTGGTGTAGTGCTTGGGATCCTGCAGGTATAGAGAGGGCCCATTACAAAGCTAACAAAGAAATTAGGAAGGCATTGGAAGAGGGGTTGGGCCACTATCTGCCCCACCCAGATATTTCTATGAAATTTCCTGAACTCTACAGAGGCGATGGGGTGCATCTCTATGAAAAAGGTAACATGCTTTTCTTGAGAAATCTCCTGCAAGGGCTGCGGGTGGCCTTGGGCCTCCCGATGGGTGCTAAGGCCTAAGCAGAGACTTGGCCTTAGTAGTGGCAGGTTTTTGCTGAGTTTATGGTACTATGTGGCTAGGGGAGGACCAGAACGCATCCCCTTTTTGGGGAGTTAGTGGTCTGGCAACATCAACCTTTGGATTTTGATGACCCGGAGTGGGAGAATGCAGACAGTCCTGGAGGCTCGACTAGAGGGTGCCTTCCATTGAGATGTGCATCTGGTGGTTGGGCCCTCTGGGGCTTGCCTCCGTGCTGGGCCGGCCTGGTGGGAGTTGTGCCACACAGCTCCGGCTGGGGGCTGGGTCTCTCACCCGCTAATGGTGGGGGAGTGGTCTGTTGAGACGCCTGGCCCTGACCAGGCTGCAGTTCTGGTTGCCCTTGCCATTTTTATTATTATACTTAATAAAGTGGCCCTTAGTTATACCAATACCTTGTGTCCAACTCTTCATTCTGACTTGGGGGGCAATCCATTTCTAGCAGCCAGCAGCATTGCTGCTAGGCTGCAGGAATGTATTTTGCCCCCCTGGAAGGGAAGGGAGAACTTTTGCAGCCCATTTGGGCATGCTTTGGAGGGAGCAAGGCTTGGCCGTAGTAACGCCAGGACCATCCACCCCCTATTTTCAGTCCCCTGCTAAAGTTCAGCCCTCCTGCCCACCCTGTTTGTTATGTAGGCAAGTGCTGGTTGCCTCATAGTTTAGGGAGTTGGGTAGGAATTTTTTGTTCCCCAGCTGATTGGCTGTTTGCTGGGGTGTTTTTTCACCTACCCTACATAGCAGGTCAGAGGACTGTGGATTTGGCTATAGGGAGGTGCTGTTAATAGGTTGGTCACTTTAGTTTGGCAGGTTTTTACTGGGTTTATGGTACTATGTGGCTAGGAGAGGACCAGAAAGCATCCCCCTTTTGGGGAGTTAGGGGTCTGGCAGGATCAACCTTTGGGTTTTGATGACCAGGGGTGGGAGAATGCAGACTGTCCTGGAGGTTCGACTTGAGGATGCCTTCCATTGAGATGTTCGTCTGGTGATTGGGCCTTCTGGGGCATGCCTCCGTGCTGGGCCAGCCTGGTGGGAGCTGTGTCACACAGCTCCGGCTGGGGGCTGGGTCTCTCATCTGCTAATGTCAGGGGAGTGGTCTGTTGAGACCCCTGGCCCTGACCAGGCCGCAGTTCTGGTTGCCCTTGCCATTTTTATTATTATACTTAATAAAGTGGCCCTTAGTTATACCAATACCTTGTGTCCGACTCGTCATTCCGACTTGGGGGGGGGGGGCGCAAATTCCAGTTCACTGGATGCACTCATCAAACTTGATACTAGATATTACTCATTTTACAACCATTTTGCAGAACTAGGACAACAAGTATTTACTACTGAGAATTAACAAATAAATCAAAAGCTCTAGCAACAGTTTAGCACTTGATAATGCCTGTTCCACTGAACAACTGAATAGGCCCATTATTACTGTGCCAACTTAAATCTGGTCTTCTAATGCAAACTTATCTGCAAGGGAGGGGAAAAAACGAATTACAGAGAGTATTAATAGCAGTCACTAAAAGAACAGTGTAGAATTCAATGAATAAAAACACTGGTTTTTCCCTCTGTGACTTCTGAAATAGCAGGCAAACTTGAAGGAATAAAAATAGAAAATGTACTTTTCTCTGGCAAATTAACTGAAGTCATCCAACTGAACGCTTTGGTCCTGAAGGCTTTAAAAATAACGTATTTGTCCTTCTGTAGTTTACTCTGAACTGACGCCAGACTGAAAAATGAGAATTTTGTGCCCAAACAAAAAACAGCTAATGTATAAGAATGCTTTTTGAAAACACTCAACCTAGCAAGGAGGAGCCATAGTGGCACAAGTTATTTGCTCTGATTTCATAGCTCTTCAGAGTAAAAAAGAAAACATGTAATGGCAAAAACCTCAAGAGCCCTAATCACTTGATTTTAATTGATGCTGTTTTCCTCTGGCTCTCTGTTAACAATACTACATAACACAATTTTACCAAGAAACAAACAAACCTGGCAAACCAAATTTAATTTGAACCCTTATGACATATAGAAAAAATGTTTGGTATAAGAATGACAAAATAACAACAACAAAAACAACAATAACTGTAATATCTGGGAATTGTGGAAACTGACAACATCCAACATACCTTTGTTAAGCAAAATTCAACAAAGGAGTATTACCAAAGCATTAAAAAGATATTGTGAACACAGTAAAAGCAATTAACACATGGGCAGTCCCAGTTCTAAGATACGCAGCTGGCATTATTGATTAGAAACAAGCAGAATGAGAAGCAATAGATTGAAAAACTTGCAAGATAATGACAATGTGTCACTCACTACACCCTAGAAATGATGTTAATTGTCTTTACTTACCAAGAAAATTAGACAGAAAGGTCTACTGAAAGCTAAACAAGCAGCTGAAGAAGAAAAACAAGCACTGAATGATTACACTAAGAAAAGCAAAGAGAAATGTAAAAGGCAGACATTTAAGGTTATGTAAACCAAAGAAGGCTACATAAAGACTGCAATAAAAACTCACTTTCACAACTGGAAGGAAAAGCACTTGCATGGGCAATATTTGAAAGACATAGAGAATAAAATCAATATTGAAAATACCTGGAAGTGTCTCCAAAATGGGCACCTGAAGAAAGAAATGGAAGGACTTATTCAAGTTCCACAAGACTTGGCACTTGAAATAAAAATAGGAAAGCTAAGATTCAGGGGACCTGTGATAACAGCTAATGTTGACTTGCAAGACAAAGGATGAAACATTCAACCACATGGTCAGTGCCTGCAGTAAAACTGCTCAAACTCACTATACTATAAAGAACATTACAACAGAGTTGCAACTATGTTGCTTTGGAATCTTTGCAAGAAGTATGGCTTACCATCTGTCAGAAATTAATGGAAACACAAACCAAACAAGAACATGGAAAATGAAGAAACAAAGAATCTTTGGAACTTCTGATTACAAACAGATAAGCACTTGGATCACAGCACCTTTGATAACACAACTGTAGAAAAAAAATTAGAAATAGGGTTTGGATCACGGACATTGCAATCCCAAGAGATAGCAAAATAGAAATGCAGAATAGAAAAGAATAGAAAAGAATAGAAAAGAATGAACGAAGGAAGATCACAAAATACCAAGACCTATAGAGTTAGAGCGCCTCTGAGAGAAGGAGGTGACTATTATGCCAGTTGTCATTGGAGCCCTTGAAGCAGTGCTTAGAAGTCTCAAGAGACACCTTGACATTCTGGGCACTGACTAAATAAATAATAACTATGAGAAATCTGAAGGCACTGGAGATGGCACTGTTCTCTAAACATATTCCATGTTTAATGCTAAGGATGTATAGAAAATATGTAAATATTCTTTCTCTTCTCGCAGTAGGGTTATTTACTGTGCTGCTCCTGTTTCATAATGTCTGTTTTTATTATATTATTTTAACTCTGTTGTTTTATTGTTGTAAACTGCCCTGAGCCTGCTTGTGGGATAGGGTGGGATATAAATCTAAAAATTAAATTAAAATTAAATTAATAGCACTTAAGCCAGGGGTATCGAACTCATTTGTTATGAGGGCCAGATCTGACATAAATGAGACTTTGTTGGGCCGAGTCATGTCAGGTTGGGCCAGGCCGTGATGGGCCAGGCCATGCGTATGCCTATTTAAGAATAGGTAGCAGAGATATAAACTTTATCAAAGACACAAACACAAATATACTTTTAAAAAAACTTAAAACATCCTTAAAACATTGGTCTTAAAGGTGCTTTCTTTGTATTTCTCCCATGTGCTCCATGGAAGCTGTGGCTCTTTCCTTGCTTCTGCAGGGGACTGGGCGGGGGAGCCTCAGACAATAGAAAGAAGAGAGACTTGGCTCAGTAGCTCTCCTGTGCAATTGAGAGAGCCTGGAAAAACAAGTTCTGTGCAATTGAGAGAGCCTGGAAAAACAAGTTCTGCCTTTCCTCTTTCCTCCCCAAGGGAGAAGCCTCAGCAAATGCAGAAAATACAGGTCTTGCTCTGTAGCTGCTGTGCAATTGTCTGTGAAGACATTCTTAGTGGAATCATCACCCCTTTTGGAGTTTTTTTTGCTACTGTGGACTTTGGTATCATTTCAACAAAAATAATATAGTAAGTTTTCTCTATAACGTCTTTATTTGTGAGTATACAGTTATTTTGACTTGCTTTGTTCTATACTGTGTTACCACTTGCTTGCTGTGACACAGAAGGAAGCAAGAAAGAGGGAGAAGGAAGAAGAAGACAGCCAGTTGCTTGGGGGCTTCATGTTTGATACCCTTTATTTAAGCATTCAGCTAACAGCATTTTATAGCATCCACTCCTCCTCACCAGGTGTTATGAAGAAGACTAGAAAAAGAGGGCAGTTCTGCTTCAACTGGCAAGCAGAAAGATGAGATATTAGGTGATGGTGGCTGTGGGACAGAGTGTTTACATCAAAGCACCACAGAAAGGCCTCCCATATGCCATAGATTTTATGTAAAGTATTCTTTTGTATAAATGTTAGATGTCCCCAGGATACCAACTCTAAAAGTTCTGCTTCCCAGCAATCAATATTAGATGGGGAGTTGGATTTTCAAGTCTGCAAAACCAGTCTCTTAGCAACTAAGGCTGTGCATTGAATCCAAGCCACTTGCATCTTATTTAGGACCACAGAGCTGGCATGCAAACAAGTACCAAATGAACAAAGGAAAATTCACAAATTGTGCCTAGGGAGAGATTAATTCTTTGCTTGGCATTTTCCTCTAAACCAGAAATTACCACACAGCTTCAATGCATGTGTGTTAGATGCATAACTCCATATATATTCGACAATTAGCTTGATTAATTGGGAAGGAATCACTTGAGTGTACAATAATATCTTTTGCTGTATTAGCCTTAAAATTAATGTGGAGGTCAGAACTGTTTTTGTAGGGAAAGCCCAGTAGGAACTCATTTGCATATTAAGGCACACCCTCTGACACCAAGCGAGCTGGAACTGCGTTCCTGTGCATTCCTGCTATTGAAAAAAAAGCCCTGGTGGAGGTAACTACTGAATTTAGTTGCATTGCTTTTGGATTATAATGTGTGCTGATCTGTCATTCCACACTAAGTGTGCAAAGTCTGTATAAAGAACACCCCTTTCCCTTAAATTAGGGGTGTCAAACTCATTTGTTATGAGGGCCGGATCTGACATAAATGAGACCTTGTTGGGCCGGGCTGGGCCATGTTGGGCCGGGCCTTGTGTGTACCTATTTAAGATTAGGTAGCAGAGATATAAACTTTTTAAAGGACACATCTAAAGATTTTTTTTAAAAAAATTAAAACACGCTTAAAACATTAGCACTCTTTGGTCTTAAAGGTGCTTTCTTTGTATCTCTCCCCTGGGATCCAGGGAACTGGACAAAGGAAGCTCTGGCTCTTTCCCTCCCTCCCCAGAGGACCAGGAGTGGGAGGAGCCTCAACCAATGGAAAAAAAAATTAGGTTTTGCTCTGTAGCTTCTGTGCAATTGAACAAGCCTTGCAAAGCAAATTGAGATGCAGAAGAAAGCAAGAGAGAGGGAGAAGGAAGCAAACAAGACCAGTTGCTCGGAGGCCTGATTTGGCCCTTGGTCCACATTTTTGACACCCCTGCCTTAAATGGTTTTATAGTGAGACTGTTGTCCAGAGAAAGTATTCTTTCCAAAATCTTTTTACTAATATAGGTATTTCAGAAATGATGTGAGATTTGGGCCCACACAAAGAAATTAAGAGATCTTTAAGCATATCATACATGGATATGATTACCTGTTAAGCAATTGATATTTGGACAGTAAATTGATAATTAATAATTAGGACAGTAATAACTTCAGAATTTAGCAATTATTAGCATGCAAAATTTCCTTTCTTAATCCAAGCTTGGTATATAATTAGGCGTCTTTCAGTTCTGAGTGCTTGATGGAACAAGGTCAGCAATTTACAGTTTATGTATGGTTTTATATTTCAGTTTATGTTGCAACTGTGGTCAAAGGTCAATGATTTTTTGGCAGGCAACTTTACGCACTTTTGCCCATAAGTGAATGTAATACTGTGATACTCATCACAGTGAGAGATTTGAAAAGTCAGATCGGGGTGTCAAACATGCGTAGGGGTCCTGTCAGGCCCATGAGCAAATGGCTGTTGTCTGCTTCCTTCTCTCTTGCTTCCTTCTGCAAGCTTCCTTCCTTGCTGGCTTTGCTAGGCTTGTTCAATCACACAGAAGCTACAGAGCAAAGAGCTTTCCTGGGTGTAACTGGGTTGCCTTCCCCTTTTCATTGTATGCATGTCTTCATGATTCAGTCTTTCTCAGTAGGAAATGTGAACTATTTAGATGAGGAAAAACAACAAGACTGTGAGGTAGATGAGGCTGAAAGTGTGTGTCCAGATCAAGTTTACCCAACACATTTACTTTATATACTGGGGATTTTTAACCTAGGCCTCTTGGATAAGTAGACCGATCCTGACCACTATATATGGCTGTCTCTCTATTCTTGCATTGCCTCATAGGAGTTGCAGTTATTTTTTCTGGGAAGACTATAGCTTTGTAGACAAACACATAGCCCTCACTCTGTGTCATAATGCCTTCACATGTTCTTGACCAGCATATGAAACAATTTATGTACAAGAGCTCACAATACCCAGCCATTTATCCTGGGTCCTAGGATCAAAGTATTGACCATGAGATCTCTGTAATGAATGTCAATAGATCAAAAGCAGGTTTGCAACTTACAGATACACACCTGAACAGCATACTCAAGATTGCTACAGCACAGACACTGTTTCCAGATTTTGATGCAATAAATCAGAGCAAGAGGTGTCAGTTATGAGACTGTCCCCAGGATACCAACTCTAAAGGTTCTACTTTCCAGCAATCAATATTAGATGGAGAGTTGGATTTTCAGCACATACACTGTTTCCAGATTAAACAGAATATTGCAAGAGTGCTAATATTTTAAGCATATTTTATTTTAAAAAAAAATCTTTGTGTTTGTGTCCTTTATAAAGTTTATATCTCTGCTACCTGGTATTACATTTTATATATATGGCCGGGCCTGACAAGGTGTCATGATCCTGGGCCTAGCAAGGCTTGCAGGCCCCAGGGAAGCCTGCTTAGGAGTACTGGGAAGAGCCTACATTTCCCAGGATCCCCTCTATCCCTCTGATTGGGTAGCAAGAGTTTTGGAGGGAAACAGGCCCAGAGAGGGGTGGGGCCTGGGAAGAGAATATATAAAGGCCAAGCACAGGCAGGATGTGTTCTTTTCCTAGGAGGCAGAGCTGAGGAAGAGCTGCTGCCAGGAAGAGACCCTTGCCCTTAGAGGAAGGGTGAGTAGGCTAGGTCTGACTGAGACAGTAAGTTCAGATGGGTTAGGGCATTTGTTTATTTTCCCCTTCACTAGGGTTGCCAATCCCCAGGTGGGGGCAGGGGATCCCCCGGTTTGGAGGCCCTCCTCCCGCTTCAGGGTAATCAGAAAGCGAGGGGGGAAGGGGAGGGAAATGTCTGCTGGGTACTCATGATTCCCTATGGAGACTTATTCCCATAGAAAATAATGGAGAATTTATCCACGGGTATTTGGGGCTCTGGGGGCCCTGTTTTTTGAGGTAGAGGCACCAAATTTTCAGTATAGTATCCAGTGGCTCTCCCCAAAATAGTAAGTAAATAGTAAAGTAAATAGTAAGTAAATACTTCCTAAGTTTCAAAAAGATTGGACCAGGGGGTCCAATTCTATGAGCCCCCAAAGAAGGTGCCCCTATCCTTCATTATTTCCTATGGAAGGAAGCCATTTAAAAGATGTGCAGTCCCTTGAAATGTGATGGCCAGAACTCCCTTGGAGTTCAATTATGCTTGTCACACCCTTGCTCCTGGCTCCACTGCCAAAGTCCCCAGATATTCTTGAATTGGACTTGGCAACCCTACCCTACCCTTCACCCTTTTACTGTTTTATTGCACCTTGCTAATTTATATTGCACTGAAATAAACCTTGTTGTTGTTCACTCTGCCTGATCCTCACACCTATTATTTGGCTTAAGCTACAGGAGGCCTGAAGGGCTTGGGAGGATACTCTGGGCCTTCTCAAGGGGAACCCTTAACCCAGAGTGCTGGCAGCACTTGGTAAGACCCCCCTGAGTCATGACACAAGGTATCATATATGTCAGATCTGATCCTCATAACAAATGAGTTCGCCACCCCTGAGTTAGATGATCCAAGAGAATGGAAGATGGTTTAAATCAGCTGATAAAAAACCAAGGTTAAATGTGTTAAACCAGCAAACAGCAGATGCTAATAACCTCCCAAAAGATTTTTTGATCCTATGGCTCCCTTGTCGCCTCCATTGATTTTGTTTTACAGCAGCAATGTACTGTTCAGCACAACCCACCTAGGTACAATAGATTGTGGTTTGATGAAGAATGCCAGATTATAAAATCTCAATTATGTGCCTCATATTCTGTTTATTGTATTTGTATTGTATTTTGAATTGTCAATATTTTAACTGTATAATATATTTTTATAAATAATGTTAGCTGCCCTGAGCCCTGTTTACAGGGGAGGTGGGCTATAAATTGAAATAAATAAATTTTAAAAATTGCCTAGATCATAGCATTAATGTATCCATCCTTCCACCTGATTATCGCAATATGAAAAAAAACAATTTCAAAATATTGTTGCTTATTAAAAATAAAAACTGGAACCTACTGATAAATGCTTTCTTAACCAAAAACAGCAAGCAATTTTGGCCACTGTTGTGGGTGCTTGATAGCCCTGTGTCTGCACAAGCTTGGACAAACAATTTTAAAATATATGACGAGGTCTGCGGAGGCCAAGGCAGGGACACAGCAACAGCAGCTCTAAGGTCAACAAAGGCAACCTGGAAGTGGTGGGAGCTGAGTCTGAGGCAACTGAGGTTCAATGGGGTTCATGCTACATGACAGGGTGGGTGGAAAAACACCAGGCAGGGGTGTGGAAATGATGATGGGCAAAGCCGAAATGGGCAAAGGTAGAGTGTCTTTCTAGAGCCCATTATTTTTTTTGTCATTATGGGCCTTATTCCTAGTCTTTTATAATTCATCAATTGCCCCTCTTGGCCAACAAATGATAGTCCTGTCTGATTGGCCAAATTGGCATCCTATTTGTTCAAATGAAACTGAAGGCCAAATTAAAAAATTGAAAGCAGGAAGGGCACCTGGCCCCAACACAAGATTCTGTTTGAATTATTCCAAAAACATCTCCTCCCATTGCCACCTTCTTCACGTTAATAGATAAATTCAGAATCATGTCTGAATCATAGACTAATGCCATAGTAGTGCCAATTTCTCTTAAAGAAAGGTGACCCTATTGTCAATTAGTTTACTTTCCACTGTGGGCAAGCTCTATGCAAGGCACTTCCTAGAAAAATTCACAGTCCAGATGTCTAAGCAGAGTCTCCTGGGCACAGAACTGATTGGATTTTGTTCCAGCAAATCTATCTTGGATCACTATGCTACTCTCATCCATTTGGTTTAGAAGTACAGTGACCTGTGTGGAAAGAAGTTATTCTCTGTGTTTTTTGATGTAAAAGGGGCTTTGATCCTCTCTCTAGGAACCTGTTATGCAATAAGCTAGATCTGCTGGGAATGAATAAGCATTTACTTTTTCTTTTCCACAACCTATACTCAAGTAGTTGCCAAGTTCACTACAGATTTCTTGATAACTTACCGTCAATTCCTTCAAAAAGGGGTGGTTTAAACAGGGATGTATTTATGAATGATCTAACTCATACTTTGAGAACAGTGGATGGTCATTTCCCTAAATTCAGCCCATATTCTGTTCATCTATTACTCTATGCAGATGACACAGTAGTGTTATCCTGTTCTCAAAGGGGCTGCAAGTGCTTCCTGTCAGTGTTTGTTTCCTACTGTGACTCTATCCATACATTTTGAGAAATAAAAAATAATGGTGTTTTCAAGGTCTTGCCTTAACTGGCACATCAAGTGAAATTCTATGGAACAAATTAACTACTTTCAGCAGGGCTTGTATTCAGCAGGAGCTCACAGGACCGTAGCTCCTGAACCTTCAGCCAGGGTCTACATGCAGTGGGGAGTTCTCTCCCCACTACACACAGATCCCGGGCCATAAGCAAATGTGATATGCTACTGAGCTCCTGCACCTTTTTTCCTACAAAATGACCCCTGACTTTCAGTATTTAGGAATAAAACCAACATAATAACAGTTGGATTGCACAGAGGATATATGCAATTGATTTAGCTGAATGCAGTGTGTCTGCAGTTGCTCACTTTTTCCAGCTGCTATTTGAATCTTCAATGCCAACTCGGTATCGCAATTATTATGTGGAATCCCCATCTAGAATAGCACCTTCAATCATTCTGTGGAACAAGTTCAGGCATTGTTTTTGCACTTTATTTCGGTGGGCCCAACTAGTTTAGGCTTGGCTTTCTACCCTGAAATTCTGGCTTCATCTCCACTTTAGGGTGGAATCCCTAGCTATATCCAGTACATGTTGGTTGACTCCTTTACAAATACCTAGTTTTGCCAAATAAAGCAAAACAAAAAAGTTGATTAGTATTCCATTTGATTTTCTTCTCATGTCGGGTGAATCTCAAGCCTTTAGACTATTGAGATAGAGGCTCTTGGATATTGAAAGGCAATCTTTGTGTTCTTTAGCAAATAGGATATGTTCAGTGGCATTTGGAATTGTGCCTGAGTCAGGAGTTGGGCAGAACAATCCTGAGTCATGCCTGTGCCACAGCGGCTGGCCACGGTGCAGGGGCACTGTCACTAGTCAGCTCCCTGAGAGATAATTTACACAGAGGTTTAGAGGGGGGGAAGAGTTCTAACTGTGTAGCTGGCTGCTTGCAGAGTGACGCCCATGGCAATTCTGCCTCAGCATGGGCTCGCAGCATAGTTTGAAGAGTGGGTTGGAGGATCCTCATTCTCCTCTCCCAGCATGTCTCCCTGAAAGACACCCAAGTCAATGACAGGCATATGGTCACCACCTATCAGAAGAGGGACCACTTGGGTTGCCATCCTTCCTCCCGGACATGGGGATCCTTTGGAATTGCATGTCCCCTTTGGACAAAGGAGGGACAACTACCTGGGCACAAATCTTCTCATGACTGTCCTCCCATCAAGTGTGAGACCTGCATCCAGCCTCCTGTGGCTATGTTTGACTGGCTCCCAGGCTCAGAGGGCACCAGCTGCAGCCCCACAAGACCAGCTTTTATTGCTGTTGTTTCCAGGTCCTCAGAACAGAGGAAGGGGCAACATTACTGGCATTCCACTCTGGATTCTGTCATTCCAGTTCCAGAGCAATCAGTCCCAAGAAACTGACATTTCAAATAAATTCTGAATTCCTCATTACTTCCATGTATAGTGATGTAGTTGTGACACGTTGTAATGGAAACCATGCAAGTCATTTGTTGTTCCAGCATGCCAGTATGTCCGATGGCCATACCCCCCAAACTCCACTCCCGTAAAAACATCAAGTTCCTTCCATTGCACTGACTCCTCCCCAGCCAATGACACCTCTTCATGATCCCCTGCCCCTCACTGTTACCTTCACAGATGGCCCCCCTTCCTAGGGCAGACACGCAATTATAAACTTTGGTCATTCAAGCTAGTTATGTCTGACCTTTCTCCCCTTAGTGGCTTACATAATTTCCCTCTTCTCCTTTTTATACTCACAACAACCCTGTGAGGTTGGTTAGGTTGAGAGTGTGCATAATGGCCAAGCCCACCTACCTAGCTTCCATGGAACAAGTGGGGAATAGAATCTGGGTCTCCCAGATCTAGTAGCATGCTCTAACTGCTGCACTAAGCTGGCTCATACACTCAGACCACACTCTGGCCCCTCCCCTTCCACACAGAAGCCTGCAAGACAAAGAAGGTAACCTGTTGTTAGATCAGCTTTGGAGGTTTTACTCGGTTTCTGCTATGTTTGGCAGACGACTATAGCCAGTGGGACCTGAACAACTATCCACAGCCACCTAAGGCCCCCAAAAGCTCTCTTTCTAAAACAGCGCTCTCAGACTCCCAGCTCATAGGTCAGAAACAGCCCACTAAGGGCTTCAATAGGACCCACTGACAATTTTCTCCCCCCTCCCCCTCTCCTCACCCTTTGAACCTCCCAGGCTGCCAAGGACATCCCCAGCTCCTTTTGCCTTGTCTTTGGTGGCTTCTGGGCTTGCAAAGCTGCAAAGAAAACATGGAATGGATTTTCCATTTCCATGCACCCACAGGGTTTCGGGTGGGGTCATTTGCATGTATATAAGCAGGGTCGTTTGCCCTGGGAGCTAGTCTTGTTTCTGATTTCACTAAATAAAGCAGAGCTGTTTCACTGTAATGCATCTTGAACCCAGTATTTAATACAGCCATTTCATGTTTCCCCAGGCTCAGAGCATGTTATATTTTTAGTTTATATTTTCAGTTTCTGATGTGATCCTTCTGCTTTTTTTCCATGTTTATTTTTAAAATTGCATTGCCAAATCCCAGTATTCCCTCACCTTTCAATTTTAAACAAAATATCACAAGAGTATTAAGCATGTATGTATTTTAAGTTAAAAATAATATCTTTAATTGTGTTTCTCTGTATCCTTTATAAAGTTTATATCTCTAGTACCTGGCATTACAATTTATGACACTCATGGCTTGGCCTCACAAAGTCTAATTTGTGTCAAATCTGGCCCTTGTAACAAATGAGCCTGACACGCCTGCTCTACGACATGTCCTCAGTAAGTCCTCAGGGAGAGTCACAGATGGACTGGGGAGGGAGTGGAGCAGGAAGGGGCATGGAGCTCCTGTCATGTAGTCAAAACTAAACTGACAGATACACAGTTGTGGCACAACACAGACTTTATTGAACTGCAAACCATTGCAAGGTGTAAAGGTTCCACTCACTTCCTCCCTTAATCCACAGGGAAGAACACTGGCACGGCATACACCTAAGTGGGATGGCATTGCAGGTGGAACTTGAAAGGGCTAGACAGGTGCAATGCTCCACTTCAAGAGGAGGACTGAAACTGCAGACTGAGCAGATTGTAAAGGGGGGGGGGGAGTGGAACTTGCCTTCCCATAAAGTTCCCTGTTGAATCTTCACCTGCAGGAAAGCAAAACCGAGAAACATCTATCCATAGAAAGCAGGCATGAGTGCCATGCTGAATTCAGCCATGGATGTGGTGGCCTGACAGGGTCTGCAAATGCAGCTGCTTGTGGAGGGGGACTCATCACAAAACCCCCTTATGACACATAATGGTACCATCCAAATTACACTCACCTGCCCTGTGTTGAAGTGCTGACGGATTGCTGGCGATCCATCCACAGCACTACCTGCAGCTGCTGCTTGAGACTCTGATTCTGCAAGGAAATGAGTTAAAGGGTTGCATGGCAAGCTGGTTCACCACATACAGTGGAACAGCTGCCAGACCTTCCCCACAAACCACAGATATGCCCTGTCCTCTGCCAAGAGTGGAAAACTGGCAAACGGCAGAGCATCCCTCCTTATCTCCCAATAAATTTTCCTAGGATCTTTCCTATAAGCTTTTTTATGGCATGTCAGGGGCGATGATGCTGCATGACTGGTTTGTGCTGCCCCTGCACAAACTCAGTGCTGAACTTCAGTGCAGGAGGTGCTGTTTTGGCCCCCAGTCTCAAGCAAGGGGAATCGAGGAGCAGTTTTGGGATCCTTGCTTTTGCTTACCCATCAGTGCGTGGTTGCTCTTTTGGGTCAAGACTCCAAAGGTGGGGTTTCTGTTAGGGTTCTTGTTGCTGAGGTCAGCCTCCTTTGGAGTTAGCACTAAGTACTCACCAGTAGTATTAAGTGCTCTCTCTCTACTTTCCCCACCACCAAGTCCCTCGCCGCTTGCTCTAACTCCACATGGCAAGGAGCTTCAAGAGAGAGTCCCTGCAATGCACCCTAAATTACTGAATCATGAGAAGTCCTAGGTGAAGTGGCCGGCAACTGGGTGCTGGGGAGGGGGCTTGTCCACCATAGGAAGGGGGGTGATTGGCCAAGCCTGTAGTCACCATTCTGAGCTCTTCCAAGTCTAAGACAGTCTTGTTCCGGAGAGGGTTTGATGGAGGGTAACTTCTGTAGATCTGGCTGTGAGTTTTCTTCATCCACATTTTTAAATGTGCGTGTGTGTTAAATTTGTTTTAATTGCTTTGTTAATTTTACTAATTGGACTATTACATCCTTTCAGTTTAGTTGCTGAATTGCTCAGTGCTTTGAATCTGAAGAGATATTTAAATATTTAAATAATTTAAATATATAAATGTCATCTTTTATTCTTATATTCCCTTCACACTGTCAATCCACTGGTTCTAACACCAGATCAAAAAGAAGAGGGGAGAAAGGAAACCTGTGGTTTTCTTGTTCATCTATGCAGTGAAAAAGGGTTAAAACATGTTTCTATTGATTGAAATTCTGGAGGCTGGGATGCCACAAAAAGTCTAAATCAATTAAGCAAATTGTGAGGACAAGTCAAATTGTTCCAAAAGCAGGAATAGAAAAAGCTAATATCACCCCATGATTCCTCCATTATGTTAAGAAGTCAAGTGAACAAATATGATTTATATTCTGTAATTTAAGAATCCAACTTGATTAGGATGCATCAAAGATGGTAATACTGGCTGTAATATTGTAGCTAAAACTGCAGTAAGAATATTAAAATTCACATTTAATAAAGATACAGCTCTATAACTAGCAAGTGTTTTTCTTAGGCTTTAATATTAATTAAATTTGGCATCTAACAGATGGAAGTAACTGCTTTATTTTGGTAAAAGCTTTACACAGTTTTTTGACAGACCAGGCAATAACACATTTTATTCCATTCACCTGGTTCTAAGGCTTTACAGCAAAATTCTAAGGCAAGTTAACTAAGCAAACACTAGCATAACTTGTCATCACACTAGCATAGGAGCTAAAAATATAACTTTGAATGTACCAGAGGGATAGGGGCTTAATTGGCATCCTATTACCCCTTTGCCAATATCCCACCCCAGCATTCATTCATTTATTTGGTTCAATTCATTGGTCTTCTTCCATAAAAATAGGGCTCAGTGTGGCTTACAACATATAAGTTGACAATAAATAACAGTTAAAAGGTTAAAACAACATTAAAACAATTCAGCATTAACAGGAACTCATATAGCATCAGATGGCAAGACAAAATTTATACAACCCACCAGCCTCTGGATAATGATATTAAAAAGTGGGAGGATATCAGAGTGCCAGACCTTCACTGTCTTCAACCAAATGCCTGGTGGAAAATCTCTGCCTTGCAAGCCCTATGAAAAGGTAGCAACTTCCTTGGAGCACAGATGTTCTCAACGGTAACCGGAAAAAATCACAAAGGAAAAAATCTCAAAGAAAAAACCCCACTGACATAAATGCTCACAGGAAAAAAGCCCCCATGGAAAAATGCCCCCATGGAAATAAACCCACATTGAAAGAAGCCAATGCGGAAAAAAGCCCATACTGAAAGAAGCCCACATAGAAAAAGCCCCCATGGAAAAATATGTAAACACCATAGATGTTTATAATTGCGGATAACCGTTAATAATATTTTGTTATTTTAGGATTAAAATAAGTCATATTTACATGCAACAAAAAGTGACCATTTTGTTATTTTTATATTGTTATTTTAGGATTAAAATATGTCATATTCACATGCAACAAGAAGTGACCATTTTGTTATCAATGAACTTTACTAAGAAGGAAAAACGATAATAACAGAAATTAAACTCTACATAGAAATATATATTTAAATCAAATACTTCAACTTTATTCTTTTTCAATTTGTCAAACTTTTTAATGTTTATACATTGTAGTACACCCAGTGACCATGACAAAAGACTATCTAACCCTAATAGTAAAAGCAACAATTATTGAACAACAACAATAGGAACTCAGATATAATTCTTCATTGCAAATTAGCCAATGTCTTTAAGCAACTAAGTTTATCTTCCACCTGCTCATAGGCCTTTTCCGCACAGTCTCCATATCAGGTCAGGATTGTGCATCGGATTTAGTGAAGAGTTCCGCACATTCTGCTCCTGATCAAATTTTTGGCCCTTCTTTTCTGCCTTTAACACGGATTTTCTGGACACCGCAAAAACCAGGAGTCCAGAAAACTCACGTTAAAGGCAGAAAAGAAGGACCAGAAATTTGATCAGGAGCAGAATGTGCGGAACTCTTCATTAAATCCAGCGCACAATCCTGACCTGATATGGAGTAGGAGACTGCAGAAAAGGTCATATTGTTGCACAGAAGTGGCAACCATGTAATGTAGTGCCTCATATTTCCTCTTTTCTACCTCTAGGTGACCTGCCTGTGCATTAGCCAATGTTAGTTTGTGACAAGCCAGGTCCCTCTGCAGTCCATTGAATAGAGGCCACACACTGGAATAACTGAAATGGAACAAGAAATTAAGAACATTGTGCCCCCACAACAGTTTATCTGGAATCAATAGCTTCATTATTTCAAACTTTCTATTATAGGTGTCCATGTGGTTTTTTTTTAAGTAAAATATGAATACATGGTGGATATGAATTACCCACCTTGGCATGCCATGTGTACAGTTAGTAAAACATATTTGGCATTTTATCAAAGGTGCTATCTCCATAGATGGTATATTTGTTTAATTCAAGCATAAGACAAATTAAAAACTAATAAGTCACCGGGTCCGGATGGCATACATCCGAGAGTTCTGAAAGAACTCAAAGTTGAACTTGTGGATCTTCTAACAAAAATCTGTAATCTTTCATTGAAATCTGCCTCCGTTCCTGGGGACTGGAAGGTAGCAAATGTCACCCCCATCTTTAAAAAGAGTTCCAGAGAAGATCCGGGAAATTACAGGCCAGTCAATCTGACTTCAATACCGGGAAAGTTGGTAGAAACCATTATCAAGGACAGAATGAGTAGGCACATTGATGAACACGGGTTATTGAGGAAGACTCAGCATGGGTTCTGCAAGGGAAGATCTTGCCTCACTAACCTGTTGCATTTCTTTGAGGGGGTGAAAAAACATGTGGACAAAGGAGACCCGATAGATGTTGTTTACCTTGACTTCCAGAAAGCTTTTGATAAAGTTCCTCATCAAAGGCTCCTTAGAAAGCTTGAGAGTCATGGAGTAAAAGGACAGGTCATCTTGTGGATCAAAAACTGGCTGAGTAATAGGAAGCAGAGAGAGTATAAATGGGTAGTCTTCGCAGTGGAGGACGGTAAGCAGTGGGGTGCCGCAGGGCTCGGTACTGGGTCCCATGCTCTTTAACTTGTTCATAAATGATTTAGCGTTGGGAGTGAGCAGTGAAGTGGCCAAGTTTGTGGATGACACTAAATTGTTCAGGGTGGTGAGAACCAGAGAGGATTGTGAGGAACTCCAAAGGGATCTGTTGAGGCTGGGTGAGTGGGCGTCAATGTGGCAGATGCGGTTCAATGTGGCCAAGTGCAAAGTAATGCACATTGGGGCCAAGAATCCCAACTACAAATACAAGTTGATGGGGTGTGAACTGGCAGAGACTGACCAAGAGAGAGATCTTGGGGCCGTGGTAGATAACTCACTGAAAATGTCAAGACAGTGTGCGTTTGCAATAAAAAAGGCCAACGCCATGCTGGGAATTATTAGGAAGGGAATTGAAAACAAGTCAGCCAGTATCATAATGCCCCTGTATAAATCGATGGTGCGGTCTCATTTGGAGTACTGTGTGCAGTTCTGGTCGCCGCACCTCAAAAAGGATATTATAGCATTGGAGAAAGTCCAGAGAAGGGCAACTAGAATGATTAAAGGGCTGGAGCACTTTCCCTATGAAGAAAGGTTGAAACGCTTGGGACTCTTTAGCTTGGAGAAACGTCGACTGCAGGGTGACATGATAGAGGTTTACAAGATAATGCATGGGATGGAGAAAGTAGAGAAAGAAGTACTTTTCTCCCTTTCTCACAATACAAGAACTCGTGGGCATTCGATGAAATTGCTGAGCAGACAGGTTAAAACAGATAAAAGGAAGTACTTCTTCACCCAAAGGGTGATTAACATGTGGAATTCACTGCCACAGGAGGTGGTGGCGGCCACAAGTATAGCCACCTTCAAGAGGGGTTTAGATAAAAATATGGAGCACAGGTCCATCAGTGGCTATTAGCCACAGTGTGTATGTATATATAAAATTTTTTGCCACTGTGTGACACACAGTGTTGGACTGGATGGGCCGTTGGCCTGATCCAACATGGCTTCTCTTATGTTCTTATGTTCTAAGATCTCTATCACCTAAAACCAGAATTCTGTCTGGATTTTTCCACACCAGAATCGTGAAGTATCAGTTGCCTATATTTTTCAGGAATGTCAAAGTGTATGGTTTTTGGGTTAGGCAAATTACTGCCTGCTCTATGATAGCTTCTCTTTCTTAAATTAAAGGAAAGAGCCCGATGTTCACACTGAAATGAGAAGCTTAATGCTGTGATTAGAGAATGTAGAACAGGGTTCCTAAATAATTAAGCCGTCAAACTGAAGAAAGAATTGAAACGTCATCAAAATCTAGAGAGACGTCTTTTTAAGAAAGTGGCTGCGTTGAAGCTACACTCCTCAGGAGCACCCACCTTGTGAATTTCAGTTGGACTATTTCCAAGTTTAGACTTATGTCTTTTCCTTTGGAGTTGGGTTTTTTTGGTCCCTTGAGGTTTTCTGTTACTTTAAAAGGCTCTAGCACTGCCGGCCTCTATTATTATTGTATTGTTTATTATGTCTTGTACACAATCTTCATAATATATTTTTGCAAACTAAAAGACGGTGTAATACTTGGTGGCTTTGATCAGTTGTCTCTTTCTTAAATAGCAGAAGTAGTTAAGGCCTCATAGATCTATGAAGCTAAGCAAGACTGACTCTGGCAAGTATCTGGAAGGAAGAAATCAATACACATAGTTGGAATTAATTAAAAAATGGTATAATGGAGAATTAATCCACTGGTATCTTGGGCTGTGTTTTGAGGGAGATGCACCAAATTTGCAGCATAGCATCCAGTGCCTTTCCCCAAAATACCCTCCAAGTTTCAAAAGGATTCTATGAGCCCCCCAAAAAGGTGCCCCTAGCCTTCATTATTTCCTATGGAGGGAAGGCATTTAAAAGGAGCGTGGTCCCTTTAGATGTGATGGCCAGAACTCCCTTTGGAGTTCAATTGTGTTTGTCACCTCCAAAGTTCCCAGATATTTCTGGACTTGGCAACCCTATTCCCTATTCCATGGCAACCCTATTCCACAATTATAAACATATCTGGTGCTTTACATATTTTTCCATGGGAGCTTTATTCCATTTGGTCTTCTTTCCATGAGGGCTTCTTTCAGTATGAGCTTTTTCCCGTGTGGGCTTCTTTCCATGTGGGTTTATTTCCATGTGGGCATGTTTCCATGGGGTTTTTTTTTCCTGTGAGCATTTATATCTGTGGAATATTTTCTTTGGGCTTTTTTCCTTTGTGCTTTTTTTCCTAGAACCATTCTCAACATCATAATGCTGCTGCAACAAAAATACTGCCTATACCCTATCCAGGAGTCCCATATTTGATAAGGAAGATAGCATGGGGCTACACATCTCTGGTTCTCATTTTATGCATAGTTAGTACATGCATACAAGCCACAAAGGTGATGTGCCCAAAGAGCCAAAGAAGTGGGCAAACATTGATACACCATATTGCTATTGTTCTGCTTAATATTTTTACAGATACTCTGCTTCATGACATATGTGTGTGGATGCATAGGTGAGGAAGGAGAAGGAGAGATAACAGGATGTTGTGCTGTTATTATCTCCAACAGCAATAATAAGCTGAACTGGTGAAAGACTAATGGATTTAAACTGGAGTTACTCTGCATAGATTGTCCTGATAGTTATGTTGTTGTTTTTTGTTGATGTTGATGATGATGATGATGATGACGACGATGATGACGACAACAACAGCAACAAAAATGATCTAGGAGTGAAAAAGCCTATCTATACCTTTCCCTATCAAAACTTCACATAAACTTTTAAAAAAGAGATGGACAATAGGAAGATACGATGTGGTCAGTTCTAATTTTTGTAGCCAAATTTGAGTACTAATTGATAAGAAATATTCCCCAGTATGTTTATAGTTGCACTGACATTTAGGTATTTCATGACCAATTGGTCCGTAGCCATAGTGAAAAACAACAACACTCTGAAATTGTTAATTAAGGAGAGGATCTGTGATATTTAGTATCATCTCAGCAGATTAACCACTGTCAGATCCAGATTTAGTTTTTCTTTTTTCACTTTGATCTGACCAATTTGGATTCCTGGGAGGAGTTACAGGTTGTGAATGCTAAGAGTGTGCAAAAAAAAAAAATCAGCATTTTTTGAGTTTGGATATATTGAACAAAAAAAAAAAAAATGGCATTTTCCAATGTTCCCAAATCTCAGTACTGGTATGGTATTCAGATTCAGGAGTTTTTTTGAAAATCCCATTTTTTTCATCTATTATACCCTATAGGGACCATTATAGTCATGGGGTATAATGGCAAATAGATCTAGGGGTATCCAGGGGTCTGCGGGGGCCTGTTTTTGAGGTAGAGAAACCAAACTTGCAGTATAGCTGCAGAGGACTCTTCTCAATCCCTCCCCCATTTCAAGAATATTGGATCAGGCAGTCCCAATTCTATGGGCCCCCAAAGAAGGTGCTCCCAGTGAAACCAATGGTAGAGAAAAAGGTGTCTAAACAGATTGTGGTCCCTTTAAATGCCTTCAGCAAGGTGCCAGTGAACTCCAAAAGCATTTAAAGGGCTTGCAGTCCCTTTCAATGCTTTCTCCAAGCAGCGAATTCACCCAGAAGGTGTTTAAAGGGACTGCAATCCTTTTAAATGTCCATTAACTTAAACTATCAGGTGGTCCCAAAAAATCCCAAATATTTGGGGCTCAGTTATTTTGAATATCTGAAAATACTCAGATCTATATTCAGTGGAAAGAATAGCTTCAGCTTTTTTCTTCTTCTTGGATATATGTGAATGCACACTCATAGGCCGTTTTCGCACTCACGTTTTACTGGCGCCACGACCATCCTGACGCCGGCGAATCTGCATGAATTTCGCTCCCAGAAGCTTCCGTCGCTAAGCCAGCGCAAACGGAAATCGCAAAGATGCAGGAAAACGTTTGCGCTGGCTTAGCGACGGAAAGCGACGGCGCTTCTGTTGCGAAATCCATGCAGATTCGCCGGCGTCAGGAGGGTCGTGGCGCCAGTAAAACGTGAGTGCGAAAACACCCATAGTCAGTGCTACTAAGAAATTAGCTACAAGGTTTGTACAAACATAGATTGGAATACATATGTGGGAAGTTAAATGCTCTGTTTCTTGATGGCACTCTGAGAAAGGAGCAAATTTAGCTACACAACACATAACCTTGCCAGTGATTAATTTAATCCTGGGGTGACTAAAAGATCACAATGCCTTGTTATCCAACTGTGTTAGCCCTATCACTTCAGAGCTAGGCATGCTGATAGCTTGTTTTCACCAACTGTGCAGAAGAAATGGATGTTTTATCTTTGTGTTGATTAACAGAAGGACTTTAAATACATCTGTCATTCCTACACTTAAAGAAGGCTTCACTTGAATTTGAAAGGGGTCTTGACTATTTAAATCTGGTCCATGAATAGGTTTTGTACACACAGAAATGTTACTGACAAAGAGCACGAATGGCTGTTAACTTTACAAAATTTATAGGACTACATAAGATGTCATCAGAATCAACAGATGCCAAATGGCAGACCACCCTGTAAAAAGCCTGCCATGAAAACGTTATGAAGGCAACGTCACCCCAGAGTCGGAAATGACTGGTGCTTGCACGGAGGATTACCTTTACCTTTAAAGTGGTGATGCCTTGACTTTTTGGTTTTGTTTGGTACTAGTGCCTTGATATTTAAAATGCTGCCATTACAAAGGCTAGGATGGCTATGAAGAAAAGAAGGTGCAAATTTCATACAAAATGATGCCTCTATGAAATCCCACCCATGTCGTAAGGCCAGCAATACAGGGTCCTAGATGCAGTGATTTGGGGATATAAGCCAGTGTGGACTTGACATTCTGGTTTGCATAGCCAAGAAACCTGACAAGGTGAGGTATTGAGGTTATGATATTATGAAAGGTAAAACATAATGCTTTCTATCTGCCAAAGCTTACATATGCAGTATCCATATCAGCTAGATTTAGGGTCCCAGTTTATTGCAGTGGGAGTATCTGGGAGACCCAGAGTCAAATTTGTGCTCCACCGTGGAAGCTTACTGGGTGACCTTGGGCCAATCACACTCTCTTAACTTAACCTACTTCAGAGGATTGTTGTAAGGATAAAAAAGAGGAGAGGAGAATGATGTAAGCCACTTTGGGTCCCTGTTGGAGAGAAAGGTGGGGTGCAATTAAATAAATTTATTGTTTTGCTGTAATACTGAACAGAAGAAATCAGAAAACAATATTTTACAGTGCATCTTCCTGATTTATTTTAAATACACAGAGAAAGTGGGGTGGACTTGATAAATTCACTATTAGGAATAACATTTGACTTCATTTTATTAACATCTGTTTCAAAGCTTTCTTACTAAAACTATGAAGAGGCAGAAATCTCAGCAACGTATCCAGAAAAAACCCTCATAAGTAGCCTTTTAGCAGCAACAAGATCTATACACTAGTGTGTATGTATCCTTGATTATTAATCAAGAAGTTTATTGTTCTTATTGTTTGCGGGTCCTATAATCAAGTTCCCATTAACCAATATGAAATGGTATTAAACTGTGTAATAAATATATTATGATCAAGATTTTGAATGAATGAATAAATTAAAAGCTTTGATGCTGATTAATTCTACAAATATAACATTGTATGCTAAAAGACAGTGGATAGAGAAGGCAAATGCCTAATAAAGGTTTCAGTTGCAGTTTCGGATAGAGAAGGCAAAAGTCAAGTTTTCATATTTGGAACCATATTGCAAGCATATCTTTAATAACACTATATTTTAAAAACTATCTGAACACTGAGTAACAAACTGCTGAGGAAATCTGACTTAAAGTTCTTCAGTGAAAGCAAAATCACTAAAATGATGAAGATCTGTTGCATAGCACAGAACACATGGGTACAAGTATATCATGATGTGTTTATCATTCTTGACCCAAACTGGTGCTGACAATACAGTAAGAGAGTAATTATACCAAAAATAGGATGCAAATTATTTATACCATGCTAGGATGATTACTTTCTCTCTACATATTTCCCAGTAAACTTAAAGAAACAGAAAGAGAAATTAATTCCAGTTCTTTTGAGGAAGGAAAAATGAGAACCCCAAAATATGTTATATTTAATATCAACTCACTGTGGAAAAATTCAATTGACTTTTTAATTCTGTGATGAGTATTACAATGTACAAAAAACATCTAGTATTTTCATTTTTGTCCGTTTGGCTCAGATGTGTGAATATTATTGATCAGATCAGAGACTCCTTATCAACAGAATGTCAGTATTAAAATTTTTAAAAGGATTGTAAAGTACATGCTATATGCTACTTATGTAGAAACACATTACCATTTTTATGTTATGTGACATAGTTGACTGGTATTCCTTTATCTTTAGTGATAATTCATTATTTAAATATTTATTAGATTTTTTAAAAAGCAACTCACAAATTCTCCAAAGATTTCAGAGTAACATACACATACTCTTATTTCCACTTTATCCTCATAACAACTATACGAAGTAGGTTCAGTTAGATTAGGTTTTATTAGCTCAGTTTTTATTGTATAGAATGTGTTGTTATATGAGAGAGACTGTTCTTGGCCTTGACCTGTTTTGCCTTCCTCCACCCTCCCTGCTGGAGCTTGATTTATCCTTGTCATCACAGAAGCAGCAACAAGAGCAGTAAGAAACAGGGAACAGCCACACTGCCCTGCCTAGTGAAACTTACATTTGCCTGTATGAAGTGGCAGAGCTATCTTTCTGAGAAGTTCCTCTATAAACATCTTTGCAACCTGGCCCTGTGCTGAAATACCACTTCTAGTTGGGTTTGGGAGGCAGATTTCCTAGGATTGTCAACCTCCAGGTGGAGCCTGAAGATCTCCTGGAATTACAAGTGATCTCCAGATGACAGATAACAGTTCCTTTGGAGGAGATGGATGCTTTGAGAATGGACTCTATGGCACTATAACCTGCTGAGGTCCTTCGTCTCCCCGAACTCTGCACTCCACAGGTTCCACTCCAAAACTGGCAATCCTAATCCCTTTGTGGCCACTGGCCATCAGTGCCTTCAAAGTGAATCCAACCACTTCAAAATTTATTTCTTAACCTTGCTCACTGGCACTTAATGCAGATTTAAAAATATAGAGAACAGTTAAATGAGACAGCACAGGACACCCGGTAACAATGCAATAGGACAGGACCAGAAATTAGGAAACAACGCAAACAGAAAACTCTCTAAATTGTAATGTGTCATAAACAACGAAGACAGTATCTTACAAAAGTACAAGACAGGGCAGTAAAAGCATTATGATATATCCATACAATAAATATTGCAATAGACTAAAATCCTATTCCTTTATAAAAGCACAATCTAGACTATTTCATCATACTACAATTATGATTCCTTTATTAAAAAAAAAAATGCCTTCTGCTTTGCACATTCGGTGAAATGATCAAAGTTTGAAAGCCTTCTTGACCTTCTCAGGCAAATCATACTAACAGTAGGAGCCACAATGCACATGTACAGGCAGCTGCAATCTTGCCCTTTTGCATGAGAAGGCAGACTACTCCTGACACTTCTAATTTACACTGCTGCTTGCCTAGCCTTTTCTTGTAGAGAAAGCTATTGTGACATCTATATGGCAGTCCAGGCCTTATTGGATTTTGTATTCCATTGAACAAAGGGAGTTGATCTAGCAGTGATAACTTGGGCAGGTTCAGATTGACATTTGTGAGGTAGGACTGGCCCCGTGTCATCCTAAACTGGAAGAAGATCCATCTGCTGTCCCTGGCAGTGTTCCCTCTAAACTGAGTTAGTATGAGCTAGCTCACAGATTTTTAGCCTCCAGCTCACACATTTCTGTCTTAGCTCAGGATGGATAACCCCACAGCACAATAATTTATGCAGTAGTTCACAACTTTAATGCCAGTAGCTCATAACGTAGGATTTTTTGCTCCCAGGGCTCTGCAGCTTAGACAGAACATTGGTCCATGGATTGATCCACTACTTATACTGAGTTTTACTACCATCATAGATCAGCCAGCAATAACATAGTCAACAACCAAGTCAGCAACACACAAAAATCATATCCTCATTATAAACAAATTCCCTGTTACATGAATAATTAATAAAAAAGCTTAACCAGGTCCTTCCTCATTCTACAAGCCAAAGCACACAATTCAGCCACCTTAAAAGCAATTTCATTAGAATAAACATAAAGGAGAAGGGACATATAAAATCTGTTGCATCTGCCTGGAAAATTGTATAGAACTGTGGTGATGTATAAGGAATGGATGTCAATACTATGACCGTTTTTGCACAAAGCTCACCTCGCAGTCACAATCCTGTTCCCGCCGCAGCGTCTGGTCGGATTTCCCACCATCTGCACCAAAGTTACAGGAAGTGCCGCAGCTTTTGCGTAGCAAATGTAAACCGCTAAAACCCAGTTTACGTTTGCTATGCAAAAGCCGTGGCACTTCCTGTAACTCCGGCACAGATGGTGGGAAATCCGACAGACGGTGCGGAGGGAACAGGATTGTGACTGCGAGGTAAGCTGTGTGCAAAAAAGGTAAATGATATTTAAGAGGAAGAAGAAAAGTTGGCTTTTATACCCTGCTTTTCTCTACCCTAAGGAGTCTCAAAGCAGCTTACAATCACCTTCCCTTCCTCTCCTCACAACAGGCACCTTGTGAAGTAGGGGGAGCTGAGAGAGCTCTGAGAGAACTGTGACTGGCCCAACATCACCCAGAACGCTTCATGCTCATGAAGATCTCCAGATTAAAGTCTGCCATTTTTAACCACTACACTAAACTACAGCCACCACTCTTAACCACTACACGATGCTGTTCAACTGATTCAACCGTGTTCCACTGGCAAGGACAAACATGCTGAGAATAGTGGGCATGTGAATCTTCCCCTATCAGAACAGCTGAAAGTAAGACATTAATCTGGGCTAAGGTGAATGCTTGATCCATGACTGGGAACTTCAGGACTGGTTGGTTTTGTTTTGTTTTCCATTGTAACATTTTTGAACCCTTAATGACATCCATTACCATCTATGATGGAGGAAAGATGGAGATATTAACCCATCTCCTTGGATCTTTGGCTGTTTGCCTGGTTAGGTTCTAGCTTCAAGTCACTCTAACTGGCTTACTTTGATTCCCCCAAGAATAATGTCCAGCTTCTGCCTTTCAGATTGGATGAGGAATAGAATATCTTGGATGGAGACCCTTCTTTATCCAGACATCACCAGCTACAGAAGCAGGAGAGTTGTCCCTCTAGTGCAGAGGTGTCAACCTCATTTGTTAGGAGGGCAGGATCTAACATAAATGTCACATTGTTGGGCTGGACTATATGTGCCATAAAATGTTAATGCCAAGTACTGAAGATACTTTATGACAGACCATGACCCATATCCCTTTTCAGCAGCTAACTAACTATCCTTGCTTGATATGCACAAGAAATGTTGCATAGTACAGAGAGCTATCGCCTGATAATCAAGGTGCAACAATGCACACATATAAAAAGAAATCAAAGTGCAACAAGCAGAAACTCTTGTGATCCTTTAAAGATGAGCACATTTCAGAAGCTTTTGAGCTGGAGCATGAAGGGCCGCATTCTGTTGTCACAGGTGTGGCAGCCAAAGACAGGTGGCCAAGTGACATCAACCAGGTGAACCCAACAAGCCCTGCCTTAAAGAACCTGCTGTGGTTAGCAGGCTTTGGGGAGTGGGATGAGGCAGCAGCACAATCCCACACCTCCCTCTGTCGAAGTCCCAAATTCATCAATGAACCGGAACCACAAGGATAATTGCAGTACTCCCCAGCACCACATGCAATCTCCAAGCAGTGTTGCTCTCTAAAGACACCAGCTCCATTTTAATTGTCTTTTACAGATTTTTAGTTCCTGCCAGCTCCACAGTATTATACATCCACCCAAAATATTACTACTTATGTGCAAGTACACAAACACACATTCAACACCTTCCTCTGCTGTCTATGAACCCAGTGTGCATTTCTGAATGCCTGTTTCTAAGAACATAAGAACATAAGAGAAGCCATGTTGGATCAGGCCAACGGCCCATCAAGTCCAACACTCTGTGTCACACAGTGGCAAAAAATGTTATATACACACATACACTGTGGCTAATAGCCACTGATGGACCTGTGCTCCATATTTTTATCTAAACCCCTCTTGAAGGTGGCTATACTTGTGGCCGCCACCACCTCCTGTGGCAGTGAATTCCACATGTTAATCACCCTTTGGGTGAAGAAGTACTTCCTTTTATCCGTTTTAACCTGTCTGCTCAGCAATTTCATCGAATGCCCACGAGTTCTTGTATTGTGAGAAAAGGAGAAAAGTACTTCTTTCTCTACTTTCTCCATTCCATGCATTATCTTGTAAACCTCTATCATGTCACCCCGCAGTCGACGTTTCTCCAAGCTAAAGAGTCCCAAGCGTTTCAACCTTTCTTCATAGGGAAAGTGCTCCAGCCCTTTAATCATTCTAGTTGCCCTTCTCTGCACCTTCTCTAAAGCTATAATATCCTTTTTGAGGTGCGGCGACCAGAACTGCACACAGTACTCCAAATGAGACCGCACCATCAATTTATACAGGGGCATTATGATACTGGCTGATTTGTTTTCAATTCCCTTCCTAATAATTCCCAGCATGGCATTGGCCTTTTTTATTGCAAACGCACACTGTCTTGACACTTTCAGTGAGTTATCTATCATGACCCCAAGATCTCTCTCTTGATCAGTCTCTGCCAGTTCACACCCCATCAACTTGTATTTGTAGCTGGGATTCTTAGCCCCAATGTGCATTACTTTGCACTTGGCCACATTGAACCGCATCTGCCACGTTGACGCCCACTCACCCAGCCTCAACAGATCCCTTTGGAGTTCCTCACAATCCTCTCTGGTTCTCACCACCCTGAACAATTTAGTGTCATCCGCAAACTTGGCCACTTCACTGCTCACTCCCAACTCTAAATCATTTATGAACAAGTTAAAGAGCATGGGACCCAGTACCAAGCCCTGTGGCACCCCACTGCTTACCGTCCTCCACTGCGAAGACTGCCCATTTACACTCACTCTCTGCTTCCTATTACTCAGCCAGTTTTTGATCCACAAGAGGACCTGTCCTTTTACTCCATGATTCTCAAGCTTTCTAAGGAGCCTTTGATGAGGAACTTTATCAAAAGCTTTCTGGAAGTCAAGGTAAACAACATCTATCGGGTCTCCTTTGTCCACATGTTTGTTCACCCCCTCAAAGAAATGCAACAGGTTAGTGAGGCAAGATCTTCCCTTGCAGAACCCATGCTGAGTCTTCCTCAATAACCCGTGTTCATCAATGTGCCTACTCATTCTGTCCTTGATAATGGTTTCTACCAACTTTCCCGGTATTGAAGTCAGACTGACTGGCCTGTAATTTCCCGGATCTCCTCTGGAACCTTTTTTAAAGATGGGGGTGACATTTGCTACCTTCCAGTCCCCAGGAACGGAGGCAGATTTCAATGAAAGATTACAGATTTTTGTTAGAAGATCCACAAGTTCAACTTTGAGTTTCTGTTCCAGACCTCCACCTCACTCCCTGTCCCCTGCATCCATTCGGACTGTTACATGCAGAGAGCCCAGGGATGGTGTGTGCATTTCAGCTTCACTTATCCTCCCTGTGCTGCTTAGGGAGGGAAGCAGGAGAGGAGCCACGCACATTCGGGTTAGCGAGTTAGCAGACTCCTGCTTACCCTAGTCAACAGGCCTCCTCCACCCTTGACCCTTGAAACACACTGCACCCCTTACGTAAGCACCAGGCTTTTCTCTCACACTCGGGCTGCTGTACACTGCATACCCAGTCCAGCCAGTTTCTCCATTCACATACTTACATAAATGGGCACGTTTGGTGAATCATCCAGCAGTTTTCCATATGCACTTTCCCCAGGCTGCCTGCAAGTGGGAAGCTTCTCAGCTAGGCTCTGGAAGATGGATTCTGCCTGCCAAAAAACCAGCCATCTTTCCCACAGCCCAGCTGACACATGCAGGAGCCCAATGCATTTTGGCTGGAAGAGGAGGAGGAGGCAGCAGGCAGAACATCCCATTCCAGTGCAGCATGCAGCCCCCATGAGAACCGGTTGCACTGAGCTCAGGGTCAATCCAGCCCTCCTTCTTTTTACAGTTGCCAACTCCATGTTGGACAATCCTTGGAGATCTTGGGAGCGCCTGCATTTGAAAAAGGAGGGACCTAGCAGTGGTAAAACACCCTAATGTAGGTACTTCTGGTTCACATTCAGTCTGATTTCCCCCAGTTGCTCACTGGTCAGATAAGAGTCCTGTGACATGTCTGCTCTAGTCCATTCTTCCAGTATGGACATTTAGCAGATTGGTGGGTTGGTAGGAAACTAGTTTTGTTTTTCCTCAGATTGAACAAGATGTCTGCTCAGGGCAGTTGGGGCCACTATTATGCAGGTGGTGTAGGGACAAGGAGGAATGGCAATGGGGTGAGTGTTAGTTGGCAATGCCAAGTAGGAAAACCTGTAGTGCCGGCATAATCTTTAACCTTTTTTGCACACAGCTTACCTCGCAGTCACAATCCTGTTCCCTCCGCAGCATCTGTCAGATTTCCCACCATCTGCGCTGGAGTTACAGGAAGTGCCGTTGCTTTTGCATAGCAAACGTAAACTGGGTTTTAGCGGTTTATGTTTGCTACGCAAAAGCTGTGGCACTTCCTGTGACTTTGGTGCATATGGTGGGAAATCCGACAGACGCTGCAGAGGGAACAGGATTGTGACTGTGAGGTGAGCTGTGTGAAAACGGTCTTTGTTTCATCCAACATAATAAGAATGCTGAACTTCCCAATTCCACCAGAATGTCCTTGCTGACAGCTAAGTCAGAAATCTGTGAAAAATAAAAAATAGGTAGCTGTGATATCATCAGCTATCTGGTATGAGTACCTTTTCTAGTCCTGAAGTCTGAAAGCAAGGTGTTTGCAAGATGTTAGTTTCCTATGCAGATTCCTCACCCTCACCTTATTTCTTGCCAACCATAAAAGCAATGTTCAAACTTTGTTCTATTGAAAGGTAAGACGACAGGCATAGCTACCATGTTGTTTGATGCCAGAGCAGTTCACACAGCAGGCAGGTAAAATTGCAGGAAAGAGATCTTGTTAAGTATGTTGAAGCTTAAATTACCATTTTAAGGCTCTGCTGCTAATGGGCTTGAAACTGTACACTGTCTTCTTTCCTATATCCTCCTGTGTCACATCAAGCTGTTCCCTACTGAAGTCTGATGCTATTTGTGTAGTTCCAAACCACTAAGAGGCATTCTAGAAGAAGAAATTATCACTAAGGCAAGAAAGGACTATCCCTTGTTTATATTTTCTACTTATGTAACAGTACTGACCTTTACATTTATTGTTCAGAAAGTCAGCAAGTTCATGCCTCCAAGGCACCTTCTGTTTCGTGAGGATCATTCTGTGGGAGATGAGCAAACCCACAGGGATGTGGAGAAGAGGTGCCTGCCCCAGCTGACCTAGGGCAGGGGAAGGTGCTGTGATCCAATGAAAATTCTTTACTTTTCTCCATGACTGAAATGTTTACAGTTTTAAAATAGCTTTGCCTTTTAAGGACAAAGAAACAAAACTTTCTGATCAGGTCTCTGCTCCCAGTTAAAGCAATGATCTAAAATAGGGCTATTTTATAAAGTTTAGCTCCTACAGTGTTACTGATGTAACAAACACAAATTTGAGCAGACTTCGGAGGATGGTGGAAGAAAGGAGGGCCTGGCATGACTTTGTCCACGGGGTCACAAAGAGTCGGACTCGACTGTGCGACTGAACAACAACAAAGTTTAGCTCTTATGGATCATCTTACCAGTGTTTGCAAACACTATTGCCACTTGCATACTTTATTTTTAGGTATACATATAAAACACTTCGTAGACCATGCTAGAAGGCAAACTGAGGTGGGTCCCAACCTCATGTTCCCCCCATGATGCTAAGGCAGGGGCAAAAATTAGAATGCAGCAGAATGTTTAACTCTTCCAATACCTGCTGTTTCTTTCCTGTAAATGCTGCTCCCAAACTTACCCCCCCTCCCCCAAGGTATGTGCAAGATTAGTTCACAGAAAGGAAAACTGGCTATCAGGAGGGAGGCATTTGTAGGGAAGAATCAACAAACTTGGGAAAGTTAAGTACTCTCTACACACCGGTCAATTTCCCCTGGCAAATGTCCCCTGCATCTGGCAAATGCAGGTTTAGAACTATAGTTAGCCAAAGTAATGTGTCATTTCATTCTTGGGCGTTTTAAAGGAGGGTGGGCTTGCCCCTCCCTTTCAACATTTCAAGCGTACTTCTATGGCACCAAAAGTCTAGGTAAGACATTTAAAGCCCTAAATGAAGAGCTGCCATGCTGCTTCCGGCAGCTTGTATATCACTTATTTTTACTGGCAGCTTGCATATTGCTTTCCTGTCACTCCATGTTGGTACATTTGTATACTGGCAATTATTCCACATCTTATTTTTATGGCTTGTTTATTACTGATAATTTAAAACTGTTGACATCATGATTTTATCATATTGTTTTTACTTTGTAAGCCACCTCAGGTACATCTCTGGAGAGATGGCATCCACATTTGGTAAATGAATGAAAAAAGTCAGGATGAGAATTTGCCACTCACTGATATTTGGGAATGCCTACAGTTACATATTTACAGCCTTCTCTGCATAGCAGAAATAGAAAGAGGGGTGTTATCTGCATTATGATATATATTATAGAAGTAAACATAGTATACACTTTGCAAAGTCAGAAAACAAATTCTTGTAAAAACAAGTCTGAAGTTATAGCTGTTTCAAACACTACATAAATTAAAAACATGAATAGAAAAATGTGCCACAAGTTACTGGAAATAATGATGAATTGAGATTAAACCATATATGCATGCTTCAGAAACAGGTCTCAGCATGATTTTATCATAAGAATATTGAATGTATATTTTATTCATGGAAGGTGAGCTAGTAAAAGTAAATGAAAATATTGTTCCTATTATTATTGACATGCTTATTAGTACTAACATTATGGAATTATACTTCTCTGTTTTTCAAAGAAAATACATTGTTGTGTCTCTAGCATATGGTAATACTGTGCCAATCTCTTTACATTATTCTTAACCCATTATGGAAGATTCATGTTCTGTTACTAGTCTCCTCCGTTCCCCAGTAAACTGACAACAAATTAAGAGAATAATGCTGTTTCTAAACATAACAAAATTAACAAGCAAGCATGTTGTTCATTATCACCAAGTTTTCTTTGTAACTAAGATAATTATCAGAAATAATTTACTCTCTAAGTCATCTTGATTGATGCCTATTGCTGACCAAAGTTGTAGGAAATGTATTTAGTGGACTAATACATTCAAAAGAACAATATTGTAACATTTGAACAAGCTTGAGCAAATCTCATTCCAGTTAGATTAATCCATTACACAAAGTTAAGTACGCTAAAAACAATTACAGTATTTTCTAAAGACAATTGTATACAATATTATTTTGAAATATAATGTCAAAATACAATCAGGTTTGCTAAATTTTAAAATCTGACAAACATTTTTCTCCAGAGAAAAAAGAAATGGCCTTTTAGTTGAAATTACATTAATATTCTTTTCATAATGTCCATTTACCACTATATTTTACTGCTTTTCTGCTTGGAAAAGTATGTTGCAGTTTCAAAACTTCAATTCTAATCATTTACTGGTTTAAAAAAAATGTTAAATAAAATTTATTTACAAATATGCAAGTACAAAATAGAAACCAGTCATTAAAACCTGAAATGTACAGTACTATTTCCCAGTTTTAATCTCTTAGTAGTTTGAGTCAATACCCACTCTTAACATGGTACAGTTGCCCTCTCTCCAGATACCTCACATATTGCTTCTTGGGATTTTTTAATTTAAAAAAACTTTTCCAAACATTCGCACATAGGGAAATTCTAATGATTTCTCATGGCTGGGCACATATCACAAAAGTAGCAAAAGTACCTACTAACTAGGGGTCTGGCTCAGTATAAACCAAGCTGGAAAAATACCCAATAAATACCTTATCAATATTTATTCAGCTGAATACAGATCAAAGAAGAAGGCTCCCAGCCAGGTCTGTTTGTGAAGGCAGGAGGTTTCCCCTCTGCATGCAAATTCTGAGGCCATCTTCTCTTGCCTGATGGTTTAAACCACTGAGCAGGAGAGTCCCAGCCAGGTCTGCATACAAAAAAAAAATTGGCTATCCTGAATATTTACTGAATCTCAGGACTTTTTTTGTAGCAGGAACTCTTTTGCTTATTAGGCCACACACACCCCAATGTAGCCAGTCCTCTAAGAGCTAGCTATAGACCCTGTAAACTCTTGGAGGATTAGCTACATAAGAAGTGTGGCCTAATATGCAAAGGAGCTCCTGCTACAAAAAGTCCTCCCGATTCCTAATATCATACAGATCAGTATTTTTCAGGTTCAGTATACCCGAATCAAAAAAATACCATTTTTTTGTGCATACTCCTACTAACATCAAGATATGAATTTCTGCACGCTCTGGGGATTCCCTATCTGTGCAAACAGTCATTTAGCTGATTCCAAAATTGCAGCCCCGTTTTCTTAACTATAATACTGGAAGCTCAGATAAAATGTATACCATAGGTAAGGAAAGGTACAAATATAAGTATTTTAAAAGACCTTCATGATTACTGAACAAAGTAATGGAAGCAGTAAAAGGTAAAAAGGATTCCTTTAAATTTTGGAAGGCTGCCTTAGATTATGAGTCAAATTCAATATTGTCTACTCAGACTGGCAGAGGCTCTCCAGGGACTCAGGCAGAGCTCTATCATGTCACATACTGCCTGGTCCTTTTAACTGGAAAAAATGAACTTGGGGCTGGTTTGCCTGTAGTAGAATTTGTGTTAATACATTATTTCAAGGTTTTTTGGCTTTGCTTCAGAGGGGACTGTAATTCAGAGGGAGGCTTTGGTTTCTTTCTGGGACTTTTCTTGGTTTTGCTTTGCACTGGTTTTAAAAGGGGTTAAAAGGTTTTGGCTGTTTTTTGGTGCGGGGGATGGGGTGTTTGAAGTTGGATTCTCTGGCTTGACATTGGGTGTGTTGGGTTTCTTGATTCTGTTTGCATTTGGAGCCTTTTGGCAGTGGTAATTTGTGTGTTTGGTTATTAACTTCTTTGGTTTGGAGAAGGCATGGGATTCTTCCCCCACAGCAAACAATGGAGACAAATAGCATGACTGGGGGCATTTTGTTCAGAAGCCTGTAGAGCTGGACCCCTTGATCCAAATCACTTAAAACCTGGGGGTCTTTAGTGGACTGGCAAGCTAGGAATTATGCAAATTTGGTATTATTTGTTTGAAAAACAGCCACTCCATGCCCCCAGAAAGAATCTCCCCATAGAGAAAAAGGGACTGCAAAAACAAAACAAAACAAAATTGTTTTAAAAAAACCCACTCATAAAACCCCATATTAAAATGGACGTAAATAATCCAGAATAGCAGTATGAAAACCATTCCTGAAAACTAATTTTAAAAAAAATTCCCAAGTGCACACCCCCAGGTGTGTATTTATGATCTGAATAACAATGAATATAATTAAGTTTAGTATTTTTTCTGAGATGCTTTAGGCAACATGAAACAACTTGCTATTACACTGTATTTTCCCCACCAGTACTTACAACATCAATATTGCAGCATTACTGGTGAAAAATGCCTTCAGGTTCAATGCATATTCAGGCTGTCAGAACTGATTTCTTTGCTCAGTGAGCTAGCACTCTTCATTTGTTTTCCATTATTACTATTTACCATTCTACAGTGATATCATCTAAGATAATACATTTTGAGGCTAGTCAGAATAAGAGAAAGGTTTCTTGTGTACAAATGCAAACATTTGCTCAATGAAAAATATGTACAAAAATTTGTACATACAAGTGGGGAAACAACAAAGATTGGTGGGGTCACTTCATTTATGCCTATATTCCTTTCACCATACTATTTCTTCATTCTTTCCTCCTGGCAGCTCCATCCTCTCCTTTTTACTGTTTCATTCTCTGTTTCCTATTTACCAACCATCCTTTCTTTTATTTGTCCTCCTGTCCCATCTTCAACTTAATGTAGTATTTATTTATTTACTTCATTTTCACCTCACCTTTCTCCCCAACAGGGATTTAAAGCAGCTTACATTGTTTTCCTGTCCTCCATTTTATCCTCACAACAATCTTATGAGGTAGGTTAGGTTGTTGCACAAATTCCATGGTAGCAAGTTGCTTGGTGCTTGCTACTGGATCTAGCCAGATGAATTCTCCTTCCAGGGCAGAAGAAAGGGAGCTGGGGAGGGGGGACTGTAAGGTCAAAACACCCCTGGAAAATGCCTTCTCCCCTTCTTAGCTACCAATTGCAGAAACACAATTCTTTATATTCTACTTCTTACATGTTTTCTGTCTCTCCTTTGTCATTCTGCTGATGTTGGAATCAGGAAGATCAAGTGACCAAAGATCCGATAAGTGGGCACACTATAAATGGGGTGGGAACAGTGGCTCAGTGGTAGAGCATCTGCTTGGTAAGCAGAAGGTCCCAGGTTCAATCCCTGGCATCTCAAAAAAAAAAAAAAGGGTCCAGGCAAATAGGTATGAAAAACGTCAGCTTGAGACCCTGGAGAGCCGCTGCCAGTCTGAGAAGAAAATACTGACTTTGATGGACCAAGGGTCGGATTCAGTATAAGGCAGCTTCATATGTTCATATGTTCACTACTGTTTCTGCCTTGTTCTCATTCTGTATTTTTGATCAATACTTTTACAACAAATCAGTGTACAAAATCCAGTTTTGAAATACAGATCTCTGTCACTGGATTTTGGTCTTGATGTTTATTCCAAAATGTGATAGCAGCTAATCTCATTTCATCTTTCATCTTGTCTTTTATTTATAATTGACTGGTGGTATCAGAAGGCATGCTATGACTCTACCATAAACAGTAAATAGATATAATAAATTTTGATCATTTAGAGACTGCCAATTTAGAGGCAACTATGATTTATCTAAAACTCCAATAAAATAAAGTAAAAACCTCATGTAAGAAGATTGTTACAAAATTGGATTCCACTTAACTAAATGCATTTAAACCCAAGCAAAATAAAGTATGATTCAGTCCCAGTTACATTTGGCATGACTGATTCTGAGTGTAGTTCAATAAACTGTGACAGTGGTTTTCAAACTTTCTACTTTCAGGGTGACCTGAGATTAATCAAATACCCCTAGGGCTGCATGATTCATTGGGTCTTGATTTATGCAATGTTTGAATTTTGTTTGTACAGTTATGAATATACTCAATGCGTGAAAATGCCTTATACAGAGGTGGCCAAACTTGCTTAATGTAAGAGCCACATAGAGTAAATCTCAGATGTTTAAGAGCTACAAGACATGAACTTCAGATGTTCTGAGGGAAGGAAGGAAGGCAGACAATAGATAAGGAAGGAAGGCTATAGATGGGGAGGTAGAGGTAGAAAGAAAGCCACTTTAACTTTAAATGTATTCTCCAATCCACCAGCTGGCTTGGCTTGGAGAAGTGATTTAAAGAAACAAATGCCTTGTCCAAGCTGGATGATGGGCAGTGGGGACTTTGAGAGCCACACAATATGTTTGAAAGAGCCTCATGTGGCTCCTGAGTCACATTTTGGCCACCTCTGCCTTATACTAAGTCAGACCATTGGTCCATCAAGATCAGTATTGCCTACTCTAACAACAGCACTTCTCCAGAGACTCAGGCTGAGGTCTTTCGCATTACCCACAATCTGATCCTTTTAGCTGGAGATGCTGGGAATTGAACCTGAGACCTTCTGAACACCAAGCAAATGCTCTTCAATTGGGCCACAGCCCCTCCTCGTATTAGCACCCCAATCCTGAACATGTTTGTTTGTATATTGGGAGTATTTTTCATTAATTGTTCCATTAATTTCAGAGGAGTATTTGTCTAAATTAGTTTGCTTCGGATTGCAATGAGTTGTTTCCATCCAGATACTTGGACACAGCAGCCTGATTTTTTCTTTAAAAAAACCACTTAGGTTTCTGGCTCTGTTTTCTTACACAGAGTATCCAGAAAACATTACCTTTACTGTGTTCACTAAGCAACAGCAACCATAACAGCATTTTCCCAAAGTAATCAGGGGCACTGAAGACTGCAAATTTGTTACCAAAACCTCTTGCAACAAATTCTGATGTGAAGGGCTGCATAAATGTATATTTCATGCAAATAGTTCCAAATGTTTTCAGATAACATTTACACTGGGAAGAATTGTCTAATATGCATAGTGATTAATATAGTCCAAGCAATTCCTGTCCTACCTTTGCAGAATAGTCCTTTACACATTATCTATGACTACAGAATTCCTGGTGTCTACAGTCATATCTGGACTGCTCATACTCAGAAAAATGTATCAAGAAAGAGCTATAGAATCTATGATAGTAGGAGCTGCACTGACCAAGTTGCATATGTTGTAAGAAAGGAGGAAGCTGGGATTCACTGTGATAAAAAAAAAAAAAAAAAGTTAAAAGGTGGGCCATAAAAGGTCTGAAAAAACTTAAATGAGTAGGGAGTTCAATTACAAATGATCCATAAAGACTGAAACCCTTCAGACTTGTCATACGGGATCCTAGAACACTGGTCCTTGCAAAGATGCCCTCCCTCACTTCACTTTTAACTGTAGAGATTCTCTGGAACATGTTGCTGGGCTTGTATTGCCTTGCTATTTTTCCCTGTTGGAAACAATGGGAGATGGGGGTACCCTCTTTGGATGCCCATAGAATTGAACCCCCTGGTCCAATCTTTTTAAAACTTGGGAATACTTTCGGGCAGAGGCTCCAGCAGCTACACTGCAAATTTGGTGCCTCTACCTCAAACGTATTTATTTATTTATTTATTTATTTTATTCTATTTATATCCCGCCCTACCCCACCGAGGCAGGCTCAGGGCGGCCCAATGAATATACCCTATGAGATTTGTCATTGATTATAAAGACACCATAATGGAGCCGAAAAATTCAGGATTCCCACATTTTACCTGAATTCCAATACATTACCAATATTGGAATTCAGGTTTTCAAGACAACATTGAATTTTTAAGGGTCCAAAACTTCCAAATCCAAAAATACAGATTTTCTTTCCTTGCACATCAGGACCTTAAAAAAAAAACCCACCTGAATCAGTAATCAGTAATGTGATTGAGGTAAATACTATCATGGAAATTCTAATCAGGATAGAAGTCATGAAAATGGGCTAACTGTTCTGGTTTAATTGTATGTCTGTCATGCATTTATCTGCTAAATTATATTTTCTTCTCACTGCAAGGGTTGTCAACTGCAGGTTGGGAAATTTCTGAATATTGGGGGGGTTAAACCTTGGAGATGGTGGAGATTGGGGAGGATATAGTACCACAGAGTCCACCTTTCAAAGCAGCCATTTTCCCCAGGGAAACTGGTCTACATAGTCTGGAGATCAGCTGCAATTCTGGAAGCTCTCCAGACCCCATCTGGAGGTTGGCATGGCAACCCTACTCATTGCCCATTCCTTACCCCCTTGGCATCCTTGGAAATAGAAACTTAAATGTGACACAGAGAAATGGAAACTAAAAAGAATAAAGACATCAGAAAGCATCATGGTTAACACCAGATGAATAACAAGATGTAGCTTAATTGGAATTAAAAAGCTTGATGAAATTGTATTTGAATTCATTAACATTCTGAGATAAAAAAGAGGATATGTCAAGATTGGATTTGAATTATTTGCATTTCAAATGTGCAGTTTTATTTTTAAGTAAAGGGGATCTGCATTGCAGGCCCAATCTTAAACCATGAAAAATGTCCCTCCCTAACATTCTTAAGATGCAGTATTGGACTTTTGCATTGGCTTTGTAGAAAAAAATAACAAAGATCCAAAAGGATGCCTATGCAATGATTAATTTAGACTGGAGTTACTCTGCGCTAGCACTGCACTGTAAGTGGCATTTGAGAACCTGGAAATAGCATTTATCTTCTGGCATCACTTCCTGGGCTCTTCTTGGTCAATGGCAATTAGGCCTCTTGGAATAAATAATTGTTTGGGCAGAACTGACTTCTCCTTTTGAGATTCACCATGAAGAAAGGCATCTTTCAACTAGAGGCAGTTTCATTTGCTCTTCTGGAAGCAGAGTTTCCAACTCTGGGTAGGTAAATTCCTGGAAATTTGGGGGTGGAGCCTAGAGAGGATACAATTTGGGGAGGGAAGGGAGCAGGCATGTGATGTTACTCTAGGACTTCAGTTTCTCCTAGACCAGGGTTTCCCAAACTTTTCTTTCCCAGTGCCCGGTTATTTTTACACTTCTGCTTCGTGGCCCACTAAAATTTGGGGGTGGAGCCAGGAGACTTTATGGGTGGAGTCAGGAAACAGGAATTATGTCATTTCCTGTGGTGTCAAGGACCAAGTGATGTCACTTCCGGGGCACACTGAACCAAAACTCTACCTTTTCCTGTGATGTCACTTCCAAAGCACTTCCCCAAACCTGTTTCTTCTTCGGAAGTAAATTCATTTTCAGAAAAATCTCTCTGAAACTCATGCTGAGCCAAAATGGGGGTGGAAAATGGGCAGTCCTCTCTTTTCACCCCCACACCTGCATGCACCTATCTGTTTGTGCATTCTTCTCCAGCTTGCAAGCACTCCTAATGCCCATGTTCAATTGCCTGCACCACCTACACATCCCTTCTTCAACAGCACTGGCCAGTGTATGCAATTCTTGTACCACCCACACTGGGCCCTGGCAGCTGCTCTACCTCAAAATATGCTGAAGCATTTAGTAGGCCCTTCCTTCAGTTGCTTCTGCTGGAACCCTGCCTCAAGCTACAACGAAGCTTGCTTGGTTTCAAGAAAATCTTTCGACAGCTATTTTTCATACTTTTCTTTGGTTGAAACACGGGGAAATTGCTGTGAAAGGTAGCAGAGAATTGTATTGCAATTAATGAATTAATTTCAAGTTATATGAAGTTCATACAAGCTTTTCTGCAATTATCTCAAAAAGGATATTTATGAGGGGCTTGCAGCTTTTTACTGGCTGTGTTTCCCATGCCTTTAAAAGCAACCTGTTGTGCAGATACTTAGCCAGTTAACTACTTTCATCCTTTTTAATATCTACAGGAGGAGTTTAATTTTGGTGTCAGACAGCTGTTAAAAGCAGGACCAGTAAAATGGTGCCAAGTTCATAGTACCATCTCTTCCAGTGCTGTTGAGATATACAGCAGTAATCTCCAATAATCTCTTTCTGCCCCACACACCTTACTCTCACTCACTCACACAGAAATCTCATAGAAGGCCACCTGGCTACAATTGGGGGTGCCAACATTTCATTGGCAGAGCTCCTGCAACAACAGTATGATGAACAGAAAAGTTTCATCCAGTAAAAATGGAAAGAAAGAAAGAAAAGGGAAAGAATGAAATGGAAGGAAAGGAAAGGAAAAGAAAAGAAAAGAAAGACATGGAAAGAAAGAACATAAACATAAGAGGAGCCATGTTGGATCAGGCCAGTGGACTATCCAGTCCAAAATTCCCTCATACAATGCCCAAAAAGCACCAGAATGTCCACCAGTGGGGCCAGGGCACTAGAAGCCCTCCTACTGTTGCTTCCACCCCTCCCAGAACCAAGAATACAGACAGAGCATCACTTGCAGAGAAGAAGAAAGAAAGAAAGAAAGAAAGAAAGAAAGAAAGAAAGAAAGAAAGAAAGAAAGAAAGAAAGAAAGAAAGGAAGGAAGGAAGGAAGGAAGGAAGGAAGGAAGGAAGGAAGGAAGGAAGGAAGGAAGGAAGGAAGGAAGGAAAAAGAAAAAAAAAGCCTTCCTCACCATCAGATGACCCCAGCCAGCAAAAATTCTGCCCTGGGGTCGTTTGGTAAAAAAAATATCTAGTGGAATGCCCACTCCGCACCCCTCCCAGCTGAAAAAAACACAAGCACCTTTCTTTGCTGCCCAGGCCTCCCAGGGATATCTCCCCAAAAGAACATACTGCAAGGCACATGAAAGCTCATGCCTTGGAGAACACTTCATGGGTCTAAAGTGCCAGTGGACAGCTTTTCTCTCAGACACTGGGAGCAGGGGAGAAGGAAGGAGAGGCAGCCCAGCTCCTCTCTGCACAACACAGAGATAGGGCGAGGCTAGCTTTGCTGGGGGCGGGGCTAGCTTTGGCTTTTCTTGTGACCCAGTAGTGAGGCTTCCGTGGCCCGGTACCGGGTCACGACCCTGCAAATGGGAAACACTGTCCTAGACCATACAGTCCACCCTCCAAAGCTGTCATTCCTCTAGGGGAATTGATCTCTATAGTGTAGAGATTAGTTATAATTCTGAGAAATTTCCAGGTCCGACATGGAGTAGGGTTACCAGGTCCAACTAAGAAAATATCTGGGGACTTTGGGGGTGGAGCCAGGAGCAAGATTGTGACAAACTTAATTAAATCCCAAAGGGAGTTCTGGCCATCACATTTAAAGAGATCGAGCTCCTATTAAATGTCTTCCCTTCATTGGAAATAATGAAGGGTGGAAATACTTTCTTTTGGGGCTCATAGAATTGGACCCCCTAATCCAAACTTTTTGAAACTTGGGGTGGGTTGTGAAGAGGCACCAGATGTCTGTTGAAAATTTGGTGTCTTGACCTCAAAAAACAGGGCCCCCCCCCAGAGCCCCAGACATCCATGGATTGATTCTCCATTATACCCTATAGAGACCCTATAGACCAGTCTCCATAGGGTATACTGGAGGTCTCAGTGGACATTCAACACCCCCCCCTGCTTTCTGAGAGCCCTGAAGCAAGGGGTGTGCCTCCAAACCAGGGGATCTGCTGCTCCCAACTGGGGGTTGAGAACCCTAACATAGAGGTTTGCAAACCCATCTGGAAGTAATATAATTGGCCTGGAGACACCCAGGCTCTCAGTTTCTTTAACACCCTAGCTCCTCCAGGCCCCAGATAACTAGCCCAAATTCCATAATGGAATTGGACTGGAATAGAATTGAACTGGGGTAGAATTGAACTGGAGTTGAATTTGGAATTGAAATAATGGAATTGGACTGGAGTGGAATTGCACTTGTGTAGAAGAGAACTACCTTGTCCCAAACTTGCAAATCCAACATGACTCTTCTCACATTTTCATGGAGTTTTCTCAGTGTTGTATTCTAGTCATAGCACTACTTCTAAATCTATCGATTTTAATTTTTATAATTATTTTTTAAAAACCAAATTATTTTTGCTGCTTTATAAAAAAATCTTTCCATTCTTCTTCCCCCCAAGCACTTGTAATTTCAGTGTGACTCACTGAATTTACATTTCTTTAGAGGCATGTGTAGGAGTGTAAGCACTTATATATTATGAGGGGATATGACATTATAATCCCATCAAGCTACTACTTTGAGAAGAAAATGTACCCATTCTTTTTGTTTCATGCTGAGTGTACACAGTGAGTATTTTCTGTTACTCTAACACACAAAAATAGCAGAGTTAATATGGATAGTTTTTAATAGAGCAAATTTAGCAATGTAAGTACTGAGATTTTGAAGAAATATAGCACTCTTTCTAGTGCATTTTTATGTAAGATGACACAAATGAGACCAAATTCCATTGACCCAAGGGAGCTCAATTCACTCTCTCATTCTTAAATATTTTTGTCTTGTGCTTCTCTTTGTATTCCTAGATTCCCTTGCTTTTTTAAATATAAGACTAGTTGCACATACACCCTCAACATGAGGACTGATGAAGCTACTTCATTTTTATAGGACAGCCTAAACCACTCCTTCTCAGGTGACCATAAGTAATCTTGAGCAACTCAAATGAAAATAATCATTGCCTGTCTTGCAGGATTGTTGTGGGAATAATGGGGAAAGGAAAGGCTGAAACTTCCCTGGAGCATTCAGGATAAATTATGCAGTAAATCTGAATAAAAAATACACCAGGATAAAAGTAGATCAGTAGGACCCACAGTCTGCTCAAATGAATCACTCCATCTCAAGCTTCAAGCAGGCTCCAGATTGGGAAATTCTAGAGATTTGGAGGTGGTGTCTGGGGAAGGCAAAACTTGTGGAGAGGACAGAGCTCAGCAGGATTGTGATGCCATGAAGGCCACCCTCCAAAACTGCCATTTTCTTCAGGGTAACTAATCTCTGGAGACCAGTTGAAATTACAGAAGATCTTCAGGCCCCCATGTGGAAGATGACAATCCTCTTGGCAGGCTGAAATGGTAGCTTTGCTTCAGATACCAAATTTTAAGATACTGTTTAAACATTTAAAAAATCACTTTTGCCAGCAAATGAACAGGTCATTGAACTTTCTCTGGCATGTCCTGGGCCATGTTGACAAAAGGAAGAAGTTCCTATTGAACAGAACACACAATAGTTCAACTATTTGTATTTCTTTTGGAGGAGGATATCTGTTCATAGGAAATCTATGGGTTGTATATCTAACAAAATCTATTCACATAACAGATTTTCCCATTTACCTCTCCTGCTCTACCCCACTGAGGCTCCTGAAATTTTGCTCCTGGGAGTCAGAAGATCCTCAGGAACAACAGAGGGGGGAAATAAGGATCTGCTATGGGAGGAAGAATTAGTAAAAATCACACCACCTTCCAAAGAGAGATGTGCCCAGCATAGGATACAAACTCTATGTGGACTCTATGGCATTGTACCCCACTGAGTTCCCTGACTTCCCCAGGATCTCCAACCCTATCCCCCATCCCCTGTCGGTGACCAGAGAAGAAGAAGAAGATGATGATGATATTGGATTTATATCCCGCCCTCCACTCTGAAGAGTCTTAGAGCAGCTCATAATCTTCTTTACCTTCCTCCCCCACAACAGACATCCTGTGAGGTTGGGTGTGTTACACCCCAACTAACTTTTTATTGGGGAATATTAATATTTCTTAGCTCAAAATGGTGAGTCTACAAGAGGTGAGGTGAGCAGAGATCTCTGTCAATGTCTACGGAGATAGACCACTGAAAATCCTTTGGTTAATAATGGATTTTATTATAGGTATAGGGTTTCAAATAGTTACATCCCAATCAAACAATTTCAAGCATACAAGAGGAATACAGAGATTAGCTGAATAAGCATGGATGGGGGAAGGTGATACAATACCTAGATCTTGCAGGGTAGGCTCAGTCAGAGGAAATGCAAGGCCTCTGGAGGGAGATTTCTCTTGAGAGAAAAGGGGGGGGGTGAGGGTAGGAGGGTTGGAGGGAGGAGAGGATGGAGGAATCCCCTTTTCTTTCCCTTTTTCCTCTTTCCTTCTCTTCTCTTTTCTCTCCTGCTCTAACCTGACAGGTGGGATTGCCTGTTTTCTAGGATAAATTACGTCACATCAAGCGATTCAATTACCCAATGAGGAGGCAGAGTGTCACACCAATGGAAAATCAGAGTGTCATATGTGGAATATCCAATCAGAGATCATTCATGTCATAGATCCATACCCCAACATAGGAATTTTAATTACACTGGCCCATGACTTTTTATGGCCCCGTTTTTCCAATCTGATTCCTTTGAAGCTCCCCAAAAGTGATAGATTTCTCCCTTAGTGTCAAACATGGATAGGCATCCATCAAGAATTCAGGAGACTGGTTGACTTTGATGGCCTTAGCAGTGATTAAAGAAAAATAGAAACTTTGTTAAAAGTCAGAAATGTGAGATCAGTTTGCAGGTATACCACACATTCACAACAAGATGAGCACTTAACCCTTAGCCTTTGTGTTTTTGCTGTCTTGCCCTGAAGAATAACAGAACATATATATACAAGCCATTTATTTGTGTTGCAGGGTCCCTGGCCACCCTTATTCCTTTATGCTTTGATAACAAGATTTAAAAGGTTGCCAAAAGAGTGAAGGAATTTTTACAGCTCTGCCCACCAGTCCCTCTCTGGGCCTGGAATTCTTCATTTCCAGGAGCAGAAAGATGGATGCTTCTTAACCTTTCAGCTGCCCATCATGTTTGTCTGGCTTGTGAACCAGAACCAATTCCAGCCTGCCTTGGGCCAAGAAGGAATTGGATTTTTCTCCCTTATGTGCAAGAAAGACCATTCTAATTCAAATGGGCATTGCTGTGTCATATTAATATTCTAGGGTTACATTGCAATATCACATTCCAAGGGTGCATGGCTTGGGAATCAGTACAGGGGTGTCTTCCTGGATATCAGGTGGGGCTGGAGAGGGCTCTCACAGCAGCTACCCTTTCAAGGACAACCTCTGCCAGAGCTATGGCTGACCCAAGGACATGCTAGCAGGTGCAAGTGGAGGAGTGGGGAATCAAACCCAGTTCTCTCAGATAAGAGTCTGCACACTTAACCACTACACCAAACTGGCTCTCCCACCAAACTGGCTCTCCCCTCTATTCCCAGTCTGTAACCATAAGAGGGGAACCCGGGAACAATACTTTGAGCTCCATAGAAGGTTGGTATTTTGTGCTGTTATGTATTTTTGAAGTGTTGTATGTTGATGCTTTTTTTCTGGTGTAATTGCATATCTGTCTGCCAAACTGGTCAGATTGTTTACATGTCTGCTATATTGCTCACCATCTTCAATTTATCAGACCTTTTCTGTTTAATAATTCTGACAACCATCATATCTTGGATATTTATATATTTTTGGAAACTATTGCAAATTTTTGTGATACGTAGAGTAGCACTGTGCCTACTGACGGACGTGGAACTAACTCACCCTACAATGTGCAAGAGTCTAAGATGCAGACTACTTGCCTCTCCGAGTCATCAACTACTACTAAAAACTTTTCCATCATGCTACTAGAACAATATTGGGGTAAAATGGGGGAGTGTGGGGCATGCTTTGACATCCTCTCCCCTCCCCTCTATTCCCAGTCTGTAACCATAAGGATTAAGACATATGAAGACAACTCTCTCAAAATACCTTTGTTTTCTGGATGTCAGCCTTTGAATTCCCTTGTCTTTTACTTTGAATTCTTCTCCACTTGGCTTCTATATGTCCCCATTTCTATAAAGGTAGAACTCAGCTCCTTCTTTACACTTTAGGCAGCAAAAAGAACAAATTTCTTAGAATTTATATCTAAAAATGTTAGCTGAAGAGTGGTATATCATACAGTGTAATTAAAATGGAAAACAGAACGGCAATTTATCGTATTCTTTTCTGTCTGAATAAACAGAAAGGGACAGCCATTTAAAAGGGCAAAAATCAACTTCATTTATTTGTTTATTAACATTTGTTTATTAAACTGCAGCCAAAGTGTAGCAGCCAAAGCTTCAAAATGATTTGATTAATTCTGCTCCTGATGCTCTTTTCTGACTCAGACAGGCTGTTACATTTTTCAAGTTACTTAACATTAAAAGAAAAGTGCAGTCTGTTGCACAACAAGGAGAAATGCTTAGGAGGCCTTTCAAAGGGACAGAATCTTCTCTAAACATTCCATGTTGCAATTAAATATAGTTCTCCACATAAATGCATAAGCATTTAGCTAACACAGCAGAATGAGAACATCAACAACAGAGGTTTAAACAAAACTCTAGCCCAATTTACATGTACAGCAATTCATTAGGATCACATTCACAATGCAATAGTAGGCTCATATCCAAAACATGTAAGCTGCATGACTAAGGCCCTTTTTGGACAGTCTATTCCAGGGGTGGCCAATGGTAGCTCTCCAGATGTTTTTTGCCTACAACTCCCATCAGCCCCAGCCATTGGCCATGCTGGCTGGGGCTGATGAGAGTTGTAGGCAAAAAACATCTGGAGAGCTACCGTTGGCCACCCCTGGCTATTCCATTCTAGTAACTGGTTACTAACTTTCCCCCCTGACACTTCAAACAGATCCATCTTAGTAACTGGCTGCTAACAGAATACATTTACCATTTTAGACAAACCCACTGTGTCCCATTCAGGAGATGTTCCTGAGCTGTTGTGCCTGAGGAAAACTGCCTTTCTTCCAGTTTCAAATCCTTCTTCTGCTTCTGAATTACTATGGGATGCTTTGTGAAATGCCCCATAGCTAGGGTTGCCAAGTCTAACTCAGAAAATATTTGGAAACTTTGAGGCTGGGAAACTTTCGGGGTGCAGCCAGGAGACTTTCCCATTCACTAAAATAAATAAATAAAAATACAGCAGTGCAGTTCCCCTGAATACAGGCTTCATTTCCAGCAGCTGACTGCTCTTCCACTCCCTCCCTTTCTCCCCCCCCCCTTCTCTCTCTCTCTCTCTCTCTCACACAGAGCAGCCAAAATAAACACAGTTTGGAAGCACACACTTTGTGGTCTCACTGGGGCAATTTATTCACCATCGGAGCTGTTGAATGCTATACACTTGAGCAAGCTCTTCAGACTAACACAGGAAAACCAAAGATTCTCTTTGTATTACTGTGCAAATGAGTTCTGGAGGGGTTGTAAAACAAACTGAGGGAGGGGGCTCCTTCCCTTTCTCCCAACAGCCACATTCCGCAGGCTCACTCCACCCCCATTCAGCCTAGCTTCAGACTTTTAAAGGCACACACACCTTTCTAAAAGCAAATTCTCCCAAGTATCTTCTTAAGCCTCCCAAGGGTTGAAGGCACATGGTGGCTATGGGGGCAGTGTTTTCCCCCACCGGCCAGCTGACTGGGGGCAGGAAGGAGCCAAAAAACCGGGCTGCATTCTGGGGATTGGCAAGTCTATCCATAACATTTCCTGTAATGTCTGTGTTTTTTGAAGGTTCTAATGGGAGTGTTAAGGCTTTAAAAGAATACAGCAATTCAGTGGCCATAATGACGCCATAAAACAAATCTGGCATCTCAGCTTCATTTACAATTACCCCTCCTAGAGCCCACCCCCCTCAATCGCAGCTCAGTGATGCAAAGAAGAGGGGAAAATCTACTTTATCCCAAAGCTTTTTGTTCCTCTCTCTCTCTTTTGTTCTTCTTCCCCCAATGAAACACTCGGTGGGATCAGGCAAGGAATTTGCTGCTGTGACCTCCTGGCTTTGAAAAAGCCAGTGCTTTTTGAGGCATGCCGCAGCAATCAGCCCCAACCAGCTGCTAGGAGAGGCATGGGCCACAAATGCACTAGAGGAGCATTCACACTGCTCTTGCACATGTGTAACACATGCATGGTTGCACCCTGGCCATTCAGACAGCCAGAAATGTGCCAGGGAGCTACATCAAGGAGTTTGCTATTGGGAAGTTCCTGGAAGCTATTTGTTCCAGTCCCAGCCTGTCCTACAATGAGGTAAGAATGGGCAGGCACACATTAAACACAGAGGTGGGGTGGCTACAGCAGACCAAATCCACTATGTGATTGCACCCACTGTCAAAGTTATAACTGACTGTTTGATAATAGTGTGTGTGTGTGTGTGTTGGGGGGGGGGGGATGTGTGCATTTGCTATTTGCCCGACAGCAGGGGGCTTTCTCTCAGTTCTAGTTAAGGGAATGTGTGCTGCAGTCAGGAAGAGGGAACTGTAAAAGAGGCTGAGAGACCAAGGGTGTTTTACATTCAAGCGTTTCAATTGGGGGGGGGGGGGATGTCTCTGATCAGAGGGCAGCCGGAATACCAGTGCATAGTTAAATGTATACGATTGCTTGGAAATCGTGTCAACACTGCAAAAACAATACAAATTTAAATCACTAGATGAGGCAAGCAATGATATGTAAAAATTTCAAGAGCTGTCACTTCTCATGCAAATTACTGCATCTTGTGGTGGCTTTTGGAGGAGTCTTTTAAAGCGCAGGAAAACTTTTACAATACAAGTTTGAAACGCCCATAGAGAAAAGACCAGACCAAAACTAGTCTCGAGAAAAATGCTTTTGTGGCATCGTCAAAACCCATCTCACTGAAACAAATGTAAATGTCTCGGGAAGCAATGATGCGAAACAATTATGAGAACGTTATGTAATGTATAAGGTGAATTTACAAAGCGGAGATAGAGAGTTGCAAACTGCCAGTGTAAAAACACCCCAAGGCTGCTTATTGTGTTGCTGTTGCACTGAATTGCTGTATTGTTTTAGCATATCAGCACTCTCATTAGAACTTTCAAAAAAACAAACATACATCGAGGAAATGGCAGGAAAAAGCAGCACTGTGTGAAAACACTGTGTGAAACAGCCATAGCCCTTCAGGGATAGCCCCTTCACAGAAGGAAACTCACTGTGGCAAATTCCACACTAGACTTTTAATCCTGGTTCAGCCCTTCCCCAAACTGACATTCTACACTTGAATCATGGAATCATAGAAACCAACTCTATGAGTTTATGATTCTAGAGCAGAAAATCAGTTTGAAGACAGGGCTGAACCAGAATTAAAGGTCTAGTGCAGAACTGGTGTGTGTGAAATCCCTGTCGCTGTATCATTTTACTCAGAACCCACCCAGTGACAGATAACATTCAGATTAGAAAGGTAGTCTAAAAAAGGCTCTAACTATAAGGGAAAAGACAAAGTCAAACAGCTCAGATGGAATCTAGAAGATATATGAGTTCAAGACATGGCAATACTGAAGCATACCAGGCAAGCACAAACTAAAGTTGCTGGCCAGCCTTCCCCCAGCAGGCTCCTCCTACTTCCTTTGGTAGGATCTGTTGGGAGACTAAGCCAAAATACACAAGGTAGTTAAGTGGTTGCAGGTGAGACCCAGAATAAGAAGGAATAGCTGGCAGTAGTCCAGGTGAATTTTAATCATCCCAGAACACAAACCTCTGAAAAAGAGAGGCTACAGTGGTATGTTTTCAAGGCACATTGAATTCTTATGTTACAACTATGCAGAGAAAAGTATCTTGAGTTTGGACTTGTGCCAGCAAAACTGCTTCCCTAGGCAAATTGAGTGTTGTGTCTCTTGATTGGATCTGAGTGGCTCTTTTGTCTTGTATATCATGAGGATACCCTTAAATCTTGAGAAACTTCAGAAAGTTCTCGGTACAGACTAGGGTTGCCAAATTTGATTGTATGTTGGTTTTGCATGGGAAGTACTTTCTGCCTGTAAAATGTAAAATCTTGTTAGAAAAATGGTTGTTAATTTTTAATTAGTGGAAGTATACATTGATCAGTCCTTAAGTGTCGCTTTAAAGAGAACATTGCACAGGTGAAATTACTTCCACCTGTGGTACCTCTGCTTTATGGAGATCGGTAACTTTATGGTTTTGAGAGAGTACAGCCCTTCGGGAATGATAAAAATGTAACAGTTATAGATCTGGAAAGTGTGTAGTAGACATTTGTAAAGGTATGTAAGGTATCCAATGGAATAATGTGTAATAAGTCTGTTATATGGTGGTGTTAAGTAGTTTTAGCTTATTGTATTTAGCTCCAAAAAAGCCTTTTATGGTGAAAACAAGGCTTAAGATTTCTAGAAAAGCTTTTTCATGTCTGTGAAATACTAGATGATTTCAATGCACATCTGAGAATCCATGGACTAAGGTTCGCTAAATTGCACATGCCAAAGTCCATCTTCATCATTTCTGCATTGATTAAGAGAGGCTGGATAAACACCAAGGAAAAAGGAAAGAACCGAATGGCCGCATGGCTGACCCTTTAAGGATATTTAATTTATGGACGGTTTAGCCAACTCTTGTTCTCTTGTTTTGTTTTGATATAATAAATGAAACTTTGTGAATACTTTATGATTGTAATATATTTACAGTAATCTTGAAGAATTTTGTAAGCTTTTTTGGACATTATTGCATGGCAACTCAACCTGGTTTCCCCCACACCCATACCTGTGTGTCTCACTTTGGTTGCCAAATTCCTAGGTGGGGGCAAGGAATCCCCTGGTTTGGAGATAGAAGAACCAAATTTTCAGTATAGAATCCAATGCTTCTTCTCAAAACACCCGCCAAGTTTCAAAAGCATTGGACCAGAGGGTGCAATTCTATGAGCCCCAAAAGAAGGTGTCCCTATCTTTCAATATTTCCAATGGAGGAAAGGTATTTAAAAGGTGTGCGGTCCCTTCAAACGTGATGGCCAGAACTCCCTTTGGAGTTGAATTACCCTATTCTCTATCTTTGCCACCCATTTTCCTTATGTCCAAGTCTAATCTCCTGTCTACTGCCCCTTGTGCCTCTGATAGTTTTTCTGCCCTGTATTTATGTCTGTGCAGCAACAACAACAAATTTATGTCTTAAGAGGGTCCCTTTCTCTTGGCAGTGGCTCAGCACAGCCAGAAGAAAGGGAAAAATGAACACACCAGACTGGCTTGGGTAGGGCTCTTTTGGGTCAGTTTGGTGCTTGGTTTGGGGGCCTTCCCAAACTGAACTGCTTTTGGGGGGTCCATACCCATCCCCCCATCAGACAGGTTAATAAATTTGCTTTCTTACTGCATCGGAACTGACAGCAGAAAGGCACACACCAAAAGATTATGTGATTTATCCCAGTCTTATTGGCTTAGTGTTAATATGTGTCAAAAGGGACATTTCCTTACTGTGGCATACCAGGCACAGGTACTGTTGTGTATCAGAGATTATCCCCATGGGTAAATTATAGAAACAGGCATAAACTAATGCAGCATCTCTGTTATCAGTTGCCTTTCCTTATAGGCACAACAAGGCTGGCAATGGATGAGATCAGACAAGCCAGTTGCCACAGTGGTCTCTCAGCTTTTAAAAATCTGATCCTGTTTGAGACTCACTGTGGCTATCAGATGGTGCCCATCCTGCCAGCAATACAGGCACAGGCCGCTAGGGTTGCCATGTCCAATTCAAGAAATATCTGGGGACTTTGGGGGCGGAGCCAGGAGACTTTGGGGGTGGAGCCAGGAACAAGAGTGTGACAAGCATAATTGAACTCCAAGGGAGTTCTGGCCATCACATTTAAAGAAGCAGCACACCTTTTCAAATGCCTTTCTTCCATAGGAAATAACGAAGGATAGGGGCACCATATTTTGGGGCTCATAGAATTGGACCCCCTGGTTCAATCGTTTTGAAACTTGGGGGTATTTTGGGGAGAGGTACTAGATGCTATACTAAAAATTTGGTGCCTCTACCTCAAAAAATAACCCCCCCAGAGCCTCTAATACCTGCTGATCAATTCCCCATTATTCCTTATGGGAATCGTCTCCATAGGGAATAATAGAGTGCCCAGTAGACATTTCCCTCCCCCCTCACACTTTCTAAAACAGGGGGGGAGGGCCTCCAAACCAGGGAATCCCCTGCCCCCTCCCTCTCTCTCTCACACACACAAATACTTACTGGGTCTTGTTCCTGCAGAACTTTACTCGCTCTGAAAACGAAAGCAAACGAAGGGGAGGGGCCGTTCTCTGAGGAAACTGTTACTGATCCTTTCCCATGAAGCCCTTCCTGCTCAGCCTTCAAGGCACACATTTTAAAAACTGTTTGCTCTAAATCTACAGGATGACTGTGGGGGTGGGGCTTCCCCCACAGGCCAGTTGGCTGGGGGCGGGGAGAAGCCTGTCAAAATGGGGGATTCCCTGCTGGGACCTGGGGATTGGGAATCCTACAGGCTGCACACTCACAATCACACTGCTTCTGTGTATGCATGGCATGCCCAGGCTGATCACACAGCTGGAAATGTGCTATGGAAGCGTCGCAAAGACTTTTAATCCATTCTTGGACTTTCCTAACGTGAGGTAAGGATGAGCAGGCTGCAGGAGACAGATGTGCATATGTAATTCTGTACATTGGAGGTGAGAGGTGGCTATGGCAGGCCAAAATTCCTATCTGATTGCATCTGATGATTATCCACACTTCTGTAGCCTCACAACTGCACTACTGCAGCAAGCTTTACATGTGGCTGTACTTAAAATTCAGCTAGGGCAGCTAATGCAAACTGCAGTTGCCTATTTGTCTGGGTTAGCCAATGAGAGCACATTACACCTGTGTTGCAGCTCAATGTAAGTGCTGACATTTTCTGTAAAGCCCTCTATGACATATAACTCATATAAGTAAAGGACTACCTCTGCCTAAATGAATCTATGCACTAGATGCACTCATTAAATCAACAGCTGCTTCCCAGGTTTGTCAGGTCCTCTGCTTTCAGAACTCATACATTCGCAGTTTTGTTGCCAACATGATGGAATGGTCTGCCAGGAAAGGTAAGGGGGGTGGGGTGTGCTTCATTGCTGGTTTTCGGCAAGGTGCAAAGCTGTTATATTCTCCAGGTCTTTACTAGCAGGTTTTCTTTAATATGAGTCTGATGTTTTGGTTTGGGGATGGGTTCATGTATGTAACTTTTTATTATTATTATTGATTCTAGTGCTTTATGAATATATTAGTATTCATTACTATATCTTGTGCAGGAATTAAAATCTTCTGCTCTAAGAATGGGTGTTGCACAATAAAGTTTAATAGTTTGCTGAGTAAATAGTTTAAATGTCTTTCAGATTTGAGAGCAAAATGAATCTCATGTTAACTGAAGGGATATAGGCGTTGATGACTAAAATAGTACTTCCCTCAAATTCCAATAGTAAAGCCATGGCTAGTGGGGGAGTTATGAATATCATTTTATAGTCCTTAGTGCAAGCTACCTTGAACCTGCTTGAGAAAAAGTGAAGTACAAAATGAATGCCACAGAACAATCAAGAGGAATAGAGTGATATAAGAATCATAGAATCATAGAGTTGGAAGGGACCTCCAGGATCATCTAATCCAACCACCTACACAATACAGGAACTTCACAAATAGCTCCCCAACACACAACCTTCCCTTTTAAAAAAAAGTTTAATTAGCTTACAAAAAAGAGAAAAAGTAATTTAAAAATAACAAGGATGGAGAATGCAGTTAAAGCGCTTATACAGTATACAACTAATACATACTTATTAAAAATCAGTTTCACCTCAATATTGATTGCATTTACCATAGAATTGGCTTTGTTCTCACTTATAAATCAAGTCTTCTGTATCTACTCATATAACATAGTCCACTTATCCATAGCTTCCTGCTTAGATTCTTCTTTCAATAAATTTGTTAAAATATCCATCTCTGCTGTGTCTAGCATCTTCTCTGTGAGTTCTTCCATGGTTGGTAAGTTTCTTTTTTTCTAATGCTTAGCAAAAGCTATATCCACAGCAGTTACCATATGTATAATTACATATATTTTTTCTATCATTTGAGGCATAATATTTAGCAAAAAATGTTCTGGCTTAAAAGGTATAGAGAAAAATACATTTTTTGTATTAGCTCATGTACCTTTACCCAATAATCCTTAACCCTTTTACATGACCACCAGGCATGATAAAACACCCCCTTCCTGATCTTCTCATGATCTGCCTAATTCACAGAATCAGCATTGCTGTCAGATAACCACCTAGCCTCTGTTTAAAAACTTACAAGGAAGGAGAGTCCACCACCTCCTAAGGAAGCCTGTTGCACTGAGGAACTGCTCTGTCAGGAAGTTCTTCCTGATGTTTAGCTAAAAACTCTTTTGAATTAATATCAACCCATTGGTTCTGGTCCAATCTTCTGAGGCAACAGAAAATTTGAAGATGGTGATCATATCACCTCTCAAATAATTTCCTCTCCGGGCTAAACATACCCAGCTCCAGGGCTTTTTTTGTAGAAAAGGCCCAGCAGAAACTCATTAGCATATTAGACCACACCCATAATATTAGCATATTAGGCCACACGCTCATTAGCATATTAGGCCACACCAGCTGGGATAATCAAGTGCAAGTGGAACTGGTGGTAGCCGGCTCTCACCCCCCACCTGCCACCCCTCCCTCCCTCCCTTCATGCAGAAGCTGCAGCTGCTCCCACCAGACCTTTAAAGGCACCCACATACCCCAGCAGCAGTCTTTCAGAAGACAATGTCCACCACTCAGGGAGGGAGGGAAATAGATGAGGGAGGGAGAAGGGAGGGAGATGTGGAAAGAAAGCAACTAACTTTAAATGCATTCTCCAAACTGCTGGCTGGTTTGGCTTGGAGAAGTGATTTAAAGAGAGAAATGCCTTCTGCAAACCAGCCAATGGGGTAGTGGTGGCTTTGAGAGCCACATAATATATATGAAATAGCCACATAAGGCTCTCAAGCCACAGTTTGGCCACCCCTGGTCTAAAAGGTGCCACTGGACTCAAAATTCATATTAGGCTACCTTCCACATAAGTCTTTTCACCTACTAACATAACTTCCATCTTATTTGGACTGAGTTTCACCTTATTGGCCCTTGTCTAATCAATTACAGAATCAGATACTTGTTCAGAATATCCATAGCCTCATCCTAATTTAGATGCAAAGGAGAAACAAATCTTGGTCTCATCAGCATGCAAATTATATATTATTCTATCAGGGGTGTCAAACTCATTTGTTAGGAGGGCCAGATCTGACAAATGAGACTTTATGGGGCCAAGCCATGCTTGTCTTAAAATGTAATGCCAGATAGAAGAGATATAGACTTTATGACACAGGCAAACACAATTAAATGTATTATTTTCAATTAAAATACGAACATGTTTAAAACTCTTGCAATATTTTGTTCAGAAAAGATAGGAGAATAGTGAGATTTTGCAATGCAATTTTAAAAATAAAACAAAAAGAAAATGCACAAGGATCACACAGAGAACTAAAAATATAAAATGCTCTCAGCCTGGGAAAACATGCATTTCAAGCTTCTCCCCCGCCCCTCCCAGTCAACTCAGATTAGCAATGGCTCTCCAGTATAATATCCCCATTTGGCGGAGGTTTCCCAAGTTAGAGTACTCAGCAAGCAGTAGTCCTCATGTTCATTAAGATACAAAGCTGACTCAAAGCATAAATGCTCAATCTGCAAGGACACAATTCCAGGAAGTTTCAGACAAGAGAGAGAGAAGAAAGAAAGAAAGAAAGAAAGAAAGAAAGAAAGAAAGAAAGAAAGAAAGAAAGAAAGAAAGAAAGAAAGAAAGAAAGAAAGAAAGAAAGAAAGAAAGAGCTCACGTTAAACATATGGTCCTCTAGATCCTTTTCACACATACTACTGCCAAGACAAGTCTCCCCCATCCTATAATGATGCATTGAATTTTTCCTACTTAAATGCAGAGCTTTACTTTTATTCCCATTAAAATTCATTTTATTGGTTTTAGCCCAGTTTTACAGCTTCTCATACTGTATCCTGTCTCTGTCTTCCACTGTATTTTCAACCCCTCCCAATTGAGTATCATCTGAACATTTAAGAAACATTCCCTCTATTCCTGCAGTCTGTCAATCAGTTACAGATCCAAACTAGGGGTGTATTCAATTCGGCCAAACCAAATCAACCGCCAAATCACCCCTGATTCGGCTGTATACGGAATTGCATACAGCCAAATCCAATTGGGGCCCATTATGCGGGAGCTGAGTATGGCTCCCCGTATACTTCCGTACAGATATTCTGAAGTATAGGGAAATCCATGGAAAAGGCGGAAAAAGGGCTTCTGCAGCCTCAGGGGAGCTGCTTGCCTCCTTTCCCGCCTTTGGTAGCCTTTTCCCGCCTCTCCCATAGCCTCCCTGGGGTCAGGGAGGGGGGAGGGGGAAGAGGAGCCCCAGCAGCCAATCCAAAGCATGCATTTGCAAAATGCATTGCAAATGCATGCTTTGCAGGGCTGTTGTGTAGCTGATCCCCCAGCCATCAGCAACATTGTTGTTCTTTTGATCTTTTGCTTACTTGGGTATTCAAGTAAGCACTGTTGTCTGGCCAATCACAGAGCAGTACTATTTTTTGAAACTGTAGGGCCAGAGAACCTTTTTAAGGAGTCTGCCTGGCTGGACTCCTCCATTGCTGCTTTGTTGGTGTGTGTTGGTGTGAGAGAGAGATTGTGCTGTGCTGGCCCTTGGCCTCAGCTGCTGCTGCTCTCTCTCAGCCTTACCAGACTTGCCTGGAGTAGAGAAGATGTCTAAGGTAAGATAGTCTTGGGGTTCTTGTTTTTATTTTAGTTGGTAAAAGGACTTTTTAAGACTCAGAGTCCCTTTACTTATCCAGATTTGGGTGGTGGGTAGCTTATTTGAGGTTAGGGGGTTCTGCTGGGGGGGGAGGCCTGGGATGGGGGGTTTTGCCAATTTGCCCATACTTTAGTGAGAGGACTTTTAAAAGTGCAGTGTCCTTTTACTTTTTCTGATTTGGGTGGCTTGGATTTCTTGGGGTTAGGGTGAAGGGGGGTTTTTTTGGGGGGAGGGGTTGGTAAAGTTCCTGTATTGTTAAAAGTTAAGTTTTTTACTGTTTTAAAAGGATTCTGTGTTTGATTTGTTGCTGCTGTGTTGTGCTGCTGTTGTTCCTTTTCTCTTTGGTTCTTGGGGGGGTGTTGTTTGGCCTAATTTTCATTGTTTAAAAGGCCACTTTTTTAACAGTTGAGTTTGTGTTGGTGTTGGCCTTCTGTTTGGATCTATTCTCTATTGCTGCAGGTGTTGCATCCTCCTGTCCTGTTGTCCCCTTTTTCCTGGTTCTGGTTTTAGGGGGGGGGGGTGTTGCTGACTGATTTGGCCTAAGCTTTCTTATTGGTGAAAAGGCCACTTTTTTAACAGTTGAGTTTCTTGGCCTTCTCCTGTTGTCCCTTTTCCTGGTTCTGTTTTTTTTTTTTGGGGGGGGGGGTGATTGACTGATTTGGCCTGAGGTTTCTTATTGGTGAAAAGGCCACTTTTTAACAGTTGAGTTGCTTGGCCTTTTCTGATTGTGCTGGGTTTTTTTTTTTGGGGGGGGGGGTTAAAAGTTAAGTTTCTTTCTGCCATGTTTTGGTTTTTTAAATTACCTCTGGTTGGTGCGGGTGTGTGGGCTGGGTCACTTTCATGTTTTTATAGAGTTATTTTTGGAGTCTGAGTGTGCTTTCGGTTTGGCTAGGGCCACTAAATAGGCTGCCCCACTAATAAGGGTGTTTTAGGGGTGGTGTTTTTTGAAATTAAAAAAAAATTAATCCAGTTTAGGGCTTTATCTCCTTTCAAAATTCAAGTAGGCCACATAGGGGTGATTTAAAAAGATTTTAGGTTTCTCATAAAAGGCAGCGTGACTGCTAGGCCACATCAGGCTCCCTTTTAAAGAGACTAGGGTTGCAGTGCATCTTGTGCTTAGCCAGCTCTCTCCGCATTCTTTGGGGCAGGGCTGGAGAGCTGGCATCTGTAGATTGTGTGTTCAATGGCAGGGAAGCTGGCACCTGGGTGAGAGACCCAGAGCCAGCATGCTTGTTGTGCTTGGCCAGCTCCCCCTGCGTTCTTTGGGGCAGGGCTGGAGAGCTGGCATCTCGGTTTGCTGTAGCCAGGTCTGCAGAGCAGACCTTGAGCAGATTGTGTTTTGTGTGGCAGGGTTCATAGAGTAGACAGATGTATATAGTACATTTGGGTCCCATAGAGATTCTCTGGTGTGAAGTTAGGTTTGGCTTCGGGTGCCCCAAGAATTGGCCCCCCTGGCCCAATCTTTTTGGGATTTGGGGGGTTTGTAGGGGAGAGTCCCCTGCAGGTCTCCTGCAAATTTGGGGGCTCTCCCTCAAACTCCCTCCCCTCCAGGTGGCTTTAAATATACCCTATTTGCCATTGATTTCAATGGCCCATAGGGTATAATGAGGCCGTATATTCAGAAAGCCGCACGTCTACCATATATGCGGCTATTCTGACTACGGAATTCAGAAATATACGGGATTCCGTATTTTTCCCCCTGTATATTTCCGAATCCGTGTACTACCAATTTTTTTTTTTTTTGCACATCCCTAGTCCAAACCACATTTTACCAACTTGTTGACAAGAATACTATGTGGAACCTTATCAAAAGCCTTACTGAAATCAAGATAAACAGCATTCCCCTGATCCAGCACAGTAGTCACTTTCTCAAAAAAAGAGATCAGGTTAGTCTGACATGACTTGTTCTTGAGAAAGCCATGCTGGCTCTTAGTAATCACAGGACTGACGTACTGATGATTTGTTCTAAAACTTTTCCATGTATAGATGTCAAGCTGATGGGTCGGTAGTTACCTGGATCCTTCTTTTTCCCCTTTTTGACAATGGGGACAACATTTGCCCGCCTCCAATCTTCTGACACCTCTCCTGTTCTCCAAGAATTTTCAGAAATAATAACCAAAGGCTCAGAAATTACATCCGCAAGCTCTTTTAGAACCCTTTGATGCATCTCATCTGGCCCTGAGGACTTAGATTCATTTAAAGAAACTAGGTGTTTATGTACTACCCTTTTGCTGGTTCTAGGCTGCAATTCCTTTCCCTTGTTATATGTTCTGCTTTTGCCATGTTGAGCACCATTTCCCTCACAAGAGAAGACTGAGGAAAAGTAGGAATCGAGCAGTTCTGCCTTTTCTCCATCACCTGTTACAATTTCACTTTCCTGTCCTCACAATGGGCCTACCATGCCCATGTGCTTTTTCTTACTCTGAACATAAGAAAAGAACCCTTTTTGTTGTTTTTAGCATCTCTTACTAGCTTTTGTTGTTTTTAGCATCTCTCGCTAGCCGATAAGAATCAGGTATGGTGATGTTTGTCTCTAAATACCTCTGAGGCTATGTAGGATTAAACAGAACAGAAGCAAATTAGGATGCTTCCATTTCCATTGTTGGCCTACTTCCTCTTCTATCCCAGGTCAGTTGGACTAAATACAGTGGATGCCTTTGCAACTATCATAGAGCTGGGCTCTTAGAAATCTAAGTTCCTTTTGTAGGTTGTATCCTGGCAATATTAACAACACAACATTGTCAGTAAATAAATGCTGAAAGTAGCAGTTTTTAAATGATGGCCAGCAGTCACCTTCACATGCTGCCAGTTCTTGTGCAGTATGTAACACTTCAGTTGAACAACCTGCTCTCTTCATGATGTTATCTCTGCATTATTCTTTGTAGTGCTGCCCATTTATTCCCTGAAACTGCACCAGCATTTTAAACAAGCTTGAAAAAAAATCTGAGTGTGTGTATTGAGCCTGGGTACAAAAATTTCCGTAACTTCAAGCAACAAACGAAGATGCAACTCTATAAGACTAGGTAAGGAATGCAGTCCTTTCAGCTTCTTTTCTGGTGTTGCCTTTAACTCTTTCAAAAACTTTCCTAATCACAATAGTACCTATTGTGTTCTTCAGCTCATTTGTAGGGTGTCAAGGCTGGGGGATAATGGGAAACTGCTTTGTAGACAAACACTGTCCAAGCTCTCCTAACTGTAGAATTTGCAAAAACTATTTATCAAATGACAAGGTAGAGATAATGGTAGGCTGGAAAGCTAATATTGTAAGGTGACTGGATCCAGCTGAAGTGGATGGAATGAAGTTGACACTTGCATAGCAGGTTAAGAGCTTGGGGTACTCATGGGCCAGATCTTGCTGATTGAAAAGCAAGCTTTTGTAGTGGCCTAGAGTGCCTTCTGTCAGCTGCATCTGGTTAACAAATTCTCACCCCTCTTAGACTCCCTTCTTAGCCGCCCTGAGCCACTTGTGGGAAGGGAGGGATACAAATCATAAATAAATAAATAAATTAGACTCAGCTGATCTGGCCATGAAGATCAATGGTTTTGTAACTCTTTAGTTGGACTACTGTAATTCTTTCTACATTTGTCTGTCCTTGAAGAAAACCTAAAAATTGTACATAAGAACATAAGAGAAGCAATGTTGGATCAGGCCAATGGCCCATCCAGTCCAATACTCTGAAGAAGAAGATTATATTGGATTTATATCCCGCCCTCCACGCCAAAGAGTCTCAGAGCGGCTCACAATCTCCTTTACCTTCCTCCCCCACAACAGACACCCTGTGAGGTGGGTGGGGCTGGAGAGGGCTCTCACAGCAGCTGCCCTTTCAAGGACAACCTCTGCCAGAGCTATGGCTGACCCAAGGCCATGCTAGCAGGTGCAAGTGGAGGAGTAGGGAATCAAACCCGGTTTTCCCAGATAAGAGTCCACACACTTAACCACTACACCAAACTGGCTCTCCTGTGTCACACAGTGGCCAAAAAACCCTCCCAGGTGCCATCAGGAGGTCCATCAGTGGGGCCAGGATACTAGAAGCCCTCCCACTGTTGCCCCCCCCAAGCACCAAGACTGTAGTTGTATCACCCTGATTATTTTCATAGGCAAAATGACAGGAAAATAACCTTGCCTATCTTAAAATAGCTGGTTTGCTTCCAAGTTCAGTTCAAGGTTCTCTTTATGACCTTTATATATATTGGTTTACAAAATTTATATCTCACCTTTCTAGTCTCACAAGGGCCACTAAGGCGGCTAGCAAATTAAAATATATATAATAAATTCCCATTTTAAAACCATTTAAAACCACCACCATGTAAAAATACAATTAAGACAAAACCAGAGCTAAAATGCATACAAAGACATAAAAACAACAGTTAAAATATTAGTTAGAAAGGAGGGATCATTGAGGCAAAATGAAACAAAGTCCTCATCCAGTGGTGGAATATGGCAACAGAAGAGGACAGACAAATTTTGCCCAACATGGCCTAGGATCCATACATCTAAATAACCACTGGTATATTTTCCAGAGTACATATTCCACTGTCCTGCTGCAGATTCACCCCTTATTCTGTTCCCCATCCACCTGCAGCAGCATTTTGAGGAGATTAGTGGACTACAACAGAAAGGAGGAGACAGGAAAATTCCATTCCTCTGAGAGAAGTGCCTTCCATGAATGAAATTTTAGTCTGGATCCAACCCCATGTTTTCCCATCTGTCCCTGTGTACCAGTTGCAGTCCTCAGGTTGTTACTATTTATCCCTCCCCCCCCGGGTGAAGTTTACATCTGGTATCAACTAGAACTATGCTTTTCCTATTGTGGCTGCCGCAGTAGAATGAGGTAGACATTTTTAGGATGCACTGCGAGTATATTTGATTTGCCAGAGCTTTTAATGAGGATATACTGTAGTAACTGTTAAGAAGAGGATGGGTTATTTTGGGTTTTATTTTTAATCTGTGATTTGCAATCCACCATGAGCCATAAGGAAGGAAGAAACTAAACAGCATAATAAATAAATAGCTGACAAGTCCATCAATGCCTGATCCCAGCAGTTCCTGCAAATCACTGTATACTTCTGTTCATGAAAAATAGAGACAATGTGTATTCAGCTGACAAAAATAACTTTTGAAATGCAAATTGAATGCGTGTGTGTATTTGTGTGTGTGTTCCACTATACCAGTGATGGCAAACCTTTTAGAGACCGAGTGCCCAAACTGCAACCCAAAACCCACTTATTTATTGCAAAGTGCCAGCATGGCAATTTAACCTGAATACTGAGGTTTTAGTTTAGAAAAAACAACTCATAGTGAAATTAGCAGACTGAAAGAACATTTGGTCTGGATAGCATTTGCTTAGGAAACCAACAAAATAGTAACATGTCAGAATGGGAGAATGATGGCGATGGGAGAATGAAGGTAATAAGTGAAGGCTATTCATTGCTCTGTTGCTTTCAGGTCTGGGTTAAACTGAGAACATGCCTTTCCCAGAGGTGTTCCTGTCCATCTAATTTACTTTTGAACATGTAACATACATTATAAACATCATTCTCGTTTGCCATTAGGAAAAAAATACATTAAAATATAGTGTGTTTAGTAGGAGCTGGTGGTTAGGGTGTCCAAAACAGATCTGGGAGGTCCTGATTCATATGCCCACTCTGGCCTGGCAGCTTGCTGGGAAACCTTGGGCCAGTAATGTACTCTAAGTTAACCCACCTCATAGGTTCGTTGTGAGGATAAAAGAGAAGGGGAGAGTGTGTCAAACCACTTCAATGTCCTTTTGGGGGAGGAAGGCAGGGGATACATGATGTTAGTTAATAAATTAAGTTGATGAAAGGAGTCCACTGATTTACATGGCTAAATCTGAGTCCAGCAGCATCTTAGAGAACCAGATTTTTGAGAGTCAAAGCTCCTTTTATCTAACTGAGGGAGCTCTAATGCTGGAAAGCTTGTGCCCCCTCCCCCAAATTTGTTGGTCTCTAAGGTGCTCCTGGGCTCAAATCTAGTTGTTCTACTATGGACCAGCACGGCTACCCTTGGAAACTTCAGGGATAGTCTGAATTGTATTAACTAGAAAGTCTGATGTGAGAAAGGAGGGCCAGGTTGGTGTAGAGGTTAAGTGCATGGACTCTTATCTGGGAGAACTGGGTTTGATTCCCCACTCCTCCACTTTCAGCTGCTGGAATGGCCTTGGGTCAGCCATAGCTATCACAGAGCTGTCCTTGAAAGGGCAGCTTCTCTCAGCCCCACCTTCCTCACAGGGTGTCTGTTGTGGGGGAGGAAGATAAAGGAGATTGTGAGCTGCTCTGAGACCCTGAGATTCAGAGTGAAGGGCGGGATATAAATCCAACATCATCTTCTTTCTTTAAACTAAAACTGCAATCCTGTGCATGTGTAGAGAATAGGTGCCACAATGCTCACTGTACTTCCGAGTAACCGTGGAGAGCAAGCCCAATGAGGAAAGGCTAAGGGACTTGGGGATATTCATTCTGGAGAAGAGGAGGTTGAGGTGGGAGACATGATTGCTCTTTTGAAGCATTAGAAGGGCTGCCACTTAGAGGAAGGCAGGGAGCTGTTCCTGCTGGCAGCAGAGGAGAGAATTGGCATAGGAAAAACTTTTTAATAGTAAGAGTTGTTCAACAGTGCAATTGACCCCCCTCACTGGCAGTCCTTAAGCAGCGGCTGGACAAACACTTGTCAAGTATGCTCTGGAAAAACCAGAACAGTAGTGCAACAGTTCAAAAACAGCTTATCAACAATTTGCCTTATGGTCCCTGTAGCTTGAAAGAGCTCTGCTCAGATACTGCTGTCAGAAGCATCGTATTTGAAAGCAAGGAAGCCTGCAGTTCCTTCCTTTCCACTCCTAAACCGGAGGTGATCCCGGCCGCTGTTTCTGCCAGATTAGTAGAATCCAACATTTCCTGTAATAAGCCCACATCCCTTCCAAAAAATGTGCTTTATTCAAGGTCCTGATCTCTCCTCCCCCCCATCCCCATGCTCTCTTCTTCCCTTCAGCTTGGACCATACCACAACAGTTTTGAAATATGAAACGCAACCAGGTCTTGGCCACATGAAAACGTGAAGCTGCCTTATACCCATCTCTCTAGTGCAGGGGTGGCCAAACTGTGACTCTTTCAAACATATTGTGTGGCTCTTGAAGCCCCACTAGAGAAGGCATTTGTCTCTTTAAACCATTACTTCAAGCCAAGCCAGCCAGTGGCTTGGAGAATGCATTTAAAATTCAAGTTGCTTTCTTTCCACCTCTCTCTCTCCCTCCCTGCCTATTTTCCTTCCTTCCTTCCTTCTCTCAGACATCTGACGTTTGTGTCTGGTGGCTCTCAGACATCTGACATTTATTCTATGTGGCTCTTATGTTAAGCAAGTTTGGCCACCCATGCCCTAGTGGGTCCCATTTAACCCCCTCCTTAAAACTGCAGGAACACCTGCAAGGAATTTTCCTCTGTGTGTTGTGCTTGGGGGCTGCATTGTGGTTGCACCCACCCACCCACGTCAGAATTCCAAAGGTGCTCAAAAAGGTTGGAGTGCCCTGCTGTCTCTCTGAAGGAGGCCCAGTTAGTGTTGTCAGGTTTGGATTGGGAAATACCTGGAGATTTGGGGGAAGGAGCCTGAGTTTGGGGAGAGGAGGAGCTTCAATGAGATATGACTCCAGAGCCTCATGCGTGGGGGGGGGGTGTGGAAGCAGCATGTGTGCCGACAGAGAGTGCTCTGAGTGCCGCCTCTGGCACCCGTGCCATAGGTTCGCCACCACTGCACTATACAGTCTAAGAAACAAAGAAGAGGGGGTTTTCCCCAATGTCAGCTCTGCACTTCATTCTTCTGACCAGGATACTGCAGTGAATATACATCTCTGCTGAGCAATCCACTACAGAAGAATCAATCTTTGCTATGGGAGTCTTTACAGCTAATTCAAAACCTATCAAGTGTAGAAAGATTAAAGGAAGAAGCACTAGCTGAAAAGAAGAGGGTGACAGCAGTAAAGCAGGAATGCAATATAAGAATTATTTAATAGGTGGAAGACTCCCAAAAGAGTGAAATGAATTGCTGGGTTACTAGGGAGGTGTAAAAGGATCTGTGATGAAACGTTTAGAAAATTGTAATGTTACACAACTCTCAAGAAGTTGATTTTATTTATATTTTTTCTCACCCTTGTGAGATTCATTACTCAGTGCATTGTAATTTCACAACATGCAGTAGCTCTTTTCAGAGAATCAAAAATCTGTGAACTCAGAGAGGGGGGCAGTATTGTACTCTCTGCCCTTGCTGATACAATTTATTGGGCCCCTAATTATGTACACAAATAGTGTGTGTATGAATGGTCAATGGGTTGGATCCAAAGCACTGCTAGCAGACATACTAAGCATACTAGGATTCCCACACATTCTCCAGCCAAAAACCATTGCATTCCCTGAAATTTTGCTCCTGGGTATCAGGAACAGCAAGCGAAACAAAGGAGGGATCTGCAGTTGAAGGAAGAAATAAATGAAAACTGCCCTCATCTCCCCCACAACAGAATTCCTATTCTGCCAGCTGAAATGCAAGTACATGAGTGGAACAGCATCTTTGGATCCAACACAACATTTGTAGGTTTCAGGGTGAGCTCTGGGTGTAATCCAACTCCTCCACCACACACAAACTGTACTCAGCTCTTCAAATGTCAGAAAAGGACTCGAGCAAACAGGATTCCAAAAAAGTGAGTTGCTCAAGGCCACCGATGCCAAGAGGAACTTGAACTTGGATTCTACACACTGGAATCCAGTATTCCAATGAATTTATCATGTTGATTAAATAGCATTCAGTCAATAAATTAGTCTTTACAAAAAGAAGTGAAGGAAGCAAGAAGTGCTTCAAAACCAAATATAGAAGGGAAAGAATATGTATTCAGAGGACTCTGCAGCATCAATTTTAAGGGATTAGTTTTTTTCCAGTTTTTTGCAACAAGAAATCATCATCATAGAACTGACACATACAGACTGCTCCACAAATTAAGTGGCTGTGATTCCATGTTTGCTATCACATACTCATTCAACATACAATTTCAGTTACTTCTGATGCATGTACATTTAAGATATACATATCTGGAAATACACAGTTGCTACATATACCATTTGCAGTTTTACAAATGATGGAAACTGTACTGTATATCTACATTACTTCAGCCTTCTCTCTGCCTATAGCCCCATCTCAGTGCCATGCTGTCTTCTAATATTTCTGGAAACGGCAGTTGTTGGAGTTACTTATATCTAAAGGGGTTTTTTTTCTGATGTAAGGCATAACTTTTTTCATTATTAACTGTTATTTATTGTTTATCCTATTTATTGTTCTGTTTTATTTTGCTGGGTTTTATGATGTAAGTCACTCTGAGTCCATTTCTGGAGTAGGGTGGGAGTATAAATTGAATAAATGAAATGAATTATGAATTTATAGAAGACTATGTCAGTCTTCCACTCTCAGTTTCAAATATTGTAGCAGCTGCAAGCATTCAGATATGCATGTGCTACAGTACAATGCTACAGTAATATCTGAAGTGAAAATAGCCAGGGAAAAAAATAGAAACTGGATGCCCATTGAAAACTTGGAATCGTTCCTATGCAAATTCCTTTTTACACATTACTGATACTGCACAAAAACCAGAAGCACAAGCTATTCACCCATCTAGGATGCAGTGAGCATGATAATGTCCAAAGCTGTTCTAACTGTATATGTTTTGGAATATAGTGAGAAGACAAAAAAGGCCAAGGGGGTGGTCCTTTACACAAAATATTAAATTCTGTCAAACTTCAACAGGGTTACTGTGAAAAGTCCAGATTTCCAATGGCCTCATGCAGGCCTCATTTTGGGCAGGTTCTCACAGGAGCAGAGCTTTGAAACTTCTGAATTTTATTGTGCTCTTTCATTCTTAACCCCACCCCGCCACCACCAAATACTTGCTTCTTGGCTCCAATGTTCAAACCCCCTGTGAGAATTTTGCTTCACTCTAAGATTTGACAAACTTTCTAATATTTTCCCTCACAAAACACAGGAAAATAACCACAACATATAAAGCAGGCAGATGGAAATTCTCATCATGTCACTGTGGCCACATAGGAGAAAGTAATTTTAAAAGCGTGATGGAAATAAGGTTTTTTTATGACAATTATAATTCAAGAAGCGTTTTAAGGTAGATGCTGAGGTGATATAATTTAATACACCAGGGATGACCAACGGTAGCTCTCCAGATGTTTTTGCCTACAACTCCCATCAGCCCCAGCCATTGGCCATGCTGGCTGGGGCTGATGGGAGTTGTAGGCAAAAAAACATCTGGAGAGCTACCATTGGCCACCCCTGTAATACACCTTCCGGTGATGTCAGGGGTGAGTGGCATATGCAAATGAGTTGTGCTAATATTATTATGCTCACTTTTCAGTTTGGGAATATTCTATTTTTGTATATATTTATCAATATTTTTTCCCAGTGGATTTTCTGAAGAATATAATTTTTCAAGATATTTTGCAAACTGCTTAGCTATTTGTTTCATAATGTATTTTTTATTGTTACATTCTATCATTAATATTCTATTTCTATTATTATGTTTTCTCAAGTTGCTTGCTAGTAACTTGGAACTCTGGTTACCAAATTCATAATATTTCTGTTTTAAATATAGCCATTTTTAAAGTTATGGAACCTATCTCTAGGACATCTAATGCCTTCCTTTTATTTAAAAAAGGTAGTTCCCTGTGCAAGCACCAGTTGTTTCTGACTCTGGGGTGACATTGCTTTCACAACGTTTTCACAGCAGACTTTTTATGGGGTGGTTTGCCATTGCCTTCCCCAGTCATCTACACTTTCCTCCCAGCAAGCTGGTTACTCATTTTACCGACCTCGGAAGGATGGAAGGCTGAGTCAACCTCGACCCGGCTACCTGAACCCAGCTTCCACCAGGATCGAACTCAGGTTGTGAGCAGAGTTTAGGACTGCAGTACTGCAGCTTTACCACTCTGTGCCCGGGGTCATATTCCTTTTATTTACCAAGTCCTTGTAAATCTTTTTTCATCCAGTTTTTTTAATGTTTTGCTTCTAATTCTCCCATTTCTGCCTGCAGTTTTAATTTTTCACTATGGAAATTCTTTAATCTAGTCATCTCTTGAATACATAGCCCTCCCTTAATGCTGGTTTTAATGCATCCCACACAGTTGTATTTTCTTTGAGAAAATTCCATATGCCCTCTTGTATTCTTTCTTTGGATTCTGATTTAGTTAATAGGATAGTGTTAAATCTCCATGTGTATGTAGCTAGCTGCTCTCTAAGAATATTCAAATCTAACCAGAATGGAAAGTGATGGTGCCAATTTCTGTTTTAACAATATTTTGTATTAAACTTGATGATGTCAAAACAAATCTATTCTGGAGTATGAATTGTGTCTATTTGAGTAAAATGTGTAATCCATTTTCTGTGGGTTATCCACTCTCCAAGCATCTACAAGTTATATTCTTGTAAGATTTTTGCCAATTTGTTTTCATCTATTTTTCTTTCTGTATTTTTCTTTCCACTTTTGTCCAGATAGTCTATATGAGTCTAATTTAAGTCTCCCCCTATTACCACTTCTCCCTCTAATTTCTCAAAAACATAATTTGCTTCTGATTAGGTGCATAAATAGAGGTTTTTCATTTGCATATTGCCCTTTAATAAAAAAAAATCTAGCAGCTTGGTGGATCTCTTACTAGGTTACTTTTCTGAAATGCGCAGGCCATTGAAAGGATAGTTGCTACTGCCCCCTCCTTGATTTACTATTTCTTGGTGCTGAATAGTGTTGCCCAAAATATCCATGTTTTAATAATATATCATGTTTTATACTATGATGCATCTCCTGAAACATTATAACATCAGGCTTTGAATCTCTTATATAATTTGCTAGCCATCTTCATTTGATAGGATTGCCCACCCCCGAAAAGTTCAGATTCCTGAGGAAACACAAAATATTGAAAACTAGTCAGATCAGACACATTTCAAAGTTGTTGCCACTGGCTATAACTGAGGAACATAACATTAGCATTTTTTTAATCTTTTAATATCCATCTATATTTCAAGAAACATTTATTCTTTATTTTACTAACAATATTTTTACCACCTTGAATTGTGCCTGGAAACAAACTGAAAGCCAGTGCAGATGAGTCAAAACTAGAGTGATTTGGTTCTTTTGACCAGTCTGTGCCAACTGAAGTTTCTGAACACTTTTTAAGGCAGCATTGCAATAACCTAATGTAGATGTAAATAGCTTCTGTCAGGGCAAAATGCAAAGATAGTAACATGAACAGTGATACTCAGGTTCATACAACCTATGATGGATCACATTTGAGTATTCCTTGTGTATAATACAAAAGCTCATATCAAAAGCACAAGTTTCATAGATCTGATCAAATATTCTTTTGAGACAGTACAAATATGAACAAAACTAGCTTCAACAATAAACTGTACTCAGTCCTGGATCTGGGAACACATCTGGGTTAGCACTTATAGTTTAGAAGCCTCAGACATCTCCTATCTTCAGTTCCACATTTCCCCTATACTCCTACAGTCCAGAAACTGGAATGACAGGTTTATGACAAACTTTGGTTGAGATGAAAGTGTATTTTCATTCTTTTTGAATGGCTTCTCACCTAAAATGCAAGTTGCAGCTAACTTCTGGCAATCCCAGTAAGAGGCTTTCAAGATAAGTGAGAACCAGAGATGGTTTGCCATTGCCTTCCTCAGCAAAACCTTTCTTGGTGGTTTCCCTTCCCAAGTACCAATCCAGCTTAGCTTCCAAGAACTGATGAAATCAGGCTGTAAAATGCTGCCTTCCCTCCCTCTCACTTAAAAAACCACATGGGAAACTCTGGACACTATATTAAATCCAGATTTGAATATGTTTACTTATCCTACTCACTAAAGACAAGACAAATAGTAAATGCAAAATTTGACCTAGCAATTAATCACAAATGTCAATGGCTTGTGCAAAATGGAATTTATTATAAAATTTACCTAAGCTTTGATTACTGGGCTATGAAATATACTTACAATACTCTGTCAGGTAGTTCAATATAGCTTCCATGAAAATCAGTGGGAGCTATGTGCTCATATCAATCATTTAATCCATTCCTTGCAGCTTTCCTTATTAGTATTCCAGTTTTAGAATTGCATCATATTTTGTGCTGTGTTACTGATATTTGATTTTTATGACAACAGCAGTAAAGCAAATTACCAGTTAGCATCTGAACATTTACTGCGTGACCCATATAGCACGATAGCTTTTCATTATAAATGGGCACTGTATTTATGCAGCTGAGTTGACAATGAAACAAGTCAGTTGGAACAACTTAAAAAGAAAAAAAAGACTGTTTATAATGATGAAATGGCATAAACTGTAACACTACCTAGGCAAACCTTACCATCTGGGAACAAACTGAAGAGAGAGAAGAGACTTGAAAACTAAACTGATTAATTTCTTATATCATGGGAAAATATATAATGGGGGAAACCCTAAAGACATGATGTCAAAGGATGTCACTTACAGACAGGGCTTTGTTTGTAGCATGAACTTATTTGCATATTAGGCCACACACCCCTGAGCTAGCCAATTGTCCAAGAGCTTACAGGGCTCTTAGTACAGGGCCTACTGTAAACTCTTGGAAAATTGGCTACATTAGGGGTGTGTGGCCTAATATGCAAAGGAGTTCTTGCTACAAAAAAAGCCCTGCTTATAGAAACTGATGTATAACAGTAGTTAGGATTTTTTTGGTAATGCAGCTGGAGATATTGCACTGATGAGATATGCACTGATGATGCATATCTAATCACTTAATCTGGCTCCATCCCTTAGCCAATGACTCAAAATAGCCTAATAAATTTAAGTAAGAGAATAAATGCTATAACACTTCTGACTAAACTTCAACAGCCTAAGTGCTGCTTTACCACTAGCCACATACAACCATTCCTTTCCCAACCATATCCAGAAGACACCTGTCACATCAACCTTCCTGCTGATAAGCTGCATAGTTTTTGAGTTGATGAGAAAATTCTCACACACAAAGTCCTTACATATTATGCTCAAAAATACAGATTGCTATAACTTATATATAGTTACTGAAAACAAGACACTGTACAACAGAAACAATGAAAATAAGATGTAAAATGTATTTATTTATTTGATTTGATTTATATCCCACCTCCCCGCCGAAGCTGGATGTGGAAAATAAAGTCTTTTCTCCAACAGTGAAAGATGGTAGCCTTGTTTGGGTTATGCCTCCTCTTGCTCCATGGGCAGTGCATATGCAATTATTTTCCAAAGGTTTCCACTATCCTGAGATAGCTCTATGGATGGATGGGCTTCCACAGCGCTGGCTTTATTTAAAACACAGTAAAAACCACTGGCTTTTTAAAAATCCCCAGCTTCCATCTCTTGCTCAGTAATGTCTACAGCATTTCCCTGATCCAGCAAGGTAGTAATTTTCTCAAAAAAAGAGATCAGGTTAGTCTGACACGACTTGTTCTTGAGAAACCCATGCTGGCTCTTAGTAATCACAGCCATCTTTTCTAAATGTTCCAGGACTGACTCTTTAATAATTAGTTCTAAAATTTTTCCAGGTATAGATGCCAAGCTGATGGGTTGATAGTTATCCGTATCCTCCTTTTCCCCCTTCTTGAAGATGGGGCAACATTTGCCTGCCTCCAGTCTTGCGGCACTTCATCTATTCTCCAAGAATTCTCAAAAATAATGGCCAAATCACAAATTACATCCAAATTCATTTAATACCTTTGGATGCAGTTCATCTGGCCCCAAGGACTTTGTTTCATTTAAAGAAACTAAGGTGTCTACGTACTACCCCTATGCTGATCCTAGGTTGCACCTCCCTTCTCTCATTATATGTTCTGTTTTTACCATGTTGAACACTGTTTCCTTCAGAAGAGAAGACTCAGGAAAAGTTGGAATTGAGCAGTTCTGCCATTTCATCACCTGTTACCAGGTTTTTGTTTTTTTTTTTGGGGGGGGGGGGTTAGCAGGAACTCCTTTGCAGGGCCACACACCCCTGATGTAGCCAATCCTCCTGAAACTTACAGTAGGGCCTGTACTAAGACCCCTATAAGCTCTTGGAGGATTGGCTACATCGGGGCAGAGGAGTGTCCTAATATGTAAAGGAGTTCCTGCTACAAAAAAACCCCTGCCCGTTACAATTTCACTTTCCTGTCCCTGCAATGAACCTACCATGTCCTTGTTCTTTTTCTTACTTTGAACATAACAAAATAACCCTTTTGTTGTTTTTAATGTCTTTTACTAGCCTAAGTTCATACTGAGCTTTAACTTTCCTAACTCTTTCTTTACAAGCTCTGGTTATATGTTTATATTCATTCTTAGTTATAAGGCCCTCCTTCCATTGCCTAAATGAGTCTTTTTTATTTTTCTTTAGAGAGCTGTTTATGGAGCCAGTTTGGCTTCTTTAGGCTCCTCCCATTTTGCTTTTAAGAAACTCCCTCTTGAACTCCCTTCTTCAGTATTTCTGACCATGGGATTTTACCCAGCATCACTCTAAGGCTGCAATCACACACACACACACAATAATGCACTTTTGATCCGCTTTCAATGCACTTTCCAATTGGATTTTGCCAATCCACACAGTAAAATCCAGTTGGAAAATGCACTGAAAGTGGATTGAAAGTGGCTTATTTAGTGTGTGTGATCACAGCCTAAGTTTATCAAAGCTTCTTCGTCGTCGTCTTCTTCTTCTCCTTCTCCTTCTTCCCTTGGCACCAATGCATTTACTACTGGAACAATACACAACTCATGCCTGGGTCAAGAAAGGCAGCCATCTTTCCCTGAATCATTTGGATCAAGGGAATGACAAGACCCAGGCTTGCTATGTCAGAAGAAAGAGCTGTCTGGGAGACTGTCAGTCATTGCTCATTGCTGAACTGTCTCTACCCTCATGCAGTGTTGACCTCTGTGGTCAACTTGATCAGTGTGTTCTGTTTTATCGGCCAGTCTTTATTATGGCCTACAAGCCATTCAGAAGCATAATAAAACAGATAAAAACACCAATAATAAATTAGTCATCTATATAAAATGTGAGTAAATTACACACTGGATGTTATCTTGGCCCATATTTTCACTGCAGAACACAGAAAATTCACCACAGATGCTGTATTTCTTTGGTTAGCCCCTACCAATAAGAGTTTGAGAATCTTCTGCTCAGATAACATTTTTTAATCAACTAACATAGTTTCCAGTAAATCCAAGTGTGATACCTACAGTGAAAAAACATGTGAACCAATATCTTAATCAGGTTAACAGAGCAAGGATAAAATGTACAATTAGATGGATTTTTTTATCTATATCTTCCTGACAAGACTGCAGATAGTAGCATTTTAAATCTAGCCAGTGTAAATGCATGAAAATGTTAATATAGACAGGTAATGTGCATATTGATGTGGGATCATTGGAGCTAAGTTAAATAGTCGGGGAGAGCATACACTGTAAGCTTTATCCAATTTTTCTTGGAAATCAATATTCTCTATATGGTCATTAATTGTTAACTAGCTTTACTTAATCTGATAGATTTAAAAGGAGGTTGGGAGCAGTCAATTTCTCAACTATTATGTTGAAAAATTCAGAATATAAGAATCTGTTGTTAGGCTGCAAAGAAAATCATTCTGATCACTGATGAACAAAAGTCAGATTCTAAATCTAAAAGCTGCTAGCCAGACCAAATGATGTAAAACCAATTTCTAATTTAAGAACTATAGATGGTGTGCAACCTAGGAACCATAACTATTCTTTTTTAAATTTTGAATTGAATTAATTCCATTTGCTGGGAGGGCGGGATAGAAATTTAAAGTAATAAATAAATAATAAATTCAACAGAGGTAGTAGCCACTTGTACCCAAACTGGAACTGCATATAGAAGGTGATTAGTAATCTTAGTGATAAATAACTGAAGTGCTGTACATCCAGATGTCAGATGTGAAGTGCACAGATCTCCCATGACAGCGGGACAACTGTGCCTCACTTAGTCCCTGGCAGCCCTATACAAGGAGAGCACCACAGTACTGCTCAATGAAGTGCAAAAAGGGATTGTGTGCCAGGCACAGGTATCCTGAAGTTGCCTGAAAAAGCTGACATCCTCTACAATGGCTGTCTGGAACTACCATCTCACCAATAAGGCCAGTGACCTTTTTACCTACCTGCTGCTGTCCCCCATTTGGCAGGCTAGTGCAAACGTCATCAAACATCTCTATCAGAGATGCTTGGCATCCCTTCCCTACAGAAGACCTGGAGGGCAGAGCACTAGATGTGGCTGTAGAATAACTCCCCTCTTGGCTGACTGGCAGCTGCATGACTACCCATCAGCCTTTCTCTCTCCCCCAAAGAAGCACCACCTAGTTTCTGACGCTGTTAGTCAAGAGATGACCCAGGTCTTTCCCTTGACTGCTTCAGGTCCCACACAGCTAGCACTGTGCAAAATGGGGATCATCCATTCTCTGAAGTGCTTCCAGACTGCAGAGTTACACAGGCATCCACATTGACTAGCAGCTGCAGGCACTAGGGATGTGCATTCGGTTCGGCCAAACCGTATATACAGCCGAATCAACACTGATTTGGCTGTATTCGGAATTGGCCGTAGCCGATTCCCATTGCTGCCTATTATGCGGCAGCCGAATACGGCTCGCCGTATACTGCCGAATAGCTATTCAGAAGTATACGGCTGTCAATGGAAAAGGCGGGAAAGTAGCTTCTGCAGCCTCAGTGGAGCTGCTTGCCTACTTTCCCGCCTTTAGTGGCCTCTTCCTGCCTCTCCCATAGCCTCCCTGGGATCAGGGAGGGGGGGAGGGGGAAGAGGAGCCCCAGCAGCCAATCCAAAGCATGCATTTGCAAAATGCATTGCAAATGCATGCTTTGCAGAGCTGTTGTGTAGCTGATGGCCCAGCCATCAGCTACATTGTTGTTATTTTGATCTTTTGCTTACTTGGGTATCCAAGTAAGCACTGTTGTCTGGCCAATCAGAGAGCAGTGCTATTTTTTGAAATTGCTCCTGTAGGGCCAGAGAACCTTTTTAAGGAGTCTTCCTGCTGGACTCCTCCACTGCTGTGTTGGTGTATGTGGGTTGGTGTGAGAGAGATTGTGCTGCTGCTGGTGGCTGGCCCTTGGCTTCAGCTGCTGCCTGCTGCTCTCTCACTCAGCCTTACCAGACCTCCCTGGACTCAGAGAAGACAAGGTAAGACAGTTTTGGGGTTCTTGTTTTAGTTTTTGTTGGTAAAAGGACTAGAGTCCCTTTACTTGTCCAGATTTGGGTGGGTGAGTACTGGGTGAGTAGCCTATTTGGGGTTGGGGTTAGGTTCTGTTGGGGGTGGGGGCCTGTGGTGGGGAGTTTTTGCTAATTTGCCCATATCTTAATTTAGTGAGAGGACTTTTAAAAGTGCAGTGTCCTTTTACTTCTCCTGATTTGGGTGGCTTGGATTTCTTGGGGTTAGGGTGAAGGGGTTTTTTTTTTGGGGGGGGGGAAGTTCCTGTATTGTTAAAAGTTGAGTTTTTTACTGTTTCAGTGTTTGATTTGTTGCTGCTGTGTTGTGTTGCTGCTGTGTTACTTTTCTCTTCAGGTTATTGGGGGGGGTGCTGTTTGGCCTAATTTTCATTGTTTAAAAGGCCACCTTTGTCCCCCTTTTCCTGGTTCTGGTTTTAGGGGTGGGGGTGTTGTTGTTGACTGATTTGGCCTGAGTTTTCTTATTGGTGAAAGGCCACTTTTTAAACACTTGAGTTGCTTTGGTTGGCCTTTTTTTTCTGTTGTCACTTTTCCTGGTTTGGGGGTGGGGGGGTGTTGTTGACTGATTTGGCCTAAGTTTTCTTATTGGTGAAAGGCCACTGTTTAAACACTTGAGTTGCTTGGCCTTTTGTGATTCTGCTGGTTTTGTTTTGGTTTTTTTAAATTACCTCTGGTTGGTGTGGGGATTGGCGAGGGTGTGTGTGGGCTGTGTGGGCTGGGTCACTTTCTTGTTTTTATAGAGTAGATTGTGTGTTCTGTGGCAGGGAAGCTGGCACCTGGGTGAGGGGCCCAGAGCCAGCAAGCTTGTTGTGGTTGGCCAGCTTTCCCCGTGTTGTTTGGGGCAGGGCTGGAGAGCTGGCATCTGTAGATTGTGTGTTCCGTGGCAGGGAAGCTGGCACCTGGGTGAGAGACCCAGAACCAGCAGGCTTGTTGTGGTTGGCCAGCTCTCCCCGTGTTGTTTGGGGCAGGGCTGGAGAGCTGGCATCTGGGTTTGCTGCAGCCAGGTCTGCCTCAACCCCCCTGCCCCCCAGTAGCCTCTAATTATGCCCTATGTTGCCATTGATGTCAATGGCCCATAGGGTATAATGATGGAATAGGGGCACCCTCTTTGGGTGCCCCTGGAATGGGATCCCCTGGCCCAATCTTTTTGGGACTTGGGGGGGTTGGAGGGGAGAGTCCCCTGCAGGTCCCCTGCAAATTTGGGGGCTCTCCCTCAAACCTTCTCCCCTCCAGGTGGCTTCAAATATACCCTATTTGCCATTGATTTCAATGGCCCATAGGGTATAATAGGACCGTATATTCGGAAATAGCCGCGTATCTACGGTATATGCGGCTATTCCGAATACGGTATTCAGTAGTATACGGGGATTCCGAATTTTTTTCCCCGTATACTTCCGAATCCGTGTAATACCGATTTTTTTTTTTTTTGCACATCCCTAGCAGGCACCACTGGAGCTGTTTCATGTGTCTGGGAGAGCACAAAGAGATGCCCAAGGGAAAAGGGGTTGAGGTGGCAAGATTTTGGGATGGCGTGTCTCCTTGGAAGGCCTGCTGGGCTCTGGAGGAAGCAGAGAAGTGGAGCTCGATCTCTCCTCTAGTTTCTCCAAAAGCCTCTGGATTCTGGGAATGAGCTACAGAGCTAGAACACTCTCATCCCCCAAGCTCACCACAAAAGACTGCTCAATCTGTTCCTCCACCTTCTGCTGCTGAGTCACAACAGCTGAAGGAGTGGCAGCCTGAGCAGCAAACCTCTGCCCAGTGCCAGCAGCTACAAGCATCTCTACAGGCAGTGCTCCAGCAGCCACCTCAATGCAGAGGGCCTTGCAAGCCAGAAGACAGGGTGGTGGAAAGGGGCTGTGGGGCAGGTCTCCACAGAGGTGGGGGTGGGGAGCTGAAACTTTCCTCCATCTTGCCATCCTGCTACTCTTCTGCTTAGCCTTTCCTCTCAGGGTCTTGCTGAAGTCCGCTTCTGTCACTCATTCTGTCCCCCTGGATTCTGACTACTTCACCAAAGTAAGATAGCTGCAGTATAATCTACCTGACTCACTAACCTGCTTGCCTTTTTTCAAACTTTCTGCACAACCTAAATGTATGTTTTATAAACTAAAATTAACATTGCTTCAATTGAATGCTGTGGAAAACTGGTACTGACTTTTTAGCCTAAATGATAGCTAATGTTTTTGTCACTATCCTGAAGATGGAATTATGGACTTGTTTTAAAGCAAGATCCTCTTCATTCAGGCTGCTGCTGGAGTGCTTCCCACAGAGGTGCCTGTAGGTGTTGACATTATGCAAGGGTCTACTGCTCAGGCTGTCACCTTGTAGTTTTCCAAGTTTTCAGAAGGGAGCTGCTTAATCTTTAGGGACAGGGGGAATCAGCTTTGCTTGTAGATCTGGTAGGAAACATAGTTTTCTACCTGGCCTACAAAAAAAGCCTATTCTCCACCACCACCACCACCCCAAAAAATTAAGCAGTTTTTTTCTGAAAACCTGAAAGATTAAAAGATCAGCCTAAAATACTATTCTTTCAACCCCCTGGCTTCAATTGCTTTGAAGCTCAGAGTGACATCAGCCTAATAAGGTTTAAAAACTTAATATATGCTCCAATTATTGTTTGAAAAACCACCTGGATGCTTCTTAATTACCTATCAGAAGTCTTTTAAGGGAGGAATTTTGACCCCTGTGCTGAAAATTATTTTGTGCTTTTTAACATACCTAAGCCCTCACCTACAGTTAGAAGTTATTAAAATCTAACAAGAAATATCCCTTAGAACAACTGAATTGTTCAAAACCAATGGAAACACCCAAAAACTCCACTGAACCACTCCCCCAAGAAACACAACACAGTAAGTAAAACCGGAACAGTGAAACCAGAAAGGATAAACATTTTAAAACCAGCTAAACCTGGAACCCCTTCCCCTAAGAATTAACCCTTTAAAAATTAAAGTGCAAAAAGGCCAATACAGACTCTAAGAGCAATAGAACAGCACACAAGCTTTCTAGAACTAAAAATACCAGAAACCAAAGAAATTATCTTTTTAAAAAACTAGGAAGCAAGCAAAGGTTCCTCACCAAAACATGCCAGGCAAAAAAAGAATGCTACACTTAAACACACACACCAAAAACCAACGCCAAAGAAAGCTAGCTTTTAGAAGAACCAGAACACAACCAAAATTCACACAAACACACACACACCACCACCACCCCAACCCAAACATAACCATGACACTGCAAGGCAACCCAATTTAGCAAAAACCAAAGGCTAGTCAATCCTTTTCCACCACCCCCAGCCCACCAGCGTCCCCACAAACCCAAATAAAAACTAGGTAAACTTGAGATATTTTAAAACTGATATTCAAATCAGCTGACAGACTTCTTCAGGCAGGCAGGCAGAAATTCTAGAGTCCTCTGAGGCAGCCGCAGACCCAAGCAGCAGAAGCACACTCCAGAGATCTCTCACTGTAATGGAGTCAAGCTGCAACCAGGGCCTGCCCATGGTCAGAAAGAATTTGAAACAAAACTAGTCTATGAGAGAATCACCATGACTGGACTGACAGTAAGGTCTTCTCCTAACATGCAATCACAATGGCTGCCTCCTTCCCTCCTCCCTCCTGTTGCCAGCAAACCTGCAAATGAAAAAAGAATTTTGAAGCTTAAAAACTTCCTGCTCCAGAATATACCCAATATCATATTCTGAATATACCCAAACATCATATTCCCAGTATTACCCGAGATTTTCTAATGAGTATCCAGATCCTAAATATATCCCCAAAGTAGCAATAAGGTATTTTGGGGACATATTTTTGGATTGAATGTATTTGATTGCACATCCCTAATGAAAAGCTGTACAGACAGTCCCCAAATTCACCTAAAATTTCTAACCAACTGTTTCATCTCCAGATTGTGAGTAACAGTGCTCTATTGTTCTCAGTGCTGACCATACACATTATTCTCTGTGCATCTGTAACTGCTATAAATCATGTAAATATCCAACCTCATTCCAGAAAACCAACTCTGGTTTGGTTTCTGGGCCAAACTTTTTTTGCACATATACAGTCTGAAGGAAGCTTTTTAAGTTGCAGTTTTTATGTCTTAATTGTCAGAACAGCACAGCAGGCCAAGAGTCAAGGAAGCTCTTAAATCAGGAGTGTCAAACATGCGGCCCAAGGGCTGAATCAGGCCCTCAAAGGGTTTCTATCAGGCTCCTCAGCAACTAGCTGTCATCTGCTTCCGTCTCCCCTCTCTTGCTTCCTTCTGTATCACAGCTTGCTTTGCAAGGCTTGCTCAATCACACAGGAGCCACAGAGCAAAGTCTCTATTTTCTCCATTGGCTGAGGTACCTCCCCGTCCTGGTCCCCTGGGGAAGGAAGGAAAGAGCCAGAGTTTCCTTTGCTCAGCTCCCTGGATCCCATGGGAGAGATACAAGGAAAGCACCTTTAAGACCGAGTGCTAATGTTTTAAGCATGTTTTATTTTAAGCTTTTTTAAAATTGTGTTTGTCTGTGTCCTTTATGAAGTTTATATCTCTATCACCTAATCTTAAATAGCTACAGATACGGCCCAGCCTGACATGGCTTGGCCAAACAAGGTCTCATTTATGTCAAATCCGACCCACATAACAAATGAGTTCGACACCCCTGTCTTAAATGGACAGGAATATCCACTACTGGGCCCTGTAAACTTCTTGAGATTGCTGGTCTTTGTTATAAATTACAATAAAGGACTATGGTAAACCAGTACAAAAACACTACCATCAATATTAAATAAAGGCATTGTACTCACCACATTACTCACCACTGTGTATATTATTTAATGTATGATGTATGCCCAATTTACACTCCTGCATAATCTATAACACAACACACTTTTCATAACATCTCAAGAAAAATTAAAGTTAAAGCATCCAATGAACTAACCAAATACACTCCTAAAACAAACTATCCACAACAAGGACTCTTTCTAAGTCCTCTTTGTTACAAAGCAAAAAGCTTGTTTCTCTGCTACAACTCTGTTATGTGGATGTCCTTGCATGGGAACATTATGTCCCCCCCCCCCCCCACAACCAGGACTTGAGCCTCTATCCCAAAGAACCAATGGGCTGTCCATGAACACTTAATATCCACTCACCTATGTAGATAGCAACATGGTGGTCAGTCTCATATTTCTTGTTGCCCCATCTGTTTGCAAGCTGTCTGTGGGAACTAAGACTTTGTGTACAAGGAGACCTGAAGTATGTGGCTATAAAGATCAGTAGCAGGCTTCTTGCTCACAGCACCACAGGTGCCTTCAGAGAGTCCATGATAGCGTTATTGTGCTGTCCATGTGCTTTGTGTGTGTCCTGGATAATGTGAGGCGGTCACTCACTCATCACTAGGCATTGACTAGTGCCTTCAGTGCATAAATACCTGAGTTGTGGAGATTTGGTTGGGGGAATCTGGGTTCCAACCTTGGATGGGGCACCATTAGCCCGTTAATCCAGGGTCTGGAGTTTTGGTGTGACACTGGATACCTCCTTATCAATGGAGACCCAAGTCACAGCAGTTGGCAAATCAGCCTTTCTTCATCTTTGGCAGGCTCAGCAGCTAGTTCCCTTCCACCCCATGACTTAGCTACAGGGCCTGTAAGACAGAGCTCTTCCACCAGGCTTTCAGTTGAGGCAGTGGATGTCTGATATGATTGTCCCCTCCTATTCCAAACCTACTTGAAGCTGCCAAAATATTACATTATTCATGTAAATTTACTGGAAAGTTATTGAGCAAATCCAAGGAGGAAACTGCCATCTTGCTGTTTTATCTGCTTTCTCTAATGTAAGTTATTAATTGCTGAAACTTTATGAATTTTAGTGATTAGTGTATGTTATATTTTATGTTGTAACCTGCCCTGAGCCTGCCTTGGTGGAATGGGTGGAATAGAAATCCCAATAATAAAAAAATAAAATAATATGTAATTGGTGAGTTGCTGCACTTGTACAACTGTCTATTGATAACTGCTCTGTTGGCTCTTGTGTCTACTGGCATTGTTTTGCTTCCTCCTTTGCTCATGGGAATGCAAAGAACTGTGAACATAATATACCATTATACTACCATTATACCAAAATAATAAATGTTAGAGAAATGTGGTTTTCAAATCGTGCACTTACAAAAAAGTGTAGCAAATGTTTGCTTAAATTATAATTGAAACTTTTTTTTACAGCTTCTTATGAAAGCTACACTAAATTTGGATTAGGACTTTAATGTCACCTACATTTCTTTTTTTTGTTTTTTGTTTTAATGCTTTAAAAGGTAAAGGTAGTCCCCTGTGCAAGCACCAGTCGTTTCTGACTCTGGGGTGATTACCTTCAAACAATAATAGACAAAGAAAACTGTTATGTTGTTGAAGGCAACTGTTATGTTAAAAGAAAAAAACTCACCCTTGTGTTGATAGAAGATATTATTAATTCCCATGATTAATTACATTGATAAGTTTCATCATATTAGAGCATATCTTTTCTTACACATATGAGCTTAGAACAAAACACAAAATATTGCAAGAAAAGAGCAAAGTATTAGTTTCAATCCCTGCATGTCAGCCCTACATTGCAGGTGCTAAATTTTGAGGATCTGAGTCATCCATCATTCCTGATCTTGTAAATATATGAACAGGGTAGGCAAGAGCTTCATCTGTCTCTGGTTCACCTGCATGGAGATCTAAAGCATGTGGAACAATAGTTATGTTACTCCTAATAGTAAAAATAATATCTTAGCAATTTTTTCTGTAAGAATGAGAAAATGTAAAAAAAGATAAACACAATATCACACAGCTGTCTGTCTCCAGGAAAGGTCACTAAATGATTTGTTCATAAATGATTTGGAGTTGTGAGTAAGCAGTGAAGTAGCTAAGTTTGTGAATGACACCAAATTGTTCAGGGTGGTGAGAACCAGAGAAGATTGTGAGGCACTCCAAAGGGATCTGTGGAGGCTGGGCAAGTGGGCATCAACATGGCAAATGAAGTTCAACGTGGCCAAGTAATGCACATTGGGGCCAAAAATCATAACTATAAATACAAGTTGATGGGATGTGAACTGGAGAAGACTGACCAAGAGAGAGATGTTAGGGTCATGGTAGATAACTCACTGAAAATGTTGAGACAGTGTGCAACTGCAATAAAAAAAAATGCTATGCTGGGAATTATTAGGAAGGGAATTGAAAACAAATCAGCCAGTATCATAATGCCCCTGTATAAATCAATGGTACAGCCTCATTTGGAGTACTGTGTACAATTCTGGTCACCGCACCTCAAAAAAAGATATTATAACTTTGGAAAAAGTGCAGAAAAGGGCAACTAGAATTATTAAAGGGTTGAAACACTTTCCCTATGAATAAAGGTTAAAACTCTTGGGACTCTTTAGCTTGGAGAAGCGTCAGCTGAGGATGACATGATAGAGGTTTACAAGATTATGCATGGGATAGAAAAGGTAGAGAAAGAAGTACTTTTCTCCCTTTCCTCACAATACAAGAACTCGTGGGCACTCAATGAAAATGCTGAACAGTCGGGTTAGAACAGATAAAAGGAAGTACTTCTTCACCCAAAGAGTGATTAACACATAGCATTCACTGCCACAGGAGGTAGTGGCGGCTACAAGCATAGCCAGCTTCAAGAGGGGATTGGAAAAAATATAAAGCAGAGGTCCATCAGTGGCTATTTGCCACAGTGTATTGTTGGAATTCTCTGTCTGTGGCAAGTGATGCTCTGTATTCTTGGTGCTTGGGAGGGGCACAGGATGAGAGCTTCTAGTGTCCTGGCCCCACTGATGGACCTCCTGATGACACCTGGGGGTTTTTTGGCCACTGTGTGACACAGAGTGTTGGACTGGATGGGCCATTTGCCTGATCCAACATGGCCTCTCTCTGTGTGTGGGAAGCCTGTTGTAAGTATCTGCCTTTAACAGCTTTTCCAGAGTTATGGCAAAGTGTCAGATATCTCAAGCTTTATTTTTTAGAAGAGAACATACTTCTCTTTAACATATCTAGAAATCTTGCCTTTTAGGATGCTCCAAGCCAAATTATATATTATTGGAAGATGTATATGTTGAGGGAGGTAGAGGCTATGTAGGGGGGGGCAGAGGTTGCAGGAAAAAGGAAAAAACAAAGTTAGATCATATGTCATTTTAAAAACTTGAGTCAGATTCTTTAATATCAAAAGGTTCCACTGGACTCATGCTATGTTCAGTTTAATAGAAATCATCCAGTCAGGATGTGCTGATATATCTATTTAGCAAAGGATGGAAAGTGTTAAGACAGGTGATCATAGGCAGTAATGCACAGGAACATAATGCAAATGAAGTATCTGTAAATTACCAGAACATTAATTTTAGGGACACAGGTTAAACTTGTTGACCAATCATACCTAGATGTAGTCTGGTAGGGAAGCAGCTTCCAACAACTTTAACACTTTTATAATGAGCTAAAAATATCAGACACGGGAAATTCCAGTTTTGCACATTTCTGAACAAGTTGCCTGGGAATTAATGGGAGAAATCTTTTTTGGTAGCCTGAACTTTGGAACTACTAGCTCAATAAAATGGAACAAACATGTCTACAGAAAAAGTTCACTATTCATGACAACTACTCCTCTACCTCTTCCTCAGGTTCAGCCAAAGAGTTTGGCACTGTTGAGACATTTCCAGAAGCCCAGAAAAATTAATTTGTTCTACAGTGAAGATAAAGAGTAAAACCATTTAAAAAAATAGATGAAACTGCTTATCAGAAAACTTGGGGAATAATTACAGCAACCTTTCCTCCTCCCTGCTCACTAAGCTGTGAAGGACTGTTTTGTGGATGGAATGAAGAAACACTGACATAAGCATTTGGGGGTCATCTCACAGACTTTCTGGCTTTCCATCTGTTCACCTGCCCTTCCGTCCCTCCCACAGTGTTTCTCCATAGTATTTGGGTTGTTAAGATTCTTTCATGCTGTGAGAGCTGAGGGGACCATATGGCCCTAACTATCTGGCTTAGCATTTTGACAAGCTGCCATATTTGGAATAGAATCTGTCTTAACACTGTAATGCTCCAATAACCCTTTCATCTTGTTTTCAGAAACATGGTGTTAAAATTCATAATACATAAGTCAGTGTGTTACATTCAGGAAAGATAACCTTTAAGTAACCCCCCTTTTCAATGCTATATTCATACTCTGCATATAAATAGAATGCCATCTATATTCCCATTGTGTTTGCCAGGGTAGATTGATGATTGCTCATATTGTTTTGTCTACTTTTTTAATTTCATGAAAGGTCTACTTGCATGAGGAGCAGATTATGTTCACTTCCATGATACTTTAGGTATGTCTCGCCAAACAGGCCAAACGTAATAGAAGAATGGGTCCTTTGAAACTCATGCTAAATGATTAAATTTTCACTGACAAACCACCCAATATGATCTATACCTAGCAGAAAGATTTAAGGAGTAGTATGAGAAAGTGATGACTGCCTCTGCAGACCTCTATTTGCACTTCATCGAAAGTCTTGTGTACAAGGGAGACCACAGAACTCGTCATTTTATCCTTTTATTAAAGGGCCTTGTATCAAAGCAGTTCCTGCCTTACTGTAATTGTTGCCACAATGCTTCAACTCCAGCCATGTTTGTTTCTAGTCAGACAGGTTGCACCAGTTTGGTGTAGTGGTTAAGTGTGCGGACTCTTATCTGGAGAACCAGGTTTGATTCCCCACTCCTCCACTTGCCTTGGGTCAGCCATAGCTCTGGCAGAGATTGTCCTTGAAAGAGCAGCTGCTGTGAGAGCCCTCTCCAGCCCCACCCACCTCACAGGGTGTCTGTTGTGGGGGAGGAAGGTAAAGGAAATTGTGAGCCACTCTGAGACTCTTTGAAGTGGAGGGTGGGATATAAATCCAATATCATCATCTTCTTCATGGAGGCATCTCACAGTCCCCACAGGATCACATCCTTCTTTTGAATTTTAATGCAGTGGCCAGAATCTGCTGCCTTAAATCTTTGTATGGTAAAGGTGGAATGATCAGTCTGTTTTGAAAAGGAACTCATAGATATTACCTAAAAATACGTTACAATTTCTTAGGATAACCAATAGAATTTTAAATTCAGTTAGTTTTTACCTTATAAATCTAAATATATGATAATTGTCTTTCTGAGTGATAACCAAGGTCAGTGAAGGGTGTTCATCTAGATCACTCTTGGCATTCATATGCAAAGCATGAAAATGACAGCCTCTACTATTGTCCCCCCAGTGCCTGGTATTCAGAGAAACATGGTACATCTGAGCATGGGGGTTCCATTTAGCTATCATAGCTAACAGCTGTTGATAAACCTATCAAAAAAGCTGTGGTTTTTTAAAAAAACCCGTTGAATCTAGTAGCTGTTATCAAATCTTCACTGGATGATCCTGTGTTCTAATATTACAAAAGGATAAAGATGTCTTTCTACCCTCTGTCTCTAAACTTTAATACTTTTATAAGTACCTTCTCTGCCGCAAACTGTTTTTCCCCTTGTACCATGCATATCATCTCCCTGAATCTTATACTGTTAAACAAAGGAAGTAGCAACCTGATTGCACTGAAGAAGCCAACTCCCAAACTCTAACATTTCAAGGAAACAAAGTCTTCTAGGCAAAGAGAATTCCGCAACCTATGCTCAGGTAAGGACTATATACAGAATCCAGTTTAAAGGGAAGCAATCTCTATTTATCAATATATTGACAAGACAACATAAACCTATGAAACATTTCTAGTTTTGAGATAAATCATGAAAACAATAATGAATCCTTGACAACATTAGTTGTTGGAACTTGTGCAGGAGTATGGAGCAGATGTATATATTTTATTGTGTTCCCCCATCATAAACATAAATTGAAGGAAGTTCTTCAAGGGTACATCTAATTGAAATTGCATTATGGCAAATTAAAACTGAGGAAAATGACTTCAGATAATTACAGTCTCCATACCACATAAACCAGATAATTCATAATTCAGATGGTGAAATATTGCACTTGGTTGAGCTTCAAAAACAACAATTCTATGAAAATAAATTAGAGTTAAAATGCCAGTTAATATTTTTCTCAGATTAATTCAGTTTGATATTACAGTGGGCTGGTAATATACCATCAGTCTGAAAAAGAACTGTAAAATAATTATTTTATCAGAATGACACTACAGTTCTTGAGTGTGGGGGCAGCAACCAGGCACTCTCCTGGTGTATCTCCAATATACACTATACCTCTAAGATGTGCCAGCAGAGTGCTCTGGCCAAGTAACAGCATGGCAAAGCCACATAGTAGCACTGAGCATAAGCCACTGCATCAGTGGGAATGAGGTGGATCCAGGGGTTTGGCAGGAGTTAGTCTGGGGGAAAACCCCCCCAAAGTGGCAGAAAGTTATGCCATCAAAAACTACAGTGTAGCCTATTGGAACCCATACAACAAAAAAGCCAAATGGCCCTACCCAAAAGCCCTGGTGCAGCACAGGATGCCAACTACAGCCACAACTAATAATTCCACTCCCTAGCAGGGGCCAAAACCACTCCCCCACACCCAATAAAAGCCTCCCCCCTAATAATTAAACCCCAGCCAGAATGCCCCATTATTCAGTAGGTAGGGCATGCAGCATGAGACTGTGTTGGAAGCCTCTGTCATGCACACTTAAACTGCACAGTGTTGCACTTTGGTAGCAGGAGAGGCATAGAGAGGGTACTGAGCACCATTGAAGAAGCATGCAGCACTAACACGGCAGCAGGAGGGCAAAGTCAATGCCATGTGACTAATGTTTTCATTGCAGAACCTTAACAAGTTCATTATTTCTGGTATCTCAACCTGAAGGTGTTACCACACACTGACAGGTGGACAGGGACAGAAATCCAGCTGGTTTGGCCTGGGATTCCAGCCTTCTTTCACCATAGTTTATTAGCTTCCAGTCCAAAACTGCCTCCAAGCACCTGTTTCTACAACCTCCTTGGGATTTGCCAGAAGTGCAAGACAGAGCAATATAGGGCCTTTTCACACTTACCAGTGGAAACCGGAAGGGAGTTGGTATTGTGCCGCCTTGCAGTAATCCAAGACAGGGATGGGAGTTTTCAGACACATGTTTTTTTTTTCCCGATATGGTTCCGTGATTGAACCGAGCCATTTCACACTGTTCCGCTTTTATCTCGCTTCCACCAGCTCCAGCCGTTTTCACCTGCCAGCACACGATCTCTGGCTTTTTTTGTTTTTGGAATGTCGGGCTAAGATCACTAAGATCACAATAGTGACGTATCACAACAGCACCACCATAGGGATGCCTAGGCTCCACTGAGATGCCAGAGATTGCCGCCGCTGAAACTTGGTAACAGGTGCTCCATTGGATACACAGTTCAAGCAGGAGATCAGGGCACCAGGCATTGGTTTGTCACCTGTTGCTATCACTTCCATGCCCACACAGGAGTCAGGGGAATGAGATTGGTTTGTAGATGACTCTGAGGCACATTTTTTTTTTGGAAGAGGGGCTGTTACCACCTGGAGAGGGGTTGCCCATAGGGCAGCAGGTTTCAGCGGGAGAACAGACCAACAGTGATTGGTGAGACAGATGGTTTGTGTGGAAGGCTATTGTTCTATTGTTGTAATAGTCATGGTTTCCATCACAAAAGTATTGAGACTTTTTGGATTTCTTTGTCTCCCCATACTGCTAGGAGAACCAGAATCTCCTGCTCACTCCAAACTACACCTCTTGACCCACTCATCCTCCTCACAATTCCTGACAAACCACTCACCAACCTATTAAACCAGACAATCCGCTCACCAACTACAACCCACAGAAATCTGTGGCTCCCCCCCCCCCGACATCTATACCTGCTGCAGCTTGGCACAAGTCACTTTCCAGCCAATAGCCTGTGGGCATGGATGGGTGCACATCAGGCTAGGTTAGCAACATCTGTCTCATCATCACTGTTGGTCTGTTCTCCCACTGAAACCTGCTGCCCCATGGGCAACCCGTCTCTAAGTGGCAACAGTCCCCCCCCCCCAAAAAAAAATGTGCTTCAGAGAAACCTACAAACCAGTCACATTCCCCTGACTCCCGTGAACAGATGACAGACGAACACCTGGTGTCCTGATCTCCCGCTTGAACTGTGTATCCAATGGGCCACCTGTTACCAAGTTTCAGCGGGTGGCGATCTCTGGCATGCCTACGGTGGTGCTGTTGTGAGATGTCACTATTGCGCTATAGCGCTATAGCGATTTTAGCCCGACGTTCCCAAAAAAAGCTGGAGATTGCACACCGGCGGGCAAAAAAGGGCACGAAAACCGCTCCCAGATTAGATACTAGACATTTCACACAGATTTTATACCGATTTCAACCTGGAAGGAGGGGTTGAAAACTGGAAGAAGCTGCTCTTTGTTAGTAACTACTCAGACATGCCTCACTACCGGGACAGCCGCGGGACCATATGAAAAGGTGAGAGTATTTCAGTAGCAGCCAGTTACTGAGTCGGGTCTGTCTGAAATGCCAGCAGAAACCCGTAACTGTTCAGTAACTGACCAGCTTCCATACCGGAATATATAGGCTGTCTGAAAAAGCTCTCAATGTTGTCTACATATTGGTGACAGATCAGCCTAAATCTCCAGATGATCTCACCCAACAGTTTCATGTAAATGCTGAAAACCATGGTGAACATGTTGGCTATTTTGGTTATTTCACATAAAAGTTATTGAGTAATTCATGAACTGGCTCTGTTTGGGGGTGTTATTTCATAGTAATCTGTGTTAGAAAACGGATTGCTATATATAGTCTTTACTATATATAGTAACATTGTAATCTGTGCTAGAGCACACACATACATGTGTGTTTGTGTGTGTGTGTGTGTGTGTGTGTGTCAGATTGCTTTATGTGCTCAGATTGTAACAGCCTTTGGCTGTAGACAATAAACTTTACCTGTACGCTATTGTCTTTCATAGTAATATGACTTGAGGTCATCTACTCATCCTCCTTCCCCCTTCACACAAGCAACTGTTAAACTTCTGCCTTTTTTATTTTCAGCATCTCAAAGATCTGCATGTCCCTTTTCTACATCCTAAATAGCATAACTATACTTTGTCACCACTTGTCTAAAGTAGTGTAACGAAGTCTGTTTTGATTTTACCTCTTGCCAAAGTCTACTTCCAATGATTCAGTTAAGAAAGTTAACATATCTACTAAACACATTTTTCTGTCTCATTACTGTGATCACACCATTCCTCTTCTTAACACTTTCTTCTGACTCCTTCTGACAATGTACATCAACCAAGTCTCTGTTTCTTCCTCACTTTCAAAAGTTTCTACCACATTCCTTCTGGTTATATTTCAGAACATGTGGAAACAGAAAATGCTGTGATTAGTCTCTTAAACTGGCATTTTCTCTAATGTCAACAATAATTAAAAGTACAGGGTTGAATCTAGTGATGTATGAACAGAAACACAAGTTCCCTTAGGTTGCAATTATGAGAATATTTTTCTTGGTGTTAAATCCCTTTGGATAAAATTGAACCAACTTCTGAGTAGACCTGCTTAGAATTGCTCAATGTAGTTGCACTCACACAAACAAGAGACTATATACACTGCAATTAGTGTTGCCAGGTCCTGCCTCCTCCCTGGCAGGTGACTTTGGGAGGCATTCCTATAGGGGGTGGAAATGTCTCCAATGTGATGACAACATAGAAGTTATGTCATCATATTAGGGATTGGTGCCCCGCACACCTGACCTCCAAGCAGCAAATTCACCACTGGAGTTCAGGCACTCACATCCATCGCTTCTGTGATGGAAAGCAATGGGTTAACCATAAGCTGAAGACGCACAGGGCTGCGTCAGGTGACCTGAGGGTGGGGGCAAAGTGGTCTGAGCTCTCAGGGAGGGAAAAGTTAGTTGAAGGAGAAAAAACTGCTGAGGCAGGAGTTCAGTCAGTTGATGTCTGACAGAGTGGAGGCCTGTCAGAGAAGTCTGTCAGTGGGGACCTGACAGAGACTGAGAGGGTCAGTTAGTGCCGGCCAGAAGGGCTGAGAGGGCAGCTGATCCTGTGAAGAAGCTGGAGACGGAGACGGGGAAGTCTTCCAGAGACTGCCAGCTGGACAAAACCAGCCAAGAGGGCTGTGTGTGTGTGAGTCAGTTAAGACTGGAACGGTCACAAACACCTAGGAACCACTCTGAAGATCTAGTGAGGAGGTTGAGGGAGTGGATGTGGGTCTGAGACACCAAGAAGGGCTGAGAGGAGAGACTTCAGTCGAGGGGTGAGACTAGACACATCAATCCCAAGAGGCCAGACCTTGGCTAGAGGTGGAGAGTGAGTTGAAGGGAAACTGTGAACCGTGTAACTGTGGAAGAGACTCTCAAGAAAGTAAAAGTGATTGTAAAGCCTGAAGCAACAGAACAAACGTACTAGCCTATGTAAATATCTCCCATATCCCCAGTTTAAGACTTTTTGTTACAATAAATCTGTGGTTTAAGTTAAAGTTCTCGTGAGCCTATATTTTGTGGGAAGAGCAAACAAAGCTGCTGTGGTCCCATCAAATAAACAAGTAAAAATACCCCGAAGAGACTAAAATATAGAGATCCAGTGAGGCCGTGAGGCGGGCGCTGCTATAGCTTCTTGCAAACAGCATTTACCGTATTTTTCGGTCCATAAGATGCTCCGGACCATAGGAAGCACCTTCCTCTTGGGGGGCGATCCGCTGCCTCCGCCTCCAATCCCGGCGCTTCGCCCGCGCCTGCCTGCCTGGCTCCAGCTCTGCTTCCAGAAAGCGCTGGGATCGCTCCACGCTGCCCCCACCGCAAACCCAGCGCTTCGTGAGCACCGGCTGCAGAGGGGGCAGCGTGCTTCCTCCGTGCCTGTCTGCCTGACTCCAGCTCCGACACTTACAGCAAGTGCCAGGATTGGAGGGCGGAGGGAGCGATCCTGGCACTTGCTGTAAGCATCAGAGCTGGAGCCAGGCAGACAGGCATGGAGGAAGCATGCTGCCCCCTCCACAGCCGGTTCTCGCGAAGCGCTGGGTTTGCGGTGGGGGCAGCGTGGAGCGATCCCAGCGCTTGCTGGAAGCAGAGCTGGAGCCAGGCAGGCAGGTGCAGGGGAAGCACCAGGATCGGAGGCGGAGGCAGCAGATCGCCCCCCCCCCACCCGAGGAAGGTACGTTCTATCGTTCCTTCGCTCCATAAGACGTACACACTTCCCCCCACTTTTTTTTGGGGGGGGAGTGCATCTTATGGTCTGAAAAATACGGTAACCTGTACAACTGTTTGCAAGAAGGTTTCCCCTCGCCCCCAGCCAGCTAGCCGGGGGGGGAGTTCCGCCCCCACAGTCACCATGTACCACTAGAGCTCTGGCAGGTTTAGAAACCCACAAACAGGTCCATTTTTAAAATGTGTGCCTTTAAAGTTGAGCAGGAAGCAGGAAACAGGAAGTGCTTCATGGGGAAGGGTCAGCAGAAGTTTCGTCAGAGCACAGATCCTCTGTTTGCTTTGCTTTCATTTTCAGAGCAAGTAAAGTTGTGGAGGAACCAGACCCAGTAAGTGTGTGTGTGTGAGAGAGGGAGGGGGCAGGGGATTCCCTGGTTTGGAGGCCCTATCCCCACTTTAGAAAGCAGTAGGTGGGAAGGGAATGTCTACTGGGCACTCTATTATTCCCTATGGAGAATGATTCCCAAAGGGAATAATGGGGAATTGATCCACAGGTATCTGGGGCTCTGGGGGGGGGAGGTGTTCTTTGAGGTAGAGGCACGAAATTTGCAGCATAGCATCTGATGCCATTCCTCAAAACACCCTCCTAGTTTCAAAAGGATTGGACCAGGGGGGCCAATTCTATGATCCCCCAAAGAAGGTGCCCCTATCCTTCATTATTTCTAATGGAGGGAAGGCATTGAAAAGGGAGTTCAATTTGGAGTTCAATTGTACTTGTTCCAACCTTGCTCATGACTCCACCTCCAATGTCTCCTGGCCCAAACCCCCAAAGTGTCCTGGCTCCATCCCCAAAGTCCCCAGATATTTCTTGAATTGGACTTGGCAACCCTAGTTTAGGTGCACCCCCCCCCCGCAAATATGATTTAAAAGGATCCTTTAAATGCTGCTTGCAAAAAGCAGGGATTGTGCATGCCAAAACTCCAGTGTCAGATTTTCCACTTGGAGTTCAGACGTGCAGGTGGCCCCCCTCTTCCTCTCTTGCAAGAATCTTGCAGAAGGATAGGAAGAGGGGTGGCCACCCAACAGTTGCTCTTGGGGTGGTGTCTCCCTCTGTTGGTCAACTGGGTGACAGCAGGTTAGAGCCCCTGAAATTGGGGGATCCCCAGCCCTAAGCTGCAGACTGGCATCTCTAACTGCAATAAAGACCATTAGCCATAATTATTTTCACAAATGTTTTATGCAAGTGAAAATGCAAGTTGGGATACTGTAAGTATAACTTAGTGCAAGCTGCCAGTTTGGTCTTTCCAGTACATTTCCACTTGCATAAGAGCTCTAGCAAATGTGGAAATCTTCCATTGAATCCAAGGCACAATCCAGAAAACAAAGCTACATGGAAACATGGAGTTAGAGGCTTCTTTGACATGTTTTTCGAATTATCTCCCGTTGATGAAGAAACAAGTTACTTTTCACTTTACAATGCAGCATGCCTCTTCACCAAAGAGAAGCTCACAAGAAACTTCCAAGGGTGTCAAGCTCTTCTGTACACAGAAACTAGCACGCTATGGAACCATTCTGAAACAAGTCATGTAGATTGTGTGCTTGGCATCATAACTGGTTAAAAAGCAGTGAGGAGAAGACATGGCACAGAACCTGCAACTATTGTGAACTGACTTGCTCTGCCGAAATCTAATTTTCTGGTTTAGAATTGCTTTTGAGCAAAAAAAAAAAAAATGGCATTTACTTTGCCAAGCATCTAATACCTCTTTTTCTATTTAAAATTATTCTTCTTTTCAAAACTGTTACAGACAAATTGGCAAGATAAAATGAATTATCCTTTCAGTCTCAGATTGAGTAATAGCCTAGTAAAGTTTATTTGGTTTTGCATTCCAGCCTTAGTGTAATGAGAAACAAAAAGGACAAGCATGAATTAAGCTGGCAGTATTACAGTCCATTGCTTGTCTTATCCCATAATGATCTGCATAAAGAACTGAGAATGCTACCATTTTTGTATGTCTAATGAAAATTATGTCGAGTAAAACTAATTATATTCTTCCAGATAGACCTGCTATAATAGTTCAATCAGCTAGCATCTGAATTGAAGAAAACATAGACTTTATGCTCTCCTTTCTTATTTCACTTCTCAATATGCTTACACCAGAGACCTCCACACACCAGCTGAAAGACACAGAATTTGCTGCTGTGGTCTCTTAGCTTTAAAAAAGCCACCTCAGAAAGAGATGCACCACAACAATCACACTGCCTAACACAAGCATGGGCCACACATGTGCTTAAAGGAATGTTCACACCTCTCCTACATGCAGGATCAGCTCCAGGGTTTTTGGTGCCCTAGACAAGCCCCCACCCCACCCCCAGACTCCCTGCCTTGCCACTCATGCCCTTCCTCTCCACCACCTGCAGGCAAAGCCAGGGCTTTCCTACTTACCCCAATGTGCACCTGGGGGCGAGGTGGAGGGTGTGAGGGTGAGCACAGTGACAGTTGCAGGCCCCTGCCCTCAGTTGGTGTGATCTTGGCCCCCAGCAGTCGAGGGCAGCCCAGCTGAGGTGGCGTCTCCTGAGAGCACCCTCCAGAGAGCCACCCAGCTCACCTGAGCTTCCACTTGAGGCCTAGCAGATAGAGGGGCACCACACCGAAGCCAAGCATGGGAACCTTCCTCCCCCCTGCCCTGTGCATGGCATCTGGTCTGCCACTGTCTGCAATGGCATTGAGTAGCTGAGTCAGAGGTTCCTGCTGCTCCTGCTGAGCAGGCTGGGGGCAGCAGCACAGGGAGCTGGTCGGCCACGGGGGGCGGGGGCAGGGCATAGAATGGCAACAGTAGTTACTGCTGCTGCTGCAGCCACTGTGAGCAGAATGAAGAAGACAGCTGGGCTTGGCAATTCCCACCCCCCTCTTGCATAAAGCAACAGGGTGAGCAACACCTCTTGATGAAAAAGCTCCGATTGATTGAATTATGTAGAGGAGCTTTTGTTTGGGTAGCTCTGCTTGCAAGATTGGATGGGCTTCCTCGGAAGGCTCTGACACTCTGCCTGCACCTTTTTGCTCCTCTGCTGCCTGCATTCTTCTATAGCCATGGCTGCTCCTTTCCACCACCACCACCAACCCAGCAGTGAAGGAGCAGTGACAGCCCAGTGGTGGGAGAAGCAGAGGCGCTGCCAGCTCCCAGACCCAGCCATCACACCATCTTGCTGCCCACCTCCCCAGGCAGCACCAGGGCATGACTTCCTAGGAGTTGTAGTCTGCATTGCTGCTGCTGACCCTGCTGCTGCTTCTGTGGCAGAGGGGGCAGCAAAGGGCGGCTGCACACAGGGGAGGGGCTGCCCACTGCTCCTGTAGGCAGGTGGCACCTTAGACGGCTACCTACCTGGCGTACTCGGTAGCACCAACCTTTCCTGCATGTGTGTGGACCTAGAAACCCAAATTCACTGAGTGCATTCCTTCCATGATGGAGTGTGGAGTAGTGGTTACGTGCACAGACTCTTATATGAGAGAACTGGGTTTGATTCTCCACTTCTCATGTGCACCTGCTGATGTGACCTTGGCCAGCCACAAGGTCTCTCAAAGCTGTTCTGCTCAAGAGCAGTTCTGGGAACGTTCTCTCAACCCCAGCAGAGTGTCTGTTGTGCGGAAGGGAAGGGAAAGGAGATTGTAAACCACTCTGAGACTCCTTCAGGTAGTGAAGGTTGGTGTATAAATCCAATCTCTTCTTCTTAAGGAGGGATTTTTTTGAAATTTTACCCCTAACGGGGTAAAATGTGGTAAAATTAGTTTTTGCATAGGGTTAAAGCTGTGCTGTGTGGCTGGCAGGCTGCTGCCTGCTTACACACACCTCTCTCTGATTGGTCAGCTGTGGACTTCTGTGTCATGAGCTCTGACAAGGAGGAGCTGGGAGGGTTAACAGACCTGGAAGAGTTGCCAGCCAGTTCCTCAGCTGAACCAACAGCAGCTGGCCCATCAATCACTCTCCAGGTACCAGTATCAGCTGTTGACGATCAATCTCCTCCAAGCTCTCCTCCTCCCATCTCAAGAGTTTGAAGCAGGCTCCGGAAAGAACTTTCAGAGCGAAGACATGAGGCACGCTAATGCTTCCAATCTCTCAGCCCTGAGTTCTAGCAGAGTCACTGCCACCCAGGGAGCAGGCTGATTGAGACTCTCATATAGCTTCCACCCAGGACCTGGTAACCTTGTGGAAGCAACAAGTCTATTCTCTGGCTTGCATCCACACTCCTTCCTGATCCTGACCTGCTTGATTTCCTTGGCACCCTGACCTTTTGGCTTTTGGACATTGACTTTTGATTCCGGTTTGTGATTCTGCATTGGTGACTTGGCTCCTGCTTGACTTCCTGGACTTTGACCTTCGACTGGCTTTGGACTCCTGCCTGCCTACACCATGAGAATGTGGCACTCTGTGTTCTGAGGTAAAAATCAGTTAACAGAGACTACAGACAGTTGAACAGGTGTCCTGACTGACTCATCAATGCCCAGCCCAAACCCCGGGACCTGTGTAATAACTATGCTTCTGCTACTACTGTTGCTGGGAAGGACATGGGGCTGCCAACTTCACATATAAAAATTCCTGTAGATTTGAGGGGTGGAGCATGGAGAGGGTGGGGTTTGAGGAGGGGTGGGATTTCAGACCATATACCCAAACCAAGCCACTTCTTCCTGGGGAACCACTGTTTCCACTCTCCAGATGAGGTCACAGCAGTATCAGGGCCATGGAGAAAGAAAAAGCTGTGGAAATGCACAACCAACTCTCAATTGTGTATAGATTGAAGGAAGCCTAGAGCAATTAAAAGGATCGTTATAATGAATTTTGGCACTACTGGACCACTTAGAATTTTGTGAATAATTTAAATGGTCCCAAGAAGAAGAATTTCTCATCTGAAATTATTTCCATAATTGGACCGGCCTGCTGTTGGACTACCTGCAATGATACAAATGTGACTTCAGCATTTTTGCCTTATGTAGACAGTAGCTGCGACATTAAACTGACATGGCTTTCCTTTTGTATTTTCCCCATTATTATGTTTCATGGTGATATATGGTGATTTTTGGTGCTTATTAGGATATTCAGAGGAATTTAAATATATTTTAATTGAGTTTTGATATATGAAGAGTTGGTTGTGCAATTCCATAACTCTCCAGTTGAGGGCTAGAGATCACTCAGAATTACAACTGCTCTCCAGATGGCAGAGATCAGCTCCCTTGGAGAAAATGGCTGCTTCGCAGAGTGGACTCATTGTCAATACACCCTGCTGAGGTTGCTTCCCTCCTGTTTTGGTCCACACTGTGATTTCAGAGCACTTACAGGCTTTCAGCCTAACCTACCTCATAGGGTTGTTGTGCAGACCAAAAGAGGAAGTCAGCTCTGAACCAGAATAGGCATTTTTCATATGGTGATTGAGTTTATAAATCTTCCAAAACCAAAACACCTTTTCTACTTAAAACAAACACAAAAGGGGGGGGCAGAGCGTCGCGGTTCAATGGCGGACGCAATCTGAGATAGCTCCGAACGCCTCCTTCCCCAGATTGATCATCAACTATCCATATAGACTCCGATGTCATCGAAAACCAAAGGGAAATCGGCGCGCACAAGGCAGAAGCAGATTTCTAAAACTAAAACTCCGGTAGCAGCTTTTTTCTCGTCGGAAAATTTTAAAAAGGTGGGTGGCCCGCTTTCCCGCTCTCCTACTGCTTTAAATATGGCGCCCGGCCCGACTACCCCACAGGCTAATGATTTAGCCAACTCTACTCAGGAGGATGAGGGGCCAATCAACAGGAGGGATTTAGACCTTTTGCGCCTAGATATTCATAAATATTTTAACGAGGCCATAACAGAACACATTAAGCCTCTTAAAGATAAGATTAATGAAATGTCTGAGGAACTCAATACGACGGCCAGTATAGCTGAAAAGTCAGCGGAACTGGGCTTATCTCTTAAAGGAGAAGTAACCGCAATGAAGGAATATGAAGGCAAACTGCAAAACAGATTAATTATTTTGGAGAACAAATGGCGGGCTTTGAACTTAAAGCTTCGCGGCTTTGAGGAAGGAGCGGAAAAAAACACTGATTTATTGTTTTTCATTGCGGACTGGCTCCAAGTGCAGCTAGCGTTGCCAGAAAACATGTCGTCTAGCATTACTAAAGTCCAGCGTTTAGGTCCTAGGTCAATGACTGGCCGCAACTTTTCTAGAGACATCCTGGTCCAGTTCTCCAATGCTAGACTCAAAGACCTAACCCTGCAGAAAGCTAGACAAGGAGATGGGCTAACTTATGAGGGAATTACTGTAATTGTAATTCACTTACTATCAATTATACCAAATCTAAAGTAGTTGTCTTTTCAAACTGCTGGCACCCACAGAGATGGTTTATTGGCAATTCAACAATCGAGCAAACAAAAATTTTTAAATACTTGGGGATCACTTTTAACCACAAGTTAAGCTGGGTTTCACATCGTAACAACACCGTCAACTTGGCTAAATGTTCAGCTGCTCAAATTAAACAGTTTTTCTTTGCAAGGGGCAACCAATTAGTTCCAGCAGCTATTAAAGTGTTCAAAGCCAAAACGCTTGCCCAAATCCTCTATGGTATCCCTATTTGGATCTCAGCTTTTACCAGGAAAGTAGAGGGCATTCAAGCCTCATTCTTTAGACAAATTCTTGGTTTGCCAAAATGTGTGTCCTACTTTGCTCTCTGCTCTGAAGTGGGTCAGTCTTTGGTGGAGACAAAAGCCTGGATTGCAGTGTTTAAATTCTGGCTCAAAATTCATTTTAGAACAGATCCCAACAGCCTTCTTGATTGTATGAAAAGAGACCCATATATTTCATCCTGGACAGCAGTGCTTCTGTCTAAACTCAATCAATTGGGGTTAGAGGTAGATGATTTTTCTACCGCTGATGAGTCATATATCTTCAGATGTATTAAACTGAGACTATGGGAATCGGAGGAAACGAAATTACGGCCAACTGACCCTTATATTTGCTCTTTAGATTCCTTAGGTCTTTATGCCTTTTGTGGCAAAATGCCCAATTATCTATCAGACCTAACCACTCCAAGTCATCGCAGGGCATTTATGTTGGCTAGACTAAATGTGTTTCCCTCCAAAGTTTTACAAGGGAGATATCAGCGAGTCCCTTTAGCCGACAAACTTTGCTCCTGTGAAGCAAATACCCCTGACTCAATCCAGCATATATTGCTTGATTGTTCTTTATACCATAACCTCCGTAAAGTTTTATTTGGCAAGCTTTCTTTTTCTCCAGATTTGTCTATTCTGCCACCCTGTTATTATTTATTGAGTGATACTGAGGGGATGGTTAGTGAGGCTGTGGCAAAATTTCTGGCTGACATCCTTAAATTTAATTCTGACCATGTTTGAATGCATCTGTAAGCTAGGTTTTATTTTGATTTTATCTCCAATGTTTAAATTTTATATTCTGTGTATTTTTATCTGAATCTATTATGCCATTAAAGGTTTGGTATGGTATGGAGAATCCTGATCCTCCTAGACCTGGCACCAGAGGCACTAGAAAAGAGAAGAAAATTGAAGATCATTACTAATAAGCTCCAAGCAAGCAACTTAAGATATAGATGGAGCCCTACTTCCGATCTCTTATTGTTTAAAAATGGCGTCCTCCACAACGTGCATGATGCGCAGATGGGAAATCACTACTAGATACTCTCTCTTTAAAGATTTCGCCGGAGGAGTAAGAAAGCCTGCGAAGAAATTTCTTGCCACCTGAGGATAGAACGTCTGCTGAAGAAATGGGCTGAAAAGGTCTTAGATCCGGAAGAGAAAGTCACAATTTTAATGGCTTAAGACTTTGAAGTGGATTTTATTAAGGCTTAATGCCTTTGTTTCTATTAACTTGGCATCATAGCACTTGTTATTGGTTAAATGACTTGTTAAGCACTTAATACCCATTCTAGTTTTAGCTATAGTTGTAATGAAATTGAGATTATAAATTTGGTTGGTTTAAGGCTGACTTACACAATTCAAATTATCTAGCACAATGATGAATTGTTATGTCATTGTATGTTATTATATTTAGGAAATCATATTATTAAGATATATTTGTAAGCTAAATTAATTACTGACATTATTCTGTTATTTATAGCAAATCATTTAAATGTGTTAAAGGAACGTCTGTGATCAACTGGTAATTTTTTTTTAATTAATGAAACTTCTTTGTTCTAAGGTTTAAAGAATTAATAGTATGATGAACTCTTGATAATCTATTATAAATATGAATTCATTTCTATTAAGGTATATCAGCAATATTAATTAATAGTTCCCAATTTAATGAGCTTTTTAGGTATTTGGTTGTATTTATCCAATCAATTTTCATGTTTGATGAATTATCAGTGATTAATTTGTAATAATTGATTAAGACGTTGGATCGTTTATAGAACTAATGAATTTTTTTTTGTTACAAACCTTAGATGGTTGATAAGGTATTGATGTATAGGAGGTTAGTAATATTTTAGTATTGATTGGTTATTTCATGAAGAACAACTCGGTAGTAAATGTTTAAAAACGGAAGAAAAAAAAGAGAGAAATAAGAAAAGGAAAACACTGAGTGACAAGTTGTGATTATTGATTCACTAGTCTTATTAAGTGAGTTTAGATTGGATACTCTATGGTCAAAATCATAATGGGGAAGGGGGGAGTTTAGAGTTGAGTGATTTGATTGTTTTCTTCGCCCTCTGAGGTAGGGTGCAAAAGTTTCTGTGAAGGGGAACTTAAGGTTTTTTCCCTAGTTTCCTAGTTGTTAGGAGACTTTGAAACTTTACCCAAGTTAGGGTATTTTGTGAGTGGTTAGGTGTGTGTGTGTGTGTGTGTGTGTGTATATATATATATATATTCCTTTATTTGTCTTCTTTCTTTCTTTTTTAGTTATTTTAGGGTCTGGTGTGGGGTTGGAAGGAATCACCCTATTCTTTTTCTGTTTTTTACTCTCACTCTATTTATTTTTGTAAGTGGGGAAGTCTGAGATAGTGCATAATACTTCAATTAGCCTATTCTCGGTCCCTAATAAGCTGCTTGGACTTGCTTGCTTAAACACTTGTTTGTTTAAATAATACTAAACTCAAACTTTGGACCTTACTATGTCTAAACCTTTAAAACTTTTAACGTGGAATTGCAGGGGTTTTAAAAACCCCATAAAACGTACATGTATCTCTAATCTATTGACTCAAGAGCGTCCCCATGTGGTTTGTCTCCAGGAAACCCATGTTAAAAAGAACTCTCAATTTGGCCTACGTTCCAAATGGTTCAACCAAACATTTCACACTCCAGGGACATCAAAAGCTAGAGGGGTGGCGATTTTAATTTTCAAATTCACTGCTTTCAGCTTTCAAGACACAAAACTAGACCCTACAGGTCGCTATATTTTTGTTAAGGGCATTTTAAATTGTAAACCAGTAACTATTGCTTCTATTTACACCCCTAACAGTGGTCAATTGCTCTTCCTGAAGGAGGTTTTTTCTGAACTGATGGACTTTAAGATTGGGGAAATTATCATTGGAGGTGATTTAAACTACGTTGTGGACCTGAGACTGGACAGGTCAAACAGTAAAGTGGGGAAAACTGGGCATATTAAAAAAACAGGGCTCAGCAATCTATTACAATCTTTTAATTTGGTTGATGTCTGGAGGTCACTGAATCAGAAAATGCGGGACTACACTTATTTTTCCCAGGTGCACAATTCTTACTCGAGAATAGATTTTATTTTAACGTCCCCAGCTCTCCTCGCCTATGCTCGAAATGTTAATATCGGTTCCATGAACATTTCTGACCACTCCTGGGTTACAAGAGAATTAACTCTACAAGAAACAGATAACAAAGGCCCAACCTGGTCCTTAAACAAATTACTTTTGACTAAAGACAGTGTCTGTGAAACCATAACTAAGCAGATACAAGAGTACTTCCAACACAATAATGATTGTGGTGTCTCCCAACATGTAGTGTGGGATGCATTTAAGGCAGTACTGAGAGGCAACCTTATATCAGTAGCAGCTTCTTGCCATAAAAATAGAGGTAAGGAGATACTGGAACTTAGATCTAGCATAGCTGAGTTGGAGAAAAGACACATGAGATTTGGAGGAAAGAAAACTCTGAAAAAGCTCTCAATGGAGAGAAATAAATTGGAATTGCTTGAAACTTCAGATATTCAAAAAAAAGTTGTTATACTTAAAACAGAAATATGTAACTAAAACTTCGAAGTCATTGAGACTGTTAAAATTTAGACTCCATCAAAATAAGGCAGACTCTCTGATTCATGCTATCAGTTCAGCCCAAGGCACTGTATATATTACCCCCCAAGAAATAACTAAGGTCTTCCAGGATTATTATTCCTCTTTATATACATCATCTACCGTAGGAAACTTAAATTTTAGAGATTACTTGAGGGATATTAGATTTGACAGGAAGCTATCGGAAAATGATGTAGAATTCATGGATAGACCTATTTCGGAAACAAATTGTAGAGGCTATTACTTCAATCAAAAATAATAAAGCAACGGAAAATGATGGTTTTCCCATTGAATTCTACAAAAAAATTAGTTCTCACTTAGTGGCCCCTCTAACTAAAACGTGTAATCTAGCTATGGAAAAGGGTTTACTTCCTGAAACTTGGAAAGATTCTAAAATGGTGGTAATCCACAAGGAGGGTAAGGATAAGCTTAGTCCCAAATCATATAGACCAATCTCGATCCTTAATCATGACTTTTAAATCTTTTCAACTGTTCTAGCCCATAGAGTAAATAAAATTATCGGCACTTATATACATATGGATCAGGCGGGCTTTATTCCTGGTTGAAATATCTCTGGCAATATCCGGAGAACGCTTAATTTAATACATTTTGGTAAAACTTATCCTTTCTTTAGACGCTGAAAAAGCGTTTGATATGTTAGAAATTAATTATTTGAAAGCGGTTTTAAGTCATATGGGCTTTGGACAAAATTTAATTATTTGAAAGCGGTTTTAAGTCATATGGGCTTTGGACAAAATTTTCTGAACTCAATAGCAGCCATTTACAAATTTCCCAAAATTTCTCAAATTTACAAATTTACAAATCTCTCAAATTTGTATTAATAACTATAGGTCTGATATAATAACTTTATCAAGGGGTACACGTCAGGGGTGTCCCCTGTCCCCAATCCTATTTGCCCTATCACTGGAGCCACTAGCTCACTTAGTGCGGTCAAACCCTGAAATTGAAGGCATAGAGGTTAATGGCATGTCTCATAAGATTAGTCTATTTGCAGACGATACAGTGGTCTACTTAAGCGACCCTCTTAAATCATTACCTAATCTGATGAAAGTAATAGAGTTGTTTGGAAAATACTCTGGTTTTACTATCAATATGTCCAAATCGGAATTGTTCCCAATCAATGTTCCTCCCGACGTATACCAAGAACTTTCGTCCATTTTTCCCTTTAAATGGGTCACTAAATCTTGGCGCCATCTAGGAATCCATATCCCTATTAATCTATCTCACCTGTATGAAGTTAATTTTAAACAGTTATTCAGAATAATTAAAACCAAACTAACCACCTGGGCTAAACTACAACTTAATTTGCTGAAAAAAGTTGATCTGTTAAAAACTTTTGTGTTGCCCAAATTTCTTTTCTTATTCCAGAACCTTCCGATTTCTATCCCTAAAAATGATATGAAAGCTTGGCAGAGATGTTTCTCTACCTTTTTATGGCAGGGCAAAAAGCCAAGGATTTCTTATCAACTACTTGCTAAACCAAACGATAAGGGTGGGGTGGGCGCACCAATTCTAGAGAAATACTTTGTGGCGGCTCAACTACGCAATGTTTTGATGTATGCCAAAAAGCAATGCCACCTGCCCTGGCTTCAAATTGAGTCAGCAAGTATTTCTCCGCTTTGTCTTAATGAATTTATATGGAACAGTGAGACTGACAGGAAGAGAACTTTAGTATCCAATCCTTACTTACATTTTACACTAGAGATTTGGGATAAATTTAGGTCTTTTGTGGTCCAACCTTCTACGCCCATAATGGTTTTTTTGGGTCAGCCCTGGTTCCCACCAGGATTTCCTAGGGGATGTTTTGGGGTTTGGAGGCAGGAAAACATTATTAGAATCTCAGACATTAGTTCGAAAGGTAAATTATACACGCGGGCTCAGCTTGAGTTGAAGTTCAAAGTAAATATACCTTGGTATGAATATCATCAGCTGCATGATGCATTAAGCAAAGTGATCCCAGTAATGCAACCGGTTAACCAGTTGAATGCTTTTGAACAGTTAATTAACAAAGAAAGCACGGATCTGAGAGGTGTGATTTCTAAATTATATGTTTTATTAAACCAAAGAAGTTGGACACAAAAGGCATCTCAGCAAAATGTTTGGGACAAAGATTGTGCTGCACATTTTTCGGAAGAGCAATGGAGTTCAATTTGGGCGTCACCTTTATGCAAATCTAAGTGTACGAACTTCAAACTGCAGCAATACAAGCTTCTCTCTAGGTGGTATTTGACTCCCCAAATTTTGAGTCATACGAAACAAAACATCAGCTCCATTTGTTGGAAGGGGTGTGGAGCATCCGGTTCTTTTTTACGTTGCTGGTGGTCTTGTAAAAAAATCCAAACCTTTTGGAATGCTTTAATAACTAAAATTGAAGCCATTGTTGGGGAAACCACCCCACGCACCCCGGAATCCATACTCCTTAATTTGTGGCCGAAAAATAAATTCTCTAAACTTAAATCTGAACTTATTTCCCTATTGCTATTGGCTGGTAAATTGCTTATAGCTAGATTCTGGAAAGTTGCTAGAGTACCATCGTTAACTCTTTGGTTCCAAAGGGTTTGGGACATAGTAATCCAAGACAAAATTGCTGCCCAACTTCTTTTTAGTGATAACCCTAATATAGGGGGAAAATTTGTTGAAAAGTGATTTCCCTTTTTAGAATTTGTGAACGCTAATTCATGTAAGAAAAGTAAGATGCCAAAAAAATACTTGAATTTTATTTTATATTAAGATGTATGTGGGTAGTCTGAGAGTGGGAGTGTATTTACTTATTTATTTATTTTCAATATTACTTTTTTCTGTTAAGATGTAAACATAAGTACTTATTTCTTATACCTTAGTTATGTATTTATATGTTGTACTGTCTTTCTTTATAAAAAATAAAAAAGTTTAAGTTTAAAAAAAAACACAAAAAAATTAAAGGTAGTTAAATGTCATAGTGAAACACAGGTTTCAGGCTAGTTTCTCTATATAATCGCTGCTGGTTTTCTCATCTCAATTCTCTTCAATAAGTCATCATTTTTCAGTCATGTCACTATCATATCACAGGAGCCCAAATAATTTCTCCTGACTATCATATCACAGGAGCCCAAATAATTTCTTCCAGTTTTGGTGACGTGTCTTTAGGAGTGGCTCGGATTGGTGCGTCCAGAGCCGCTTCTAAATCGGACTGTTTGAGGGGTCTCTCACGAAGGGTGACTCGACTCTGGGACCCAGGAAGGGTCCTAGAAGGCAGGGAGCTTGAGCGGTTTAACGGGGATGACAGAGGAGGTGGCTGCCCCCCGATCCTGCTTGCTCCAAGCCTCGCTATTCCGATCGCCATTTTTAAATGGCTCGAGGGTCGACTGCCAAATTTTTCCTTCCCTTTTTCTGATCTAAGCAACTCTGCAATAGCAAGACAAGCTGCATCTCTACTATTATGTTTGTAAGTGTTCTTTCTTTATTGCTGACTTCTAAGGTATTCTTCTTGACAAGCAGGGAAATGGAGAACCGGGGCTGAAGCAGAATTAAAGTGGAGGCAAAAGACTGAGGGGGGGGACTCTCTCTCCTTATCCTTCAAGGCTTTTAAAAGTTTCTGCCTATCTTAATGAAACCTATAATACCTGCAAGAGGAGAATCACACCAATCCTTAAATGTAGAAAAGACTTGATGGCTGAATTTAATTGATTTGTTTTAAACTCCCTTCTGGGGAAAAAGTTTTGACTTTGGGAAAGTTGTTTGTAAGCATATATAGATGTGAAGGACAGCTGGCTTAAAAAGCAATTTGAAGCTTAAACTGAAGTGCTCTGAATGAATTTATATAAATTTATATGAGCTCCAACTTGACCTTTAAATTCTAGGGCATTATATATTGACCCATAAAACATAACAGGATCCTTGGGTGAAAGAAGAATATTTGTGCCAATTTTGAAAGTGGATTATAATTTCTTGACATTGGATATTATGGATATAACCTTTTAATTTTGCTCTTACCTTTTTTTTCTACTGATGGTTTAATTTTTTTTATATGGTTTGAATATTTTGGGCTTTGGATTTATTTTTTCACCCTTCCTTTCTTTGCTTATCAAATTTGGAGTTTTCCTTATTTTTATTATTTTTTGCTTTTTTCTTTGGGAGTGCCTGGTTTTATTTTTCTCTTGGATTATTTGTTTAAATTTTAATTTTTGATCTCATTCCTGGATTAGAAATAGGGCATTCAGCCCTGGATTACAAATTTATACCTTGAAGCAGTTGGAAGATCCTGTAGTGACTTGGATTTCAATTGAACTATCATTGGTAGAGGACTTGCTATAGTGAATTGTTTTTGTTGTAGTGAATTGAACTGTTTTCGCTATGTAGTATTAAGCGTGTTTTGCTAAAAAGTCTTTGCTTATTATTAGTCTTACTATTGTTTGGGGTATGACAAATTGTTGATAGAAGCTAGAAGGCTGATTTCCTTTTAAAACCATTCCATAATAACAGCATTGAGACAAACCTATGATGATAGCTGGAAACATGGTGAAAATTCTAAGAGAGGTACCTTGGCGAGTGAGACAAAAGAGGAGAGAATACCAAGCGTTAACAGATTTTCTGAGAGGAAAAGAAATACCCTATACATGGTTAATGCTGGAAGGCCTTCTTTTCACTTACCAGGAGAATAGGTACAGGATAAATTCCATCTTCAAAGCTCAGAATTTTCTGGATAGAATGAAGGGGAAAAAAGGCAAGGACAAAAAGGATGATGAAGAGGAGGAAGAAAGCTCTGGTGAAGAGAATCCAAATGAACCACGGAGATACCCGACAAGACAGCAGACAAAAAACATAAAAAGATAGTGATAAGCAAAATCCATCATGGCTTCAATAGTTTCTATTAATGTGAATGGACTCAACTCTCCTGCCAAAAGGAGGAAGACTTAGATATTTGACAAAAATGGAAATGGACATAATTTGTTTGCAAGAAACCCATATTTTAACTAAAGACCAATATCTTCTGAAAAATAAAAAACTTGGTAGCTTATTTACAGCAACAGATATGAACAAAAAGAAAAGGGGAGTGGCAAGATATATTAAGGATAAATTCAACCCACAATTGCAGTATGCCTCTAAAGATGGAAGTATTCTATTAGTGGAAATTACAGTGGACAATAAAAAAAAATTATTGGCAAATATTTATGCCCGAAATGATCAACAAGAGAAATTCTTTCAAGACTTACTTCTTAAACTATCAAATTTGGAATATGTAGAATATTGTCTAATAGGAGATTTTAATGCAGTTTCTGACAGTCAAATGGACAAAAAAATGCATAAACAGACTAAAAGTAAAAGTCTCCAATTGCCAATAAGTTTTTGGAAACTAGCAGAAGAATTGGATTTGGTTGATGTATGGAGAACAAGATATACAAATTCTAAAGATTTCACCTACTATTCTCCTAGCCACCAAACATGGTCAAGAATCAATATGTGCTGGCTTTCTACAAATCTGGTCAAAGATCTAGTTGAGACAGAAATTCAAACAAGAGTTATCTCAGACCATAGTCCTGTAATGATAAAGTTCAAAGATACACGAATGAGATCATGGAGGTTAAATACCTCAATTCTGAAAGTTAAAGACTTTCTTAAAGAATCTAAGGTTGAAATGGAATCCTTTTTCAAACAGAACACAACACGAGATGTAAAGATGCAAGTAGTTTGGAATACTGCTAAAGCTTATTTCAGGGGCCTTGCAATTAGATATAGTATCAAGAAAAAGAAAGAAAACTGAAAATTTAAAAAAAATAATGTCACAAGCTGGAGAAACTTAAAAGAATCTAAAAAAACAACCAACAAGACATGAATTCCAAAATAAGGTGAAAGAAATACAACACCAATTGAACTTGTTACTTATGGAGGAGACAGAGATAAAATTGAGGTATGCTAGACAAAAAATTTTTGAACATGCCAATAAGCCTGGAAGGTAGTTGGCCTATAGGATGAAAAAAGAAAAGGCCAAAAGAATAATTTTGGTCCTGAAAGATGGGAATAACAAAGAGAAAGCTCAAAAACAAGAGATATGTCAAATTGTGGAACAGTTCTATAAAAAAATTATATGAAGATAAGCAAGTTCACAAAACAGACTTAGAAGATTACATTAACCAAAATAATCTTAACAAATTTACAGAGGAACAGCAAAAAAATTTAAATGAACCAATAACAATAAAAGAACTTGGAGACGTAATGGCATCCCAAAAGAATGGCAAAGCGCCGGGTCCAGATGGACTGCCGGCTGAATTCTACAAAGCCTACGAGGAGTCTTTATTGCTACCATTTAAGCGTCTCATTGAAAAGATTCAAGATGAAGGCCAAATACCAGCTTCATGGCAAGAAACTACAATATCCTTAATTCCAAAAGAAGATGCAGATTTGAAAGATATTAAAAATTATCGTCCAATTTCTCTTTTAAATGTGGATTATAAAATTTTTGCTGCAATATTGGCACAATGTTTGAAGAAAGTTTTACAGTCTACAATACATCAAGATCAGGCAGGGTTCCTTCCTAGAAGATACTTGAAAGATAATGTTAGAACAGTTTGTAATGTTTTGTAATATTATGAAACTTACCCAGAGAAACAACTGGCTCTAATTTGCTTGGATGCTGAGAAGGCCTTCGATAATGTTCGTTGGCAATTTATGTTACAGCAACTGAAAGGTATGGAATGTGGTGAGAATTTTTTGAGAGCAGTAGAAGCAATATACTCTTTTCAAAGGTGACAGTGAACTGTGAACTAACAGATCCAATTAATATTCAAAAAGGTACAAGGCAAGGCTGTCCACTGTCACCACTACTTTTTATTTTAACTCTAGAGATACTGAACAAACAAATAAGAGAAGATACATGTATCAAGGGAGCAGTGATAAAAGGTGAACAACACAAAAGGTGAACAGATGACCTAGTTTTTTTGTTAGAGCAACCAATAGATTCAATAGACTGTCTTATAAACAGGATCACACAATTTGGTTACTGGGCAGGACTGAAGATCAATTACCACAAAACCAAAATTTTGACAAAGAATATGACAATGGAACAAATCCAATTTCACCAAAAATCAGGGTTTTTATATGAGAAAAGAATCAAATATCTAGGTTACTTATTTCAAATAAGTGCAGCAATTTAAAAACAGACAATTATGATAAACTACTTAAAGAAATTTTAAAAGATTTGGAAAAAATGGCATGACTTGAACTTATCCTTAATGGGAAGAATAGCCTTAATAAAGAGGAATATCATTCCAAGGTTATTATTTTTGTATCAAACTATTCCAGTATTTCTAAATAGTGGGGTTTTTCAAGAATTGAATAAGATGGTTTCCAAATATGTTTGGCAAGGCAAAAAACCTAGAATCAAACTAAAGACATTGCAAGACTCTAAATTAAGAGCAGGCATGGACCTTCCAGACTGGCAATTGTATTACAAAGCTTCTGTGCTTTTGTGGGTAAGAGACTGGATATTATTGAATGCCAAGAGACAACTGTTGTTAGAGGGACATGATCTCACTATGGGGTGGCATGCGTATCTGTGGTATCAAAGACTTGAAGGACATTCCTATTTTAAGAACCATTGGTTTCAGAAATCATACATGGACATGGTTAAAAATGAGAATTTATCAAAAAATTCCAAGATGGGTCTCCCCAGTGGAAGCATTTACTCATCCAAATCTTTTAAAACCAAACCAGAGTTATAGATATGACGACTTGTTGGGAAAAGATAATCAGCTGAAAGAGAAGAAGAGAAGAAATAATCAGAGAAGAGTTGGAAAATATGGACATTAAAATGAACTGGTGGTTGAGAATGCAAGTTGAATCTAGGTATGCCAAAGACAAGATGACAGATTTCAACACAGAGCAATACCCATTTGATAAAATATTTCTAGGCCCACAAGCAAAGTTAATCTCTAAACTATAAGCATATCTACTACAGATGAAGATGCAAGTTGAAGTTGTAAAAGACTATGGTTCAATGGGTGAAAAATTTTGGTCACAACATTACATTAGAAGAATGGGAGAGATTATGGAAGTTCAATGTTAAATTAACTAGGTCAGTAACTTTTAAAGAAATTTTGTATAAGATGTTTTATAGATGGTACTTGACTCCACAGAAATTGTGTAAGATCTATACTAATATGTCTAACAAATGCTGGAAATGTACTAAACAGGTTGGTTCCTTTTATTATATGTGGTGGACATATGAGATGGTGAAGGACTATTGGAAAATGGTTCATGAACTATTACAGAAGATTATGAAGACACAGATTCAATTCAAACCAGAATTGTTTTTATTAAATATATTTCCTGAGGACTATTCCAAAGAAATGAGACATTTGTTGGCACATTTCAATACAGCAGCCAGGATTCTCTTGGCGCAGAAATGGAAATCTCAGGAAATTCCCATGAGAATGGACTTGGTGGGGAAAATTCTGGAAATAGCAGAGCTGGACTTTTTGTCCCAGCTGTTGGCTGGGAAATCTAAGGAAGAAGCAAGAAAATATTGGATGAAATTTTATGCCTGGATAGACTCTCAAGACTCTTACGATTCTCTGGTGTGAACTTATATTTCCTTTTTTTCCCTGTATTTTGTATCACAAGATTGCTTTTATTGGAATTGTCAAAAACAATAGATATCTTAACAAAAAGATTCATAACATAAAATATCAAAATGTTGATGATGCATAGTTTAGAGACAATAATATGTGACAATTTATGTATTTGAAGAAAGTATTGCAGATGTAGACTTGTATTCTTTGAAAGTATTTTTATGCAGAATAAGATTAATATGTACTTTTGTTTTCTATCCTCCCTACTCCCTACCCCTAATTTCTTGAAACCAATAAAAAATTTAAAAATCCAAATAATTTCTCTCATCTGTGCTTACTTAATTTTATTTTATCCTTGATTCTCTTATTGTTTCTATTTTCTGTTACCTGAGATGAATCCAACCTGGTGAATATGATGTGATTAGGTTTTGTGCCCTAATGGCTGCTAGAAATTACATCAAGGAATTCCACTAAATATGACCATTAATTACTCGATCATGTCTCATGTAGAATTTTCAATGCCTGGCTTAACTTCAAGTGAACCAGAGAAGAAGATTAAAAGATCATAGCTGTCCCTAAAACCTTGGTCTTCTCTCTCCCTTCTAGCAATCCTTATCTTGTCAGGTAGTAAAAGCTGTTTATTATCTAGAAGCTTCAGAGAAGGTCAATGACTAACACATACAGTGTTACTATTCCTGACAGGCACTATGGCACAAATTAGCTACATCAGTATAAGAAAGTGAATGCACAACAGTCAAAAGCTTCAGTGCAATATGTAATAGCAGTGCTTAATCTAGTAATATTCAGGGCTTTTTTGTAGAAAAAGTCCAGCAGGAACTCATATGCATATTAGGCCACACACCCCTGTCATCATCATTGTTTAACAAAGGGCTTTTTAGTAGAAAAAGCCCAGCAGGAACTCATTTGCATATTAGGTCACACCCCTGATGCCAAACCAGCTGGAACTGTGTTCCTGTGTGTTCCTGCTCAAAAAAAGCCCTGATAATATTCATAAATGCTAAGGGCTATGACAAACAGATTATCACAGGTCTCACTGTCAAACATAGGGGGGAGACCTGCAGTGGCAAAGGAGAAATCCCAGTTTATTGTTAAAGTGTGAATCAGCCCATCACTATTATGGATAAAAGTCCCAGCTATGTACCTCCAACATTCTGAATCAGTACTACAAGATAATTTATTGATAAGGAGATTACAACATCATCAAGGGATACATGGTACCACAGCCTTATCTATCCAAGTAACAGTTGCCCTGGGTGAGTTACATTTCTGTGTTTGCACTTGTTCAAGAGATATGTAGAAATATCAGAAAGCATGTAAAACGCAACATGGAAAATTGCCATAACAATTGAACATTGGTACCTGCATGTCTACTATATAAAACCCAGTAGCTTGAACTGGAGCCCCAATATCTTGGGTCTGCTTATGGAGTGGAAAGTAACTGAATAACACTCGGCCTACAGTTTGGTGCAGGGTTTTTTGTGGTTCCTCTTATCCATTAATACTCAGCCAAATGAACCATAATGCCACTTATAGGAAATCCTTTTTTTTAAAATTAGCTGTTCTTGGCAGGGCTTCTTTTGTAGAAAAAGCCTAGCAGGAACATATTTACATATTAGGTCACACCGCCTGGCATCACCATTGTTTCACACTGGGCTTTTAAAAGAAAAGGCCCAGCAGGAACTCATTTGCATATTAGGCCACACACCCCTGACACTAAGCCAGCCGGAACTGCGTTCCTGCGCGTTCCTGCTCAATAAACGCCCTGGTTCTTGGTATAAGGTTCCAAGAATTTAAGCATAATAGAACCTAAACTGTGAAGAAAATATTTCATATTGGTTATATAACTGTGCACAAACACTATTTTGTGAATGAAACAGTGAAATCAAACCGTAATAGAAAGACCCATGCATGGATTCCTATAGGTTTTCTTCTATCTGAGTTCTCATGCAGGCACTGTATAGAAAAATTGAGAAGACTGTATGTACCCTCCCACACCCCTATCTTCTCTACTTGGTGAAAGTTACTCTTGCTACAAACAGAGGTATATATATGGGTATGGCTGGATGAGACTATGAAGAGATGCCTTCCATTCACCTTAATGACTCTTTGTGCTTCTTAAGCACATACAAATGTGAGGAGAGGAGAGGAGAGGAGAGGAGAGGAGAGGAGAGGAGAGGAGAGGAGAGGAGAGGAGAGGAGAGGAGAGGAGAGGAGAGAAGAGGAGAGAAGAGAAGAGAAGAGAAGAGAAGAGAAGAGAAGAGAAGAGAAGAGAAGAGAAGAGAAGAGAAGAGAAGAGAAGAGAAGAGAGTCACTATTGAGCAAAAGGCACTTCACTTGTACAGGTAATGTTTTCATGGCAGATTGTCATATGCACTATACTGAGGCTATTAGGGTCCTATTAGATACTCTTAAGGTATTAATAATAACTATTTTAATGTGGTATTAAGGTTGAGCCCTGACCTGGATAGCCTAGACTAGCCCAAATCTGTCAGATCTCAGAAGCTAACCAGGGTCAGCCCTGGCTAGTATTTGGATGGGAGACCACCAAGGAATGCCAGGGTTCTGACATGGAGGCAAAGAATGGTAAAACACCTCTGAATGTCTCCTGCTTTGAAAATCCTATTGGGGTCACCATAAATTGGTTGCTGCACTTTCTGTCACCATTAAGGTTGAATGCTACATCAGTACTGGATATTTTGATGTAACCGGTTAAACTGAGCTTGGAAAATACCAGTGCCAACCTAAGCAAAGTTAAGTCCATTTATGTCAGTGAGTTTAAAAGGGTGTCAGTCTGTTTAGAATTGCACTGTAAATATCTCAGCTGGTTTTTAAGTGATTTCACTGATAACAACAATAGCAAGCAATCACATCAAAACCATAAAACAGACAGATTGGAAATTTACCATTAACTTAATAGTCAGATGTTTGCCTGATGTTTCATACAATGTCATGCAGGTTCTAAAGAAACATAAAATTGTTGATAACTTTGAAAATTGTTATTTTTAATAATGTGAATCTCACTGCAAGAGAAACTTAGGCAGACATGGTCAAAACAAATTCAAATATTCTCAGTCTTAAACGTAAAAAGCATTTCATATGACAATTACAGCATAGACATCTGGCTGGATTGGCTGGATTTGAGCAGTGTACTTCGCTGTGATTCATAAAATGCAAGCGCGCACACAAATTATCAATGGGGTAGAGGGTTAGGAAAAGCCCTCTATTTAAAAAGGTCACATCAGGATATGATCCCCCTTGGAACATGACAGTTAAGTGCTCATGCCCTGCCAAGGCCCAGAGGCTTCTGGGCAACACAAGGAGCTAATCTGGATTTATTCCAAAGCATCGATGTAACTTTGTGGATGTCCAGGAATTTAATCCATTTACCCAAGATTGCTTCTAAAAAGGATTATGAGGAATTTGTCAAATCCCTAACTGAGAGTGACAAATAGATTATATCATGCTATATAGAATTGTAATTGCTATAATTATCTTAAACTGCATTTAAATGCATGCATTTACAGAATTATGACTACTGTAATTATCTAAGGCTGCATTTAAATGCATGCATTTATAGCTGTGCTTTTTCTTTGTGTATTTGTTGGTAACTTCCACCCTTGCTATGTTAAGAAAGATACATTTGATTGTATAAGACATGAATAAAATATATATTCCATAGTATACAGCACGTGTTTCTATAGGCTGGGTTTCATGCAATAATTACACAAAGACCATGGAACTGGCTTTCCTCTCTCCCAGCAGTTCTTTCTGAAAATTTACTCCCAAACTCACAGGACATGAGGGGCAAGAAGGATTATTTGTTTGTTTTTTTATTATTTTCAATTTATGTGAAATTGCCCTGTCCTCCTACTTCAATTGCTACTGTATTATTAGAAGAGAGAGGCAGGGTCATTTCATATCTGTTTTCTGCTCCCCTTGGCTGAGTGACATTGTTCTCCCTCAGTGCAGCTCACTCAATCCACATGGCTATTAGTTCAAGTGATTCCCACAACTCCAAAGAATCAGTTCTCACAAGGTCAGAAAGAGCTGTTGTGAGATGAACAAAAGAAAGAGATGCAATCCTTGTTCTCTGTGGTGGTAAGTGCATTTCTGAATGTGCTATGGTGCTTGCAGAGTTACAAGACAGAATCTTGCACCAAGTTATTTAGGAAGAGACGTAAAAAAAAATGTTTCAGACTTCTTTTACTGAGAAGAGCTTGTCGAACTGTGAAACAATTTTCAGGTTTTAATCTGACATACATTAATAATACCCATATTACAAATTATTTAAATCTCATACAGAGGTTTTAAAAGTATAAATGCTGAAAGTCATTCAGGTGTCTAGAGCAACGGACCTCAAAATGATAACTTGAAATAAGGCCAAATTGAGATACTGCAAGGGAGTAGGATAATAGTTGTTATTGATGATGATGATATTATCATCTTAGTACTTGGTTTTGGAAACCTTCAGTTCTACAGTAATTCATCAGATATTTCATTTTCAAACATTAGAGCATCATCACAGTTCCAGTTTTTTATTTAATTCCTCACAACATCCAAACCAGGTTAGTCCAATCATTTAAAAGAAAAAAAAATATTTAGGGACTAATACAATCATTGTTCTTCACTTGCTAGATTAAAATATGTCTAAACTTTTATTGCAGAAGTTCAGAATGCCTTCCAGTATCTAAAAGCAGTTGGCAGAAAACATGAATAATTACATAGATATTGGTGATCAGACAATGCTGGAGAAAACAATAGATATTGATTTTATTTCAAATACTTTTTTGATGACGGTAAAGATTTGCATAATTCCAAGAAAAGTGATGGGATAATACTTGATAGATAAACCATAAAGATGTTGATTTTGACTCTCATATCAAAATAACAGCAGTGCATTGCAATATGATGGAGAGCTACCATAGAGACAAATGCTCAGCATACAAATAGCCTTATTATGAGAAGAGAAGGAATAATCGCTGATTGGAAATTGGGAACAGAGGAAGACTGATTATATTGAAATGGAAAACTGACAAACAAATATAGCATCATTAATACTGTGTTCTTATTTTTACCTGCTCTCTGTTTGGCATGACGGGTCTTTTTTAAAAAGTCATTAGATGACCATCCTTCTACTGGAATAGGCAAGGTGATTTGGACATTTCATGATGTACGAGTAATTTCTACATGTAATCAGAATAGCTGAATCTGGACTTGTAGAAAAGAAGATATCTGCAGGGTGGGCTGCAGATATTCTAAACAAATTTCTGTTTACAGACACACAAACACATACACACATTAAGACTGTCTGTTGTGCTACTGAAACTAGACCATTCTCCTAGCCTCATCCTAGGGGCCAGCAAATCCTGGCATGTGTGCCAAACAGACTACTTTGTTTGGTGCTGTTGTTGGCCTTAGCTTGCTCCCAGTGTGCCTGGCCAAGTACAACCCTATTATTTTCACCCCATTTGCTGGTACATCAATATTTTTACAGGTAAACATTACAGATCCTGTTCTTAGTCTTATACCTAGGGGTGGGCACAGGCCAGCTGATGAACTAAAGTTCATCATGTATTTTGGCCAGTTTGTGTCTCACAAAATGATGTTTGCAAACTGAAGAACCACCACAAACTTCCACAGATTTTGGTGCATTATGGAAAAAAGCTATTTAAAAAGCCCTGCATTCTGCTCCCTGTAAAAAACAATGGGGGGCAGAAAGCAGGGGTTTACAAACAGCTCTGTGGCAAGGACTGCCACTCAGCTATTTGGTTTAAATGGCTTTGAGGAGAAAGCAGGGGTTTCCAAATAGCTGAGCAACAGGGACTGCCCTTCAGCCATTTAAACCCTGTGTTCTGTTTTCCTCAGCTTTTAAAACCCTGTTTTCTGCTTCCCTTGACTAAGTGGCAGTCCCCAGTTCACACGTTTAGCTCTTAAACTCAAATAATACTTTTATAAATTCAAATCCAGATACCTGTAGTTCTCTCAAGGACTTTACTATTATGACTCCCATCCATCCTGTGGTACTACCTTTGGCAATTCAACTTATGCTGTAACAATCAGTTTCCAGCTCTATTCTGCTGGAAACCATTTTAATTCAACATTAGATGTTGCATTGCTCATTTCTCCCCTGTTTACCCTGAATGAATAAATTCTTTCGTTTTCTTAACTGACCATTCCATGTTTTCATGCAGTTTAATGCACATTTTCATTCATTTTAAATGTATACAGTCTTATTTTGATTACAAGCATTTTAATGATAGGACATTTTGGAGGTCATTAATTCATAGGGTCATCATATATTGGAAGCAACTTCATGACACTTAATGCACATACAAACTTGGTTATCAAATCTAGTCACATCCCATAATAATATTTTAAACTCTGCTGATTATGTTCTTTAAGCAATATGTTTCCACTTTCAATTTTTCCAGTGTTCAGTAATGACTTGATTAATTGTTATCTTTTTATTAATTGATATTGATATGTACAACAGTGAAAGAAAAACATGCAACCATCAACAGGGAGGAAGAATAAAAAGGCTGTCCTTGAAATGGCCGCCCCGAGCTATCCACAAAATGGCCACTCTTCTGCCCAGCAACAGGGAGAAAGAATCGAACAGCTCCAATAAAATGGCTACCGAATTAAACCCATGATTAGCTAAGGCTTCCTTCCAAACTGCACTGTCTGGAAGAACAGCCCCACACACCGTGAAGTAACCATGCACTCCCCTAGAAGATTATACAAATGGGATGGGGTGGGGAGTTGGTTCCTCAGCCGGCTTAACAGAGGGGAAAAAATAGGGGGGTCGAACAGCACCCTCAAAAAGGGAGAGGCACCGCAAGATACCCAAAAACAAAAAGGGGAAGCACAAAAATGCCAGCCATGAAAATGCCGCGGCCAGCAACAAGCCACCGTGTCAAAGACACTCCCGAAGATGCTCCTGACATGATGAGACTCCTCCTGAAGACCTGAATAGTCGCTTTGGAGAGGTCAAGTAGTAGACAGCCAGTAGTATTGGGTGTAATGGGCCTGACTTCCAAGGCAGACAAGCGAGCTGCTAAGAAGCGCTTCCAGGAAGAAATCCTTAATCGTTTGTCTTCCTTTGAAAGCAGATCTTCTATGGACAAAACAAAGGGTGTGTCGCCTCTTCCAATGGAGGTGCCCGATGAGGATGCTTCGCAGAGTTTGCAGTTGGATAGGAGTGAGTTTACACAACACACTACCACAGCTGGGCCGTGGGGGCGGGGGGCTGTTGGCCACTTTTAGGCTGGTTGCCAATAGCTAGCCTGCAGCTTTTAATAATTCCCAGTCTTGGGCTTGGGGCTTTAACCTGGCTAATCTTTTGGGTCCTTGAGGAGGCCTGCCCAGCCAGTTCCCAGGAGTGTCTGTGGCACCCTATGGTGGCTGGGGTGTTTCTTATCCTTGGGGTCCATCTTACTCTGCTGTGCCAGCTAAGGCTTTCCCTTTTGGTGATCTGGCCTTTCCTCTTGGGGATCACTTGTTGCTGGCCACCAAGGATAAGATACTGAAAGAGGAATTCGTGGACCTTGCCCTATAGTGAGCTGGAGAAAACAGATAAAGAGGATTTGGGTGATGGGGGAAAGGAGAAAATCAAGAAGCGGAAAGTTGACAGGACATGAGTAAACTGGGTGCCTGGGTTCATTATTTATGCCGGAATTATTGCCAGGTCACAGCCATGGAGGGCCACGTCTCTTTTTCAGTATTTCGACATCATTTACAAAAGCTATACTAGCTTTACCGGCCCGGCCTGGCTTCAATATGATGAGGAGTTCAGAATGAGGGCAGCTTTGAACCCGGCCTTTTAATGGGATCAGATTCAGCCATAGCTGTGGCTGCAGGTTATGTCTCCAGCATGACCTAACTTGGGTGATAGGTCATGTTGTTCAGTGGACATGTTGTTCAGCGCACAGCCACTGCTTCTGGTGCCCACAGAAGTGCGGGGCAGGTGGTTCATCCCTGCCTGCTTTGTTGGGAGTTTGGGTCCCAGGGGGTGTGTGGTAAAAAGAACTGCCCATACAAACATGAGTGCTCTCTTTGCGGGGGGTCTCATTCCTTCACAAATTGTTCCAGGGATAGATTCAGGCAGGGACAGCGCAAGCAGGGCCCGGGCGGCACAGATAAGCCATTTGGTAAAGGGTCCCAGCCCAATAAGGGCGACAGTGCTTGAGGCATGGCTCCGTGATTATCCAAGGGATGAAGATCGACTTTATTTGTTAAATGGTTTTAAGTTTGGGTTTAGAATTCCTTTTCAGAACCCCAGAAAGCCGTTTATGGCCAATAATTTGAAGTCGGTTGTAGGGATGAAGCACATAGTTTGCCAGAAGATTGCGAAGGAATTAGCCGAGGGTAGGGTGATTGGCCCATTTTCCACACCTCCTGTGAGTACCTTGAGGGTCTCCCCATTGGGCCTGGTGCCTAAAAAGGCCCCAGGTGAGTTCAGATTGATTCATCATTTATCTTACCCCCATGGGGAATCAGTGAATGACACCATACCAGAAAATTTATGTACTGTGCAGTACACATCTTTTGACCAAGCAGTGCAAATGGTAAGGCGTTGTGGGGTAGGGGCTGAGTTGGCAAAGTGTGACATAAAGTCCGCCTTTCACCTCCTACTGGTTCACCCTTTGGATTTTGAATTGCTGGGTTTTCATTTTGAAGGGCGGTTTTATATGGACAGGGCCCTGCCCATGGGGTGCTCCGTTTCTTGTGCAGCCTTCAAGCGCTTTAGCTCCTTTTTAGAATGGACGGTGCGCCGCCGGGTTCGTTTGAGCAATGTGGTGCATTATATGGATGACTTCCTGTTTGCGGGCCCCTTAGGCTCCAGCCAGTGCGCGCATTTGATGGCGGCCTTTGCAGCGCAGTCGGCGGAGCAGGGCGTTCCTCTAGCCCATGAGAAGACGGAGGGCCCTACCCAGCAATTGAAGTTCCTGGGGGTTGAACTTGATTCATTCCAACAAACTTCATGCCTCCCAAGGGACAAAATTCTAGGTCTGCAGGAAATGGTTGCTCTGTTTTTGCTGCAGCAAAAGGCGACCTTGAGGGAGCTGCAGCAGTTGGTGGGTCACTTAAATTTTGTGTGTAAGGTGGTAGCTCCTGGTCGTCCCTTTCGGAGGAGGTTGTGTGATGCAATGGCTGGATTACGCCAGCCGCATCACTGAATCAGGATTTCACGCAGCATGCAGAAGGACCTTTTATTATGGAAGGAGTTTTTACCCTTCTTTAATGGTGTCTACTTTTTGAGGGCTGAGTTACAGCTGGAAGCTGAGCTGCAAATTACATCAGATGCAGCGGGGTCCCTTGGGTTTGGCGTCTACTTTCGCGGACACTGGTGTGCAGAGGAATGGCCTCAGGGATGGGTAGATGCAGGGTAGAACAGAGATTTGACTTTCTTGGAGTTCTTTCCTATCTTGGTAGCCGTTTGGTTGTGGGGGAATGAGTTGGAAGACTACACATTCCATTTTTGGTGTGACAACTTAGCCATGGTGCATGTTATCAATTCCCTCATTTCCAAATCCCCCAGGGTGATGAGGCTGGTGAGGGCCTTCACTCTCGGTTGCCTGAGGCTCAATATTTTATTTTTTGCCAGGCATGTGCCTGGAGTGGCTAATGGGGTGGCTGATGCTTTCTCCTGCAAACAGATGCAGAAGTTTCGCCAGCTGGTCCCAGACGTAGATCTTCTTCCAACAATGATGCCCCTCGGGATATGGATGATTGGCGGGTCGAGGCCAGCAGAGCAATAAGTCTCGCTATTGCTCCTAGTACCAAAAAAAAATCGCACAACAGGGCAGTATGCCAGTTTGAAAGTTTTAGGAGCAAAGTTGGTTACCAAAGGGGATGGCCCCGTCCGGTGGAGCAATTACTCCACTATAGTGTATCTTTAAGGTGCAGGGGATTAGCAGTTCGATCTATTCAGGGCTGGCTGTCTGCGTTGGCCTTCGCTAGAAAGGTTTTGGGTTTCCAGGAGAATACTGGTGACTTCCACATTAAGAAAATGTTGGAAGGTTGGTCTAGAGAAATTGGGCCCAGGCGAGATCCTAGGCAACTGATTTCCCCTGCAGTTTACGATCGGTCTGGGGCCAGGTGTACAAAACGCTGCTCTTTCACGCCGCCTCTCTCATGGTATTTGGGGCTCTCCGGGTGAGTGAGCTGGTGGCTCAGTCCAAACGAGATGTTTCAGGGAGGGCCTTGATGGCCCAAGACATTCGTCTGGCTGGCGGATCTATATATGTTACAGTTCATTGTTCCAAGACCGATCAACTGCAACGGGGGGATACTATTAGTTTGGGTTCCTGTTCTGATGTTGAGACCTGTCCCGTAGTGGCTTTAACGTGATACATGGTTGCTCGTGGTTTGGGTGCTGGCCTGTTGTTCCGTCACGGGGACTGCAGTCCCCTGACGAAGCATCAGTTTTGGACAGTGACGTGCAAGTCCTTTGCTATGCTGAGCCTGTTGGGAGTTAAGTTCGGTACCCATTCCTTCCGTATAGGAGCAGCATCTATGGCTGCTGCCCTGGGGTACTCCCCGCCTTCCATTTAGAAGCTTGGTAGGTGGCGTTCCTCGGCCTATAAGAGCTATGTTCGCCCTCTTGCACTGCAGTAATTGGCATCATGTTATTAGGGGGCTATGTTATTCATTGTTTCTTCTTTTCTCTGGTGCTGTGGTCAGTGGAGAGAGATGACGCATCCTCATATGCATACACAGCTTCGTGTTTTGGGCTGCCCATCGGGCCAGGAGGACTTTGGTCGGGTCATAGCTAGGGCTCAGCAAGTGGGCCACCACTGAATGGCGTGGATGGCAGGGTCTCCACTGGTCGGGCCTATTGCCCATCTTCTTCGAAGATGTTCACGTTTTACTGCCACATGTTGTGGTGATACATCTGGGTGGTAATGATTTAGGGCTGCTCAAGGGAAAAGCCCTTGTGTTGCAGGCCAAAGATGACTTTAGAGTCATCAAGAGGCATTGGCCTCAGGCTTTGATTGTGTGGTCGGCCATGATCCCATGCCGGATATGGCATGCAGCTTGGGCCCCAGGCGCGATTGAGAAAGCTTGCCGCAAAGCCAATTTAGAATTTAAAAGAGCCCTCAAGGGGGGTTTGGACCACTTTCTTCCTCACCCTGGGATCCGGGCTGATTGCGCAGATTTATACAGGAGCGATGGCATACATCTTTCGGACAAGGATAATGACGCCTTTTTAAAGCACTTGAAACTTGGGCTTAAGGAAGTGTCGGGCATTTAGTGGGCGCAGCTGCCTAAGCAGAGGCTTGGCCTCGCAGTGGCTGGATTTTGGCCTAAACTTTCGTTATGCAGCTCGGTGAGCACCTGTAGCACCCCAGTTTTGGGGCACGGGATCTCGCTAAATCATTCCTGGACTGTGCGGGATGGTTGAGTGATGAAGCAGACTGCCTTGGGTTTGCATGGATTGATTTGCCCCTTAGCCGTGCAGCTGGGGGTTGGAACTCCAGGGCATAACCTTTGCTAGGCCAGCTGGGTACGAGCCATGTATTTTGGCTATACCTAGGGGCAGGGTGGCTCGCCCGTCATGCGGCAGGGGAGGGGTATTTCGTTCCCTGGCCCTGCCGTGCTGCCTGTTATGTTATAGCCCTTGTGTTAATGTAATAAATAAATAAAGTGACCCTTTAGTTACCCAAACCCTTGTGTCCGTGTCTTCCTTCCGTCTGGGGGGGCAAAGAAATCTTTTCACATAGTGAAAGGGAATCACAGGAACCAACCAAATAAGTGAAAATGGACTTTTTCATCTGGCATGGCTCTGGTGAGATTCCTTTGCTAGATAAAGACATATTTATTCACCTGGGGTTTGGGTTAATTGGTTCTATCTGCTGTTTATTATTTATTGTTTATTATTTAATGCTTTATTCATTCAATTCTTCTCTGTTTCTGTTAATTTTATTTCTAATGCTATGCTATTTTATATGATTTGGTGGATTTGTCATAATTTTGGCCTTAATTGCTCCTGGATTACTTGCACATGGAATTTTCCTTTTGATACCAAATTGTATTTTTGCTCTTGATTCATTGTGAGGTAAAAGAGCCCCGTGGTGCAGAGTGTTAAAGCTGCAGTACTGCAGTCCTAAGCTCTGCTCACGAACTGAGTTTGATCCCTGGAGGAAGCTGGATTTTCAGGTAGCCGGCTTGAGGTTGACTTCCATCCTTCCGAAGTTGGTAAAATGAGTACCCAGCTTGCTGGGGGGAAAGTGTAGATGACTGGAGAATAGAATGGCAAACCACCCCGTAAAAAGTATGCCGTGAAAACATTGTGAAAGCAACATCGCCCCAGAGTCGGATACGACTGGTGCTTGCATGGGGGCCTTTCCTTTCCTCATTGTGAGCAACCCTGAGAACTTCTGGGTAGGATAGGCTTTATAAAAAGTGAATGAATTACTAGACAGATAAATTATTCAATGGTATTAGCAGTATAGAATCTTCTGACTTTCTGATATTAATCTACATGCATAGATTGTTCCTGATATTCTTTTTAATACAGAAACCAAGGAATAGTCCCAGAATCACAGATAGAAAACCAGGAAGCCAAGAGGAACCACAAGTCATCAGTCAAAGATCCCCCCCAACTCTATTTATACCCAACTCTCAACTGTCATATAATATAACAAAATCATATATCTCAACTTCATGTGCCCCTAGAATAACTAAAACCTCCAGAATTTTATCCTTCTTATCTCCCCCTCTCAGAGGCCCTTTTTAAAATTTAAAGTAACCACAAAAACACATACTTCTACATGGTCAGGACTCCATGTTGTAGATATGATGTATAACCACTAGCATTATGGTTTAGAGGATTGTATGGGTAATCCCCCCAATCATATTTTAAATGTCACAGTTACACCATGGAAACCTAATGGAAGTTAGTGTGTACCACTTTGAAAAGGGAATATATTTGGTTTGAGATAAGAATTTATCTTATTGGTGAAGCAATAAAATTTCAATATGACATTTTGAAATAAATGCAATTTACAAATGACCACTTAATCACCTAATAATTAGAGGTGAGGCAAAATGTGCTATACCAGTCTTTTGAGGTCCTACCCAGAAGGTAGATTTCAGAAGGTGGTCTGAGTAAATGCTGCTCAGCCCTTTGGCTTTTGGCCCGGGGTGGAGGGCAGTCCCACAAGGTTCCGTCTCGTGACTTACGATCTTTAATATCTACATGAAACTTCTGGGTGAGATCACTTCGAGATTTAGGCTGTATTGTCACCAATATGCTGTTATAAACTACGCTTGTGTAGCATGGGATGGTAAGTTCTCATTAGAGGAAGAGGCGTAAAACCCGTCCCCATGCCATGCCTTGGCAGACCCTGTGTTGCTGGGGTCTCATGGTCTTCCTGAAGGGACTCTGAACCAACACCAATACCATCCCCTGAGCAAGCAGGACCCTCAGGTCTTCAGGACCCAGCATGGACCCATCTACAACCAGAACCGCCATGGTCTCCCAAAGCACCTCAGCAGCAAAGACAATGAAGGACCAGGGCTGAGGCATGGACCATATACAGGAGGGCATGCCTGCAGCCCATGACCCACCCTCTGCTATGGAAATGCTAGAAGAGACTGATAAGTAACCACAAGACTGGACCCTGGCACTCCTCATTAGTAGAGGAGATGACTCACCTTGAAGGGAAGAGCCTAATGCAACCAGTGGCACCTGAAAGGAAACTCTCTGTATAAAGCTACAATCAATACCCGGCATGATGGTGCTTGATCTGCTTTATATCTCTTCTTGTTACTTGACTCTTGGACTGCTTTTGCCTTTGGAATATGGCATCTGATTTTGGAGTGCCTTCTAGCTTTGACTTTGACCTTGTTATTAGACCTTGGACTGTGATTTTTGAACTCTGACTTAAGTACCCCTTTGTCAGACCCTGTGATTACTGGGACTTCCCTCCCACTTGGTGACTGTCTGAAATACAGTGAATAGATCTTTGATCTGAATCAGCATCACTTTTTAATGTCCTGTTGCCTTTTCTCCAGTTGTAAGATTTTCTAATATTTTTTTTTGGGGGGGGGGGGGCAGGTTTGTCAGGTTGCACACTGCTTTCAACCCATGAACCTACATTCAGAACAAAATGATGGAGAAAAGTCACATTACGTTAACTTTTATATTTAAAAAAACAAAAATAAGAATCACATTTATGTTTTTTCAGAAACTGAACAAAGGGTCTGTTGTACTCTTACTGCCTTTTTTTACTTTTGTAAGTCTATTTTTTCATTATTTACAGCATATCATATCATACATTTTTGCATTGTTTCTCATTCTCTAATTCTAGTCCTATTGCATTGTTACTGGATGTCTCATATTATTTAATTGCACTGTTTACACTCTGTAATCCACCTTGAGTCTCAGTGAGAAAGGTGGGCTATAAATATAGTAAATAAAATACAATATATGGGATGGACTTTCCTAGAACCAGGGTGTTTTTGAATCCTAACTAGGAGCAAGAAATTGACTCAACAAAAACATAGTAATGTCCACAACTGTAATATGTAGAACAATACGATCTAAACATTTCTGCTTGCAGTACCCTTGAAAAAGCAGTACAGAGTTGCGTGCATAACTAAGTCATGAGGTGCCACGTGTTTCCTCCAGCCCATCTCTCTGATTCTCCTTTCTGTGGCAGTTGATGAACAACTTCCATGAGACTGATTTTTCATTTTAATTCCCATGATGTTATTATTTCTGCTTTTAAAAGAAAATCTCTACTGTTTTCTGTGTTAGTTAACTCTTGCTTTATAGTTGGAATAAATAATATTTATTTGCCATTTAAGGTATTTGAGATTTCCAATAAAATGTTTAGGATTTCAGAACTAGTAATTATAGCATTACAAAACAAAACTGACAGCTGCTGTGTTACTGTAATATGTCAAAAAGACTGCCAGTACAGGCCTCTTGGAGGCTGTGGTGCATCTACTGTCATCTCTCATCTGCTGATGAATTTGAAAAGCTGCAAGTGCCAAGTTTTCTCATTCTATTACATGAGTCAAGGGGGTTGTTAGGAAAAACAATTGCGTCTAAGAAGACATATATTCAGAAATATGAGCTGGCACTGGTGAAAAAGCACAAAGTTAGCAACACACTAGTTAGCAACAGAATGACTGGATGGTTTTTGGGCAAACTACTGCATGGCAAACACTGACTGTCACTTGGGCTAACGAACTGATACACAATAGAAAGCCTATCTAAATTTTAGGACAATTAAATCCAGGATAGAATCGCATAGTTCAGAAAACTAGTGTAGGGCTGCCAGGTCTTACCTGGCTCCAAATGGGGGAACTTCCTTGCGTGCAACGACATGCCCGGCATGAGGACATAACCTGGAAGTGACGTTATTGCACCAGGCATGTTGTGGGGGGATGCTCTAGCACTTTGGAAAGAACTCTATGATTATCATAGAGTTTTTTTCCAAATACTAAAGTGTGCCCCACAACATGCCCAGTGCAATAACATCATTTCCAGTGAATCACATCACCATGCCAAGCACATTGTGGCACGCCAGTGCTCTTTGGAGCAAGGCTCCCCCCTGCCAGCCAGTTCCATGGTGGCAGGTTGGAGCCCCCAAAATAAGGGGAAACTTCGCCCCTGGCAGGAGGCTGGGGATCCTAAACTAGTGTCATTTTAAATTCTTTTTAAAAAAAATTATTAGTTCAATCTGTGACTCACTCTCCCCTGCTATTGCAGGACACACAACAACATATTTATAAAGCATCCATAAATAATTTTAAAAACAATGTAAAAGTTAATCATAATACACTGATGACAGATATAAAACAATTTTATCAGGAAGAATTTGGCCATATCCATGCTGGGGGGAGGCCAGAGAAAAAGGGAGCAGGTGGAGGGCCCATCAAAAGAGTTGTAATTCTCCTCAGTCAAAAGCCTTGACCATAGACCTGGTGGAACAGCTCTGTTTTGCAGACCCTGTAGAATTGTAAGAGGCCCCACAGGGCCTGAATCTCAGCTGAAAGAGTGTTCCACCAGTCCAGGGCCAGAGCTGAGAAGGCTCTACTCTGGCTCTGGTCGAGGTTAACAGAGGACAAAATAAAGAAATGAAGGGAACAATAAAGAAAATATGGGAACAACAATTGAAGCACTACACAGAAGAGATTAGAAGATGACATATTCCTTCCAGGAAGAATCTTTTGAAAAAATACCTGCAATTTCAGAAAATAAAGTGAAAGGTGGACTCAAAGCACTTGGGAGAAACAAATCACCCGGAGAAGATGGAATATCAATAGAATTATTTCAGGCCAATAGATCAAAATTGTAACACGAATATCTCAACAAATATGGAAAACAAAACAATGGCCCTTAGATTGGAAATGTTCAATTCCAGTTCTAAAAAAGGAGATGTCAAAGACTGCAGCAACTATTAAACCATTGCAATTAATTTCTCAAGCAAGTAAAGTGATGCTCAAAATCTTACAATGATATATAGAATAACAAATACAATTGCTCAAGTTAGATTCAGAAAAGAAAGAGGCACTAGAAAGCATATTGCAAATTTATGTTATGAGCATACAAGCGAATTTCAGAAGAATATCAGCTTTTCATAGACTACAGCAAAGCCTTTGACTGTGTGGATCATGAAAAGATATGGTTGGTTTTAAAAGTAAAGGGTGTGCCACAGCATCTGGCTGTTCTGATGCACAACCTGTATTCTGGACAAGAAGCTACTGTTAAGACAGAATATGAAGTAACAGGATGGTTTCCAACTTGCAAAGGTGTTGGACAATGATATATTTTGTCTCCCTGACTTCTCAATCTGTATGTAGTACATATAAGGAAAGCTGAAAGGAACATTAACAATTTGAGATATGCAGATGACACAACCTTACTGGCAGAAAACAGTGAACAACTAATGATGAAAGTTAAAGCAGAAAGTGCCAAAGCAGGATTACAGCTGAACATCAAGTAAATAAAAATAATGACTATTGAGGAATTATACATCTTTAAGGTTGACTCTAAGGGCGTTTTCGCACTGACCTTTTACTGGCGCGACCACCCTCCTCACGCCGGCGGATCTTCAGGGATTTCGCACCAGAAGCGCCGGCGCAGCCAAAAGAGCCGGCTACTTCCGTCGCGAAACCCGCTCAAACGTTTTCCTGCTTCTTGGCGGTTTCCGTTTGAGCTGGTTTCGCGACGGAAGTTGCCGGCTCTTTTGGCTGCGCCGGCGCTTCTGGTGCGAAATCCCTGCAGATCCGCCGGCGTGAGGAGGGTGGTCGCTCCAGTAAAAGGTCAGTGCGAAATCAGCCTAAGAGTTAAGTCGACTCCAGGAGTTAGGGCCAAACTAGATGTGATGGTGTCCACAAGTTGGACTGATTTTAAAATGCTGTGAGGGCCCAGTCTGGATCAGGTCCACACTGTGACAGACTGAGACAACCTTGTACATACACCTTTTCAGGTGCTGATATGTCCACAGCTATTTCAATACTTGAAAAGGCACAGGAGATTTTTTTAAAAAAAGGAGTGCCTCAGCAGGCCCAATCAGAATCAGGCATTCACAGCATTTTAAAATCACTTTAAAATTGTCGCAGCATTCATAGGTCAGACCCGTATGTGCTGTCATGTCTAGTTTGACCCTTAGTAATGGCATAAACAAAGAAAAAGAAAGTTGTTATTGCAGGTAACAAAGAAAAAATCTGATTTATTAATCTGTGCTCCTGTTGGTTCCTTATTCAAATGCTTAGCATTAAGAACACAGCAGATCCCTTTTTACACAATATTTCTGGGGCTCTTAATAAATGTGCAGGAAAAAGTAGAGCTATGACCATGAACCCGGCTATTCAGTTCAATATCCTTGCTAAGGTTCATGTGTGAAACCACAAAGTTTCCAGCAATTCTTAGAGAGGGCTATGAGTTTCTAGCCATTCCTCAAGAGGCATAACACTACTTCCAAGTTTATCCTGTAACATCATCTCAGTGGTCCTAGTGTCTCTTAAACAAAATTATTCCATTACCACTTTAAGCAGTGACAGAAAACAAGAGGTAAGCTATGGATCCCCCCCACACACACACACACACAATGAGGGACTAGCAGTTCTGATTTACAGTGAAATTATAACATTTATAGTTTACTAGGAACAAACAAAACATTGTTTATATTCATGAAAGCTACTTGGCCATCCGCAAACAGGAAGAAGAAACCACAAGAATGTTTTATTGCATACATGGATTCATTTTTCATTAACATTGTTATATATTAGGAGTAAAGAAAACACTGAAATGTGTCATGTTATTGGAAATGACAAAGCAGAATATAATATAACTGGGGGGGGGGGGTTGGAGAATGAGATATGAAGCTATTATGAAGAATGAAAGGATATCCTTACTGAAGTTATTTTTTTCATCCAAAAAGGATTGATAGTTCCTACTAAATAGGATGCAACTAGTCTAGATAAAGAACATATCCTAAACAATAAGCAACTCTGCATTCCTATCATACCAAAGAATCATGCATCCTCCCTAATATTCATGGTGTGTTCATTTAAATGTAAACCTAGAGATTGTTTTCTTCCTCTGGAGAATCAGACCTGTATGAAGATTATGTCTAGAGCCTTTAACAGAGGTATAATGAGATGTTACTTGCCAGGTGATATGATTTACTCTCATGCCCTGAAAAGCTTCAGCTGTCCATTTCTGCACATTAAGGTTTTATTAAAAGAACTAGACATTTTTCTCCAGGCCAGCTAGAAACTCAAGATTTCTATTAAAAGGACTAGACACTTTTCTTAGACCAGCTGGAAACTCAAGATTTATGGCCCAGGTGCTTGTTATGTTTACAGAAGGAAAACTGTGAAGTGGGTTTCACTTTGAGGACATTGTTTACTAATTTACTTCTTCAGCATTTTCATATTGAGACAGCGACAGCTCCAAGACTTTGGAGCAGAAGTAGGGATGGAAAAATGTGATTCGGTTTGGTTTGTGGTTCATAGCATGTCCCATTCATGAACCATGGACCATCACAAACTTTTAATGGACTCAAGGGGGTTCATGAGGTGATAGAATGTCCCCGCCTGGCATGCTAGAGACACTAAACCTGCAGCAGATCTCCAGCTGACTCTCTACTGATCTTTTTGACCAGTGCAGGTTGAGGAGGACTATATACAATAGATCCTGTTCAAGGTAGAGACATCAAAGTCACAGGGGACATCCCCCAGTTGCTCCTCTACATGCCCTCCAAGTTGTTACTTTGAAGGTATGTAAACATTTTGATTCAGCAGAGACTGTCTGGAAATGTCTGTCTGGGAGCTCACAAACCAGCATGAACCTCCACTAACAACTTGAAAGACTGGATGCACTGGGATAATTTTGCATTCCACAGAACTTGTGAGTTAGTATTGATTCTGTCTTCTAGATCAGGTGTTATCAACCTCCCCCCTCCCCACACATAGCCCTCTTCTGAGCCTCATTTACCTCTGTGGTCCCCCTCATAGTAGCTGTTAAACTGGAAAAAAAGGTACTTTAACATCCGCATTGTTTATTGAACTAAACTGTATCCTTTATATGAGGGTTACAAGGACACATGTTCTCATTTGAAAGTGTAGTCATTTAGACACATTGGTATTATACTGTCCTGTGGTGATGGAATATAGCCATAAGCCAGATACAGCCACTGCCAAGTCAGCTTTCTTTCATCTGAGGCGGGTGAGGCAGTTGGCCCCTTTCCTAGAGCGGCAGGACCTAGCAATGGTGATCCATGCGACGGTCACCTCAAGACTGGACTACTGTAACGCTCTCTACATGGGGCTGCCTCTGTACCGGACCCGGGAGCTGCAGCTAGTGCAGAATGCGGCAGCCAGGCTGTTACTTGGTCTTCCAAGATAGGAGCATATACGGCCGGGGCTGCGCGGACTGCACTGGCTGCCGATTGTATACCGGATCCAGTACAAAGTGCTGGTCATAACCTTTAAAGCCCTATATGGCCAAGGACCGACCTACCTGAGGGACCGTCTCTCCCTATATGAGCCCCAGAGAGCACTGAGGTCAGTAGGCAAAAACAGACTGAATATCCCTGGGCCAAAAGAAGTAAAACTGCAAAGCACCCGCACTCGGGCATTTTCCGCCGCAGCCCCACAACTCTGGAACCAGCTCCCAGAGGAGGTGCGGGCCCTGCGGAACTTAGACCAGTTCCGCAGGGCCTGCAAGACCGCCCTCTTCAGACAGGCGTTTACTAATGATTGTACTAATGTTTATGGCTAGATTAATAATACTTACCGCCACTGTTAGTTTAGGAATGTTTAATTACTGATTGGTTTTAATGTGATTTTAATGTTTTATTATTGTATTGTTCATTTTAAATGTTGTAAGCCGCCCTTGAGCCTGCTTCGGCGGGGGAGGGCGGGATATAAATAAAATTTTACATTACATTACATACTCAACTGAATATTACTGACATTTTTCTTCATTACACTAGCGATGAGTAAACTTTTTTTTAAAAAATAAATCACATAAATAATTAATGATTTAGCAAGAAAAATACCTTGACCTGTATATTATCAAAACATTGTAGTTGGTTTCTAATGAATGCAAAATATAAAAGTGCAGGGGGACTTCTACATTACAACTTCATTTTCCTAAAAATGCTTATTCCACAAAAAGTTTACAAAGTTCAGTTATTGCAAATGTTTGTCAGTGTTAATTTTAAGATTTATGTATTTTTTTCAATCACCATGGTATTTAACAATAACATCTTATGTCCTTTAGAGGAGAAATTGTGAACTGCAGAATTTTAAATACCTTTCATCATCCTTGGCTTCACTCAATTTTGTTTATAACACTGTTTCATTTTCTTCTAGTCGTGAGGGTGGGGGTTTGGGATGGGCCTCACAAGTGGAGTCGCCTAGGGCCTCTCTTCATCTAAATCCAGCCCTGATGCTAATGAGTTCCTGGAAAGCTTTTTCTATGAAATGATCCCTGGTTGTAAGTTTGAAGAAGAGAAACAGCCACTCCAGTAGGAAGGAGCTTGATTTTGCTCTTGGAGATGGTCATGAGTGTGCATCAGAATCTCTGGGAGCCACGGCATAGGGTTGTACTTGGCACAGCAGCATCCTGAGAGAGCTGACAGTGCTGGGAGAAACATGCCCTGTTTATACACAAGGGTCTCACTCAATCACATTTCACTTTGTCTTCAAGTTGAATGGGTATTTGTGGAGGCTGTTTCAGGAAATCCGATGAACTTCTAATCTCTTTCCCTTCTAGGGGAGACCTTGAGGGGCTTCACCACTTGAAACTGCAGTGTGATATTGACCTTGTTGGACTGAAAGTTGTCATTGAAAAAGTAGATTCATGTGTTCAAAGGGCCATTTATTGATTGACATCAAGCTGAAACAGATATTGTGGGTGGTTGCTTCCCTGTGATAAATTAGCATTATCTCAAATGTAATGTAAGCACAATTACTGTGTGGGTCAGGCTCTGCCCATATTTTCAGCGCTTGGAGAAACAGAGACTGGGCAGGATTTATATTTTTAATTTCTGCTGTGGTCCTTGTGTTTTTTCTTGATGCTAAATTTTTAAAATTTTGAGCCAAATCCCAGTAGTGGGTGGGGGGGGAAAGCTTGGGTTTGGCTATTATATTTTTGGCATTTAACAAAGAATGTTTTTAACTGTTATCATACATAAGCCATCCTGAACCACAAGGAAAGGTAGAATAGAAGCGTTTTAATAAATACATAAATAAATTAGGTTGCATACTTAAGACTGATACAGCACAGACATTGTCTCCAGATTTTGATGCAATAATTCAGAGCAGAGCAAAAGGTGTCAGTTATCAAAGACTGTTAAGTAAAATATCGCAACAGTGTTAATGTTTTAAGCATGGTTGTATTATAATTAAAAAAAAATTAATTGGGTTTGCCTGTGTCTTTTATAAAGTTTATATCTCCACTACCCAGCTTTACATTTGATGATGCACATGGCCTAAACCAACAAGGTCTCATTTATGTCAGATCTGGCCCTCATAACAAATGAGTGACACTCCTGATATATTCTATGGCATTATATCCTATTGAGGCCCCTCTCTGCTCCAGACCCTGGTCTCCTCAGATTCCACCGCAAATCTCTAGGAGTTTCCCAAGCTGGAGTTGGCCATCCATGGGGCTTCTCAGAAATCACTTCTGAACCTTTAAACTAGGGCCCTGAAGTCTGATCTTTCAAGCACCATGGCTGTCCTTATTTGAAAATGCTGAAGTAGCAAAGTGTCCTGTTCCTATGTCTAAATATCTCTGAAGAATGCAAAAATATTTTGTGTTAATTAGATCACACATGACTTTACAAACATTGGGGAAAACATCAGATGAAAGCATAAAACTATTTTAATGAACAGAAATTTATTAATGCAGAATAAAAGTTATGAAACCTCTCTTCAGTCACACTTTCTCATTTTTCAGTGGAATCAATAAAACAATCTAACAGAAATCAAGTTAATAACTTTATTTTCTAGTAGGGTTGCCAGGTACTTACGGGGGAGGGCACCACTCCAGAGACTGGCAGAAAAAAAAATAGAGTAAAATAATTAGTTTTCACAAAGGCATTTTATCATTTTGGGGGGAGGGGGGAATGATGGCATATCTCTCTTGGAATCACTTTTACCATATGGAGGCATGCCATTGCTTTCAGGTTTTCCCCAGAAGAAATGTAACACTGTCACACTAATGGTTCCCCCACTCCATGTCTCTGCCTCCCCCAGACTCCCAACAATTACAAGGCATTGGCTGACAACCCTACTTACTGCATGGGTAAATAATTCCTGTAAAATTTAAATAAAGGATGCTTCCTCATTTGAATTAGGAATGCCAAACTACAACTTGGCACCCTGGGAGGATATGAGGGGTGGGATCAGGCGTTGGGGTGACTCTCTATGATTTGCCAAAACTCTATTCAAACATAGAGTTTTTGGCAAATCCTATGGTGATGCCACCTCGAAGTCATGGCCACTTCTGGTTTTTACTCCATTTCCCCTATTTTTTGTCCCTTTGGCCTTTGCAATGGTCCCTCTGCAATGCACAGGATCACCAGGAGGAAGACTCGACTTCACTATTTTGAATTGACCTTTGAATTGTAAAACAACTTCATGCAAGCACACAGTTCCTCTAAAGCTTATCAAAATAAACAATTTAAAATGTAACTGGAAAATTTAACTCAATAATGTGCATCTCATGGCATATGCAGAAATAATTTCCTGCGGGGAAAAATAAATATTTGTGTCTGTTTATTTGCACATTCCAAATTTCGAACATATCAGGATATGCCCCGGCAAGCAGAGAAGCAAACAATGATGAGGATATATGCAGATGAGAAAGTTGTGGTTTGGGAATTTTGTTAGCTTTCAGTTAATTGGATGACATAAACTCAGAAAAGATGTTGTGATGAAAAATGGGTTTTACTTCTGACATTATTAAAAACCCAATTGCCTACTTGAAATGCATCATAATAAGGAAGGAAACTAAAACATGTGTGATCTTCCAACATTAAATGTGTAAATGATAATTATGTATATGCATCGAATAGCTCAAAAACATCACTAACGTTAAAGCTATTATTAAATATATTTGTTAACATGGTGCTTTGGGAAATAAATATGCATTGTTTACATATATTTTAAGCATGTTCTCCACTCAATAGAATAGACCAAGGACACTGAATTAGGTACTTTATGATAGATTGGCCAAGGTCAGTGATCCATGACCTACCACAAACCCAGTGTGCCTTATCATGCATTAATACAAAAATATCCTTAGGAACTGCTACCCAACTTATTTTGGTTTTGCTGCTGTTGTATAGCTTTTTATTTGAAAAATTCATGTATTTAGTATAATGTTATGCAAGTTAAGCTCTAGGTAGAACTGGAATTCATCTGCAATTATAGCAAACTGAACAAAACAAAAAAAAGATGAGATGAGATGAGAATTCATGGCTTTGAGAACCAGCACAGTAATAAATGGATGGTTTATCTATCTTATTCTGCTTTTCCATCCTACACTTTGTTGAAATAACTCAGAGCAGCATGCATGGTTCTTACCTCCCCAAATTATTCTCATAACAACCCTGAGAAGTAGCTTATGCTAAGATGAAATGACTGGCCAAACGTCCTCCAGGCCAGCAAACCAATCCTTCCTCTTTCTCGTTTATTCTTTCATTGTTCATCTTTTATGTTCCCTGCACATTGTTTCTGCTTCTGTTAGTTTTAAAGTATGAGTGTAAGCCACTGATGGAAGTTTCAATATTACAGGAATTATTTTGAGGATTTAAAATATTTGTATTCTATAAAGGAGCAAAAGACTCCTAACATTCAAATAATCTGCACCGCCATTGAAAGCCCTTCACGTAAATAGAGTTGGATCCAAAGAACAATGTGGAGTTCTGCTCAAGTAACACATCCTTCCTACCTACCTTCTGCCTTATGTAGTTTCTTGTGCCCCTCAAAAAGCTGATGTTGAGAATCAAGGGGCTCTATGGAATCATGTGGGCTGAAGTGTTGAGGGCTACCACTTAAATTGAAAATCTACACAAACACCAGAAACCTCCTCTCCTCATGTAGTCCTAACACATCATTTTTCCTTAGTTTAGCCAAAGTTGCATCTGTAGAATTAGAGATCTCCCTATTACTCCAAAGTAGCCAGACATGCGACTAATAGGTACCCATCACATCAGACACTTTGGCATCAGAAAAGCAGAGCTATAGAGGCATAACATTCAGGCATCTGAATCACAGTATCCTGCAGTGACATCTGAGGACCAGAAATAGCTGACTGACAGTTCAGCCCCCTAGGCAAAATCAGATCCCTTCGTCCACTAACTTCAGTGATACCTGTCAAGGATCAACAAGATGATCAAATGGAAGCCAAGGAAGAGGATAGAGAAGGTACCATACATATAACACACAATATGTGTAGGATCTTTTCTAGTGTACTGAAATTACCTAAAGACATACAATTGTCAGACCAAAATCTAGCATACTGTGGAGGGAAGAACCTGCTGAAAAGCAGCCATTGTAGGATGAGGTGTACTGATAAATGACCAAGTTTTCTTTAGACAATGTTTTGTTCCATTATCCCTTCAGGTATTCATTAATTTTATTCTCTCTTCTATTTCTCCCTTCCCCCCCTTCAGATTAACTTCCTTTCTTTGGTTCTCCCTGCTCCTTCCCTCTGGCTTTCATTTATTTTCATTCCCCTTCTGAGATTCATTTGAAGAGTGAAAAGGGAGGTATTGCATTGGCTCCACTTCCTGTAGCAGCTATTTTGGGGCTAACCCCACCTTCTACTGCACCAACTGTTCTCAAAATACAAATGGTGCCCACAGGTTCAAAAAGTTGGAGGCTGTCTTTACAGTTTTGTTGCTGGAAAAAAAGAAGTAATGGCCAAGGTGAATGTACCTATCCTGGCAGATATAGCAGTAGTAACAGTTCTGAGATGACTAAAAGAAAAGTTTTCATCTCTTATTTTTCTAGATTCTTTTGTTTTCTCCAATTCATTAACTGTCCCATTTGCCAAGATAAATCTAACTTTACACCACTTCATTATATACAGTTTGGCAAGCTAAAAGCTGCCAAACAGTATAATCATCTTGGTGAAATATGTGCCCTTTACAGACAAATAGGGCAATAAAGCACACATTTAATGTTGCATGCATGAAATTATGTCAGCAGTTCTCAAATGGTATGTCAGGACCTGAGAGTGAATCACAGGTCTCTTGTGGGTGGGTTGCCAGGCTACCAACAGTGGGTGTTGGGAACATTGTGACATCAGGTGCTAAGAAGGGTAATGTTAAAGTTTTAAAGTGGGATTAACATAAAAACAAACACCATTGGACAGCCACATGAGTGAAATATTTGGCAAATCCTAGAGCATCTGACATTAAATTTAAATCCATGACAAATATATTATGCTGAAAAAGTATGTGTGTGTGTATTACCACAATGCAGTTAATTAAATTTTCAGTAGTATTTCATTTTTCAATAGTATTCCATAGACTACTTCCATGCAAATAAGTTGATTTTGATTGCAATAAATACTTGGTACATAAATACTGTTAGACTTAAGTACATTTATCTGAGCACAGACCAACAGAATAAATATTATATATCTGGAAAGAGCAAAAAGTAATGTAAGGATCTGGCACATGATTAATTTAGAGTATGGATTGTATCACTAGGTATCAGGCTTTCAAAACATCTTATTATTTTAGAAGTGAGATTTTAATAAGTAAAAACAGATAAAATGTCAACTCCTGAAGATTTAAGATTAAAAGTAAGTGTGGAATGGCATGCAATGCTCTCCAGCTCAGTTCAGAAATGGCCTAAAATACCACCTTTCTATCCATGTATTATTAATAATCAGAACATTAAAAGTTAATTAAACATTTAAGATCTGATTCAAATCCTATTATTTAGTTAGTTCATTTCTATGTCCTTTTAACCTTATATAGGGTTCCCAGAGCAGCTCAAATTATGAAGAACCTAAAACAGGGCAATGAGATAAATTATAGTTTTTTTCAGAAAGCTGAAAAGATGTACAACAGCAGCACCACTAACTTCGATGGTTACATGTGCATTCATCCCACTTTTGACTCTGCTGGTTTGATTTTTACATCATCATCACTATCAATATAACTAATTCTCAACTTGGCAAATTCTGTAGAGACTTAAATTTGAAGACTGGAGATGTAAACAGACAGGGCAGCTCTTTCTTCAATCCCCCCCCCCCCTCAATGCCCAAGAGTTGCAGAAACTTTGGGAGTTAACTCCCCAAATAATTGAAACAGTGCCTGTAGCTTTAAGAAATGAATGTTCTCTGTGCCTGTTGCTAGGCAACTATAATAATATTGCCAACCTTTTAGGCTTGCTTTCCATCAATAAAAGGCAAGGGGAGGAGGGGGAGGCCTTTCCAGATCTTTGTTGGCCTTTGAAGGAGGACTTTTTAAGGGACAACTCTTCAGGGCCAGTGCCACCAGCAACTACGGGTGACTTGGTACTACTTAACTTGCATGACTCACTCAAGTCTGGCTGTATGCTATTTTTCAACAGCATCCATGCCACAAAAGTCAGTGTGGTGTAACTGTTAGAGATAACCCCAAACTAATTTACTGAGCCTTACCTGAACCAAAACAGAGCCATCTTTAATGTTTTAGGCGTGATTACATTTACACGGTTCTTTCTGTGTTAAAGGTCTTCATCAATGTTAAAAGACACAATGCCTTCAGCTATATACATATTTTATCTATAAGGACATAGACTTGTTTATGTTAAAGGAACATAGGGAGTAGAGGGATCTATAAGTAGTTTCAATAAGCCTTGGCACTAGATGGCACCAGGGAGGGAGATAATGACAGGACAGCTTGCCATAATGGGAGATATGCCAGATGGCAGAGAGACATTGTAAGAGAAAAAGACCCCCCCCCCAAAAAAAAGTAGGCAGAATTGTCACTATCTTGAATGATTTAGGCCAATGATCAGGAAGGGATGCAGGTATATAATCTGGCACACAGCCAAAGTGTAGGCAAGAGAGTTCCTGTGTAATATCTACATTTCCTCTATGTTTTGTCTGTTGTCAGCATGAATGAAATCCTGGAGTAAAATCTCAGAAGCATGAAGGGGCTCTTTGTGGGGGGTGCCCTCTAGGCAATAATGAGTGCATCTAAAGTAAGATATGAACTGCTAATATTTGTCATGTCTTTGCCTGTTCACTGTTCTTTGTAATAATAAAAAAAATCTTGTTAGCCTATCAGACAATGAGCTCTCTGTTATGCCAAAGAAGGGGATGAGGTCCCATTGGCCCATGATAACCTCCACTCTTGGCACTGGCATCAGGTTGGTGTGATTTACACCAAAGAATCCCACCTCCAGTAATATTTAACATAGTGGTTATAATTTCAGGCTAGGATCTGGGAGACCCAGGCTTGAATTCCCTGTCTACTGGGGAAGCTTATTGGTTTACCTTTTCATACTCTCCCAGCATAACCTAATTCACAGGGATGTTGTGAGGATAAAGTTGTGAAAACAAGAGAATGATGTGAACCACTTTTGGTCCCCATTGTGTAGATAGGTGGGAGGTATACATTAAATAAATACATAATAAATATAGCTAGAGATGGAGGCACATAAAATAGGTTTGTGGGTGAGAAAGAAGAAAGGAAAGGATATGGGGGCTGCTGAGAGGAAGGAAAGAGGAAATAGTGTAGGAAGTAGGATACTATGAGGAGAGGGAATAAAGAGGAAGTGAGGTGTCCCTGCAGGTACTTGTGCATTTCCCACCACATAACTGGGTTGGGCCCAGACTGGTGGCCAGCACCACACAAAGGAGTTTTCCCAGGGAGAGACTGGCAGTGAGAAAGAAGGGAAAGCTGAAGATAGAGGGTCAGATACAAGTAGGCTGGCTTGTGGATGGGAAGGGGAGAAAGAAGCAGGGAAAATGGAAAGGAGCACCTGCAAATGCAGTAAATTGTGCACAGCTGGTATAGGAGTTTCTGAACTTCTCCCCAAACTTTCTCCACTTTGATCACCAAATGTTCTGGTCCTGGAAGTTAAGCATATATGTATATCTTCCAATAACTCAATGGGACATGTAAGCACTGAATTTGACTGAATTATACCCAGTATTACTAAAATGGAGTTTTAAGGTGATCATATTGACCACATGGATTATTTATTTATTTATTTATTTATTTAATGAACTTATATCCCGCCCTTCTCACCGAAGTGTCTCAGGGCGGCTAGCAATATTGTGCATTTTGCTTCTTACTCCTGTTTTCAGAAGGGATTAGTTGGAACTTGCTCTTCTGGTGTTATTGATTTAAGTAATGTGTCAGCAACACAGAGTCTGAAGCTGAAAAACTTTATGGGAGTTTATAAATAACAGCTATTTCTTCCTGACCATACAATGAAAACAGACATGAAATACTGTCTACAGTGTACATCAGAGCAACCCATTTGAGGTGCTTTTCTGTTTGATCTAGTCAGCAATGCTGGGAATTAGTAGCAAATTAGCTGCAACCCAAATTCTTATCCTGTCATCATGTATTATGACATCAGAGTGATGAAATTCTGGGGCATGAGAACTGGAAAAATAAGAAATACAGTCATTCTTTCATATGATTATTTTTGGGATGTGAATATTTTGCACACTAAAGTTTATAAAAGCTTTAAACAGAAGTACTTTCATCTTCACTTAGGTTTCTCAAATGTTAGGAATTCAGTGATGTTATTAATGTCCTCAGGTATTTTTATAGGGTTCTTTTAAAAACTGTAATGTCTGAATTGTGAAACAGACTATAGAAGGATCACCTCAGGCAGATTTTTCTAAATGAACATTACAGCTGGTGAGATGGTTGGCAGTTCAGTGCTTTCAGCCTTAGAGTACTTGAAGACAATGTTGATACACAAATAGCATATGCCCTAAATGTAGCATATTGCTTAATTAGTAAGATGCAGGGCTGATTTTGTTTCATTCTATCCTTTTTTGTCAGACAATATTCTGAGATTTTTGCATATACTAAGATTAATGTTGCCAGAATGTTCTTAATTAGAAAAAATGGCAGTGCAATCCTAAATAGAGTCATACCCTTCAAAGTCCATTGACTCCAATGGACTTAAAAGTTAGATTTTGCTGTGAATGTTGATAAAAATTTATCTTGTGATATGTGATGTGGGTATCTTGGTGCAAATACTTTGGGTGCTTTCACACTAGAGATTTGGGCTGACCTTGGAACGCCTCACACTCAATTTAAACATTCATGCTCACACAAGTGCATCTGCCCTCCAAGCTCAACCCATTCCCACCCTGTCCCCAGAAGCCTCCTATTCACAGTAAAAAGATACCTGGATCGTCCAGGTAGCTTCCCCATGATTCGGATGTAGTTCGTGTAATCCCCTGCTCACATGCTCACATGCCAGTGATCCCAGCATGACTCATGGGTGGAAGAGCTGTGTGATCATGCCAACCCATTTTCGGCAGCCCCGGGTTTTTTTTTTTCACAAGGCCCTCTGGGAGGTATGCTTCTGCGCTTCCCTGCATGAGTGCACACATAGGGGACTTTTTAAGAAAAACCACCCTTTTCAGCAGCGGTGGATACTTGAGCCACGGTAGCCGCGTGAATGCAGAACCACTGACGGCTGCCAGGATCCTGCCGCTTCAATGGACCTGACTGGATCAGGTTTTTTCACCTTGGGATACTACCACGTCAGTTTCCCAGTCTGAAACCACCCTTCATCTCTCATGTGGAATAAAAGTGGATTAAAAAGTGCCTATTTAGTAACACAGAACTTGAAGAAGCTAATTGCTACTTAGGAGGGGGATCTTCAGAATTTTTTGTGTATGGTGGATTACTGGGAAAATCCATCAAAATAGATCTAAGCTTGCCATTGCTACATCCTTAAGAATTTTCTCTATTTGGTCTATTCAGTCAGAATTTCTTTCATTAAGTCATGAAAATTTATGATAAATAGTGGTAATTTTTTGCTAAGAGAAGAGGTAATTTTTACCAGTCCCCCCCCGCCCACAACTACACACCAATTCACCCCCATGCCGTTTCCCCAGAAACAGCATTTCAGAGAGCTCAGTGAAGGGGGGGAGGGGAAGGAAACAGGAAAGTTTTGTTCTATTGTCAATTGTGGTTTATGTTAGCTGAAAATTACCACTGGATGCCAAAGCACCATAATCACTATTTATGAAAGGATTTGCTACCTGTCGGAGCGGGAGTAGCAGAGTGAGGGAGATGACTTGCCCGACACAGGGCTTCAGGAAAGAAAATCAGGCAGACGCGTGCAACTAGTGCCAAAAGGTGTATTAACATATATACACGACAAGTGCTCTCTTGTGCAGTCTATACAATATCACCTCCACGGACAAAGTGCTTCGCCTAACCACCATCTCACAGGGAGAGACCTGTGTGATGCACACACAGATCATATATAGTCCAAGCAGCCAATCCTGGCCGTGCTGACTCAGCAGATTGCATCACTTGGCTTCTGCCGGCTCAAGCCGGTCTGCTGATCAGGTCACTGTGACCTAGCCTGGCAGCTAGATCACCAGCTGTCATACTGTAGCTGTCAGACTGGGTTTATGTAGATTCTTGCTCCAACACACCTCCTAATCTATTTAAACCCAGTGCACCAAAACACTTTACACAGTTTACATACATGTCCACCAGCAACATTACAGTTCATATTTACGTAGCTCGGAACCCTTTCCGGAATTCGTTCAGGAACTCATCATGATTGTAAAACACATCATCGTGTTCCTGTTCAGCCAGTTCTTTCAGACGCTTGGCTTCAGCCTCCTTCTCCCTTGCCTCGCACTCTGCCACCCAGGCTTTCCATTTCTTAGCCTTTTCTTTTAACATTTCCTCAAATCCGGGTGGGTCTGGATTGACAGTCAGAGTGACATAGGGACACTTGTACCTAGCGGGACGTTGGCCTTTGGTGGACCTGGCAGACACCCGTGGCCCTGTGCTTGGACCAGCTTTGTCTTCTTCGGGTTGCTCTGTTCCCACCTCCTGGGCTGGTTGCTCTGCCCCTGTAATTGGGTGTTGAACCTCCTGACTCTCACACTTTACCTCCAGTTCCTGCATTTGAGGCTCTGCCTCCTGACTCTGCTCGTCAGGCTCTGTGCCAGCATTCGGCTCACCTTCTCCAGCCCCACTGGGTGCCACCTCCTGGGCTGGAGTTCTGGGCTGCGCTCCAACATCGTTATCGCTACTTGGCAGCAGGACAAATTGTTTCTGCAAGGAGTGCAACCTTGGCCAGCTGCTTTCTTCATTGAACTGGGCACTCTTACTAAGTGTTATCTTGCTTTTGCTATTGCAGAAACGATAACACCTGGCCCTTGGCTTGTAGCCCAGAAAAATTAGGCTCTCTGCCCGGACATCCCCCTCCCCGCTACTCGTGGAGTGGATGCCAACCCGAGCCCGTGACCCAAAGACTTTTAAAGAACTCAAATCTGGGGTCTTGTTCAACAGTAACCTGTAAGGCACATTTTTCACAGTATTACACCAAACCCTGTTTTGCAAAAAAACAGCTGCATGTATGGTTTCTGCCCAATAGGTCATTGGCAGTTGTGCATCCTCTAACATGCAATACATCACATTCTGCAATACAGCCCCATGCCCATTTTCTCGGGGCGTTGCCGGGTTCGTCAGACGGTGGGCAATGCCCTTGTTCTCCAGCCAACGTTTCATCTGGTTAGATAAGAATTCCCCCCCTCTGTCGGTTTGTACAGCTAGGAGATTAACCCCTAATTGTCTCTCCACTGCTTTGACCCACTTGGTGAATGTCTTATACACCTCAGACTTATGCACCATGGTGAAAACCCACGCGTACCTCGTGTGGTCGTCGGTGGCCACCAAGCAGTATCTCCTCCCCGACAGACTCTTTGGCAATGGGCCAATAACGTCTAAATGGACTAGTTCCAGGGCTCGTGTGCTTTCCCTTGAGCTTTCTTTAGCAACAGCACACGCCTTGCTTTTGGTCTTCTTGCAGACCCGACGACAGCAAAATGTACACTCTGTCGTCTGGAGCTACAGTCTTGCCTCTTGCCTCCAGCTCAACGAAACAGTCCGTTAGCCGTTTGATGTGATCTTTCACACACCCTCCAGCCGGCATAACGGTGCGGAACATCCTCCTTGTCAAGGCCATGAGGGAACCAGCAGTGGTGCTAACATGCACCGCACTCAACGCGTCCCAGGCAGCCTTGGGAGTGTCCTTCCCTCGCACATAAACCAGCTGGTCATCTCCTATAGATAGCACTATGTTGGCCAGTGCCTTATCCGATAACACAGTCTCGGCAGGAGATAAGTCAGCAGGGGGGTTACTCACGAACAGCCATTGCCCTTCACGCTTGAGGTAGTGTTGCATTCTCAGGCTCCACACCGCGTAGTTGAGAGGTGAGCTTCTCAACGGCTACTCCAAGCTGTTGCTGAGCCATCGTGCCGACTCCTCCTCACAGCTGGCTGCCGACGTCCCTCTGGCTCTCAAACAGAGAACGGTGGTGCTTCTGTGTCCTTCACCGGCGTTCCTCGCCTCCGGCTCTTTCCAAACTCACAGTCAGCTCAACTCTCAACTCTCTCCTCCGCGCAGCGGAAGCGTGCTGGGCCCATAACCCTGTCGGAGCGGGAGTAGCAGAGTGAGGGAGATGACTTGCCCGACACAGGGCTTCAGGAAAGAAAATCAGGCAGACGCGTGCAACTAGTGCCAAAAGGTGTATTAACATATATACACGACAAGTGCTCTCTTGTGCAGTCTATACAATATCACCTCCACGGACAAAGTGCTTCGCCTAACCACCATCTCACAGGGAGAGACCTGTGTGATGCACACACAGATCATATATAGTCCAAGCAGCCAATCCTGGCCGTGCTGACTCAGCAGATTGCATCACTTGGCTTCTGCCGGCTCAAGCCGGTCTGCTGATCAGGTCACTGTGACCTAGCCTGGCAGCTAGATCACCAGCTGTCATACTGTAGCTGTCAGACTGGGTTTATGTAGATTCTTGCTCCTGTTGTCCAGCGCAATGTAAGGGGGGGAATTTTTTTTAACCAGTATTGTTTGGTTTGGGTCTATTGGACCTGGGGGAAAAATGGGAATTCCCAAAAGATCCCAGATCCAAATACTGGTCTGGTATTCAGATCCAAGATTTTTCAGAAATCCTGAAATTTTGGGGATCCAATAGACTTGAACCAAAAAAATGCTTGTCGCAAAATACCAGTCAGATTCTGGGGCTGGCTTAGCTTCTCCTGCAGCTTGGTTTAAACTGAGCTTCAACAGAAGGCAGCACAGAGTTGTGCCTGCAGGGAGCTATTTGCTCCTCACAGACAAAGTGATCCCAGCTGAACTGCTCTCTACTGCCACTTGTTTAAACCGGGCAGCAGGAGAAAGCAGTGCAGAGCTGCTCCTGCAGGGAGCTAGAAGCTGTTCACAGGCACAGTGATCCCAGCTGGGCTGCCCTCTCCTGCTTCCCATTTCAAATTGGGTGGCAGGACAAGGCAGTACAGAACTGTGCCAGTGGGAACTCAGTTTCCCACTGACCCAGCTGATTGTGGGCTGGCTTCTCTTGCAGCCTGGTTTGTGAACCACAGCAAAGGCAGTGGGGAGTTCTCAGTTCCCCACCACCCCAGCTGATCTTTGGGCTTTTTGCAGTCCCTTTAACATTTAAAGGGATTTCATAAACCTGCCTGACAAACAGCTGAGAGGCAGGAGCAATCTGTCCCTGTCACTATGCTGTTTTCAGATCTATCTGAGATTCCTGAATATATCTGGGATTATTTTGGCATTTTTTTTTTTGTTTTCCCAAGAAAATGTGGAAACATTTGGGATGCCAAAATATGCCCCAAAATACCACTAGGATATATAAGGCAAAAGAAGAAGGGGACGGCAAAAGATGAGATGGCTGGATGGCATTACTGATGTAACAAGCACAAATTTGAGCAGATGTTGGAGGATGGTGGAAAACAGGAGGGCTTGGCATGACTTTGTCCATGGGGTCGCAAAGAATTGGACTTGACTGTGCGACTGAACAACAAAAATTTTTGGAAGTATACTTTTGGCTCAGGTAGATCCAAATGCACGCCCCAGTGCAGTGACAACTGCAGAGGACAGAACTCATCTGCTGCAGGGAAAAGCTTCGTCATAATGCAGTTCCTAGATGACAGTGCAATATATACAGGGCATTTTGTGTTTTTCAGACATCATAACAGAAAATAACCATGTGCCATACATAATACTATAATGTATATTAGAGCACTCAGGGTACCAGAGGAATATTTATTTAAAACATGTACACCCCAATTTCTGGTCACAGTGGCCCCCAAACTAGCATACAAAACTGGAACCAGTAGATCTCCAAACATGAAGTAAATACAATATAATGCAAATAATACAATCAATTGTCAATATAATATACAATGAACAACACAAATATTATGAATTTTAATGACTAATATAAAAAATTGAATATAGCAGAGTAAAGCCAGCAGAGTAAAAACTAGTCAAAAGCTTCAGAATACACTGGTAAAAGAGTAGTCACATATCAGCAAATTTAAAAGGCCAACTAACTTAAAACTATAAAATTGTCATAATCATTTGATTATGAAAACATAACAAATAGTGAATATGGCTTTTTTATTAATTCCAGTGGAGGATGAAGATCTGAATATATTTCTTTTATGAATAACAAGGATTACAGTATGTTAGATTTATTTTATTCTAAACTTCTGCTAACAGTGATGTACCTTTTGATCTTCTTTATCATTAAGGCTTCCATTCAGCCTCTCTGGTTATACCATCTGATGTTTAATCTCTAAGCCATGAGGATGGTCACCTAAGTCTTGCATACTAAATTCATATTAAAGGCACAAGAGCAGACCAGGCCTTTATTACCTCTAACTAGTTAGTAGCTTTACACATTATCATGATAAAGTTCTACCTCCAAGCTTGTAAGCATTCAGCAGGAAGTCACAAGACTAAAATTTGGGGATCTAGAATCATAAGAACATAAGAGAAGCCATGTTGGATCAGGCCAACGGCCCATCCAGTCCAACACTCTGTGTCACACAGTGGCAAAAAATTTTATATACACACACACACTGTGGCTAATAGCCACTGATGGACCTGTGCTCCATATTTTTATCTAAACCCCTCTTGAAGGTGGCTATACTTGTGGCCGCCGCCACCTCCTGTGGCAGTGAATTCCACATGTTAATCACCCTTTGGGTGAAGAAGTACTTCCCTCTATCCGTTTTAACCTGTATGCTCAGCAATTTCATTGAATGCCCACGAGTTCTTGTATTGTGAGAAAGGGAGAAAAGTACTTCTTTCTCTACTTTCTCCATCCCATGCATTATCTTGTAAACCTCTGTCATGTCACCCCGCAGTCGACGTTTCTCCATGCTAAAGAGTCCCAAGCGTTTCAACCTTTCTTCATAGGGAAAGTGCTCCAGCCCTTTAATCATTCTAGTTGCCCTTCTCTGGACTTTCTCCAATGCTATAATATCCTTTTTGAGGTGCGGCGACCAGAACTGCACACAGTACTCCAAATGAGACCGCACCATCGATTTATACAGGGACATTATGATACTGGCTAATTTGTTTTCAATTCCCTTTCTAATAATTCCCAGCATGGCGTTGGCCTTTTTTATTACAATCGCACACTGTCTTGACATTTTCAGGGAGTTATCTACTACGACCCCAAGATCTCTCTCTTGGTCAGTCTCTGCCAGTTCACACCCCATCAACTTGTATTTGTAGCTGGGATTCTTGGCCCCAATGTGCATTACTTTGCACTTGGCCACATTGAACCGCATCTGCCATGTTGAGGCCCACTCACCCAGCCTCAACAGATCCCTTTGGAGTTCCTCACAATCCTCTCTGGTTCTCACCACCCTGAACAATTTAGTGTCATCCGCAAACTTGACCACTTCACTGCTCACTCCCAACTCTAAATCATTTATGAACAAGTTAAAGAGCATGGGACCCAGTACCGAGCCCTGCGGCACCCCACTGCTTACCATCCTCCACTGCGAAGACTGCCCATTTATACTCACTCTCTGCTTCCTATTACTCAGCCAATTTTTGATCCACAAGAGGACCTGTCCTTTTACTCCATGACTCTCAAGCTTTCTAAGGAGGCTTTGATGAGGAACTTTATCAAAAGCTTTCTGGAAGTCAAGGTAAACAACATTTATTGGGTCTCCTTTGTCCACATGTTTGTTCACCCCCTCAAAGAAATGTAACAGGTTAGTGAGGCAAGATCTTCCCTTGCAGAACCCATGCTGAGTCTTCCTCAATAACCCGTGTTCATCAATGTGCCTACTCATTCTGTCCTTGATAATGGTTGCTACCAACTTTCCCGGTATTGAAGTCAGACTGACTGGCCTGTAATTCCCCGGATCTCCTCTGGAACCCTTTTTAAAGATGGGGGTGACATTTGCTACCTTCCAGTCCTCAGGAATGGAGGCAGATTTCAATGAAAGATTACAGATTTTTGTTAGAAGATCCACAAATTCAACTTTGAGTTCTTTCAGAACTCTCGGATGTATGCCATCCGGACCTCGTGACTTATTAGTTTTTAATTTGTCTATCAGTTGTAGGACCTCCTCTCTTGTCACCTCAATCTGACTCAGGTCTTTCAACACCCCTTCCAAAATTAGTGGTTCTGGGGCGGGCAAAAAGTTCTCATCTTCCACAGTGAAGACGGAGGCAAAAAATTCATTTAGCTTCTCAGGCATTTCCCTATCATCCTTCAGTAATCCTTTTACGCCATGGTCATCCAAGGGCCCCACTGCCTCCCTGGCTGGTTTCCTACTTCTAATATATTCGAAGAAATTTTTACTGTTGGCCTTTATGTTTTTTGCAATATGCTCCTCATAGTCCCTTTTTGCCTGCCTGATCACAGTCTTGCATTTGATTTGCCACAGCCTGTGTTCCCTTTTACTAATCTCACTTGGACTGGTTTTCCACCGCTTAAATGAGTCCTTCTTACCTTTTACAGCTTCCATTACTTTGTTTGTTAACCATGCAGGCCTTTTGTTATGCCTGTTTGTGCCTTTCCTAACTTGTGGTATGTATTTTATCTGAGCTTCTAGGATTATAGTTTTAAATAGCGTCCAAGCTTCCCCACGGGTTTTGACCGTATTTACCTTTCCTTTCAGTTTCCTCCTCACATGCCTCCTCATCTCAGTGTATTTACCCCTTTTAAAGTTAAACGTGGTTGTGGCGGTCTTTTTGGGCCACTCCCTATTTATACAAACGGTGAAATCAATAACATTATAGTCACTGCTCCCAAGTGGTGCAATCACTTTTACATCTCTCACCAAGTCTTGGGCATTACTTAGGACCAAATCCAGGATCGCCCCACCCCTGGTAGGTTCTGAGACCATCTGCTCCATAGCACAGTCATTGAGAGCATCAAGAAACTCAATCTCTTTCTCTCGACCAGAACACATATTGTCCCAATCAATCTGTGGTAGTTAAAATCACCTATTACGACACAGTTTTTACGTTTAGCCGCTATCTTTAAGCCTTCCATCATATCATAATCATCCTCTCTCTTTTGATTTGGTAGGCGATTACAAACTCCAATAGTTAAATTTCCTTTTGGGCCCTCTATTTCAACCCAAAGCATTTCTAAAAGTGAATCTAATTCTCTGACCTCAGTCTTACTGAACCGTATATCCTCTGACATACAGAGCCACCCCACCTCCAACCCTTCCCTCCCTATCCTTCCAATATAGCTTATATCCAGGAATCACCGTGTCCCACTGATTCTCCTCATTCCACCAAGTTTCTGAAATGCCCACAATGTCTATGTTTTCTCCCAACACTAAACATTCCAATTCACCAATTTTACTTCGAACACTTCTAGCATTTGCATACAAACATCTATAATTTCCAAGGCAAGCTAGGCCCGCCACCTTCCTCCTGCCGCCTCGAGACTCTGGCAGACAGTCCATACTGTTTGTCACCTTCACAGTGGACAACTCTGGTCCGTTACCCAGTAGAAAAATAGCATCTAACCCTTCATCTCTTTGAGACGAGTCCTCCCGAACCAGAGACATTTCATCTCCTGTTGGCTTTCCCCCAAGATTTAGTTTAAAAACTGCTCTGCCACCTTTTTGATTTTAAGCGCCAGCAGCCTGGTTCCATCCGGGGACAAGTGGAGACCGTCTCTTTTGTACAGCTCCCGCTTGTTCCAGAAAGCATCCCAGTGCCTAACAAACTTAAACCCTTCCTCCTTACACCATCGTCTCATCCACACATTGAGACTTCTAATTTGTGCCTGTCTCTCCTGCCCTGCACGTGGAACAGGTAGCACTTCTGAGAAGGCTACCTTGGAGGTCCTGGCCTTAAGTCTCCCGCCTAGCAGCCTAAATTTTTCCTCCAGGACCTCACGACTGCATTTCCCCACATCATTGGTGCCAACATGCACCACGACCACAGGCTCCTCCCCAGCACTGTCTATCAGCCTATCTACTACACACGGAATGTCCGCTACCTTCGCACCAGGCAGGCAAGTCACCATACAGTCAGTACGCAGTTTCGCCACCCAGCTTTCTACTTGCCTAAGGATCGAATCACCAACTACCAAAAAAACCCCTCTCCCCCTGCTCAGGGATGGTTTCTTGGCGCGAAAGGATTTCCACTCACCAACCGAAGAAGAGGTCCCTTCTGAGGGCACATTCCCCTTATCATTCCAAATAGAATGTCTGAAAGGTTTAGGGTTGCCAGGTTCAATCTTGTCTCTTATGGGGGGATGTGGGGGGCATTCCAGGAGGGGGCATGGCCACCCCAACATGATAACATCACAGAGAGTGATGTCATCATGTTTCCTCCTTCCTTGATGGACGGGGACAAAGGGTGGCAATTGGGGGAGAGCGGTCCCGGAAACACCCACTAGTGTGTGGGGTGCCGCAAGGGGCAGTTCTCTCCCCGATGTTGTTTAACATCTACATGCGCCCCCTTGCCCAGATTGCCCGGAGGTTTAGGCTTGGGTGCCATCAATATGCAGATGACACCCAGCTCTATCTACTAATGGACGGCCAACCTGACTCCGTCCCAGAAAACCTGGACCTAGCACTGCAAGCCGTGGCAGGTTGGCTCAGACTGAGTGGGCTGAAGTTGAATCCGACGAAGACAGAGGTCCTTTGCTTGGGTTGCGGTGCCCTGGGAAGGGAAATCCCCTTTCCGGTTTTTGATGATGTGCTGCTGAAAGCAGCCCATAGGGTCAAGAGCTTGGGGGTTCTTCTGGAGCCTTCATTATCAATGGAGGCACAGATAGCGGCCGCTGCCAAGTCCGCATTCTTTCATCTTCGACGGGCAAAGCAGTTGGCCCTCCTCCTGGAGCGCCGTGACCTAGCAATGGTGATCCATGCTACGGTCACCTCGAGACTGGATTACTGCAACGCCCTCTACATGGGGCTGCCCTTGTGCCGAACTCGGTGGCTGCAGCTGGTGCAGAACGCGGCGGCTAGGCTGTTGTTGGTGCTCCCAAGGTGGGAGCACATAAAGCCGGGGCTACGCGGACTGCACTGGCTGCCAGTGGTATACCAAGTTCGTTACAAAGTGCTGGTTATCACCTTTAAAGCCCTATATGGTCGAGGACCTGCCTACCTGAGGGACCGTCTCTCCCCATATGAGCCCCAGAGAGCGCTGAGGTCAGCTGGAAAAAACCAGCTGAATATCCCTGGGCCAAGGGAGGCCAGATTGAAGGCCACCCAGGATCGGGCCTTCTCTATTGCAGCTCCACTGCTGTGGAATCAACTCCCAGAGGAGGTACGGGCCCTATGATGCTTAGATTAATTCCGTAGGGCCTGTAAGACCCACCTCTTCAAAATAGCCTTTCAACTAACGACAAGCTAAGAAGTGCCGCTGAAAATGCTTTTAGTTACTGAATTCTATTGAAGATCTAATGTTTACAGCACCATATTGTTAATGTTAATTTTAATATAATCTGTAAATTGTTTTAACCATGATTTTATAAGTATAACTTGATGTATAATGTATTTTTATGCTGTGAGCCGCCCTGAGCCTGCCTTGGCGGGGAGGGCGGGATAGAAATATAAAGTTATTATTATTATTATTATTTTCCAACCATTCAAAGGGGACCTTTCCTTTAAATGGTTGGCAGGGGGAAGTGGGGGCTTTTGGCTCCTGCCTTGCAAGAGGCAAAATCACCTCTTGCAAGGTGGGAGTGGATGCCCCCCCCCACTTGGAAAGAGCAAGCACCACACACTCCTGCCCTGCAAGAGGTGAAAATTGCCTGTCAGACAGTGGGAGCCCGTGGCCCCCACTTGGAAAAGGTGGGCACTATGTGCTTGGGCCCTGAAAGAGGCAAAAGCCAGCAGACCCAGTCTTTTCAAGCAGAGACCCAGACAACTGTTGAGGTGGGGCTTCTCCCCACCAGCCAGCTGACTGGTGTTGGGGGAAGCCCTAAAAATTGGAGAAACCTCCACTGCCACCTGAGGACTGGTGTCCCTAGAACGGCTGTTCTGCCATCATTGCTTAAGGTTTGTGATGAATACTTCATAAGAAGAGCTCTTACATCAGGTCTCTCATCTACAATGTTATTCAGGTTTCTTCCTAATATCCCAGTGTGAATGGCTGGCTCACGTTTTAGCAAATCTCTAGTTCAGATCTCAAGCCATATCCCACAAATAAAGCCCAGCATTTTCATATCAAGAATGAAAATTAAATCCTTGGGTTTGTATGCTCCTTCCACATCCCATTCCCATTCCACATGGAGTTTTAAAATAATAAAATTGAATCTAATTGCACAAGGAGGGGTTTATAAAATAATGAAAAGCAACACAAAAAACAGAACCCCCCCCCACAGCTCTAAAGCAACATTTTCCCTTTCATATTATTCAGAACAGATAGATAAATAGTGAATAAACTATTACTAAAATTTTCAAATTCTATTATATCTGCAGACGGAAATTCATAAATTACTGAGACAACATTTAGAAAGAAAGAAAGTAACAGGGTTTTAATATTAATTTATATAAGCCATTTCACAAAAAATTTAAAGATTACAAGAGATTACATTTTTGTGAAATATATAAATTCATAATTACAAGAGTTCTTGGTTTCAAGTTAAAATAAAATCTTATCTGATACAACCACCATATGTATTCTGAAAACCTATTAAAATTTTGGAGGTATTTTAGAATTTTTATGTGCATGAATGTGTGCACCTTGAAGTCGTGGCAACCTCTGGTGACTGATCCTTACTGGGGACATGGAAGATATTCAGAGAGGTGGCTGCATAAAACCTGCCCCTGCCTCCGGCTCTGGTATTCAAAGGAGGTCTCCCATCCAAGTACTTGCCAGAGTCGAACCTGCTTAGCTTCCAAAATATGATGAGATTGGGCTTGTCTGGCCTATCCAGCTCATAGCAAAACCTTTTCAGAATTTTGATCAACTTTTCAGTTCTCGTGTTTAGGAAAAAAATGTGAAACATAACACTCCAGTAGTGGTATTTATTATTTTTTAAACTATATCTCCTGATTCTTGGCAATGTTCATTGCTCTTGAGGACACTAAATGAGATGTTAGAAACACAGCAATAAAACAATGATGTCCCCATCAAGCATGATTATAATTCTCTTTCCTGTCTCAGCTGTCAAGCATACATATGTAATACTGATAAAAATTTAAATTGTAGTCTTCTTATTCTAAAAGTGCTTATAAGAGCCTCAACTAGAACAAAAAGTAACATAATTATAATTACTTCTACTATTAGGAAAGGCCCACATCAGACAGCATCTTTAATACACCTTAGTTAACAGGATTGGGTGGTGGGTTTCCCCCCACCCCACTCTGAAGGCAGGCAGGCAGGCAGGCAAGCACTTCAAAGGCTGGAAAGACTATGAAACCATTATTAAGATTCTGCCTTATACTACTGTTATGTTCATGAAGTGCTAATGATATAGTGTTGGAGGGAAGAGGGAAAATTTAGTTTTTAAGTGTGGCATTAAAGGTGAATTTCATACATCACATAGGAGATTAAATATAGGCATAAAAATAATTCTTTTCTAGCATGCAATCTGGTTATGAAATATTTATTTATAGCAGTAATCCAGGGCAGTAACCTTTACAAAAGATAACTCTGTTGCCAACTGCTGGTGAGCATCTAATGGGTAAGAAAATGCAGACTCCAATCACAGATAAAGAAAAGAAGTCAAATGTTTCCCATACAGATATTGCTTGGATGCCTAGACATTTACTGAAATATGTCTTGTCAGAAAGAATTGCGGAATTTTGCCCTTAGCAAGATGTCACCCTCATGTCAGAATTACATTTCATTTTCTGCACTAACTTAGCATTTCCAGTGCTAGGTAGCTTGACCCAGCATCTTTCCAGGTCATATGCATGACTAAGAATTACAAGGTATTCCCAGAATGCTACAGGGACCACTTTCTGCTTTAAATTGTTATGACAATATATCAAATAGGATATTTTGGTTCGTGGATAGAATTTAGAGCAGGTTTTATAGCAGGCTGCTAAAATTAGCAGCATGCAAACCGCATGAGGGAGGGACGGTAGCATGGTATAGCATAATCTTATTAGATATCAGAAGCTAAGAAGGGTACTTGGAAGGGAGATCACCAGGGAAGACTCTGCAGAGGAAGGCAATGGCAAACTACCTCTGCTTCTCACTAGCCTTGAAACCCCCTTGCTGGGGTCACCATGAGTTGGCTGCAACTTGAAGGCATTTCACACATGCACAAACCGCATGATTCATTCATTTTTCAGAAGGTCACCAATTCTTGTACACTAGTTTCTTATAGGATAAGTAGGTACAGCCTGTGAATTTAAAAGTTACTTAAAACACATGGTAGAGCTGGGTATTCTCAACGGATTAAAAAAAGAAGAATAGAAAATATGGTTACCAAACTCTAGGTGGGAACTGTAACTCCAGAATTACAACTGATTTCCAGACTACAGAGATCAATTCCCCTGGAGAAAATGGCAACTTTGGGGGGGGGGGGTGAGCTTTATGGCACTATAGCTCTCCTGAGCTCCTCTTTTTCATACTTTGCCCTTCTCAGGTACTGGCTCCAATTTCCCAAATTGAATTTGACAAGCCTTACAGTCATTAAATAAATACCACAAACCGCTTTTACATCCTACCTCAGTTTCAGAAGCAGTTTACCACATGTGAAGGAGAGCCAGTATCTGAAAAACGCAAGCTTACAACCCTCTTTCATACCTGGAACTAGTCACGAAATTCCTTGATCCCAGCCATCCTTTAAAGGGCTGTCCTTAATCTGCAAGACTTGCCATGAAATTTACTGTCATTTGTCACTGAGAAAGGACATTTACTAATTTAGGTTACTGACACAAAGGAATTTATTCTTAATACAAATATGTTTCCTAGTTTTGCGATCCATATGATAAAAGTGAATACCTCTCAGAAAAGTTCCTGTAAAGTACCAGACTTGGAGACGAGCGTAGGGCAACACAGTTTATTCCATGGTACAATACAAGATGGAGAGGGCAAGCACGCGGGCCGGATCCCGCATATATACAGTTGCCGGACTATTCTCCCTGCTGGCCGGTCCAATGCCCACCAGCCGTATTTCCCGCCGCAAGCTGTGATTGGCGGATCGTTGCGCCCAGCGCGGAGGCACCTGGATGTTTCTCAGTTACCTCCGCGGCTGGGGTGGACTGATGTCATTCTGCTGTTGTGGCCATTATGAACTGGTTGCGCTCTGCGAACGCCATACACTACACTCCTCCCCCCTTAGTTAGTGACATAGTCCTGGAGGTAGGCGGGAGGCCGGCGCTCCCGTGTTGAACGCCTAGGAGTTGCTTGTGGTGCCGGGGCTACTTCCGCATCTGGGGTTTCCCCGGGGGTTTGAGCGTTGGTGGGTTGTGGGTCGGGGTCCGAGGGTTGGTCCGCCTCTGCCGGTGTGTGTGGCCGTGGTGCTGGTGCAGGGGTCGTTGGGTGCCCCTCGGACCCTGCCCCCTCCCTCGTTTCCGTGGGTACCTCTGGGAGAGTCCGGCGGCGTAACTGGTCGATGTGCCGGTGTAGGATCTGGCCCCCCTCGGTGGATACCTCGTAGTGGCGGGAACCCACGACCCGTAGTACCCGCCCGGCTACCCACTCTGGGCCTGAAGCGTAGTTGCGGGCGAACACTGGGTCCCCCGCGAAGAACCCCCTAGCCGCGTCTCTGACCTCCGGGGACCCTCGCACGTCGGGGGCTCTGTCGGGGTTTAGCCGATCTAGCCTTGTGGTGAGCTTGCGTCCCATGAGGAGCTCGGCTGGGCTGACCCCGGTGACTGGGTTTGGAATGACCCGGTTGTCGAAGAGGAACGCAGCTAGCCGGTGGTCCCAATCGCCTTGCACTATTCTGCCCAGGGCCTCTTTTGTTGTTCGGACCATCCGCTCGGCCTGGCCGTTGGTGGCCGGGTGGAAGGGAGCTGACCGGATGTGTCTAATGAGGTACCTCTGGAGGAACGCCTGGAAGTCCCCCGAGGTGAACGCTGCCCCGTTGTCCGAGACTATGGTGTCCGGAATACCGTGGGTGCACAGGACCCTGCGTAGTGCTCTAATGGCTGCTGCTGACGAGGTAGACCCTACGGGGATGACCTCTAACCATTTTGTGTATGCATCTACAATGATTAGGAAGATCTGTCCCTGGAACGGCCCGGCAAAATCAATGTGGAGCCGGGACCACGGTTTCCTTGTGGTCTCCCACCGTGTAGCCGGGGCGCTGGGTGGATCCGGCCGCGACTCCTGGCATGTGCTGCATCTCCGGACCCAGTTCTCTATCTCCCCGTCCATCCCCGGCCACCATACGTAGCTCCTGGCCAGGGCCTTCATTCTCACTATGCCTGGGTGTGTTTCGTGGAGTGATTCCAAGACCCGTTTCTGTAGAGGGGGGGGGACTACTACCCTACTCCCCCATAGTAGGCACCCTTTGTGGGCTGCGAGTTCCTCCCTTCGCATTTTGTAGGGTTTGAACTCTTCCCCCATGTCCCCCTCTGGCCACCCCCTCACCACCCAGTCGAGCACCCGTGCTAGGGTTTTGTTTTTTCCGGTGGCTCTAGCCACCTCCGCCGCGTGGAGGGGCTGCTCCGGAAGTGACTCGATCGACATGACCTGGTGTGCTGGGGCTGGATCGGGGCCTGTGTCCGGGAGCGGCAACCGGCTGAGAGCGTCCGCGTGACCCATTGCCTTGCCCGCCCTGTGTACCAGCGTGTAGGTGTACGAGTTGAGGAATTGATTCCACCTCAACACCCTCTGGGACAGGATTTGGGGGGTTTGGCGGTCTGGGGCCAACAGACCCAAAAGCGGCTTATGGTCCGTCGCTATTGTGAACCGGCGCCCATACAAATAATCATTGAATTTATGGACCCCCGCTACTATGGCCAGGGCCTCCTTGTCGATTTGCGCATAGTTCCGTTCCGCCGAAGTCAGGGTGCATGAGTAGTATGCGACCGGGACCTCCCGGCCATCCGGTAACTGGTGCCCCAGGACAGCGCCCACCCCGTACGGCGATGCATCGCATGCCAGGATGACCGGGAGGCGCTCGTCGAAGTGGTGCTGCACCGCGTTGGAGACCAGGACGTCCTTAACTGCCTGGAAGGCGGCGGCTTGCTTCTTCCCCCACACCCATGGAGCTTTTTTGTCCAGTAACCGGTGTAGGGGTTCGGCGAGGGCCGCCTTGTGGGGTATGAATGTGTGGTAGAAATTGAGGACCCCCAAGAAGCTCTGTAGCTCCGCTTTACACGTGGGGGCAGGGGCTTGAACAATGGCCCTAGTCTTTTCCTCGGTCGGGTGGATTCCCTCCGCGTCCACTGCGAATCCCAGGAACTCCACCCGCGGCACCCCCAGCATGCACTTCTCCCTTTTAACTTTTAGTCCAGCGGCTTGAAAACGGCGGAGCACCTCCCGGAGGCGGTTGCGGAATTCCTCGGGGTCCGGGGCGGCGATTAAAACATCGTCAAAAAACGGCTGGACTCCGGGGATCCCTTTAAGGAGAGCATCCATTATACTCTGGAAGATTCCCGGAGCCACGCTGACCCCAAACTGTAACCTGTTCACCCTGAACGCCCCCCTGTGGGTAACTATCGTCTGTGCCTCCGCCGTTTTGGCGTCCACCGGGAGCTGCTGGTAGGCTTGTGCCAGGTCCAGCTTCCCGAAAATCTTAGACCCCGCCAGGGCTGCCAGCACGTGGCTGACCACTGGCACCGGGTATGGGTTGTCTTGGAGCGCTTTGTTAATTGTGCACTTGTAATCTGCACATATCCGCACGTCTCCATTTGGTTTGACCGGAGTCACTATGGGGGTCTCCCACATAGCGTAATCGACCGGCTCCAGGACCCCTTGGGCTACTAGGCGGTCCAACTCTGCCTCGATCTTGGGCTTCAAGGCGAAGGGGACCCTCCTTGCCTTGAGCCGGATCGGTCTGACCGTCGGGTCGAGCGGTAGGGAGATGGCCGGGCCCTTGTAACTACCCAGCGACCCATCAAATACGTCGGGGAACTCTCCGCACACCTCCCCGAACCCTCCTGCTGTGGCTGTGTGCGCCACCTCTATTCGGATTCCCAAGGGGCCAAACCATGCAAGACCCAACAGGGTGGTAAGCGGCCGCTTGACCACCAGGATGTCTAGGGGGCCTTTGAAGGCCCCCCGCTCCACCAGCACCCGTGCCCACCCCGCTATTTGGACCGGGTTTTGCTGGAAGTCCCGCAATATGAAATTTGCTGGTCGCAGCTGCAGCCCCTGGCCGGGGCGTAGCCTTCTCAGGGTCTCCTCCGCTATTATGGAGGAGCCTGAGTCCACTTCCATGGTGCAGGGGGCCATGAGGACCGCCATCGTTATCTTGTTGGGGGTGGTCAGGGGCAAATTCAGTACCTGAAGTGAGGTGGAGGCTGTGGAGTGGGACTCTGCGGCCTCGTGGTGTGCGGTCGGTCGCGGGCGGTTGGGCTTGGCTCGGCAAGCCCGCGGTATGTGGCCGGTCTTCCCGCAGCTTCTGCAGTCCCAGGTCCGGTACTAGCAGTCCCGCCGATCGTGGGGGTCGCCGCAGCTGGCGCATTTCGCCCTTTCGCTGGTGCGCTGACTCGGCCGTTCGTGGGCTCGGGGTCGCTGTGGAGCTCGGGCGGCGGGTCCCGCGTCGCGTCGCGTCTGGAAGGCTTCTCCCTCGTCCTGGTGCTCGGGGTCCAGCTCCTCGTGGTGGGCGGTCTCGGTCTTGGCCCGGGGAAACGTCGTGGCGGTCCTCTCCCACGCTACCGCCTCGCTGAAGGCGCCCTGGAGGGTGAGCTCTTCTTTGGCAAAGAGCTTCTGCTGGAGCCTTTCGTCGCGGAGGCCCCACGTGAATCGGTCGGCCAGGGTTTCCTCCAGCTGGGGAAAGTTGCAGTTCCCGGCGAGTTTGCGGAGGGCCGCCAAGTAGTCCGCGGCTGACTCTCCTGCGGTCTGGTCCCTTTTGTGGAACATGAATCTGCGAGCCACCCGTGAGGGCTGCGGCAAGAAGTGGCCCGTGAGGAGCCTGATGATCTCCTCGTAGGATTTCTCCGCCAGGCGGGCGGGCGCCGAGAGACCCTTGGCGATCTCGAACGTGGCTGGCCCGCAGACGCTCAGGAGAACATCCCTCTTTGCTCCGGCGTCGGTGATCTTGTTCGCCCGGAGGTAGAACTCGACCCGTTCCGAGTAGGACTCCCAGCCCTCTGGATTTGCAGGGTCGAAGGGCTCGAGGTAGCCGGTGATTCCGCCCTGGTTGGCCATGGTGGCGGCGGTGGTCGTGTCCGGTCGTTCGTTGCCCAAGATCTCCGTCGTAGCCGATGAGGCTAGAATCCCATCCTCGTCGCCACTGTAAAGTACCAGACTTGGAGACGAGCGTAGGGCAACACAGTTTATTCCATGGTACAATACAAGATGGAGAGGGCGAGCACGCGGGCCGGATCCCGCATATATACAGTTGCCGGACTATTCTCCCTGCTGGCCGGTCCAATGCCGACCAGCCGTATTTCCCGCCGCAAGCTGTGATTGGCGGATCGTTGCGCCCAGCGCGGAGGCACCTGGATGTTTCTCAGTTACCTCCGCGGCTGGGGTGGACTGATGTCATTCTGCTGTTGTGGCCATTATGAACTGGTTGCGCTCTGCGAACGCCATACACTACAGTTCCCCCTACTCTGTATAACTTTCTCCTGCAGCAATGTGGATAGTTCCTTCTTTAAAAGAATTCTAGCATCAATTGATATATATATATATATATATATATATATATGATTTTTAAATAAAAACAGAAGGTATAATATTCTAATTAATAAATAAAATTATCTTCAGAGGTAACTGAATGCATGTTACAGCTGATATGGCCATTTCATATTCATGCATTTATACTGGAATTCAGCAAGCAATGAAATAAATACCATTACTGTGTTGCAGGCAATAATGCACTTGTTTGTACTGGTGTTTATTTGATCATACTGATTTGTTTTCCTGTACCCATTTATCCCAAAAAATGTACAGTTCTATACCTATGCACCATTTTAACCCCCCCCCCCAATGTATTTATGTCTGAGAAGATGCTTTCAAAGTAAATTTGTCTTATAATATTCATGTGTTTCTCCCTGTTATAACTTGGATATAAGGGAACGATTTCAGGCCACTCAGTTTCATTTCCTTTTCATGCACTCAATGTAACAAAATAAATGTGTAGCTCATTCTGGTATTAGGTGGTAAGCTGTGAGGATGGGTGCGATCACACAAGCAATTTGGCCTGCCATAGCCACCCCTCCCCTCTGAATCAAACAGGCACCTTCACATATGCACATCTGGCCCCTTTGCAGCTCTCACCACTACCTCATTCTGCGATGCCTCCCACAAGTTTTAAATAGCTATCAGTACTTCCCAGTAGAACAAAGCAACAAACTTTTATTCAGAATGTAAGCTTCTGTGTGCATGCACACTTCTTCAAGAAAGAAGTTCTTCTTTTGCACACATGAAAGCTTTTTTCCATGCACATGAAAGCTTACATTCTGAATAAAAGTTTGTTGGTCTTAAATGTGATATTTGACTCCTGCTTTGTTCTACTGCTTCAGACCAATGCGGCTGCCCATCTGGATCCACTGGGCCACTGGGAAGTCTGCCCATCTGTGCCACTGGGAAGTACTTAGGTACTTCTCAGTGGCACATCACTGAAGTGCTTGCATGGTATGTTTCCAGGCCATCTGAACAGCTGGAGCTTGCCATGTACATGCTCCACAGGCACAGAAGCAGTCTGAATGCTCCTCTAAGCACATATGCAACCTGTGCCTGTGTCAAGCACAGTCTGATTGCCATGCAGCATCTCTTTCTGGGAAAGCTTTCTTAAAGCTGAGAAACTGCTGCAGCAAATTCCCAGTGTTATCCCACCCAATGTGTCTCTCTTTCTATATTGTTTTGTTTACCAAAGTAAACACAGACCATATCATAGTCTTAACGATAACAACTCTAGATGGTAAACTCCTTGGATCATGCTAATTCATCTTTGTGCTTTTCATATGTATATTGCCATTAGAATATAATAAGAATTGCCCATAACATCACTACCAACAACAAAGTAAAGTGAAACAAAGTTTGAGTACATTGGCCCCTTTAAGACCAACAAAGTTTTATTTGAGGTACAAACTTCCATGTGCAAGCACACTTCTTCAGTTTAAAGTGTAATACGTCAGTCATGCAACTGATTTTCCCACTTCCTTCTCTCACTACAGTCTCTCCCAATCCTTTCTTGATGGTTTGGGTATAATGTGATATTTCATGGATACAGGGATTTTGCAGTTCATTGGTAGAAATTGGAGACTGAAATCTTTTTATGACAGGGATAGCTCTTCCCACAAGAAGATCATTAGAACCAGGATATTATGTTTTGTTTCCAGTCAATTTCTGAGGCACATTTATGTATATAGAACATTAACTCTCCTGCCAGTACGCTATATTAAGATACATACCTCTCAGAGGGCTCAGTGACTATGCATATCAAAGCATAGCTACAGATATTTCTCATTTGCCTATTTGAAGTCACAGTGCCTGTAAACAATGAGTGGAGCTGGAAATATTTTTATAACAATTGTCATACTACTGAGATGGAATGTAACTCGTGGGCATTCAATGAAATTGCTGAGCAGTCGGTTTAGAACGGATAAAAGGAGGTACTTCTTCACCCAAAGGGTAATTAACATGTGGAATTCACTGCCACAGGAGGTGGTAGCAGCTACAAGCATAGCCAGCTTCAAGAGGGGGTTAGATAAAAATATGGAGCAGAGGTCCATCAGTGGCTATTAACCACAGTGTGTGTGTGCATGTGTATGAATATATATATATATATATATAAATTTTTTGGCCACTGTGTGACAGAGTGTTGGACTGGTTGGGCCATTGGCCGGATCCAACATGGCTTCTCTTATGTTCTTATGTTAAGCTGAAAACTAAGCATACAAGGTTTGTTTTTGCTGCCATTTTTGTGGTTTTGTTAGCGCCCTCAGCATTTCTGACATTTCAAAACATCTTTTTAAAAATAATTTGCATACCTGAACAACCAAAAGCAAGTCTGTTGTACTAAGTACTTGCCAGGGCATGAAAACTGAATTTTAAAAAAATATTTCAATCTTTATTTTAGGTTGATATACATTTCCTCTCTTTGAATTATAAACTGTAACCTTTAAAGCTGACATGTTAATCATCAATGCTTTCTTTTACAGCCATGTTAGTTCTGAAGTATTCCAACCATGTGAGAACAAATATATTTATCTCATTTAGGTGCTGGAAGGAAAAAGTGTACTCTGCTCACTTGTTCAAAGCAGTATGTCTCAACATTATCACACTCCACCTGGCCTTGGGCCTTGAAACTGTGAATGAATGATCCTCCTTCAGGAGATAAAATATTACCAATAATGTTAAATGAAAGGATGGATAGGTGATAGCTCTTCATTCCTAGGAGCTTAAAGAAACAAATTTTCAAAGCAATTCATAACACCTTTCCTTAGCAGGTTCCGAGTCTTGATTCCTTTGTACAGCTCCTTAATTTAATGAGATGAGGACAATGAAACAGGTGGAATTCCAACAGATGCAAGAGAGGTGTAAATTCCAGTCTTAACAGCACTGAATTCAAATAGATGATGATCCTAAGATATCCTAAGATCCTAAAATATCACTTCACCATCATCACATTTGTGCAGTATAGTTAAATACTGATATTCCAAATGGTTACGGGATTGTATTATGTCTTGATATCTGAGAAGATGTGGGGAATATCTAGGTGATCTACTGTAACATTTTTGTAAGTCATTTTGCATGTAAAATCACTTGCGATCTTTTGACTCCATGTTAGAAACTTTGGGAAATTCAGCAGCCCCCATAACTTATTCATTTTTGAGTAATACATTTCAGTTTATGCATCCTATGCATCTAGAAAATGAGGGCTGGTAAGACTGGAAACTTACATGCTAGACCCTTTGAGGCTTCTTAAAGAGGCACCAGGGGTATTTATATATGGACAGTGGAAAATGGCTCCCTGAAAAAAGGACAGGTCCTTCAACACACACACAACTCTACTGCAATCACACCTGAACAAAATTTCCCTTGATGCAACTGATTTTAAGAAATTGTCATCAGTTTCTAAAATTCATTTTTCTGGCTAGTACAAATTGGTATGGGGTCAGGTAATTTAGTTTCCATCCTTGTTTTAACACTAAAGGTGCCTTAGAGACTTGTGGATATGGCAAATGCATCTCTACTGATTCTCATAGATTTCACCAGCCATGGTATCCCTCTGGGCTACTTGGTGGTATGTTGAGGGCTAAAAGGCTGTGGTTCTTCTAGCCCACACTAGAAACTAAAGGGTAGTGTTCTAAATTTGTTTCTCTTGCACAAGGTTTCTGGTTTGTGATGTTTCTAAAAATAATATCTAGAAGTTGGGGGAGGGACGGTGGCTCAGTGATAGAGCATCTGCTTGGGAAGCAGAAGGTCCCAGGTTCAATCCCCGGCATCTCCAAAAAAGGGTCCAGGCAAATAGGTGTGAAAAACCTCAGCTTGAGACCCTGGAGAGCCGCTGCCAGTCTGAGAAGACAATACTGGCTTCGATGGACCAAGGGCCTGATTCAGTATAAGGCAGCTTCATATGTTCATATATGTTCATAGGACAGGCTATAAGGGTGCTCAAAATGACAACCCAGTTCATCCAGACAAGAAAGAGGTACTGTAGCAAATTATGAGAATGATACTGGAATACAATTTGTACTGGATGTGGTTACACGATTGCATACTCATCTTCACATTCTGGGTGCCTTTTGCATTCTGACTTTCTCCTAAATGTCCAGATGACTGCTGTGGCTGAGATGGTCTTTTACCAGTTTAGGACTGTATATTAGCTGCAGTCTCTCCTGGTCATAATTGGTGAAATTCAGACAGGACTACCATAATGTGTGCTGTACAGGGTTGCTATTTAAAACATCTCAGAAACTTCAACTGGTCTAACACTTGGCAGCCTACCCAGATCGAGCACATTTCTGTTATACTTCCTTTGGCTCCCAGTTTATTTCCAGGGCAATTCAATGTGCTACCATCACTACCATTGGAACCAGAGTAACTCAGGAACTTTCTAACTCCATGTTGAAATAATCTAGAGAGGCCTTGCTCCATGTTCCACCATGTTCAGAGATTAAACATGTAGTTGCACAGCATAAGCTTTCTGGATATGCTAACGGAATTGCCCTGAGAGATACATTCCCATTCCAGAATAATGTGATATCCCATTTGACATTAAAACAACTCTTCATATTTTCCCCAATAAATGTCACAAAACAAACATTTATTTAACTGTTTCAAGAACAGGAAGCTAGCTGGGAACCAGTAGAAGCTTAGTATCAAACATGTAAAAGGAGTACTGAGATTGGAAAAACTAATGAATTCTTTTCATTGACATTCACTATGTAAGATACAACTGCAACTGAATAATTATTTTAAGGCAAGCATCTGGGGACATGTCAAATAGAGATGACAAAAAATAGTTTTAGAACTAATTGAAAAATTACAAATTAAAAAGTAACAAAGACAAAACAGAAGTCACCTGAGAGCTATTAGATAATGCAATTGTGACATTGCTAATCTTTTAACGAAAAGATACAATTTATCATTAAAATTATCCTCCTTAGATAGCCAGCATGCCACCACTTTTTAAAAGGGAAGCAGGTGGGTTTCCAGATAATAATAAACCTGTCAGCCTAAATTGTATCCCGTATCAGTTGGAAGAAAGCATTAATAAAGCTAGAATAATAATTCATCAAATAGAACAAACCTTGCTGAGATTGAATCAATTTTGTTCCTGCAAAAGGAAGTTCAGCCTCACAAAACTTGTAGAATTTTTGAGAGTACTGTCACCTCTTAGCATGGCCTTAGATCATGAACCCTTTGGCTGGTTCCAGACTGGCAGTTTAATGCGACCCAGGGACAGCTTGGAAACGGATCAGAAAAGTGCATCCAAACACACATATCTGCCTCCCGCTCTGGTCCTATACTCACCCCATACTCCAGCGTCCTCAAAGTGGCTCAAAAATTTGCTACCACTTTGACAGTGGTAGCAAATTTCTGAGCTGCAGGCCATTCATCTGGACGCAGAAGCATGCAAGTGAGGCAGATTGGTGGTGTGAACCTGCCAATCCACTCTAGGCGCTCACCGGCAGCTTCGTGTACTGTTGTCCCTTATCTCTTTTCTAATAATTATCCAAAATTATTTTTTCAGTGCTTCTGCATCCTAAATCAGCACTGCAAGAGTGTATATGTGCATGACCACTAAAAATGTATGAAAAAAAAGAAACCCAAACTGCTCCAAGAAATGGTACACTACAGCCTTCTGACAGCGCCAAAGTACCTCCTGTGTGAAATACAGGCACTTAGCAGGGAAGTGTATGCATGGGTTTCCACCACTCCATTTTGAGTGAACCTGATTTGGGATGCCTCCCATGTGCTCCAAGCTGCTGATCTGGAACCAGCCTTTGTATTACCAGCAGGGCAACACTGCTAAGTTCCTTATCCTGACACTGACAAATTGGAAGCAGACAGTACTCTTGGGGGTCTTTAACAAAAGCTCAGTGACAGTAGAACTCCCAAGTAGAAGGGAGGAAATGCTGAGGGCTGTGGCAGGGCATTGGGAACCAGGGGAAGCATCAACCAAAACTTAAGAAAAGGGCAGCAAAGTCTTCTAACCAAAGGAAATTTGCACTATATGGAGAGTCGTAAATAAGTGGCAGAGTAGGAACTTGAGTCCCACCAGCTTTGAGCACCATCCATCACCATTGCCGCCTTTGCTGGGCCACAGGCCACCACCAAAGTCTCCTCCAGTTCCCAGAACACCCCACCACTATCTCAGTCACCAACCTTTAAATCTCCTAGCTGGTCAGGTGGTTTCTGTTTTCCTGGCAGTGGCAGCACATCACTTCTGGTCTGATCATAATCTCTTTTGTTTGGGCTGGAAGAGGCACCTAGCTACTGCTTGGGGCTCATGGAGATGGCTTGCTGACCACATATAAACAAGCATTTAGATAAGGCAGGCATATACTATATAGTTGCATTTCCAATAAGCTTTTGACAAAACTACTGTAAACTTAATAATTACTGGATGAAGGGAGAGCTTCATTTACAGATAACTGAAATATCTAACATATTAATAAACAATCAAAAGGAAACCAAGTATGGTGATGGCACAAAATTATTGTGCATGGTAAAACCCTGACTATGAAGAACTTTAGAAGGTTCTTTGAAATGGGTGAATGGACAGCAAGATGGCAACTGCAATGTAAATGCAAAGTGATGCACATTGGGTCAAAAAATCTGATGTGCCCAGGAAAGGACTGATTCAGGATGCAGAAGCATTGGAAAAGTAACTCTGGATAATTATTAGGAAATAGATAAGGGACAACAGTACATGAAGCTGCCATGGTCAATATAGACAATGACAGCTGGAGGTGCCTATCCAAGGTCTTAAACAGGGCTTTTTTTTAAGCATCTGGGGGTGTGACCTAATATGCAAATGAGTTCCTGCTGGGCTTTTTCTACAAAAAAAGCCCAGTGTGAAACAATGATGACATCAGGGTATGTGGCCTAATATGCAAATGTGTCCCTGTAAACCCAGTTTACGTTTGCTATGCAAAAGCCGCGGCACTTCCTGTAACTCCGGCGCAGATGGTGGAAAATCTGACAGACGCTGCAGAGGGAACAGGATTGTGACTGCGAGGTAAGCTATGTGCGAAAATGGTTAACGTTTTCTCCCTCTCTTATAATAGTAGGTCTCAGAGCTACCCAAAGAAAGTGAATGGCAGTAGATTCAAAAATAAGTAGTATTTCACACAATGCATATTTAATTTATGTAATCTAATGGGATGCAGTGATAGCTATTAGCACTGATGGCTTTTTTAGTGTTATACAAATTAATGGAACTATGATCCATTATTTAGTTAGTTAGTTAGTTCTATTTATATCCCACCCTCCCCACCAGAATAAAACCTCCAAATTCAGCGGAGAAAATAATGCAACAGTCTAACATCTTTGCTCCCAACTTGTGGGTTTCCGAAAGGCATCTAGCTTGTCATTTAAAAAAAAAAAAAAGTGATTAGATGGAGTTTCAGGCACACTGTAATCTGGGGTGATACAAAACACCAGAGGGGAGCATGTCATGTGCTAGAGAACAGAGAGTTTGTTTTTCTGGATCAAAAAGCCTCTGTTTCAAGATTTTGTATGCTTGGCTTTCATTTAACATAAGAAAGGAGTGAAAAGGAACACCTATATATTTCATTTTCTGCTTCTATATGTTCTTGCATATTATCTCCTTTATAATTAATGAAGCATTAGGGCACTAGAATGGGGATATGATTTAGTACTGAACTGAAATTACTACTATAAAATTATTTAGTGCTATAAAATGTTGAGAAAACTGTATCCAACTTATACTTGTATCCTGTTCAAATGGCACAAACAAATAATGAGGACAGAATAATAAATAGTACAAGAGTTTTCTGTTTTTATTCTTTGTGCTTATTTGTGAAGGCCTAAAGAGATCTGAAAATTTCTCACATCCTTTTAATCTAAGGCTGGAAATATTCACAGACATTCTCTCAAAAAAGTGTAATTATTACGGTACTTTACTTTCCTCCTTGTCCCCAGCACTCAATGGACAGAGGGTGGAAATGGTTTTGATTGACACCTGGATGTATCTTCCCATTTTGGAAAAAGAAGTAATGTAAAGGTGCTCTAAGAATTTAAAAGATCTCTGAGTGCCATAACATTACTTCCTGTTCCAAAACAGGAAGTGACATCTCAGAAGTCCCTCCTGCACCAATGTTCCTGGAGATTGCCAGCCAAGTGACAAGCCTACTATTTAGAAAATATGGAAACGTAGTCTTCAGCTCTTAATTACCAGTAACCAGTTCAATATTTAAAGGTATTTTCCTTCACTTTCTTCCTCTCTCTCACCCACACCTGTGTTTCACTCTCTTGCTAACACACACACACAGTTGCCAGTCCCCAGGTGGGAGAGGAGTATACTGCCCACTGCACCCCAATAGCCACAACCTTTTATGATGTCCCCAATGTGATGACATCATGCAGAAGTGACATCATCACACTGGAGATGCTATGCAGTGGTGCTTTGGTTTTTGGCCAAAACTCTATGGTTTGAGTCCAGTTTTACAATAGAGTTTGCCCAAAAACCAGAGCATTGCTGCATGGCATCTCTGGCATGATGACATCACTTCCACGTAATATCATCATGTTGGGGACATTGTGCGGGGCAACATCATCCCACCTTCCCACTTCCAGAATGCTTCTTCCCACCCACCACACTGGCAAGGAGGTAAGACCTGACAACCCTATCACACACAGAGAGAGAAAGAAACACAGGCCAAGCAGATTACAACATAGGAACTTCATGTGGGGCATCTGCAAATGTGATCAATTTGAATCTAATTACTGTTATCTCTGGTTTACCTAAAGGCTATTTAGTTAAACGGGGTGACCCACTTTGTATATATAATACACACGGTGGTGATTTGCAAATCTGGTCAGGCCTTGGGTTGTTCTAGATCCACATGTCAAAACATACAGTGCCAGCCTCATATTACTGAGAATATGTAAGTCATATTTATTCAGAATATTTTATACTGATGTGTTTTATGTAATTTATACTCCTCCATTTGACTGCACATGTAATGATGAAAAGCAAATTTGCCCTCAGAACCTGCTTTTCATTTTAGCTAGAGATGAAAGAAAATGTTGCCCTGAAAATGAAGAATTAATTTGTCATGCAGAAGCAATTCAGCTATTCAGAATCTTTAACTTATATGACTTTTTACTTAGGTGACTTTTTGTACTGCTTTTTCTGGTTCAGTTGAGAGTTTTCTGAATAGTAAAGTTATGGACATCATTGTCTTTGAGAACTATGGAACTTCCTCCAACCTAACACATCTTAATTTTATCCAAAGTTAAGCTATTAAGAACATAATAACATAAGAGAAGCCATGTTGGATCAGGCCAATGGCCCATCCAGTCCAACACTCTGTGTCACACAGTGGCCAAAATATACTGTGGCTAATAGCCACTGATGGACTTCTGCTCCATATTTTTATCCAATTCCCTCTTGAAGCTGGCTATGCTTGTATCCACCACCACCTCCTGTGGCAATGAATTCCACATGTTAATCACCCTTTGGGTGAAGAAGTACTTCCTTTTATCTGTTTTAACCTGACTGCTCAGCAATTTCATTGAATGCCCATGAGTTCTTGTATTGTGGGAATGGGAGAAAAATACTTTTTTCTCTACCTTCTCTATCCCATGCATAATCTTGTAAACCTCTATCATGTCACCCCGCAGTCAACGTTTAATCATTCTAGTTGCCCTTTTCTGGACTTTTTCCAATGCTATAATATCCTTTTTGAGGTGCGGTGACCAGAATTGTACACAGTATTCCAAATGAGACCGCACCATCGATTTATACAGGAACATTATGATACTGGCTGATTTGTTTTCAATTCCCTTCCTAATAATTCCCAGCATGGCATTGGCCTTTTTTATTACAATCGCACACTGTCTTGACATTTTCAGTGAGTTATCTGCCACGACCCCAAGATCTCTCTCTTGGTCAGTCTCTGCCAGTTCACAACCCATCAACCTGTATTTGTAGCTGGGATTCTTGGCCCCTATGTGCATTACTTTGCACTTGGCCACATTGAATTTCATCTGCCACATTGACGCCCACTCACCCAGCCTCAACAGATTCAACAGATTCCTTTGGAGTGCCTCACAATTCTCTCTGGTTTTCACCACCCTGTACAATTTAGTGTCATCTGCAAACTTGACCACTTCACTGCTTACTCCCAACTCCAAATTATTAATGAACAAGGTAAAGAGCATGGGACCCAGTACTGAGCCCTGCGGCACCCCACTGCTTACCATCCTCCACTGTGAAGAATGCTCATTTACACTCACTTTCTCCTTCCCATTAATTAGCCAGTTTTTGATCCACAAGAGGACCTGTTCTTTTACTCCCTGACTCTCGAGCTTACTAAGCAGCTTTTGAAGTGGAACTTTATCAAAAGCTTTCTGAAAGTCAAGGTAAACAACATCTATTGGGTCCCCTTTGTCCACATGTTTGTTCACCCCCTCAAAGAAATGTAACAGGTTAGTGAAACAAGATCTTCCCTTACAGAACCCATGCTGAGTCTTCCTCAATAACGTGTGTTCATCAGTGTGCCTACTCATTCTGTCCTTGATAATGCTTTCTACCAACTTTCCTGGTATTGAAGTCAGACTGACTGGCCTGTATTTTCCCGGATCTCCTCTGGAACCTTTTAAAGATGGAGGTGACATTTGCTACCTTCCAATTCTCAGGAACGGAGGCAGATTTCAATGAAAGATTACATATTTTTGTCAGGAGATGCTCAAGTTCAACTTTGAGTGTTTTTAGAACTCTTGGATATATGCCATCTGGACCTGATGACTTATTAGTTTTTAATTCGTTAATCAGTTGTAGGACCTCCTCTCTTGTCACCTCAATCTGACTCAGGTCTTTCAACACCCCTTCCAAAATTAGTGGTTCTGTAGTGGCAAAACTTCTCATCTTCCACAGTGAAGACAGAGGTAAAAAAATGCATTCACCTTCTTAGCCATTTCCCTATCCTCCTTCAGTAATCCTTTTACCCCTTGGTCATCCAAGGGTTCCACTGCCTCCCTGGCTGGTTTCCAGCTTCTAATATATTTGAAGAAATATTTATTGTTGGTCTTTATGTTTTTTGCAATGTGCTCCTCATAGTCCCTTTTTGCCTGCCTGATCACAGTCTTGCATTTGATTTGCCACAGCCTGTGTTTTCTTTTATTAATCTCACTTGGACTAGCTTTCCACTGCTTAAAGGAGTCCTTCTTACCTTCTACAGCTTCTATTACTTTGTTTTTTAACCATGCATGCCTTTTCATATACCTGTTTGTGCCTTTCCTAACTTGTGGTATATATTTTATCTGAGCTTCTAGGATTGTAGTTTTAAATAGCCTTCAAGTTTCCCCAAGGGTTTTGACTGTATTTACCTTTCCTTTCAGTTTCCTCCTCACATGCCTCCTCATCTCAGAGAATTTACCCCTTTTAAAGTTAAACATGGTTGTGCTGGTCTTTTGGGGCAACTCCCTATTTATACAAATGGAGAAATCAATAACATTATGGTCACTGCTCCCAAGCGGCGCAATCACTTTTACATCTCTCACCAAGTCTTGGGCATTACTTAGGACCAAATCCAGGATCGCCCCACCCCTGGTAGGTTCTGTGACCATCTGCTCCATAGCACAGTCATTGAGAGCGTCTAGAAACGCAATCTCTTTCTCTTGAGCTGACCCAATCAATCTGTGGGTAGTTAAAATCACCTGTTATGACACAGTTTTTATGTTTAGCCACTAATCCTGCCATCATATTATAATCGTCCTCTATCTTTTGATTTGGTGGGCGATAACAAACTCCCATAGTTAAATTTCCTTTTGGGCCCTCTATTTCAACCCAAAGCATTTCTAGAAGAGAATCTAATTCTCTGACCTCAGTCTTACTGCACTGTATACCCTCTCTGACATACAGAGCCACTCCACCTCCAACCCTTCCCTCCCTATCCTTCCGATATAACTTATATCCAGGAATCACCATGTCCCACTGATTCTCCTCATTCCACCAAGTTTATTTAAGTATTATGTAATGCGTAATGAAAAACAAACCTTGTGCTCTTCTATACTATTTTTACTCAGAGATGTATTGAACATCAAAGTTCTTAATATAATTTATTCTATATAAAATGTAGCCAATATCTTATAACACCTACATAAAGAAACACTGGACAAATGGCCTTTTTTATTTATTAATTTGTAACCCACCCTTCCCAAAGTGGGCTCAGGGCAGGTAAAATCAAATTGCATAATATTAAAAATCAGTTAACATATAATTATTAAAACAGATAAAACAAACTATTAAAAGATGGCAAGTAAATATAATGATCCAGATTCCCCCCATTAGTTGGGCAGGTGGTACACGAGTCACACCAACTTATGTTATATTGGGAGTCTGCATGGGGCAGATGGTTGGCCAATTCTATGCAGGGAGGCCAATATAATTGGGTCTCCACCACCTCAGCTAAAAGCCTGGCAGAACACTGTAATAAGCTCTTCAGGGCCCTGATCTAAAATAGGAGCATGTTCCACCAAGTGAGGGCCAGGACAGAAAAGGCCCTGGCCCTAGCTGAGGCTAAGTGGACATCCTTTGTGCCAGGGATAACTGGTAGGTGTTGCTCAGTGAAGCACAAAGCTTTCTGGAGGGTAATCTTAAAGAGAAGATTATGACAATTTTGCCAGAGAAAAGAGTCTAGTAGGAAAACTCTAGTCTTAAACATAAAAAGATAAAGCTGAGTATATTCTCAAGTCTGTGAGACCAACATATATTAAATTCAAAATGAACCATAAGGAAATCAAGAACCATTAATATGTAAGCAAAAGCACTGTAGCCATTCAGTGAAAACAAAACAGCCTTAAGTCTGAAAATGTCTCCTGTTTATTGAGCACCGTAAGATGCAGTTCTGTAATTATCTTTAACTTTCTGTCGACCAATTCCAGCTCCCAAACATTACGTAAATACCTTTCCCTGCCAGTTTGTTTAAATAAATCTAAACACTTTTTAACTGTTTAAGTGTGCATAGAGTGCCATTTCTGAAGGGGGGAATATTGGAACACTAAGGTAACATAAGAGTGATAGTTTTAGAGGTGACTAATAAAATGGTCACCCATTACAAATGGGTTGGCAACTTGCACTAATTCCCCTGTCTTGTAACAGACCTCTGGCTCCACTTCTCATGCTGTTCCTGGGGGTCCCCTGTAGCAAAAAAACAGCACTTGGAGGGGCCATTTTGGGAAGCAGAGGGAAGAGGGACAAGAAAGTCATGTTCTGGAGGGTCACTCCTGAGACTCAGTGATGTCCAGCTGACAGCTGTACACTCTGTAAAGAGCCTAGGGGTGTCATTGGATTCTGTGTTTTCATTGGATAAACATCTGTGGTAGGATGGTCAGCATTTTGTCACTTATGCCATGTCCAAGGGCCATCACAGCTGGAATGCACTCTTGGATGATATCCATTCCCTGCTGGACTTCTTTAGTGTCCACAGGGCATGTAGAGCAAATTATTTAGGTTGGCCTTTGAAGAGTAATCCACAGTGGTATGGTGATAGCCATGTATTTTAATGTTTTAATGTTAATATTTTATATTGTTATTTGTTTTAATGGTATTTTTACCTTATTGGTTTTAAAGTTGCAAAGTTGCCACAAGTGAGTGGTGACTAAAACTCTAATTAATAAATATGTTCTACAGAAGGAAATTCTCAGAGGATCTGAGCCTGTGTAAGTATTATGTATTTTTACCTCTGTTTATACACACAGAGAGAGCCTTTAAGTAGGAACCATAAATAGGACCAGATCTACATGTATTTTGAGGGGGGGCAAAATTAAAAAATGGTGCCTCCTTATTGGTCATTCTATCTTATGGTCCTATAAAATGCAATGGACTCCATACCCAATTTGACGCCCCCCCTTCACTGGCGCCCGGAGCAAGCACCCCCCCTGCCCTCCCCTAGATCCAGCCCTGACCATAAAATAACATTAAAAGTAAATCAAATTCAAGCCAATATTTTTTAAAAAAACAAATTACAGCAAAAACATCAATCTAATTCTCAACATGGCCTCATCTTTGGATCCTTTCTACAATAAATGCCCTGTGATGAGGCCAAATCCAGGTCTCCCATTTGCTTAGGGGTGCACTCCATAAACCATTGGTTCATCACGTATCAGTCACCACCTTTGGGCTCCCACTGGCTGACTCCCCTGCCAGACCTATTTTGGCCTTTGAGGGAGAATTCATTGACCCAGTTCTGACTACAGTTGCTGGTTCCAGGTTGGTGGGAAATTCCTGGAAATTTTGTGGTGCAGTCTATGGAAGCCAGAGTTTCGGGAGGGAAGAGGGCTCAGCTGAATATTATACCATAGAGTCCACTCTCCAAAGCAGTTATTTTCTCCAGGGGGAGACAGTCTGTTGTCTGGAGTTCAGTTGTGATCCCAGGAGATCTTCAGGCTCCACCTGAAGGCTCGCTAGCCTAAGCCTGGCAGCACCCTCTGGGTGACTTGATGCCACCTGACTGGTATTACTTTACCAGGACTGGCTGCTTGCTCCTGTTCAGCAGCATTCCTCCTGGACAGCTAGTGTGACTTAGCAGTTGCCAACTCTAGATTGGCAAATTCCTGGAGATTTGAGGGGTGGAGCCTGGAGAGGGTGGGTTTGAGGAGGGGTGGGACCTTAGACAAGTACAATGCCATAGACTCCACTCTCCATAGCAGCTATTTTCTCCTGAGAAACCATTGTTGCCAATCTCCAGGTAAGGGCTGGAGATCACTCAGAATTAAAATTGCTCTTCAAATCAGCCACTTTTAGCACTGGTTGTATTTTTCTTCACAATGGGCCTTATTCCTAGAACATAAATAAATGTTTTTAAAAGGCAGCTTGGCATGATCAGACAGAGGGCACCTCAGAAGCCAGACCACTCTTTTTGACACCTCTGAGTCAAGCGTTCATACGCTCAAGTGCTCTGTGCAGATTTTTTTTGGGGGGGGGGGGAGAGAAAGTGGCTTGGGGTGGTTTGGCAGGTTCACAGTGCCTCGCTTGCACACTTCTGCCTCCAGACACCGAGGAGGCGACTGGCATGCAACTCAAAAATTTTCTACCACTTTGACAGTGGTAGCTTAAGAACATAAGAGAAGCCATTTTGGATCAGGCCAATGGCCCATCCAGTCCAACACTCTGTGTCACACAGTGGCCAAAAAATCCAGGTGCCATCAGGAGGTCCATCAGTGGGGCCAGGACAGGACCAGGACAGGACCTTTTTGAGCCACTCTAAGGATGCTGGAGGTGAGGATGGGATGAGGACAGGTGGCAGATATTTGTATTTGTAAGGATTTTTTCTGATCAATTTCTTAGGCATCTCTGAGTTGGCCCAAAGTGCTGGTCTGTTATCACCTATATACTATATACTTGCTTTAAGAAACATCAGTGCACTTGCAGCAATCTTGTTTGATGTATACCATATTTTAAGAAGGATATGGACAAGCTGGAATGGGTCCAGAGGTGAGCGATGAAGATGGTGAGGGGTCTGGAGACGATCCTATGACGAAAGATTGAAGGAACTGGGCATGTTTAGACTGGAGAGGAGGTGGCTGAGAGGTGATATGATCACCATCTTCAAGTACTTGAAGAGCTTTCATATAGAGAATGGTGTGGAATTGTTTTCTGTGGCCCCAGAAGGTAGGACCAGAACCAATGGGTTGAAATTAAATCTATTATATAGAGCAGGCATGTCCAACTTCAAACAGGTTGTGATCTATTTTTTCTGGACAAAAGCGCTGGTGATCTACCACCACGAAAATTAAGTTTCAAATTAGTTTCAAATTAGATTTCAACCCACCAAAGTTGGGTTCCACCACCCTCGCCCCCATTTACAATGTACCTTCTGTCATTTACTGGTAAGCAAAATAAGCATAAACAAAACAGAGAGACAAAGATCCAGAAAGACCTGCGAACAGTTTGTCTTAATTTTTTATTGTTATAACTGTCTTTAACTGTCTTAATAACTTTCTTTAACTTTTATTGAGTAATTTGTGTTAAATGTAGGTCAACTATTGATCCAGGCTGATCTTATGCAATCTTTAAAACTTCGCTCTTGCTAATTAATGAGTCATCTGAGCCTGCATTTCATCCACCAGCTTTTTGAAGCTGGGTGAATATTGCATGAGGGCCAGTCTCAGGGAATCCTGGAGATGTTCATCTATCATGTTGGAATGCTGTGTACTCTTTGTCATTTTCAGATGGGAAAATGCAGATTCACACAAATAAGTTGAACCAAAACAGGAGTGTACAGCTTCACTGCATCTTCTCAAGTTGAGAAATTTGTCTCTAGGCACTAGTTTCCAAAACGATTCTTGCTCAGCACGGGTCATTTTTACTGTTTTGTTTTCAAGAGATGCTTTGTTCAATGAGTAATTTTTACTGATAGCAGCTGCAGTTTCCTTAATGTCCGTAACTGCTTTGAATGGGTATGACAAGTACTCCACAACCTTTTCAATTTTTTGGAAGTCACAGAATCTTTTTTCAAATTCCTGGATAACAGAGCAGATTTCTGTCACATACTTCTCGTTATGAAAAACAAAATTTGGATATTGTCCCGGATGGTCCTGCATATTAGGATAATGATCAAAAGTGTTGTTTGCAAGGTCAGTCATCATTAGCTCAAATTTGCTCTTGTTGGATGAAACTGTACTCATCATCTCGCCAATGCATTTGTTTTTACCTTGTAGTTCAATGTTCATATCACTTAGTTTGCCTGTAAAGTCAGCGAGAAATGCCAGATCACATAACCACTCCTTATCTTCCAACTATGCTTTGTCATCTCCCCTCTCCTTCAAAAACCTTATTTCATTCAGCAAATCACGAAATCTTTGCAGAAATGTGTGCCTACACTGCCCCTTCATCAAGAGTAAGATTGAAAAGCCATCTTTGAAGTGCTCTTCCATTAACTGAATTTACAATTTTGAAAGTGATGTCCACGACAGTCTTTGTATTGAGCCTCTTGCTTGTCAAAACTTGCTGGTGAATGATGCAGTGGTAAGAAAGGAAATCTGGAAAGTCATCATGCTGTCTACAGAGGCCTATGAAACCGTTAACCTCACCTGTCATTGCTCTTGCTCCATCAGTAATGATGGAAACAAGTTTATGCAATGGAAGATTATACTTTGTCACAAAAGAATGGAAAGCGCTGAATATTTCCTGACTGGTAGTTCTCCCTTCCAAGTAGTTCTTCTTTAACACTGAAGTCTTCAAAAACCGTCCAGATAAAGACTAGTAACTGGGCTATGTCTCTTATGTCTGTAGATTCATCCAGCTGGAGTGAGAAAGCAACACAAACTGAAACATCCTCCAACAATTTTTCAGTTGTGTCTCCACACATCTTTTCTATTCGCTGTATGACGGTGTTTCTTGATAATTGTACATCTTGAACAGCAGCTATGATCTCTTTCTTATTCTTAAATCCTTCAAAAAGATTGTCTGCTGCTTCAAGAAAACAATCTTTTACAAATCCTCCTTCATTGAAAAGTTTGCATTTCTTTGCCATCAGGTTGCTGACCTTGAAGGATACCATGGTTGCATTGACCGAATGTGACCTTGGCTTCTCCATCAACTGTTGCTATGCAGCCAATTTAGATTTAAGTTCTTTGAGCTTCAGTTTACGAATTTCACTTTTGGGTGGAAAATCAGCATCAGACTTATTGTTATGTAGAGCCTTATAATGACGCTCCAGATTACCTTTTTTAGGCAAGGATACAGCGGTACAAAGTAGACAACAACACTTGTCTTTCACCATGATGAAGTAGTCCATTTCCCATTCATCACGAAAGTGGTAGGTTTTGCTCTTCTTTGGAACACTCATCTTCGTTATACTGGGGTGGCTGTGGTGCTAAGTTAACACTGGCTGAATCTGGTCCAAAACTGTCACTGTCCCAAAGATCAACAGGAACTGAAGACCTCTGGATGATGCCAAAACCACACATGCAGTTCTAAAAGTAAAAATAAGAATTCATCATACTGGCACCAATAATCAAATACCACCACACCAAACAATCATCAAAAAAAACCAAATACCTGTCCAGCAAACCATGAGACCAAGTGGGGCTGGTGATCTACCTCTGAGCCCTCTGCGATCTACTGGTAGATCGTGATCTACCTGTTGGACATACCTGATATAGTGGGTTCAACGAAAGGAAGAAGCGAGATGGTACAGCATTAAGTATAGGGCTGCACTGACAAGAGGCAACCGGGCCAATGGGGCCAACTTATATACACTCAGGGTTCCCGCACAAGCATGATATTGGACCATTCAAACCAGCAGGGAGCCCATGATTGGAGCAGGACAGCAGGGATTTGGATCCTACTGTCCATTGATCCCGAGTCCACAAGCTCAGTCCTACAGTCTCCAATGAGCCAGGCAGGAACACCATTAAATATACACATTGCAGATGGTGGGCTCTCCTTCCTTGGAGGTATTTAAACAGAGGCTAGATGGCCATCTGACAGCAATGAAGATCCTGTGAATTTGGGTGGTGGGGAGGTATTTGTGAGTTTCCTGCATTGTGCAGGGGGTTGGATTAGATGACCCTCGAGATCCCTTCCACCTCTATGATTCTATGATAAACAGTAGAGATGTCCTAAATGCTACTGTTATTATAAGCCTACCACAAAGTTCAACTGGAACTGAGAAAATCCATTGCCTAGATTTTTGTGTGCTTCATTCCTGTGAAGCTGCAGCATATGTTTCAATGAACAATGCCATCGAAGAAGAATTGCTGTAGTTAAAAGACTGTACAAACAGCATTCTAAAACAGGATTTCTAATGACTGTAATTGCTGCTGCCTTTGGCTATTGCTTTTCTGCAGCAAAATTCTGGTACACGCTGACATCAACTAAGTCCATATACATTTGAGGGGGGGTTTGTTAGCACACTCACAGGCAGCATGGAACAATGGATTCTCAAAACCTTTGAGACACAGGGGAAAATGCTTGCTATGTCATGTCAGTGAACAGAAATTCACAAATCATGCTCAGTTGCTATATGATCACAGCAGACTTTATATGTGTATATTTACTGACCACAATGCAAATGCCTGTACTAAGTTTTCCTGTTTCCAGTTACCAAATAAGGTGAACTTCCTCTCCTTTTCAGGCACAAAATCTGATCTGACTTAGAAGCAGGGTTTCTTTTTGAGCAGGAACGCACAGGAATGCAGTTCCAGCTGTTGGGGTGTGTGGCCTAATATGCAAATGAGTTCCTGTTGGGCTTTTTCTACAAAAAGCCCTATGTGAAACAATTGTGACATCAGGGGTGTGGCCTAATATGCAAATGAGTTCCTGCTGGGCTTTTTCTACCCCAAAAAAGCCCTTCTTAGAAGTATCCACAAGCCAACTGTCTTTCTGCTATATGAATGGTGTGGATTTCCAAATGATGGCTTTGATTGACTGCAAGGGGAAGCATGCGGTCTTAGATCTGAGGAAAGATGCAAAGATGGAAGCAATGCAGAGAGTGGAGCTGATGAGGCCAAAACCATTAGTGGAACCAAGGAAGCCTAGGCAAGGTTTTCAGATCCTTTATCTCCTGTGTGTGCTGGAGATGATACTAATTCTTTGAAAGCACTCTCCCAAAGTGTGGATTTGAGACATGGAGTAAATTGTTTATAAATAATACACTGGGCAGTGTCATGGAATTCCCCCAGGCAAACAAAGTACATGTCATGTCATGACCCTCAGACTGGGCTATTTTGGATCTGAACTGTAAGCTTAACTGTATGTGAAAAATAGGAAAGAAGACTCAGGCTGTGTAAGTGACCCCACCAACCTTCTTATTAACTTTTTGTTTTGCTTGGCAGAAGATAAGAGAAGAAGAACAGAGGAAGGGGGCACTCCTGTTACACTACACCTCCTCTTTATAGTTGGGAAAGAGGAGCTCCTCTTACTATTAGGAGCTTTTAGGACATCTGTAGTTCTAAAAGCTCATGCCTCATGTAGGACTGCACTCCAGACACTCAATGAACCTCCAATGAACTCTTTTAGCAGCTCTGTGAACCAGGATGATGAAGTAGACTCAGATCCAGTAGAGTTCTTGTGTTCTTATGTTCTCTGTATAGATATTTTGTTAAATGTACATTGTTACATGTATTCCTGATCCCTTTAGAGCAGGGGTGTCAAACATGCAGCCTGGGGGCCAAATCAGGCCCCTGAGCAACTGGCTGTTGTCTGCTTCCTTCCCCCTCTCTGTTGCTTTCTTCTGCAGCTCTACTTGCTTTGCAAGGCTTGCTCAATCGCACAGGAGCTAAAGAGTAAGTTCTTGATATTCTCCATTGGTTGAGGCTCCCCCTCCTGGTCCCCTGGGGAGGGAGGGAAAGTAGGCTTCCCAAACCTCCCGCTCTGGCGGGAGACTTCTGGGTTCGCAGCCTCATCTCCCGCTCTTCAAAACTCTGGAAGCGGGGGTGGGGGTGGAGGGGGGGGAGAACATACCTTTAGGCTTCATGTTGTAGAGCTCCTGAGCCGTTTGCAAAATGTCTGCCCCTTTAAGGCTGGGCAGGAAGCAGGAAGGGCTTCTGAGAACGGCCCCTCCCTTTCTTTGCTTTCGTTTTCACAGGAAGTAGAGTTGTCCGGAGGAAGATCTGGTAAGTGTGTGTGTGTGAGAGGGAGGGGGCAGGGGATTCCCTAGTTTGGAGGCCCTCCCCCCCTTTAGAAAGTGTGGGGGGGAGGGAAATGTCTACTAGGCACTCTATTATTCCCTATGGAGAACGATTCCCATAGGGAATAATAGGAAATTGATCCGTGGGTATTGGGGGCTCTGGGGGGGCTATTTTTTGAGGTAGAGGCACCAAATTTTTAGTATAGCATCTAGTCCCTCTCCCCAAAATACCCCCCAAGTTTCAAAATGATTGGACCAGAGGGTCCAATTCTATGAGCCCCAAAATATGGTGCCCCTATCCTTAATTATTTCCTATGGAAGAAAGGCATTTTAAAAGGTGTGCTGTCTCTTTAAATGTGATGGCAAGAACTCCCTTGGAGTTCAATTATGCTTGTCACATCCTTGTTCTTGGCTCCACCCCCAATGTCTCCTGGCTCCACCCCCAAAGTCTCCTGGCTCCACCCCCAAAGTCCCCAGATTTTTCTTTAATTGGACTTGGCAACCCTAAGGGAAAGAGCCAGAGCCTTCTTTGCCCAGCTCCCTGGATCCCATGGGAGAAATATAAAGAAAGCACCTTTAAGGCCAACAAGTGCTAATGTTTTAAGCATATTTTATTTAAAGTTAAAAAAAAAACCTTTAGTCATTTGTCTGCTACCTAGTCTTAAATAGATACACACATGGTCTGACCCGACAAGGCCCGGCCCAACAAGATCACATTTATGTCAGATCCGGCCCTCATAACAAATGAGTTTGACACCCTTACTTTTATTCAAGTTTTATTCAAAAACGTTATTTGGAACTCTGATAAATGACCAGGATAAATGGCTAGAACCCCGATAGGTTTGAGACATGCACTCTCTAAATTTGCAGACTTTGTAAGGAAAATGTTTTGGAAGTAAATTACTCTAAAACTAAAATACTGGCTTTTGGGAAAAGACAAAAGAAAAGACACAGGGCCATTAATGGACACCCTATTGAGCAAATGCACACCTTTAAATACCTAGGTATGGTGATCCAAGCTTCAGGAGCAGGGATTGCCCATAGTAACTATGCAGCAACACAAGGTGAAAGATCAACAAATGTTATCCTAAAATTTTTGCGCACTAGAGGGGCTCACTTTATACCTGCTACATTAAAGTTGTTTCAGGCAAAAGTGATTTCCCAGCTGCTCTATGGTACCTTTTTGGGACCTCCACCCCATTGCTTCTGCCCACTGGAACGTATTCAATCAAAATTTCTAAGGGCAGCACTTCAGTTCCCAAGGTGCGTCTCAAATGCTAAGCTCAGACTGGAGATAGGCCTGATGTCCACTGAAGCCAAGGTAACCTTGTCCTCACTTAATGAATGGCTCAATGTCAATTCTCAATCTCAAAACCTAACGTATTTGCTGCTTTTAGATAAATTTAAATCTAGCTGGTTAAAAATGATTACCAATAAGGCTCGGTCCTTCCCAGCCAAGCCGGCGTAGCCGACGTTCAGGCTGGGGGCCGCCTTTGCCCCCACGGAAGAATGAGGACAGCGTCTTGACAGTTTAAGCCCATCCGGGACTATTGAGGGGCGTGACGTCAGGGCTATATAAGCCCTGGCCCCACCCTGAAGGAGTGTGGCTGTCTTCTTGGCTCTCTGAGGGAGAGCCTCGCGTGTTGCAGCGGCGTCGTTAGGCCGGCGGGTCTCGGATCAGCGAGGGATCGGAGGGCTGTCGGCGGAGCGCAGGCGTTGGCTGTAGCGCGTAGCGGCCAGTGCTGATCATCGGCTTTCTCTTCTGTGGATTGCAGTTTGGTGACGGGCGCGGGGGGGCCCCGGGCGCTTGCGGCGGCTGATTGGGGGAGGCTCTCGGCGCTGGCGGCGGCTATTTTTTGGGGCTTTTTGTGCGCTGGGCGAGCTCGTCCGTGGCCAGTTGGAGCGGGCCTCGGTCCGGGGTGCGCGTAGCGGCCGTTTTCCCTAAGGCTGAAGTGGCCCCGTGCGTTGCACGAGGCGCGCGTGGCGGCCATTTTACAGCACTCGTTGGGCGGGAAGGTTTCTTGGCGGCCATTTCACAGGGCCGTTACGGCAGCCATTTTCTGGGGCGCGGAGAGCTGCATTTGAATTCTTGACAGGCCCTCTGTGCATGCGGCGGATAGTTAACGGCCCATATTTGGGTGCGGTGGCCTAAGTAGGGGGCCTGGGCCTGGGCTCTGGGCTAGGGCGGTGAGTGCCTCTTTGATCCTGGCCATTGATAGCTGTGGTGTGGAGAAGGCCTGTTAAAAGGGGTGCAGCTTTTGTGGGTTAACCTCTGCCTTGCCATCCTTCATATAGTGGTTGTGGGGGTGCTTGGCCTTCATCTCAATCGGGTTATCATTATGGCACCTAAGAAGGGCCAAGGGAAGCCCAAGGGTAAGCAGCCGGCGCGTGCACCCCGTGTGCGCCCAGCTGAAGAACAAGGTCTGGGGGAGCAGGTGCGTCTGGCCATCATCACCAAGATGGAAGCCTTGGAGCAGCAGCGGATTGCTGCGGGGAGTCCAATATGGCAGGGGCGTCGGCGAGCCTCAGGGCGGTCGACGCGTATGACTTTTGAGGCAGAGATGCTTGCTCGACTGTCTGCCTTGCAGGGTGGAGCGCCGGTGCCTGATTTGCTGCCCGGGCCGGACGACGTAGATGACCCAGGAGAAGGACCATCAGGTGAACAGCGGGGCGGCGGCGACCATGGAGGTGGTGTACCGCAGAAGCCGGATGGTGGTGGAACTCCTGATGGTGCTGGGGGTAAGTTGACACCACACCAGCCGCTCGGGTGGCCCTGGGGACCGGCCCAGATGCCGCCCTTCCCCCTGGGGTGGGCGGAGGAGCTTGGAGTGTGGGGCAGCTCGGCACACCCGCTGCTCAGTGGGGGGTGGCGCTGCCCTGGCCCTGGGGCCTCCAGAGTTCGGTTACACAGGGTCCGGGTTTAGGTAGTGCTGGGCTGCAGACAGCGGTTTCGCAGGTGGGCGCGGCGATGCCTGCAGCTGCCACAGGGCCGCCCCCACAAGGAGTCCTGCCTTGGGGAGGGCGTCAATATGCCCAGGTGCAGGGAATGTGCCCTGCCGGGTTTGGAGGCGGGTGGTTTTACCCGCCGAACCCCTATGCCAGTATACCAGTACACGCTTTCCCTTTTGGAGATACCTCTTTGCCTCTGGGGGATCATTTAACAGGGACTACCCGGGAAAAGATCCTGCGTGGAGAGTATCTGGATGTCTTTGGCCTTCTCTATAGGGAGCTCGAGAGGAAAAGTAAAGATGAGCTCGACGAGAAGGATAAAGAAAAGTTAAAACGCCGTAAAGTTGATAGGACTTGGGCAAACTGGCTGCCTGGCTTCTTAATTTATGCGGGCGAAATTGCCAGGGCGCAGCCGGCCCGGGCGGCTGCCCTTTTTCAATATATTGATATTATCTATAGGGCATATACGGACTTCGTCGGGGCAGCATGGCTGCAATACGACGAAGCCTTCCGTATGAGGGCTGCTGTGAACCCTGGGTTGCCTTGGGACCAAGTCAACCAGCAGCTGTGGCTGCAGCTGATGTCTCTGGCGAGGCCTAATGCTGGTGACAGGTCGGACAGCGGACATTTAGTCCAAAAACAACATCAGCAGCTTGCTGCGGGTGCCCGCCCGGTGGCGGGCCAGCCGGTTCAACCCCGGCTGCTATGTTGGGAGTTCTCTTCCAAGGGAGTGTGCACCCGGAAGCTGTGCAAGTTCAAGCACGAGTGCCCGCTGTGTAGCGGGCCTCATGCCCAGTCCGCCTGTAACAAGGCCAAGCCAAAACCTTGGGTCAAACGCCCCGGGGGTGGCGGTAACAGTCAGCAACCCCCTGGAAAAGGGGCCCAGCCCCATTCGGCTGAGGGTCCTCAGTAAGCTACTGAGGAGGTACCCGCGCAAGGCCGACGGGCAATATTTGTGGGAGGGGTTTTCCTTGGGGTTCAGGATTCCTTATCAGGGGCCTAAGGCCCCTTTTTTGGCTCCTAACCTTAAGTCAGTGGTTGGTCTCGAACATATAGTTCGAGCAAAGATAGCCAAGGAGTGTACGGAGGGTAGGGTCCTTGGACCCTTTGATTCGCCTCTGGTTGCAACGTTGCGGGTATCCCCCCTGGGGGTGGTGCCCAAGAAGGCACCCGGGGAGTATCGCCTCATACATCACCTGTCCTACCCCAAAGCGGCGTCAGTTAATGACGCCATCCCCGAGGAACTGTGTTCGGTGCAGTACACTTCATTTGACCAAGCGGTCAAAGTGGTGCGGGGTTGCGGCATTGGGGCCGAGATGGCGAAATGTGACATTAAGTCGGCATTTCGTCTCTTGCCAGTGCACCCCGAGGATTTCGAGCTCCTGGGTTTTTGCTTCGAGGGCAAATTTTATATGGACCGTGCCCTCCCTATGGGTTGCTCGGTATCCTGTGCCGCATTTGAGCGCTTTAGTTCCTTTATTGAGTGGGTACTGCGGGACAGGACGGAATGTAACGATACGGCACATTACCTGGATGACTATCTTCTGGTTGGTCCTCCGGGCACGGGGCAGTGCGCCAGGTTGTTGGGGGCCTTTCAAGAGTTGGCCAACGAGCTGGGGGTCCCTTTGGCACAGGAGAAGACTGAGGGACCCAGTGTGGTACTTACTTTTCTGGGAATTGAGCTGGACACCCACAAACAGTCTTCTCGTCTGTCTGAGGCGAAAGTAATGGACCTTAGAGCTCGGTTGGCTACATTGAAGGGCCGACGGAAGGTTTTGTTGCTTGAGTTGCAACAGCTGGTGGGTCACCTTAACTTTGCATGCAAAGTGGTGGCACCAGGCAGGGCCTTCTTGCGGCGTCTTTGTGACGCTATGCGGCATTTGCGTTCCCCTCATCATCGTGTCCGTGTGACCGCAGGAATGCGGGCAGACCTTGAGGTTTGGGAGTTGTTTTTGGAAGTGTTCAATGGCGTTTCTTTTTGGAGGGAGGAGCTAAAGATCGACGCTGAGCTTCAGATCTCCTCAGATGCCTCCGGATCTACTGGGTTCGGTGTGTACTTTAGGGGGCATTGGTGTGCAGAGCAATGGCCTACAGAATGGTTGGACAGTGGCCTCTGCAGGGACCTAACCTTTTTGGAATTTTTCCCCATCCTAGTCGCCGTTTGGCTCTGGGGGAGCAACTTGCCAACCATTCTGTGCTCTTTTGGTGCGATAACATGGCAGTAGTACATGTTATCAACTCCTTGACTTCGAAGTCTCCGTTGGTCATGAACCTGGTTAGATCTTTCACGCTGCGGTGCCTCCGGCTGAACATTTTGTTCACGGCTAGGCATGTCCCCGGGGTCTGCAATGGGGTGGCGGACGCTCTATCTCGCTTACAGATGGAGCGTTTTCGGCAGCTCCCCCCAGAAGCGGACTTGCGGCCGGAGCGGATGCCCTTGGACCTATGGCGGCTTGGGAAGCTGAAGCCGGTAGGGCCATTCAGTTGGCTTTAGCACCTAGCACGAGAAGGGCTTATGATAGGGCGGCCTCTCAATTTTGGGAATTTAGGAGGGCTGCTGCGCTGAAGGATTGCTGGCCGATTCCCACGGCCCACCTTATGCAATTCAGCGTACATCAGAAGCAGAAGGGCTTGGGGCTAAAGACTATTAGGGGCCAACTAGCAGCGTTGGCCTTTATTAGCAAAGCCCGTGGGTTTGCGGATAGTACGTCTGATTTTAGGATCAGAAAAATGCTGGAGCGTTGGGCCAGGGAGCGTGGCCCGCGCGTGGATGACCGGCAGCCCATCTCCCCTTCCGTTTTGAAGGGGCTGTTTGGTAGCTGGCCGGCCATTTGTTCTTCCCCCTTCGAGGCCGCTTTGTTTCATGCGGCTTCGTTGGTGGCTTTTTTCGGGGCCCTAAGGATCAGTGAACTGGTGATCCAGTCCAAGACAGACGTTTCCATGCGGGCGCTCCAGGTGGGAGATGTCAAAATGGGTCAGGGGCAGGTAGTTTTGACTATACGGCAGTCCAAGACCGATCAATGGAGGAAGGGGTCCGTCATCACTCTTGGTGAGTGTGCGGTCCACGAGCTGTGCCCGGTGTTGGCCGTCAGGCAGTATATTCAGTTTAGGGGCTCGGGGGCTGGCCCCTTCTTCCGGCACGAGGACGCCTCACCCCTCACCAAATACCAGTTCTGGGCGGTGACAAGTCGGGCCCTGGCCGCGATAGGCTTGAAGGGTGTCAGATTCGGAACCCATTCGTTCCGCATTGGAGCTGCCTCCACGGTGTTTTTGGAAGGCAAGCGTGGTTTGTATTGCTGTTTAAGTTCACCGGCCTGACACTCTTTTGTCTTACAGGTGCTGTGGCTCGGGGTGAGAGGCGGCGTATTCTCATCTGCGGGCACAGCATGGTGTTCTGGGCCGCCCATCAGGCTCGGCGGTCGTCAGTTGGCACCCAGCTTGGCCTCAGTGCATGGGCGGTCGTGGAATGGCTTGGTCGGCGAGGCCTGCGGTGGCCTGGTATTATGCCCTTATTGTTCAGGGAAAGGGCTGGTCCGCCTCCACACATTTTGGTTGTTCACTTAGGTGGTAACGACCTTGGGATGCTGCGAAGGAAGGCCCTCTCGCAGCAGGCGCTGGCTGATCTCCGTGAAATAAAGCGGAGATGGCCGGGGGTGATCCTGGTGTGGTCAGCAATTCTGCCACGCAGGGTGTGGAGGTATGCCCTTTCCCCTGGTGGGATCGAGCGCGCTAGGCGCAAGGCTAATAGGGCACTACAAAAAGCCATGGAAGATGGCTTGGGAATTTTCCTCCCCCATCCGGCCATACGGGTCGACGATGCTGACCTGTATTGGTCGGATGGGGTCCATCTGTCAGAATTGGGCAACCGGGCCTTTTTGGGGGAGATTCGGCAGGGTTTGCGGTCGGCTCTGGGCCGCCCGTTGGGGCGCTAATGCCTAAGCAGAAGCTTGGCATTGGCGGTGGCCGGGGATGTGTTGGCCACAGTGTTTCAGGGGAACACCTATGGCCTAGCACCTGTGGTGCGTGTGGTCTGTATGAACCGCAGATGGGCTAAACGGCTCAGTGCGGGGAATGCAGATCACGGTGAGCCTCACCTGGGGCGGATCTTTCCATGTGGGATCGATGCTAGCCCAGGTGGAGAAAGGCTGAGGCCTGGCCGCTCAGTTACAACCCGAATACGGCGGGTTTGTGCTGGGGGCAGGGTTGCTCGCCCTTTGGACAAGGCGGGGTCCGTGGGTGACCCCAGGGGCTTGTCTGGTTAGGTTTCATCCCTGCCGAGTTCACAGGTTAATTGATTTTAATAAAATGGCCCGGTTTAAACCCAATATTTTGTGTCTGTCTCTTATTTCGACTGGGGGGGGGCAAGGCTCGGTCCTTCCCAGCCAAGCCGGCTTAGCCGACGTTCAGGCTGGGGGCCACCTTTGCCCCCGCAGAAGAATGAGGACAGCGTCTTGACAGTTTAAGCCCATCCGGGACTATTGAGGGGCGTGGCGTCAGGGCTATATAAGCCCTGGCCCCGCCCTGAAGGAGTGCAGCTGTCTTCTTGGCTCTCTGCCCACCCACCCTCCTTTGGCAGTACAGGTTTCAACCGGTCGCCCTTTTGGGGGCCAGGTAGGAATTTTTTCATCTCCACATAATTGGCCCATGTGGAGTTGTTTTTCGCCTACCTTGTACTGCCTTATAGTGTTAGGTCTTGTAGGTAGCTTATAAGTTGGTCGCTAGCCGGGGATGTGTTGGCCACAGTGTTTCAGGGGAGCACCTATGGCCTAGCACCTGTGGTGCGTGTGGTCTGTATGAACCGCAGATGGGCTAAACGGCTCAGTGCGGGGAATGCAGATCACGGTGCGCCTCACCTGGGGCGGATCTTTCCATGTGGGATCAATGCTAGCCCAGGTGGAGAAAGGCTGAGGCCTGGCCGCTCAGTTACAACCCGAATACGGCGGGTTTGTGCTGGGGGCAGGGTTGCTCGCCCTTTGGACAAGACGGGGTCCGTCAGGTTTCATCCCTGCCGAGTTCACAGGTTAATTGATTTTAATAAAACGGCCCAGTTTAAACCCAATATTTTGTGTCTGTCTGTTATTTCGACTGGGGGGGCAAACCAAATTTACTTGATTTCTCCCCTCAGTTTATTCTGCCCCTTAGCAGAGATCAGGCCAAAAAAGTTTTACAACAAAGGCTAAAGGATGCAGAAAGATATCTTGATCTCTCAAGATGCCCAGATTTTATTGTGTCTGATTCAACTAAGTATCATCTTGCTCCTCTCTGCTATCTTACTAATTTAGAGGATCCAAAATGAGGAAAGCTTTCTCCCTGGCAAGATGTTCAGCCCTTCCTTCTGCTGTTCTTGAAGGAAAATATAAGAAAATTCCCTTTGCTCAGAGACTTTGCCAGTATGAGTTGCAAGAAATAGAAATAATCAAACGTGTTTCTAAGATGTCCCTGGTATAGTTTAGCCCATGCTAAATATATTCTTTCTTGGGTTAAGGCTAAGCCAGGGCTAACAGAATCTACTCAGGTAATCTTTCTCCTCTCAGATGCCAATCAGAATATTGCAAAACAGGTAGCTAAGTTTTGCAATGCTTGTCTCTGTATTAGAAAGGCATATATCTTGATTTTATTGATACTTTTATTAATTTTACTATCCTGTTTTAACCACTGATAATTTTGCCATTCGATGTTTAAATTTGTCTACTCGTTAGACTTTTTGTTGGTTTGGTGCCGCAAAAATAAACTGACTGACTGACCAGTAGCATAATTAATCTTCAAGACCTCATGTGTAGACTTTCCTAAAACAAGAACACTATAGGAAGAACTCTATGAGAAAACTATGAAATCATGCACTTCTCTACATTTTACAGTAACTTTAAAAAAAAACCCTACCTACCTCATGTCCTTCATAGTTTTTGTAAAGAAGAATAAGTATACTGATTATAAATGTCATAATGGAAATAAACCTTAATCTAAAAACTGGTTCAGGGAGGTTTTTTACTGAACTGAAGCTACACCCAAACCTAAAGTCTTTGAGCTAATTGAACTTGAACCAGAACTGAATGTTTAAGCACAGAAGGTAGCAACCAGTTCCATTAAGTGGTTAATGGGCAAAACATTCAGGAGATTGTACTGAGGGTGGTAATGGCTTCTCTCTGTTCCAGCTGTATTTTGATTAATTATGTATTGGATCCTGGTTTAATTTTCCAGAAATGGAAGACACTTCTATCAGAATATCAGAAATTTCCTGCCTGTCTTCCTCTTGACCTCTGATCTCTCCAAAATGGTGTTCTTGAGGCACATGGGACTCTTATGAACAGAATGAGAAACAAATAAGAGGTCTTCAGTGGGTTTAGTTTAGATCCAAGACTAAGAGCAGGGTGACAGGAAGCTAAAGTTGCCAACCTCCACATGGGGACTGGAGTTCTCCCAGAAACACAAGTGATTTCCAGACAACAGAGATCAGTTCCCTTGGAGAAAAAGGCAGTTCAGAGGCCAAACTGTATTGTATAAGATACTTTACTAGATCCTGTTTCTGCATCTATGGTATCCCATGCAGCCTAGGAAAAATGGAAATCTCTCCAGAGGTATTACCCCCAAATCTCCAAGAATTTCCTGAGTCAAAGTTGGCAACCCTAGGAAGAATCTAGGACTGGTAGTCCTCTAATTGCTTGTTGCCCACCAACAGGCCCTTGTCCAGGCTCAAGACTTCACTGTTTTATTGTTTTTTCTTTGGTTGGTACTATATTTCCTCGCCACATCCCACATCTAAACAGGGATAAGGGTTCCCCCCACCCTTTCTTTCTTTGATAAATTAGTGAGGCTTCTTGAAAGATAAAACATTGGAGCTAGAGAAGATTATATTTAAAAAGACAGGAGAGTTATGAGAAAGGGAGGAATCCTCAGTTTGATGTATGGAGTAACGGAGTTTAGCTAGTTAACCTGATTAATAAAATAATTACTTTTTTTATTTTGGCCCGATCTTCCTGGGTGGTGAGATTGAAAGTTTCCACTGTCTAAAATAGATTTTGATTTGATTGTTTAATTTTTATTTTAAGCTTTACAGGGTCACGGTGTAGAAGTTGGGGGGTTTATACTATATTCAATACAGGAAAGTGATGTTAGGGGTTTTTTAAGAAAGCCAAAGGAAACAAAGGAACTGCGACACAGTTGATGCAGCATGTAGTTCAGCAACTAGCTCATGAACCTGGAAATTTGCAAAGAAAGTTTACAAAAAAAGATCAGGCAAACAGTCCAGGGAACTGTGCTCATACAGTACCATATGCTGTTCAAGATATTATGAAAAATCATTACAACAGAAAATGTAGAAAAAACACATTTGCTTTGTAAAAGACTTATGTAAACTGTTATGTCTGAACAGTTAATAAATAAACCATTTTTAAAGAAGTATCTGAACTGGAACTGAGCTGGAGAACTAAAAATTACTGCTGAACCTGAACTGAATCCAGATTTCTTATGGTTAGAATATATTTTCCTCAAATAAAAACTAGAATAGGGAATCCATTTCCCACCCCACTTCCAGATCAAAAAATAATGACCCAGAAATAAACCTGAGATACATTAATGACTTTATGTAAAAAAAAAGTACTCTAGTGGGAGAGGGAACTAATTTGAAGCTTACAGTCTTTGTATGGGAAAAGATAACACACTGGCAGTTGAGCAAAGTACTGCTGAAATACAAAAGAGATCATCTAGTAACTCACAATGGGAAGCTTATGAATACAGCACCTCCAGCAAAGGACAGAACATTTTTAGTGGATCAAACTTTTTAAAATGTTCCCTCAGCATCAAGGAAGGAAATCTGAAACAAATGCATACATAGATCTATAACCTTATTTCAACTGGCAAAAAAACCTTCCAGCTGGTTAGTTCACTAATCCTTCAAGCCAGAGCCAAATTCCCTCTTTTGATTCTTACTTGTTTCCCCCATGACTGATGCATATCTCCATAGGATTGTTATCTTTACAAAACATAATAACATGTAGATGACAAAAGGTAGATGCATTATGAAGCTCTTTTGTGAGCAATCTACATGCCTTTTCATGCTATAGGATTGCCAGGTGTCTCACTGTGGCAGGAGACCTCCTACCAGCTTCCTGCTACTGCTGGGAGGTGATAAAAAATTAAAATTACCATCACTGCATGTGATGTGACATCATTTTCTGGGAAAACTTGGAAAACCCAGAAGTGACATCATGTCACACTCAGCAGTGGCAATTTTCCACGTCCCCACCAATATTCCCTCTAAGTTGTGGAATCTTGTGAGCAAAAATTCTACATTGTGGGTTACTTGCATTAAAGTTGTGAGCTACTGCATACATTAGTTTGCTCTGTGGCCATTTTTCCTGAGCTAAGACAAAAATGTGTGAGCCGGAGGCTAAAATGGCCCCCTCCTGGTGGAACCAGCTGCCGGAAGAGGTGAAGGCCCTGCGGGACCTCGCCCAGTTCTCCAGGGCCTGTAAGACAACCCTCTTCCTGCTGGCCTATTACTAGCTGGTACAAGAAACTGAGCGTAGTTATACTGGATGTCTGCTGCCCCCAATGTTTTAAATGGTTTAAATGGTTTAATATTTAAATTTAATGCTCTATGTTTAACGCCTATTTATGTTAGATTCCTGTGTTGTGAGCCGCCCTGAGCCACTTGTTGGGAAGGGCGGGATAGAAGTCATAAAATAAATAAATAAATAAATAAATAAATAAATAAATAAATAAATAAATAAATAAATAATTGTGACCTAGCTCACACTAGGTCAGTTTAGAGGGAACACTGCTCCCTACCCCCATCTCCTTCCAGATGTCAGCCATTGTCCTGCAACCTCATATACTAGGGATGAACATAGACCCAAATGCCAAGCCAAAGTCCAGTCCAGACTTGACCTGGTTCAGGCTCATGAGCTGAGGTCTGCGGAAGGCACCTTCCCTGAACACTCACCCTGAGCTTTTCAGGTGGGCTCAAGATCACATTTGGCATGATGTGCACTCACCAGTTCCAGGTGGTGTATATAGTTGGGATGGGCACATACAGAAAATTTTGGTTTGTGAGCCAGATGACCCTGGCCCAAACCCCCCAAGCCCAAAACACCACCTGAACAGAACAGGTTTGGGCGGCATCAGGTCCCATCCCTGGCATTGCTCACATTACCTAGAAGCAACATGCATCTGCCAGTTCTGGGTAGCATCAGGCCTCACCCCCGCTTGCATCACTTCCAGAAAACTTGTTCTGAGCACCTTGATAATCTCACTCCCTTGACCGATCTGCTGTGCTTCATTCTGAGAATAAGCAGGCAGGCAGAATAATATAGTATTAATAGCTATATCTGATATTTGTCTGTGTGTGTTTGGTAGGGTGGTGCACAGGGTATAGAATAGTTAAGTGGCTCTTTCAGCCAGGGCTTTTTGGTAGAAAAAGCCCAGCAGGATCTCATTTGCATATCAGGCCACACCCCTGACACCAAACCAGCAAGAACTGCATTTCTGTGTGTTCCTGCTCAAAAAAAGTCCTGCTTTCAGCTAATGGTAATTGTGAATATGACTGTGAGTCACTGAGTAACTAGCATTGCTAAAAATTATTATGAATAGTGGAGGTGAGCATTAAAAATCTATTCACATGAAAATATCTCTGTCATTAATAATAAAAGGTGACTTTCTAATCATTGCAAAACACTTAAACATTGAATCAAAGGCTACTAAATATTTGCTTAATGTCCCCAGTATTTTTTTTGAGGAGATAAAAATTATTTTTAAAATATCTACTCCTTAAAAAAAAAAAGCACGCCTCCTAGTTGACTCTTTAAAAGGCTATGGATACCATTTCATATTCATATTTTCTTGAAGTCTATGGTAAATGCAGCCATAATGATAACTTTCCGTAGAAGCTGTTAACACTGCTCTCTTGAGCTCTGAAAAGATTAGTGTTGCAATAAAAATAACTCCTTGGGTTTTTTTATATATAAGCATTTTATTACAAGGAAGGTTAGCTAATTTTCATAACTGAATTGGATGTATTGCAATTTAATTCAGTGCTGTGTAAGATTTGGAGGGGAATTGTTAAATGGAAAATAATTACACTTTCTTCCCTTTGCATATCATAAATCACTCATCTTTCTGACAGCATTAAATAATCATTTAAACTTCACACAATTATACTATAATATGTACTTCAGTTTAAGGCTTACATGGAATTGATTGATTTGAGGGTGATAAAAGAGTTTACAGTTTAATTTGATAAAAAATTGAGGTATAACCTCCAAACCTTGCAAAGTAGTCAACCAGCTTTTTCTTAACTATTTTCATTTGCTCTTCTCCAAAATATCCTGTGAGATTAGCACAAAAATGATATTAAAATAATATTTTATTTATATCTCACCTTTCTGTTCCAAAGAAAATCCACTGGCTAACAAATATGAAATGTATTATAATTCAGACATCAAAAAATAAACTACTAGATACCAGCTTTCAAGTTTGCTTGTTTATTTGTTTTACAGGCAGGTAGCTAAGGGGTGGAATTGGGCAAGTAGAAAAGCTCAGCCTAGACTGGAAGGTCTCCCAAGGCAAAAGGAAGCATCTCCACAGCTGCGATCAGATAGGCATTTTGGCCTGACATAGGCACTTTTCCAGAATGGATTAAAAGGGCTCCATCAGACAGCCACAGCTGTTAGCCATTCCCCAGTCACACGTATCCCTCTCTAAGATGACTCTGAGATGGAGTAAATAGCCACCAAATGAAATGTGGTACTAACGACTCCTCACACATTCCTTCCACATTTCCGGACATCTGAATGCAGTATGAATCCACCAGTCCATTCCAGGCGGGGGGGTTTCCCCTTCACAGTCCTGTGTTGCAGCTATGTGCATGTTCCAGGGATATTTAAACAAAAAAAATCCCTTCCAAATGGATGGCATATGGCAATAGTGAAACCGCTCCACCACAGCCCCCATGCAATCTAATTGTGTGTCAGGGTGCCATGTTTGGCCATGATTTTCCATTCGTGATTGGAACTGAGATATTTGCAGCACCTACAAAGCAACCAGGTTACACCTCCTTTTGAAAATATCAGCATTCAGGTTCAAAAGCTCAGTCTAGCAAATGGAGAGTGTTCTACCATAAAACTAATGTAATCTAAAGGCCCTTTTATACATGCTGGCTAGTGCATTTTCCATGTACTTTGTAACTTGATTTACTGGGTGAAGCAGCAAAATCCACTTGCTAAAGTGCATTCAAGGTCGACTAAGAATGTTATCTCACAAATGGTAAGATCAGTAACTGTCCATTCACATGCATTCTCAGTGGTGTCACCCACCTTGTGGAATGACCTGCCTGAAGGGGTCAGGAAGGCTCCCATACTTCTATTATTCTGCAAAATTTGCAAACTAGAAATGTTTAACAGGGCATTTTAAAAAGAGTTTAGAATTGTAGAAGAATGAAACAGTCCAGAAGGGCACCTGGAATGTCATGGCACTGGGCTCTCCATGTGCCTAAAAGGGTCAACACATTTTGCATGAAAGGGGACCAAAAAAGAAATTATGAAGGATGCCAACAGGGGCTTGGGGACTATCCAGTATTTCCCTGAGTGCAACATGTATGACTATTTGCTAGCTGAACAGAAGAAATGTGTATGCATTTGGTGCAAGGAGCTCCTCGCTCTCAGGGAATGAGTTTGCACCCGCAAGGGCAAGGTGGCTGACCTGGACGAGCAGAGACAGTCAGTTAGGCACATGGACTCTCTGGAACTTGTGTCCCACTCTGAGAATGGCAGATGCACTGCTGCCAGTGAGCATGAGGGTCAAGGGGAATAAGGGAACCACGCTGATAAAAGGGGGAATGTTCCCTCAGAAGGGGCTCCTACATTTGGTGAACAGGCATCCTTTCACACCAAGGAACCATCCCTGGGCAAGGAGGGAGAGGCAATTTGTTTTTTAGGCATGAAGATAGGTTGCAAACCCTCATACTGACTGCATGGTGACTTCCTGCCTGGTGTGAAGGTAGTGGTCACTAAGCATGGTCTGGTAGATAGTGCTGATAAGGAGCCAGTGGTTGTCGTACACAGGGGTTGTTTTGTAGAAAAATAGGTGGTTGAGCTCATCCAGGGATTGTTATGCAGCTGTACCTACTATTCAATGGACAAGGAGGTGGAACTCTCAGAAGGAGGTGGAACTCTCAGAAAGGTTCAGGAGCTGTGCTCCTGTGAGCTCCCATTGAATCTGAGGCCTGGTGGTACATGTTGGAACCAATGATGTGGGGAAATGTAGTCATGAGTACATGAAGGGAAAATGTAAGCTGCTAAGCAGGAGAGTCAAGGCCAGGACCTCCAAGGTAGCCTTCTCAGAAGTACTGCCCATTCCAATTGCAGGACCAACTAGACAGGAACAAACTAGGAGTCTCAAAGTGTGCATGTGATGATGGTGTATGAAGGAAAAGTTTAAGTTTGTTAGGCACTGAGATGCTTTTTGGAACAAGCAAGACCTATACAAAAGAGATGGACATACTTGCAGAAACATTATGGGTAGAAATAGTGGGCAGGCCCAAAAGAAAGCTTAACTCTAGGAGTTTTTTGTTGCCCACCAGATCAAAGGTTAGAGAATGATTTAAAAACAGCAAAAGGAGTATGGAAAGCAGCTAGATGAAATAACTGTGTCATGATAAGTGTTTTTAACTACCCACACATTGATTCATTTCCGTAACACAGTGCAGATTTTTCTGCTATGGTGGCAGCTGCTGCCAAAGCAACATTTTAAAAAATCTCCAGTAGTCAATCAGAAGCCTTGCTGAGCAAAAGCCATAGCTGGCTGCACCCACTTCCTAAAAACACTTTGGGGCTCCAGAAAAGGTGTTGGCAGGTACCACGGCTACTTGAGGGACCGTCTCTCCCCATATGAACCCCAGAGAGCGCTGAGGTCAGCTGGAAAGAACCAGCTGAATATCCCTGGACCAAGGGAGGCCAGATTGAAGACTACTCGGGAAAGGACCTTCTCTATTGCAGCTCCACTACTGTGGAACCAGCTCCCGGAGGAGGTGCGGGCCCTGCAGTGTTTGGACCATTTCCCCAGGGCCTGCAAGACCTTCCTTTTTAAAATGGCCTTCACTTAATGCTGAGCCAAGATAGATTCGCTGGAAATGTTTTAGCCACTGAATTTTATAGAAGATCTGAGTTATAGCACCATAATGTTAATTTTTAATATAAGTTGATTTAATTATGGTTTTATCTGATTGTAATTATTGTGTATTATGGTTTTACTGTGTATTGTATTTATATGTTGTGAGCCGCCCTGAGCCTGCCTCTGCGGGGAGGGCGGGATATAAATAAAAAGTTATTATATTATTATTATTACGGCAGTCACAGGAATCATGTTGGAGACCTATTCTTTAGATAGTTTGTTGTTTGAATTTTTAAAATTATGTAATCCTAGTTGTAATGTTGATTGGTTTTTTTGTGCTGTCTGATTGCACCGTTTTCTGCAGAATTTTTTTTCTGGAAAAATAGGAGCTGGAACTCTCAAGAGGGAAATGAAGGGGAAACACATGAGTGCCCCTCATGAATTTTTAAGAATTTTTAGAGAGTTTTGAGAATTTTGTTTCCACAAAGAGGTTCTCCACTTCACCATGTTCCCCCAGCAAAAAAGCTCTGGTTTTCTATAACACACCTTGGCCTTGGCCTGGATAGCCCAGGCTAGCCCGATTTCAACAGATCTTGGAAGCTAATCAGGGTTGGCCCTGGATAGTATTTAGATGGAAGACCACCAAGGAAGTCCAAAATTGTGACACACAGGCAGACAATGGCAAACCAACTCTGAATGTCTGTTGTCTTGTAAACCCTATGGGGTCACCATAAGTCAGCTGTGATTTGATGGCAAAGAAAATACACCGTGAGTGTAAGTGGAAAAGGTGGAATATAAATAAAGAAAACAAGTGGCAGGGCCAAATGTTGAGAAGTGAGAGAAAGATAGGAATTCTGTCTGTGAGATATCAGTGATGAGGATCAAGTATCTCAATTTTACTAGGATGAACCAGTTTAAAAGAAGTTTCATGCATTCAATAAAGTTTATCATTACAAATATTTTTAAAAATAACTTCTGAATAGGCTTGCCAGTCCCCAGGTTCAGGCAGGGAATCCCCCAGTTTTTCAGGCTCCTCCCTGCTGCCAGTCAGCTAGTCAGTGGAGGGAAGCCCCACCCCAGCAGCCACCATGTACCTTCAAACCTGGGCAGGTTTAGAAAAGACTTGCAACTGTTTGTGTTTCTGAATGGATGACTGATAACAGATGGCCAGTTCAGGGCGGCTTGCAGCCCCGAAGAAAGATGGCCAGAAGAAGAGTGCCCCGGAGCTTCCCAACGGCGCTGCAGGAAGGGGCAGGCCTTGGGCGGCCAGGGAGCATGTGGAAAGCTCCCGCATCCCGCTCGTGGCTCCCCAGGCGCTTGTAAGGCGCTCTCCAGGCTTCTGGACAGCCGGGCACCGCTTCAGAGTCGTCCCAGCGAAAAAGGACCACTTTCCGAGCGGTCCCTTTTTGAGCCGGATAGATCGTCCTTCAGGATGGGGTAAGTGCAGGAGAGAGGCAAGTGGCAGATGTTGCCATCTGGCTGGTTTATTTGGGTCGACTTCAGAGGCATCTCTGAGTCGACCCAAAGTGCCGGTTTGTAATCAGCCAGTGTGTGCCTTTAAATCTCAGCACAAGGAAAACTGCAGAGGGTGGGGCGAGCAAACAGAGACAGGCTGCTATCAGTCCCTGTTTGGAGGAAAACTCCACCCTCTAGACTGTGCTTTCATTTTCCTATTAGTCTGAAGAAGCTGATTGAAATACAGCAGATGGTTATATTCATCAATGTGAGTAAGTTACCCCAGTGCGATTACAAAAGTGTGTGTTTGGTAACTGTGTTTATTTTGGTTGCTTTGTGAGAGTGAGGGTGTTCACTTTCATTTAGTGGAAGTTTAGCTTCTGGGGAGGAAGGAAATAAAGACTGTATTCAGAGGAACTGCACTGCTATATTTTTATTTATTTTAGGGAATGGGAGTCTCCTGGCTCCACCGCCAGGGTCCCCAGATATTTTTTGAGTTGGAACTTGGCAACCCTACTTCTGAATATTAAAATATTCCCTTCATTTCCAAAGACTACATCAGATAATTAAAGATCAAAGATAGCCTCCCACCATGCTCTCACCTTCCTTTGCATGTTCACTCTGTAGAGACTGGAGGTCTCAAAAGGGTGAAACTGTTACTTACATGGCTAATTCACATTAATGAACTGTCTAGCCCAAGGGTCCCCAAACCCCCGGGTCATGGACTGCTACGGTCTGTGGCCTGTTAGCAACTGAGTCATGAGTTGTATTATTATTTCATTATATATTACAATGCAGTAATAATCAGGTCTCGAATTCAGCAGGAGCTCACAGGAGCACAGTTCCTGAACATTTCTGACAGTTCCACCTCCTTCTTCCCACCTTGTCCATTGAACAGTAGGTCCAGCTGCATAACAATCCCTGGATGAGCTCCACCACCTTTTTTTCTACAAAATGACCACTGGTAATAATAATCATAAGAAGAAGAAAACATTGGATTTATATCCTGCCCTCCATTCTGAATCTCAGAGTCTCAGAGCAGCTCACAATCTCCTTTACTTTCTTCCTCCACAACAGACACCCTGTGAGGTTGGTGGGGCTGGGAGAGCTCTCCCCAGAAGCTGACCTTTCAAGGACAACTCTGTGAAAGTTATGGCTGACCCAAAGCCATTCCAGCAGCTGCAAGTGAAGGAGTGGGAAATAAAACCTGGTTCTCCCAGATAAGAGTCTGCACACTTAATCATCACACCAAACTAATAGAAATAAAGTGCACAATTGTATCATCCTGAAACCATCACCCACACACACCGGTCCGTGGAAAAATTGGCTTCCACAAAACTGGTCCTTGGTGCCAAAAAGGTTGGGGACCGCTGGTCTAGCCTGTAGCTTTATTTTGTAGATTAATCACAAAATTACCATTTATTTTAACAGATGTTGCTGACATTAGTATTTAAAACTAGGTATATAATTTTCTGATTTATCATTTTCAATCCTATTGCTCCGTAAGCATATTTCAATAGTGAGCCCTTACACTGTTTCATAATGCATGGATATCCACCTTGAAGGGCAGTCCATTGAACTCTGCAATTCCTATCATAGGAATGGCAGAGAGCATAGTGGGCTAAAAACACCATCTTTAAAAAAGGAGCAAAAACATTTTGCTTTTTGTATCAAGGGTTAAACTACTTTGCAAAGCAATAATTATGCTAACCACAGACAGTACAGCTGCCAAATAAACCAATTAAAGGAAGAGTCACATTACCAAATTTGTAACCCTTATGAGAGCAATCTTTTTAGCTTGACCAGACACCTATAATGAGACAAGGTTTTCAAGAAAAGCCTGAGAGACTTTACTAGATACTCTTTCTACATCTGCAATTCCTTATGTAAAGAAAGGCCATCTTCTAAGTTCAACCAATTTCTTGCTATGTGGGAGGTACATGAAACAAGATATACAGCACTAAAATTTGTTGCTTTGATCCCTGTAGTTGAATAACAGTTTAGCAAAGGGATGCAGACTTTCATGGGGAAAACTATGTTTAAAGAGGAAAGGTGAGGATGCAGTTTATAGTCCTTTCTGAGATGGCTCATAGCATTATCTCTAACTTGTTTAATTAAGCTCTACTTTCTCTAAACTTATTTTTTAACTTTTCACAGTAAAAACTTTCTTTTCTACCACATGTTCAGAATGAAGATATTTTATGTAGAATTCCTACTGGCATTAGACCCGATAGATATTGTTTACCTTGACTTCCAGAAAGCTTTTGATAAAGTTCCTCATCAAAGGCTCCTTAGTAAGCTCGAGAGTCATGGAGTAAAAGGACAGGTCCTCTTGTGGATCAAAAACTGGCTAATTAATAGGAAGAAGAGAGTGAGTATAAATGGGCAATCTTCGCAGTGGAGGACGGTAAGCAGTGGAGTGCCGCAGGGCTCAGTACTGGGTCCCATGCTCTTTAACTTGTTCATAAATGATTTGGAGTTGAGAGTAAGCAGTGAAGTGGCCAAGTTTGCGGATGACACTAAATTGTTCAGGGTGGTGAGAACCGGAGAGGATTGTGAGGAACTTCAAAGGAATCTGTTGAGGCTGGGTGAGTGGGCATCAGCTTGGCAGATGAGGTTCAATGTAGCCAAGTGCAAAGTAATGCACATTGGGGCCAAGAATCCCAGCTGCAAATACAAGTTGATGGGGTGTGAACTGGCAGAGACTGACCAAGAGAGAGATCTTGGGATCGTGGTAGATAACTCACTGAAAATGTCAAGACAGTGTGCGATTGCAATTAAAAAGGCCAATGCCATGCTGGGAATTATTAGGAAGGGGAATGAAAACAAATCAGCCAGTATCATAATGCCCCTGTATAAATCAATGGTGCAGTCTCATTTGGAATACTGTGTGCAATTCTGGTCACTGCAACTCAAAAAGGATATTATAGCATTGGAAAAAGTGCAGAAAAGGGCAACTAGAATGATTAAAGGTTTGGAACACTTTCCCTATGAAGAAAGGTTAAAATGCTTGGGGCTCTTTAGCTTGGAGAAACGTCAACTGCGGGGTGACATGGTAGAGGTTTACAAGATTATGCATGGGATGGAGAAGGCAGAGAAAGAAGTACTTTTCTCCCTTTCTCACAATTCAAGAACTCATGGGCATTCAATGAAATTGCTAAACAGTCGGGTTAGAACGGATAAAAGGAGGTACTTCTTTACCCAAAGGGTGATTAACATGTGGAATTCACTGCCACAGGAGGTGGTGGCAGCTACAAGCATAGCCAGCTTCAAGAGGGGGTTAGATAAAAATATGGAGCAGAGGTCCGTCAGTGGCTATTAGCCACAGTGTGTATATATATGAATATATATATATGTATGTATGTATATATATGTATGTATATGTATATATATATGTGTGTGTGTGTGTGTGTATAAATTTTTGGCCACTGTGTGATACAGAGTGTTGGACTGGATGGGCCATTGGCCTGATCCAACATGGCTTCTCTATGTTCTTAGATGAGGGTTGCAAAGTCATCATCTGGCACCCCTGTTAGCTTTGGAGGTGGGGCAAGTGTTGAAAATCAAGTGGCATGATGTGTGATATCACATCAGAGTAAAAATCCAGATGTGACATCATCATCATACCAGGTAATGCTCTGGACTTCCCCCAAAACTCTATGGTAATAAATTACACAGTGCCCAGGTTTTCACCCAGAAGGTGACATTTATGCATTATGAGATTTCATTGCCACCCCTCCACATTTCTCCTAAACAAAAGGGTGGATAGAAAAGCCCACCTAAAGTGGGCAAATTGTCAGCCTGCATGGGATGGAAGTCACATAAATGTGTGTTGGCTTTAAAATAAACAATTCTACCAATAAGACACCTTAAAACATGCAGTAACAACCTATTAAGTACTATTCTTCTATTTGTTTATTTATAACAGCTTTCTCACAAAGACTCAAAGCGGGTACACAATAAGGGCAAAGTACTTCTATAGAATAAAACATCCAAGGAACAATGCAATATTACAGAACAACAAACTGCCAAGGTATTAGGCTTGTCAATTCCCAGGTCCTAATGGGGGTTCCCCACTTTTCCAGGCTCCTTCCAGCCCCCAGTCAGCTGGCCAGTGAGGGAAGCTCAGCCCCCAAAGCCACCAGGTGCCTTCAACCCTCCAAAGGCTTAGAAGACTTGGGAAGGGCTTGGTTTTGTTTGTTTTTTAAAGGTGTACCTTTAAAACTTTGGAGCTAGACTGAATAGGGGCGGGTGGCTATTGGGAGGAAGTGCCCTCCATTTGTTTTATAGTCCTCCAGAACTTGTTTACACAGTAAAACAGAGCCTCTGCTTTCTCTGTGTGAGTCTGATGAATTGGGTTGAGTGGACAGCATTCAACAACTCCCATGGTTAGTAAGGTGTGTGTTTTCAAATTGTGTTTATTTTGGCTAGTGTGTGTGTGAGAGAGGGGGGGTGGAAACCAGCTGCTGGGAATGAGGGAATGAAGACTGTATTGAGGGGGACTGCACTGCTGTATTTTTATTTACTTATTTTAGGGAAAGTCTCCTGGCCCCACCCCAAAGTCCCCATGTGTTTTCTAAATTAGACTTAGCAACCCTACAAGGTATGCTTTAAACAGTACAGTAAGTAAAATTACAAGTGTATAAGACAATGAAGTAAAAGCAAGGTACTACCAGGAATAATCATTGCAGTGCACTACAATCCTATTTCATTATGAAGGTAAACTCTTGGATAATGACAATCTGCTACAGTTCTAATCAGTTCATTAAAATGTCCTTCTGAACGCTATTGCATCTGCTAAAATTCCCACATTCCCTATATTCATCATTTTGTGGCAGCTTGACATATCCCTGTGCATTTTAAAAAACATTGCCTTTTTTACTATAAATGTTTTCCCTAAGCCCCTCAGTAGTGAAGAGCAGTGTGGATGGCAACATCAACCCTGAGTTAAACCGTTTCAAATGTTATTAAGAGCAGGATACATTCAGTATACTTGTATCATGGACTCATGTACTTGTGGAGCTGGCAAACAAAAGAAAAATATCCATATTTTGAATGATTCAGCCAAGTGGAGCTGGGTGATGAAGCAATCATTCAATAGCTTTCATTTGGATTGCATATTATCTGACACTGGCAGAAAGCCTACAACAAATTATATACAAACTCTGGCACCACATTCAAATGTGATGCATAGTCAGGCAGAAAGCACTAAACTAGTTAATAAAAAAAAAGGGGGGGGGAGCCAGCAAGCACACTAAGCCAGAGATTTTACTTTCATGTTTATCAAGAAAGAGGCTAAATAAAAGTATATAAAATAGTATTGTAGATATCTACCAACAGCACATCTAGCAACCAGTGGGAGTCTTGTAGGAAGACCATCAGAGACAGCATGATGTCACTTCCAGGGAAAAAACCAAAAGTGATGTTAGTTCTCTCAAGGAATGGCCAACAACCCTATGGCTCTACTGCAGAGTTTCTAATGATTTGTGGAGAGGTATATCATCACTTCTGGGGCTTCTGCAGAACTGACAATTTGCCATTCGTCCAATGGCCATTTAAAAAAAAAAAAAACCATTTCTTTTGCTGCTGTTTCAAGAGATAGTAGGCAACAAGAGGCAGGGAATTCCCCTCTCCCATCAGGGGACTGACAACCCTAGCCATCAGACAAGAGAAAAGACAGGTTATAAATATTTTGATACATAAATACATAATAGAAACATCTGATCTGTGTTGATTTATGTTGGGAAGCCTCTGAAGACAACTTAGAAACTGCTGCTGGTTTGGCAGCAGCCTGATTATTGTCCTGGGGTTCCTGACAAGAACATATCCAATTTTACATCCGTTACATTGGACGCTAGTTCATTTCTGATTTTATTTCAGAAGGCTAGTTATGGCTTTTAAAGCCCAAAAAATTCTAGAATCCACATATCTAAAAGACTACCTCCTCCTATATCTTCCTGTACACCAACTGTAGTCCTCAGGTTGTCACCTAATAGCTGTCCCCACTTAGAGGTGCATATTTTTGCATATTTTAATTTGAATTTGTAAGCTCCCTTGAGCTGTGGGGAAAGACAGGATATAAATAGGTAAATATATAAATAAGATAATACCAGATTCAAATATACTGCCTACTAAATTCCAAAAATAAAAAAGAACTGTGGAATTATCTAAAACTTAGTGAAGAGCTATAAGGTCTTGTGGAGGACAAGAAATTCCATTTATACCCTTCCCAAACACACATTTCTGCCCCATGCTATAACCCTGTTTTCCCCCAACATCTACACCACTGCCACTGTTTAGTTGTCTTCCTACTCCCTTTTTCCAGCTTCCCTTTCCATTCATTCACCCTACACCATCAACTCCTCCTCCACATATTGCTGCTGACAGGCCTCACTGCCTCAGTGTTGGGAGCCAATTTGGATTGCTATGCTGCCCAAACTCCATTTTTTCATTAGTATCTATGCATAGTCATTATTCCCAATGTTTGAAGAGTTTTTGCCCCAAATGTATATACTGTATGTGTTTAATAAACTGAATTTTTATGTAAACTAGAGGGTGTCCTGGGTTTGCAGAATGCTGAATTGTAGTTATGGATCTGGTTGTATGGATTGTTTTCACTACACAAGAGTCAATCATTGGCTATTAGATAAAATGCTTATCAATGTGTATTTCATATATGTTTACAGAAATACAGTGCAGGCCTGTAGCTACAAGGGGGCCTGTGGGGGCCTTGCCCCCTGACTTACTGGTGAGGCCCCCTGACTCAGGGCCCCTGACCCACAGTCTTCCCTTCCTACTGCCTCTGCTGCTGCCTGGGAGGCAGGTGGGCAGATTCCGAGAGGTTGGTCCTCCCTGTTCAGAGACTGGGGGGTGGGGGGGGGTAGATTGCCCTTTGGAAAGTAAGGAAGCCCCACCTGTGCCTTGTTGCTGCCAAGGACAGTGTGGAAGAGGTCAGACAGACTGAGCATCAGTGCCCAGAAAGAATTAAATTAATTAAAGTGCCCTCTGAGAAATTTAAATGCCCCCCCCCCCAACATTTGAAATCCTGGCTATGGGCCTGATCCAGTGAGATAGGGTAGACTAGAATAAAATGATGTGATCAAGACCTCTCAAGGATATTTAAACCTGTCTCTTACATTTAAGCCCCAACAATCCATCAACTGCACTGCATTGACAAGTCTGCTTCATTTTTGTGGTAAAACTTGGCTGAAATTCAAGTATGGATATAATTTTCACATTCTACAAAAACGGGAAGACAATTCATAAGCAATCAGACCAGAGGACAGACTAGACTAATATCCTATTTACAGCAGTGGCCACCCAGAGGCACCTGAGAAGACAACAAGCAAGGCATGAAGGCGTAGTCTTCTGCAGAATCAAACATGGTGACTCTATTTAGCTTGCATACTAATAGGAATCCACAGGCTTATGCTCCATTCATTTGTCTAATTTACTTCTCTTTTATACCCATAAAGCTGTAACCACATCTTACAAGAGAATTCCATAAAATAATTATGCCTTGTAGGAAAAGATAAATTCTTTTGTGTCATGTTCAGTTGACTTCATTGTGAACATGAGTTCTAATGTTATACAGCTGAAACATTTTCCTCTATCAGCTCTCCTTACCATTCACAAATTTATAAACCTCTCAAATCCCTGTTATAATCTTGCTTTCTAGTGCATTAATTCAATGTAATTTATGTAATTTTGATTTTGTAGACTACATTGAGCACGTGAGTGGAAAGGCAGGGCCTGTAAGACAGCCCTCTTCCGGCAGGCCTATAACATCTAACTGACAATGAGGATACCTTCTGAATGGAATAAAATGCACATACAGACCGCTGGTTTTATTTTTATTTGTTTTATTAATTATGGTTTAAATTGTATCTGTAAATGCTTTTAAATTGAATCTGTGTAAATTATTATGTTGTAAGCTGCCCTGAGACACTTCGGTGAGAAGGGCGGGATATAAGTCTAAATCTAAATAAATAAATAAATAAATATGCAAACAAACAAAAAGGTTTACCTGTATAATTATTTTATTAGCCATCAGTATCTGCTCATTAGCTCTGAACAAGTGCATCACCTTAAAGAAAAAGCAAAATAATAAGGAATGGGTCTTCAGAATATGCATGTAATTAACTTTTTTATTGCCCAGATGTCATGAAAATATTTTGTAAGCAGCACTGGGTCCTCAAACTACAAAGAGGAATAAGGTTGTACCTTATCCTGAATCTGATGTGTTTTCAGTCCACAGCATAAATGGCAAACATTCAGCATACAGTGGCAAACATACCTGCTGATACCTAGAAATGCTGAAGATGTTTTTTAAAAGAATGACAGATCTTGGTGATAGCAAAATGTGTAAGTTGCCTGAGAGCAAACTGCATTTAAATCACCAAAATATGTTCAACCTTCTTTAGCTCAGTCACTCTTGATGTAAGAGAACAATTTAGCAATCTGTTAGTTTCTGATCTAATGAAGAAAAATGGATTAGTCCTCCTGTCATTGATCTGAAAAAGAAAGGGCATATCTTAATAAATTATCATCATCATCATGAATTGTCACAGTCAGATATTTGACTGGTCGCTGATGTTCTGCAATTCAAGATCTAGCCAAGTTCTTGGGAACTTGCGATGTGACTTTGCAGGACAATGATGACTACTACTACTATGATATTTTTATGCTGCCTTTCTACTCAGTCAGGATCCCCAAGGCAGCAAACATAAAAACAGCTGAACCATTAAAAATAAAATTTTAAATTTAAGAAGAAGAAGAAGACTGCAGATTTATACCCCGCCCTTCTCTCTGAATCAAAGACTCAGAGCGGCTTACAATCTCCTATAGCTTCTCCCCCCACAACAGACACCCTGTGAGGTGGGTGGGGCTGAGAGGGCTCTCCCAGCAGCTGCCCTTTCAAGGACAACCTCTGCCAGGGCTATGGCTGACCCAAGGCCATTCCAGCAGGTGCAAGTGGAGGAGTGGGGAATCAAACCCGGTTCTCCCAGATAAGAGTCCGTGCACTTAACCACTACACCAAAATTTAAGCCCAGAAGCAAATTAAAAGTCATTGTACTTGAAACAAGTCTGGAGTACTATTGTTCCTATGACCCTCTCCAGTCAACAGTCTGGCTGCAGTGTTCAGTACCAAATGCAGCTTCCATAAAGTCTTCATAGAACAATTTGCACTAAACTAATTTAGATGCTATCAGGTCATCTTTAACAGTAGCAAGACCTTTCCTGCCACAGTTGGCTTATAAGCAAAAGCCAATGAAAGGAATAGGGGTGTGAATTTGAATACACCTGAGCTGAAAATAAACCCAAAAATACCTCATTGGTATTTTAATTTTCTGAAAAATCCGGGATATCTTTGGGATGCTGAAATAGACAAAAAAGTTGTATATTGGGATGCTGAAATAGACAAAAAATTGTTTTTGTATATTTCAGCATCCCAAAGATATCCAGGATTTTTCGGAAAACTAAAAAAATCATTTAAAAATCCCAGATATGTTTGGAATTTTCTGGGAGGGGAAGACTGAGTGCCAGCATTGCAGGCTCCCAGGGACAATTATTTTCTTTTTTACTTCTATGTCTCAGGGTTTCTTGAAAATATGCCCCCCTTAGTTAACACTACAGGAATTATTTGCTTTAATATTAGTCCTCTTCTGCTTGCATTGACACAGTGGCACTGAGCTCTGCTGAGCATTCTTTACACTGAACTGATTGTGCTAGACTTGCAACCTTCCCTTGCTTGGATTGTGATTCTGTGCTTGATATCAGTCCCACTGAGCTGGCATTGTCACAATGGCACTGGGTTCTGCTGGGCTTGCAAAAAATACTTGCCTGTAGTGTGATTTTGTGTTTTACACAAGTTCTGTTGAGCTGGCATTGTCACAATAGCATTGGATTCTTATGGGCACTCGTATATTGCATTGGTTCTGCTGGGTTTGTGATTCCTCATAAGAACATAAGAGAAGCCATGTTGGATCAGGCCAATGGCCCACCCAGTCCAACACTCAGTGTCACACAGTGGTCAAAAAAACCAGGTGCCAACAGGAGGTCCATCATTGTGGCCAGGACACTAGAAGTCCTCTGAGAAGAGGCACCAACAACTATGCTGAAAGTTTGGTGCATCAACCTAAAAAAAAAAGGTCCCCCAGACTCTCAGTTACCCCCAGATAGATTTCCCATTGCTTATAATTTTCCGCATAGAGTATAATGGAGCCCCCCCCCATTGAAATTCCTGAAAAATCATAAAACTGAATACTATACCAGTATTGGAATTCAGGAATATTTGAAATATCAATACTTTTGGCTTCAATATACCAAAATCTGAAAAATATTGGAGTTTGGTGCACACCCCTAAAATGGAATCCTTAGCCACAAATGCCAGCTGTTTATCCAATGAGGCCTGCATCCAGGAGCACCCCCACGCTACAAGCCTGCTCCTTTAGGAGGCTGCAACTCCATCTAAAACAGCAGCGCTTCCATTTGGTTGGGATTGAGTTTCAGCTTGTTAGCTCTCTTCCATTCCGAAACTGCCTCTATGTAGTTCACAGTTTCTACAACCTCTTTGGATCTGCTGGTTAGCACAAGATAGAGCTGAGTGTATCCTGCATACTGGTGGCAACTCAGTCCAAGTCTCCAGATGACCTTTCCCAGTGCCTTTACATAGATGTTGAAATGCCCAGGGAACAAGATGGAGCCTTGGGAACCAGTGGTTATGGCTGCCTGATTACCTAGAAGTGACCATACAATTTACATTTCAGTCTTTAAATGTGGTTTCAGTACAACTATAGCACAGCTGACAAGTTACAGTGAACTCATGTACAATCTGTATACAGTGTATGCTTCATGTTTCTTTATTTGCATGTTGATTAATTCTCATGTTACATTTGATACCCATACAGCTTGAACATGCAATTTAAACTCCACATTTACCTGAGTAATAGTCCCTAGTTTCATTTGTAAAGTGGGCATTGACTGGTTGTTTCATACAACTAGATGTACAGACACACATACATGCAAAATATACATTCATTTACTGTAACATATACACAGGGCTTATTATACAAAGTAACCAGCTACAACCCAACCCAAATTAAATGTTTCTACTTATTAAGGATCCCACGAGGTCACCCAGTGAGCCTCTATGGCAGAGACCCTCAAACCAGGGTCTCCCAGCTCCTAGTTTCACCACTGCACCCTGCTGGCTTCTGGAATTACATCTTTCTAAGTCCATTTCATTCAATGGTCTCAGAAGTGTATAACCAGAGGTCATTTTGTTGAAAATGAGGTGATGGAGCTCATTCTCACAACTCATGCATAACTCATACACCCCCTGACATCACCAGAAGGCGAACTTTCTTTTTTGGTTCTGTGTCTTGGTGTTTCTTGAAAAAAGTCCCCCCCGCCACCTTCAGGTTTTAACTCATGTCACACACCCCTAACATCACCAGAAGGTGTACTAAATTATATCAGCTCAGGATCTACCTTAAAATGCTTATTGAATTATAATTGTTATAATAAAAATTTACTCCCATAACACTTTTTAAATTACTTTCTCCTATGTGGCCACAGTGGTATAAAGATTTTCATCTGTCTGCTTAATATGTTTTGTTTATTTCCCATTTTTGTGGTGGAAAATATTAGAAAGCTTGTCAAAGCTTAGAGTTCAGCAAAATTCTCACTGGGGGGTTGAACAATGGAGCCCAGAAGCAAGTATTGGGGGTGGGGTTTTAAGAAAGAAAGAGCACAATAAAATGTAGAGGTTCTGGAACTCCACTCCTGTGAATTCCTGCCCAAAATGTGGCCTGGGTATAACTCTGGATTATACAATATTAGGATTGCACAGTCAAACATGTAAATAATTTTTCCACTAGGAAATGACTCAAAAGAAAAACTAAGAAAAACAATTTTTAGTGGTCTGATTCCATATATGGCAGGTTGATACTTGCTACATTCAGTATAACACAGTGACTCTAGAATAAATGCATCGTTCAGTAGCATTAGAAGACATGGGTGAGAATTTTTCTTATGTAATTATCCTTTGAGTGAAAATAGGGTGGATTACAGACACAGCAAAACCATCCCTATTTTTCATTTGTTAAAATGTTAGAGGATATTCGTTTAATGAAAAGCTACAACCAGTCCTTGCCCCTTAAAAGCAAACTTGTATTAGGCACATCTTTGCAAACACACATTTACTGTATTCACACATCACACTATGTGAACAGTTAAAACATCCTGGGGTACACATGAAAAGTAATGTGTGAAATCAGCCCAAGAATGCTTGGTTTGTCTCAGGCTTATTATTTTAACATATGGTGAATTGAGCATGTGGAGATAATCTCTAATTCAGCTTCTTTACAGTCAGATGCACCATTCTCTCTATTCTTCACAGAAGAGCAATCACCATCGACACCTCTAACACCTACCCATAGCTCATTCTGTCAAAATTTAACGAACTGGTAATACTTCTACCGTCTGCTATTAACACAGAGCTTTCCAGCATTTGGTAGCAATAAATCCTATTTCCACTGGAAAGGTCTTCTAGAGGACACCAAAACTTTTGAAATTTGTTTGATATATTATGAGAGAAAGAGAGATTCCATGAATATAATGGCAGGCAGTACTGAGTAGGAGTGTCTAAAATCAATTTGTAAAAAGAGCAAGTTCACAATAAAAAAAAACAGTTACAAAAAACAGTATTTCCACATTGCACATATTTCTGAGAATCAGGTCCTACAACAGCCAGAAATTCAGGTATTCGACATTGAAAAATCAGGTACTACACTATCTATTTAATTCAAGTTCTAGGAATATCAATTTCAGTTGTCATGTGAATGTGTAAAGTGCCATCAAGTCACAGAGAATTTATGGCAACCCCATAAAGGGGCTTTCAAGGCAAGTGAGAAGAAGTAGTTTGTAAAGCCCTCCTTGGTTTTTCCAAGTACAGACCCTGCTTAGCTTCCACAATGAGATTGGGCTATACCAACCAGCCTTTCCTCCTTCAATTGTCATATCAATAATTATTTTTATTACTAATATATTATTTATTAACATTTATATACTTATTTGTCCATACTTCCTAGCACTGAGCTGTGGCTAAATGTTGAAAGTGAATCTTAACAAGAATGAGGTGCTGCTGGTCAGGAAGGCTGAAAAAGCCTTTGTTGGGCTCAACATACTTGCTTTGCTCCAATTTACATTTGGGGAAAAGTGAGATTGGGTGTAGGGGACATGAAGATCAGAGAACTTTTAAAATTTCCTTTTGTCCTATGTGGGGTCCAGAGACAACATTGCCAAGGAATGTGCACTTTGTATATGTTCATGCTTTTCATTTTGCTGTTACCTAAAATGGTGTGGTACAAGTTCAAAGGGGCCATCAGCTAGCTAATAGATTCAGGTGGGGTAGCCATGTTGGTCTGAAGCAGCAGAACAAAGTTGGAGTCCAGTGGCATCTTTAAGTCCAACCAAGTTTAATTCTAGGTATAAGCTTTTGTGTGCATGCACACTGTTTTATTTAGATCCAGGTGGGTAGCTGTGTTGTTCTGAGGCAATAAAGTTTGAGTCCAGTGGCACCTTTAAGACCAACAAAGTTTTATTCTGGGTATAAGCTTTCATGTGCGAGCACACTTCATCAGATACAGGTGAAGCAGAATTTAAAGTTAAGATGCATAAGTACTAGATGATTATAGCTGAGATTGGATGTGTGAGAGATCTGCAAATGGTGGTAAACTAGCAAGCAAATACAAGAGTTAACAAGCAGGTGTGGGAACAAGGTTTGAGTCTAGTGGTACCTATGAGTCAAGTAAAGTTCCATTATGGGTATAAGCAAGAACTTAGACACATAATATGTACACGCCCTAAGTTTAATTGAAACAGATTTCTTCAATTATTACATATAGGTAAGGGTGTGTGTGTTAAATTAGGTTAAATTGCCAGGAAGAGCTAACTGGAGTAAAAATGTCTAAGTAACTGAGCAATACATACAACTAAGATTGGAATAACAGATTAGGTAAGATGTGAAAATTGTAGTAAATTGGTATACAGATAATAAAGCAATTAACAACAGATGAGAATTAAGTTTGAGTCCAGTGACACAATTTAGAACAACATAGTTTGATTTCTGGATATAAGTAAGAACTGAGAGACTTAGCATATATAGTGAGAGAATCCAATATCTCTGTTAAGTCCTAGGGGTTCCATTGTTCTGAGTGTTGTAATAGCTTACAATTCAGTAATCTCCTATTCCTATCTGTTTCTGAAATTCCTTTGCAATAAAGCAGCTACTTTGAGGTCCCCCATTGAGTGTCCTGGAAGAAGTGTTCTGCGGCATTCCGGATTCATTTCAAGGTGCTGGTCATAACCTTTAAAGCCCTATATGGCCTGGGACCTGTTTACCTTTGGGACTGCCCAACAGACATGCACAGTGAAAGCAAGGCACTGAGCACTGAAGGGAAGTAAAGCAAAACAGTAAGAAAACCCAATGGACATGCATGGTGAAAGCAAGGCAAAATACCTGTACATAATAAGCCTATATTTTGTAGTATATTGATATACTTGTTTCAGAAGACAATGCAATATAGTCAATACAGGACAAATCTTTTATTCTTTCCTCACTGAGTGGTAAGGCAAATAAGGCTTTCATGCTTCTTGCAATTATATGGGAATCTCAGAAGCCTATAGCTCATAAGCATAACTGGCAACAAACTGGTACCACTACCAGTATGTGTCTCTGAATAAAGAGAAAATTAGATCGATGCATACGAAATAGTGCAGATGTTCATCCCTTCTAATACCCACTTCTGTTGAGCTTGAATACACTTTGAGATTCTCACTAATAAACAGGCAATGCACTGCCACCACTAAACTAAGGCCGTTTTCCCACTGAGCTTACCTCAGAGCGACGTCCCTCTTCACCGCGCAGCGTCTGCGCGGATTTCCCACCAACTGCTCCGAGGCTGCTCTGAGTAACCAAGTAGAGTCGTGGCTTTTGCGTCGCTAACGTAAACTGGGTTTTAGCGGTTTCCATTTGCGATGCAAAAAGTTGGGAACTTCCTGGTTCCTCGGAGCAGTTGGTGGGAAATCCGCGCAGATGCTGCGCAGTGAAGAGGGACGTCGCTCCGAGGTAAGCTCAGTGGGAAAACGGCCTAAGGCTTCCAGGATGACAACTGTTAAAAACATTCAGAAGAAAAGCCAGTTGGAGAAGGCAATTGCAGGAATAAAAATGGTGGATAGGAAAGGGTACCGCCTCCCACTACTCCACTGAGGAGTTCTTAATACATTTGCATATGTATTACAGGTTCAGAAGCAATATACTTCTGACTACTAGATGCTGACAATGAACAATAGGGAAGAAGCATGGTCTTAATACCATACTTATGTGCTTCTGAGATAGATCTGGCTGCCTACAGCTGCAGAAAGAAAGCTGGATAGAATTAAGAACATATGTAGTACAAACACTGATGAATGAGCAGGTAGTTAATGGCTGGGGCAAGATATTTTTAAACCTCTGCTTCTCCTTCCTCTGTAATCACTTGATTCAGCCCAGATTGTGTTTGTGGGTTTCTTAATTTAAGAGTAGAACCACTGTGGTGTAGTGGTTGAGTAAAGATAAAAGTAAAGGTAGTCCCCTGTGCAAGCACCAGTCGTTTTCAACTCTGGGATGACGTTGCTTTCACAATGTTTTCGAGGCAGAGTTTTTATGGGGTGGTTTGCCATTGCCTTCCCCAGTCATCTACAGTTTCCCCCCAGCAAACTGGGTACTCTTTTTACTGACCTCGGAAGGATGGAAGGCTGAGTCAACCTGGAGCCAGCTACCTGAACCAGCTTCCTCTGCGATCGAACTCAGGTCGTGAGCAGAGGGCTCCAACTGCAGTACTGCAGCTTTACCACTCTGTGCCACAGGGTTGAGTAGTGTACTCTAATCTGGAGAACCAGGTTTAATTCCCACTCCAGTCACAGTTCTCTCAGAGCTCTCTCAGTTTCACCTACCTCACAGGGTGTCTGTTGTGAGGAGGGGAAGGGAAGGTGATTATAAGCCACTCTGCAACTCCTTTGGGTAGTGAAAAGCAGAATATAAAACCAACTCTTCTTCTTTTGATTATACCACAGAAATAGGTTCCAAGTGGAAGAACTCAATCATAAGCCAATGACAGTAGAAGGGGAGCAGAGAATGAAAAATACTGCCTTCTCTCACTCCCCTCTCTCTATCTTTTTCTCTGTCCTACTGTAAACAGCAAACAAGTTACTTTGAATTCTTCTCATGGGACCACAATTAATCAAGAACCAGGGACATGGTTGTACAGTCTTTAAAAGACATCACCAGAAATATCTGAAGAGGAAAAATAGCAGCAATATGTAGCCCAATATATAGATACTAGAGAATAGGAATGGTGCCTGATAATAAGGTACCATTTGAGTAATACTCAGAACACAGCAAACAAATCTTACTTTTTAAAATGCACGTGACTCTCCTTGGATCTGACTGGGTGATTTACCAATCCTGTATCATAATGGCTCATTCTTCTGGGATACTGCCAACATGTTACTATGTGTGATGACAAACTTTCCTCTAATAGGACACTGGCAGAAAACTAGAGAGGATAGAGTGTCACCAGATAGAACACTTTCCAGTTCTTGTCCTGTCAATTCATGTGTAGTTGCCTTTGCTCAGGAAGCTTTGTGGGCAGCTGTCCAATAGAAATGAGTCAAGCTGTCTTCCTCATATGTCTTGTCTGGCCCATGTATAAAAGCTGTCCCCAACTGATCTCAGAGTTTGCAGGTGTGATGGGCTATCAAGGGTTATTGCGTCACAGAGTCTAAGAACCTTTGAGTGATAGGCTATTCAAATAGCATTCTAAGAAATGACAGCTGGGAACAGAGTTGAAGAAGAATCAGTTTAGCCCTGATGAAGGACTGGGAAAGTGGTAGAAGGAGTGGGTGGGTCAACAAGGATCCCCATTCAAGCCAAAAAGGGTAAATTGCTTTTAGGTAAGAGAAGTAATCCAAGCCCAGATTTTCAAAAATGTTGATGAAAAGCAAAAACACAACTTGTCGGCAATGTATTATCTGGATTTAGTGTGACTGCAAAGTTACTTCAGTTTTTATTTTTGATTCACCTCATAAATCCTGCCCCTGATTCCACCTAACCTTTCCCCCTCCAAGTTAAATAAAATATTTTATATGTGAACTTTCAAAAGCCTCTCATGTGCCAATACAGAAGTAGAATATTAGCAGGTGATTTTGTCTCTTCCCACAAATCCCAGGGTTGGGTCAGCATCAATATATATAGTAACATAACAGCCATAGACCAGCAAATAAGAAGAAAATAGATATAGGCACTGCTCAGCAAGAAAGAAAAAAGAAAGAAGGGAAGATCCTGTGTGTAAGCAATGGAAGATGGTGAGATCATCATTGCAGGGTCCCTGACCTGGCTGGACAAACATATGTCAGGACTCATTGATCCAGTTATTATATCCTATGTTTGCCCTAATACAGCTATGAATAACTTCTGACACATCCATCAAATATATCACACTAGCCATGAACTGTAGCTCCTGCTATCCCTGTAGTTCCAACTAGGCAGTATTAACAGAAAATTGGTCACGCCCCTGTTGAGCTGTCTTCCACTTGGCGGGTAATACTTTTTTAGACTTGCTTTAATATTTATTTAAAATCATCAATGCATGTTCATTCCTGAAGCCGAACATTGTGAAGCAAGTTTTGCGTGAACCAAATGGTTTTCATTACTAGTTTTTAATTAAGTTATAAATGTTGTTGAATTGTTTGGAAACATGCCTACACAACTGATGCCCCACTAAGGGCATCAAATGGCATTCTAAGGCAACCATATGGCCCTCCATCAGAGTCTTGGCAACTCTCCTGATTTTGTTGCTGCCAAGAACTGCAAAACAGGAAGTTGTCAAACACCTGGAAAGTCATAACACCTGCCTAGGGAGCTGCCTGAGTTAAAAGGTACTCTGGCTTGGCCCTGTCTAAAAAGTCTAAGCTGATCAGTTAAATTTTAAGCCACTTATGTTTAAAATGTGAATTCAGTATTAACAAAAATTAATAACAATTGCCTATTTGCTATCTCCCAAATTCTGTCCATCACCTATAAATCCATATAAATGCATTAAAAAGTTGGTATTGCTGTGTTAGCTTTTGGCTGCAGCACTCCTTGTTGAAGGCAACCAGGATTTTTAAAAACATTCCAGCAGAAAGCTGAGGCACCTCTCAGATTTTTTCAATAAAGAATCTGGAAATATGAATTTCATGTGAAAATATCCAAAGTCTCAAAAATATGTGGCTAAAATTATATCTCAAATCAGACTCTCAGTTACTTGGGGGGATAATAAATGTCTGTCTTGATGCTAGAAAGCCCCCCATAACTGCAGTGATTTTCATCTAGCACTCCATAAAAGCAGAGGGAGAAACCTGTCATGCCCATTGGTACCTCTGCCTGCTGTGTTTGAGCTCAAGCAGGTGTTTCTTGAATCATGATGCTTCATCAATTCCCACTCCCCATACACTTCAGTAATGATAACATTTTTTGCATTTAACTGATGTATGAATTCGCTTCACATTCCAGGAGGTCAAATTAAAGTCAGTCATTTATACAAATCATAGAAAAAAGCACAGGGAGCTGACTGAATCTTAATGAAAATGAAAGGTTGTGTAGGCAAGAGGAGCTGAAATGTTTTCCCTTGCCTTTCTTCTTTCCTCTGAACACAGAAATCAGTACACCATGTACCTTTCCCCTCTGTCCTGGAATCTAAAAGTATTTTCCATATTAAAAAGTAATGGATACAGTGTAAAATATCTCTCTTTTTTACTTCAGAAACAAAGCTGCAATTGGTTTTAATGGAACTGGATTACACCCATCATTTGCATTTGCTATTCTTAATGGTAGTACTTCACACACCGCATTATATACTATACTACAAACGCTATGCTTTCAAAATAATACACTCAGGAAAAGTGATGGATTTAATTTTGGTCTCTTAGTATAAGAAGAAAAAAATCACTTGAAATCATAATTTGAGGATGACAAATGCAAAAGAAAAAAACAAGTAAAACAAATAGATAAAATAAAACAAAAACATAAAATAGACAAGGAAGCTCTAAAAACTTAATCAGAAACATTAGATGCAAAAAATGACTGTCAAGCAAATCACCAGAAAAAGGGGAAGCTTTGGAAGATTCTACCACCACAAAATCACATCTTTGACTTCCACGTTATCACCTCCAATCCCATATTCCCAATTACTACCAATTTACCCCTATGTATGCTTAGGGATGCAGAGGCCTGGAGGGAAAAAAGGAAGACCAGGGTGATTTTAAACAATATTTCTAGAATTTGGGAAGCCCTAAAAGAATGCATAACATTTAAACTTTTAGAATGAATTGTTTTTAAGATAAGCTTTTAGTCACTAAGAATGTCTAGTATTTTTCTGTAAGAAAAACTGCAGCATTAAATACTGAGTTCCTGGAAGAGAGATTCAGGTGGGTAGTCCTGTTGGTCTGAAGCAGCAAAACAAAGTTTGAGTCCAGTGGCACCTTTTAAGACCAACAAAGTTTTATTCAAGGTATGCGCTTTCGTGTACATGCACACTTCTTCAGATATAATAAAACAGAAAATACCTGTCCATGCATCCGACACTGGGATTGGGCAATTAGCCTTACAGTGGCTGATCTCCTTTCTCCAAGGTCGGGGGCAGAGGGTGGCTCTCGGGGGGGAATTGTCCCAGCGGCACCCACGAGCATGTGGAGTGCTGCAGGGAGCAATCCTTTCCCCAATGCTATTTAATATCTATATGTGCCCCTTCACCAATATGCTGATGACACCCAGCTCTATCGGCTTATGGAAAGCCAGCCAGACTCTGACCCTGAAGAACTGGGTGAGGTATTGCAGGCCATGGCTGGTTGGTTGCATCAGAGCTAGCTGAAACTGAGTCCATCAAAGATGGAAGTCCTGTGTCTGGGTCAGAAGAGGGTGGGGAGTGGGATCAGGCTCCCACCCTTTGATGGCACTCAATTGACACCATCAACAGAGGTGACGAGCCTGGGGATGTTCCAGGATGCCTCTTTATCTATGGAGGCACAGGTCACTGCCACTGCAAAGGCGCCTTTTTTCATCTGAGGCAGGCCTGGCAGTTGGTCTCCTACCTTACCTCCCATGATTTAGCCACAGTGATTCATGTAATGGTCACCTCCAGATGAGGCGATTGTAACTCTCTCTACATGGGTCTTCCCTTGACCCTGCTCCAGAAACTCCAGTGGGTGCAGAACACAGCAGCCCAATTGTTGGCATCAAGGCCTATCTGGGCACAGATGCATCCAGTGCTGCACAAACCGCACTGGCTACCTCTCAAGTACTGGATCCAGTTCAAGGTGTTGGTCCTCACCTTTAAGGCCCTTTACAGCCAAGGGCCTGCATATCTTTGGGACCACCTCTCCCCACATGAACACCGCCCCCCCCCCAGGTTCTGAGGTCTGCTGCTCAACATCTTCTCATAGTCCCTGGTCCTAAGGATGACCAGCTGGCTTCAACAAGAGCCAGGGCCCCTACCTGGTGGAATGAGTTCCCACTGGAGATTCAGGCCCTGCGGGACTTATCAAGGTTTTGCAGGGCTTGTAAGATGGAACTCTTCCGCCAGGCTTTTAATTAATCCAGCGGGCATCCTTTGAAAGTCATCACTTCCCTCAGCATTTCATCATTATGGTGTTGTGTTATGCTGTTAGCCATCAGCTTCATGCTGTTTACCACCTATGTCTGTAAGATTGTTTATTGAGCTGCTCCTGTTTCATAATGTCTGTTTTCATGATATTATTTTAACTTTATTGTTTTATTGTTGTAAGCCACCTGGAGCCCGCTTGCAGGATAGGGTGGAATATAAATCTAAAAATTAAATTAAATTAAGTAAAGGGTGAGTAGTAAATTAGCATACACCATAATTAAGATGTTTAACAGATTCAGGAATAACAAGCTTAGTTTATATGGTTACCATTTGTTTGGGTACAGTTCTGTGGGGGGGGGACGGGACATAGTGAAGGAAATAACCAAGTCTAAATTGGAGATTGATATTTGCTCCCCAAGGACGGAATAAAGAGTCAGACCCAGAGTATTGGTATAAAATTGGGCCACTTTATTCAATATTCTAATAAACAGCAAGGGTACCCCACCAGCGGCCTGGCCAGGGCGAGGGGTCACTGCGACCGCTCCCCTGCCATTAACGGGCGAGAGACCCAGCCCCCCAGCCGGAGCTGAGTGTTACTCAGCTCCCTCCAGGCAGTCCCAGCAGGGAGGCACGCACCAGAGGGCCCAAACCCAGACGCACGTCTCGCCAGAAAGGCACCCTCTAGCCAAGCCTCCCGGACAGTCTGCATTCTCCAAACCCGGGTTTTCAAACCCAAAGGCTGATCATGCCAGACCCCAAATTCCCCAAAAGGGGGATGCTTCACAGTCCTCCCCTAGTCGCATAGTGCCCTAAACCCCAAAAACCTGCCACTAAAGTGACCGCCTATTTAACAGCACAATATATCCTTAATTGTGGAACACAGAGTAATTAACTGAAATCCTGTCATTGTGCTTCTTTGGTCTCCACTCAAGCATGGAGGTGATCTTACAGCAGCATCTTCTTTGAAGTGAGGTGATGGGCTGTATAGACAGGTGAACACATGTGAGCCCCAGAGTAGGATAAACAGGACCCTTGTGGAAGTTGCTGCTCAGGAAAGCAGCACAGGAGGAAGTCACTTCCCTCCACACTATGCTCACAAGCAGAAACTGGTCCCACAGAACTTGGAAACAATAATTCCCAGATGTTACATCATGTAGGGCAAGTCAGGTTGAGAGACTCATGGCCTGGCTTGTGTCATGCTAAATGTTTAATAGAGACCTAAGAATGAAGTAATGCTGGTTGGGAACAGTCTTGATGCCCGGTGGGATTCTCACTTCTGATAGGGTTCAGCTTCATTCATCTGAACAATGGCTTCTGAAGATGCCACTGTTTATTTTCTGTTGTGGTTTCCACTTCATGAAAAGGCCTGCCTTAGGAGGTCAGGAAGGCTTCCATTCTTCCGTCATTCCACAAACAGAAGAGTTCAGGAGGGCATTTTTCTAAAGGGAACAAGTCTGTAGTATAACAAATTTGAGGGTGCATTTATAAAGGGAACGTGATTGTAGTTATTCCACTGTTTGTTATCTTCATATAACTGCATTATTTTTTACTTTTGTAATTCCTTTTTGGTATTTTTTATAACATAGCATGAGATGTGGAATGGTATAGTATAGCCCAGTCTTGTCAGATCTTGGAAGCTAAGCAGGGCTGGTAACTTGGATGGGAGACCACCAAAATAGGCTTTGCAGAGGAAGGCAATGGCAAACCACCTCTGCCTAATCACTTGCCTTGAAAACCTATTATGTAACTAAATGAAACTTTGTGAATAATGCACATAAATGCTATAAGAACAGCATTAGAAAGAACATATTTCACAGGATTGAAAATCAAGCAAGAAACACAGTAATCAAGTAATCACAGAAAAGCAAAGAACAGAAATTGAGCACTCAAAACTAGTGCAAGAGTGATTCCTCATCTCTACCCTCTGATTTTAGGAGACATATTCCCTGCCATGGAGTTGTACAGAAATTTGAGTAGTCTTATACAACACAATACAGTACTTAATAAATCTTCCAGAAGTTCCTTGCTGAAGGCCAAACTAGACATTACATTTTTTGGCAAATTGTGTCTGGGTTTCCCAAGTGCACTTGGGTTCCCTGCAGTCACAGAGAAGCTGCAAGGAATATCATGTTGAAGATCAAAAGGAGATCTGTGCTGGGAACAGTGGAATGCATGTTTCTCAAAAAAGGTGTAAGGATTGGCAAAAGACAGTGATTTGCCACTTTTGTCAATATGGATACTAATTAAAAGGGGATCAATAGGGGATATTTGTCACTGATCGACAAGCAACAGTTTTAGAATAATTGAGAGCCAGTGGGGTACAATAGTTAAAGTGACAGGTTAGAATCTGGGGTTGCTGTCAGACTACAGACTGGGCCTGTAATCTGGCCATGCCTCTAATTACATCATTTTATTTTGTAAAGTAATGTTGTGATCAGACGTTTCACCCTGAACCAGCTTCAGTGAGCACTCATTCCATGGTCGATCGTTCAGATTGTTGCAGCATCTTTTTTGCTTTTTATCTTTCACCCACATGCATATGCATGTATCTGAAGCTCCAGCTCCTTTTTGACAGCTCCACAATCCTTCTACCAAGTACTCTTGCCTCTCTTCCTTGGAATACATTTGAGGGGGTTGTAAGCATTCTCAATATTTACATGAGACTAGACCCATTGTCTTCAGTATGTTTACTCTTGTGACAATCATGAGATGTTCCTAAACAGCAATCCCTTTACTGCTAACACAGTTTGCATGGGGGAAAGTGTTATGTGGAGTAGGGTTGCCAGCCTCCCCATGCTCCCTGCCAATATAGGATCCTGTCTGTTTTCCTTTTAGATGCTGTTGTTCCTGGCCGGAGGAGCAGAGTTCTCATCTGCGGGCACAGTTATGTGTTTCGGGCGGCACATCAAGCTCGGAGAACTGCTGTTGGCTCTCAGCTGGGGCTCAGCAAACGTGTCACAATAGAATGGAGGGGGCGCCGGGGTCTTCAGTGGCCTGGCTTGCTTCCCTTTTTGTTTCATGGGTCTGGGTCTGGGGGCCCTCCTCCGCAGGCATTGATTTTTCACCTGGGAGGGAATGATCTCGGGCTGATTAAGGGCAAGGCATTGATCTTGCAGGCCCGAGACGATTTCAGGTACATAAGGAACAGATGGCCTGGTACCATTATGGTTTGGTCGGCCATGATTCCGCGCTGGGTGTGGCGCAGTGCCTGGGGGTTTATGGCACCATGTGGCCTGGGGAGGACCGGTTAGCCTCCCCCTTTTGGGGAGTTAGGGGTCTGGCAGGATCAACCTTGGGTGTGGCTCGAGGTTTGTGAATCCAGACTGTCCTGGAGACTCGATTGGATGGGTGCCTTTCGCTGAGACTCGCGTCTGGTGTTTGGGCCCTCCAGTGCAAGCCTCCCTGCTGGGCCTGCCTAACGGGAGCTGTGGCTCACAGCTCCGGCTGGGGGGCCGGGTCTCTCGCCCACTGAAAAAGGCAGGGGAGCGGTCTGAGGAGACCCCTGGCCCTGACCTGGCCGCAGTTTGGTTGCCCACTGAGCGAATAAGGAAATTTGCAAGGTTCTGGAGGGTGGTTTGGGCCACTATTTGCCCCATCCAGATATTTCTAAGGAATGTCCCGACCTCTACAGAGGGGATGGTGTGCATCTCTCGGAAAAGGGTAATGTGCTTTTTCTGAGAGATTTGCGGCAAGGGCTTTTGTTGGTTTGGGGTCTTTCTGTGGGTGCTAAGCCCTAAGTAGAGACTTGGCCTTAGTTGTGGCAGGTTCTACGGGGTTTATGGCACCATGCGGCCTGGGGAGGACCGGTTAGCCTCCCCCTTTTGGGGAGTTAGGGGTCTGTCAGGATCAACCTTGGGTGTGGCTCGAGGTTTGTGAATGCAGACTGTCCTGGAGACTCGATTGGATGGGTGCCTTTCGCTGAGACTCGCGTCTGGTGTTTGGGGCCCTCCGGTGCGAGCCTCCCTGCTGGGCCTGCCTAACGGGAGCTGTGGCTCACAGCTCCGGCTGGGGGGCCGGGTCTCTCGCCCGCTGAAAAAGGCAGGGGAGCGGTCTGAGGAGACCGCTGGCCCTGACCTGGCCGCAGTTCGGTTGCCCTTGCCGTTGCTAGTTATTTTAATAAAAGTGGCCCATATTTTCACCAATTTAATTGTGTCCGTCTCTTTATTCCGACTTGGGGGGCAAAGAAGCCTCCTGAAGCCCGCTGCATCGCAGCGTGGCTGAAGGGGAAGTTTTGCCCCCCCTTGGAGGGAGAGCGGACTCTTCGGCGCTCTTTTGAGCGCGTCCTGAGGGGGCGGGGCTTCAGCGCTGTTGCTGAAGCCCCGCTCGATGCCGCGGCAGTCTTCCCGGCGTTTTCGGCCCACCCGCCCGCCCTATTTGTTATGCAGGCAATCGCTGGTCGCTTCCGTTTGGAGGGGCCGGGTAGGAATTTTTTCACTCCCCGGCGATTTGGCATTTGACTGGGGGGTGTTTTTTGCCTACCTTGCATAGCATTTCAGTGGATTGAGGAATTGGCTTAGGGTTGGTGCCTTGGTAGAGTTGGTCACTTTTCAGGGCAGGTTCTACGGGGTTTATGGCACCATGCGGCCTGGGGAGGACCGGTTAGCCTCCCCCTTTTGGGGAGTTAGGGGTCTGTCAGGATCAACCTTGGGTGTGGCTCGAGGTTTGTGAATGCAGACTGTCCTGGAGACTCGATTGGATGGGTGCCTTTCGCTGAGACTCGCGTCTGGTGTTTGGGGCCCTCCGGTGCGAGCCTCCCTGCTGGGCCTGCCTAACGGGAGCTGTGGCTCACAGCTCCGGCTGGGGGGCCGGGTCTCTCGCCCGCTGAAAAAGGCAGGGGAGCGGTCTGAGGAGACCGCTGGCCCTGACCTGGCCGCAGTTCGGTTGCCCTTGCCGTTGCTAGTTATTTTAATAAAAGTGGCCCATATTTTCACCAATTTAATTGTGTCCGTCTCTTTATTCCGACTTGGGGGGCAATTTATTTTGTAAAGTAATGTTGTGATCAGACGTTTCACCCTGAACCAGCTTCAGTGAGCACTCATTCCATGGTCGATCGTTCAGATTGTTGCAGCATCTTTTTTGCTTTTTATCTTTCACCCACATGCATATGCATGTATCTGAAGCTCCAGCTCCTTTTTGACAGCTCCACAATCCTTCTACCAAGTACTCTTGCCTCTCTTCCTTGGAATACATTTGAGGGGGTTGTAAGCATTCTCAATATTTACATGAGACTAGACCCATTGTCTTCAGTATGTTTACTCTTGTGACAATCATGAGATGTTCCTAAACAGCAATCCCTTTACTGCTAACACAGTTTGCATGGGGGAAAGTGTTATGTGGAGTAGGGTTGCCAGCCTCCCCATGCTCCCTGCCAATATAGGATCCTAACTAGGGACTATTTCCATGGCTTCCCAACCCCTAGAAACAGAGGGGTTGGGGGGGATTTTCGCTCACAAACAACTCCCCTGGGGGCTCCCAATCTTGACAAGAGTGTTGGATACAGAAATGCAAAAGTGGTGATTCAAAACCTGGGGTGAATATCTGCTTATGTGCACATCGCTACATTATTTTTAAAAGTGCAGCAGAACGGAAGGTTCACAATTTCCAAATGGCAAGAGTTTGCAACAGAGAAGTTCAGACATCCTGGAATCTGGAGTGAAAACACTGAAAGACTGGACTTTCCCCGGTGCCTAATATCTCTGCTTCAAAGGCAAGTCAGAATGGGATGCCAACAACTCAGGAACAGGAAGTAGATGTAACAGTCTGTGTTATTTATTCCCTTTAAATACAGAAGGGAACAGCAGTGATATTGGATCAAACTGCTTGCCTAAACATAGTGTGGGTCTGGAAGACCCAAGTTCAAATTCCTAGTCAGCCATGGAAGTTTGCTGGGTGACCTTGGGCCAGCTACACACTCTCAGCCTAACCTATCTCATAGGAAGAGAAGGGAATGAAATAAGCTGGTCTAGGATTACCTTTACCTTTTTAGGTTCTCTTGGGGGAATATAAATGAAGTAAACAAATAAATAAACAAAGGAGTGGGTATGAGTTATTAATTTGTGTGTTGTTCCAAGCATTTTTAAACTGTTTGAGCCACTCCATTGGTTTAATCTATTCAGCAAATAGTAAGGAAACACTGGCATATAGTGGCAGAACTACCAGGCTGCAAAGAACCACCCAATAATGGCCATGCATTGCACAAACAATTTTTAAAAGTTATTAATGAGAGCTGATATGAACAGAATTCAGAATCAACTAGTGGAAGTTGAACAAGCAGGCATGAAAAAGTGCAAACACTGTTCAATATGTCCCCAGATCTGTGAAACCACTGAGGTTACCTTTATGAGTGGGCTTGCACATAAAATTAAAAAATCATATACTGTACATGTGCAAGCAAAAAATTAATTTATGCAATTTTCTGTAGTTGCAAAAAAGCCTACACTGGGGTCAAGACTTAGGGGGGGGGGGGTCTTATCAATTGCTGCCACCACTCTGGGTTAAGGGTTCCCCTTGAAAAGGCCCAGAGTTCCCTCCCAAGCCCTTCAGGCCTCCTTTAGCTTGGCCAAATAATGGGCATGAGGACCAGGCAGAGTCAACAACAACAAAAAGATCTATTTCAGTGCAATATAAATTAGCAAGGTGCATAAAACAGTAAAAGGGTGAAGGGAAAATAAACAAATGCCCTAATGCGTCTATGTATACAGTCCCTAAACTAATACTAACACTTACCCCCTTGGGTAAGGGCCTTTCCCCTGCTTCCAGCTCTCCAGGCCACAGCCTGCCTCCAGCTAAGCCTTCCAGGGAAAGAACACCCACTTCCTGGGCTTGGCCTTTATATATTCTCTTCTCAGGCCCCACCGCTCTATGGGCCTGTTTCCCTCCAAACCCCTTGCTACCCAAGAGGGGATCCTGGGAGACTTAGGCTTTTCCCAGTAACTTCTAAGCAGGTTTCCCTGGGGCCTGCAGGCCTCACTAGGCCCAGGTTCATGGCAAATGACAATACATCCGGATCTTTAAGAACTCATTTTACAGAGAATAAAACTCAAATTAGGTCTAATAATTTAAATATTCCTCTGGCATCTCATTTTATTTCACATGACCATAAAATTGAGAATATGAAAGTGGTGGTTTGTTGTGATTTACAGCATTCTCAGTATCAGCGCATAGATGTGAGAAAAAAGTTTTGTCATATTGAAACACAATTAATATTTAAATATGGAACTTTGGAACCTGAAGCTCTAAATCAACACAATGATTTTTCATGCTTATTGAAAGCTGTCACTTTAAGAATGGCATCGAAAGAATCCTCTATTGGTATTTAAATGCAAAGTAATAGTCTGCTAGTTAAGAATGGCTTGGGCTTTTCAGATTCTAAAACTGTAGGTCAGAGTGACCACTTCTGTAGCTGTGGAAGGCTTTACTGTTCTGTGTAAATTGTTGGTGAGGAGGAAGTAAGTTTCATGCAGGGCTGGATTAAACCCTGTGGAGGCCCATAGGTAATCAAAATCTTGGGTGCCCCTCGCAAATTATCTCAGAGTTGGAGCAGCCACCCCGCTGCCTGCAGCTCCTGCTGCAGCCTGCAGGCACCTTCTCTAAAGCCCCTTTGACAAAACTGCGGGAGAGAGGCAGACAGAGGCAAACTTGGCAATGATGCCAGCATCTGCCACACCAGGCAAGTTGAGCAAAGAGTGGCTCAGTTGCTGTCTGCACGTGCAGACTGGGAGGGCTACAAGCAAGGGGAAAACTAGGGGCAGAAGCCAGCCCAGGGCTAAAGGTGTGGGGGCCCATAGGCCAGTACCTACTTGACCTGATTTTTAATCCAGCCCTGGTTTCATGTATGCTACCATCCTTTAGTTATATACATATAATGTATGACTCTGCAATGTTGTACATGGGAATATTTATTTTTTAGATCTCAGCCCTTACTTTCAGTGGAAATGATCACTGGGAAAGGGCCTCAGGAGAGAGAGACTTCAGCATCTTTCTGAGTTTTATTGTCTTCCAGAACTTTTGAATTGTTAAATAATTATTTGAGCACTCTGTTTGAAGGACTTTTGTCTTATAGAGTGGACTGTTTAATGAGATGTGGATTGAGAAACTTACCAGTACTTCACTACTGCTGGAGATAGAGGATTTGAACATTTTGCACTGTTGGAGATATATTATAGAGTAATTGTATCTAGCTTTATATTTACTGTTGCATATAACATATAAATTTCACTGTGATATAAGATATTGAATCGAATGAAGAGTAAATTTTCCTGTGTTCTATATAGCTGTGTGCTGTTTTAACACAGGAGCCTATTTTTGCTATTATTGCCAACCTGGGCACATGAAGCTGCCTAAGAACAAGGAATACCATTATTTTGTGTAGGTCAGCATTTTACACGCTGATTGGCAGAGGCTCTCCAGATGTCAAGCAAAGGTCTTTCCAAGCATCTTCTACTCAACATAAGGGAACATGCATCTTTCCAAGCATCTTCTACTCAACATAAGGGAAGATATTGGGCATGGGATTTTACACTGCTATGACTTTAAATATAATTTTGGCCGTACATGTAGCATTACAATTGGGGGGGGGGGGGGAGGGAGTACAGTAGACTAGACTAAATTGACAGGAAAAGACTGAGGGTGTGTTCATTGGCTCTCTAGGCTGCAGTGCCATAACATGCAACTCAAGGGAAGTACCACTCAAAATATTAATCTCAAGAAGTAGTTTGCTAACAGGATAGCAAGTAAGAAAGAACTTTGTTTAGGAGGGTCAACTCATAAGAGAAGCCATGTTAGATCAGGGCAATGGCTCATCCAGTCCAACACACTGTGTCACACAGTGGCCAAAGAAAACAGGTGCCATCAGGAGGTCCATCAGTGGGGCCAGGAAACTAGAAGCCTTCACACTGTTGCCCCTCCCAAACACCAAGAATACAGAGCATCACTTGCCCCAGACACAGAGTTCCAACAATAGGCTGTGGCTAATAGCCACTGATGGACCTCTGCTCCATATGTTTACCTAATCCCCTCTTGAAGCTGGCTATGCCTGTAGCCACCACCACCTCCTGTGGCAGTGAATTCCATGTGTTAATCACCCTTTGGGTGAAGAAGTACTTTCTTTTATCAATTCTAACCCGACTGCTCAGCAATTTCATTGAGTGCCCACGAGTTCTTGTATCATGAGAAAGGGAGGAAAGTACTTCTTTCTCTACCTTCTCTATCCCATGCATAATCTTGTAAACCTCTATCATGTCATCCTGCAGTCGACATTTCTCCAAGCTAAAGAGTCCCAAGCATTTTAACCTTTCTTCATAGGGAAAGTGTTCCAAACCTTTAATCATTCTAGTTGCCCTTTTCTGCACTTTTCCCAAAGCTATAATATCTTTTTTGAGGTGCGGTGAGCAGAATTGTACACAGTACTTCAAGTGAGGCTGCACCATTGATTTAAATTTTATAATTGTTATTGATTTTAACTACAAAGAAAAGAAGCATGAGCATAGATACAGTATAGAGGGGGAAGGATAGAAACAAAATGGGAAAGACAGAAACAAAGAAAAATACAAATATATCAGTTACAGTTCTACCTCCAGATGAAATACCCAATACTTTTTACCTGCAAGTATAAAATTCTCCCCATATATTTTACCATTTTTATCTTTCATTATATATTTTTTACTAAATTATTACTTAAAATATAAGTCTAAACAATTCTTCAACATATAAGAGTATAAAAAAATCAGAGCAGTCTCAACAGAAAGCTGGCTGGCTAAGCTAAACCATATTGGAAGCACAAACTAACTTGTTAATTTAGCAATATCACCGTTAGAGTAAACATATGAAATATCGTGAAGGCACAAACAGACTTGTTAATTTAATAATATCATCCTAGAATAAACATATGGAGCCCATATCCTTATCCTTAACAGGCTAAAAATAAAATATGATCATTTATCTCTCTCGGTATGAACAATTTCTCTAAACAAACATACTAAGAACAGATTTGCCGAATAAAAAATAATTGTATTGTCTGCCCTCTTAACCATTGATCCAAATTAACTGTATATTTATCTAACATTTTAACAAAACCTTTCCATCCTTAGAATCTCCCTTGACCTTTTAAAATCACATATCAGTTCTTATTAACAATTCCATATTTAATTGCCCAGGGAGGAAACCACAACTCAAAAACCCCTCTTCCCAGGAAAGTTTTCACATCTTGATTTTTACTACTTAACTCAAGCATATTAAAAATACAAACTCACTTTTTAGTTTGACAATATCATCATTACAGTGAGCATAAGAAACAAATATCTTTATCTATTAAATGCAAACCAAATTGAAAGGAAATTATGTTATCTACCTTCTTAAGTATATAGCCAAGAAATCCCACCTAACCTTTTAAAATCATATTTAGGTTCTTACTGTGAGTTCCATATCCAACTACCCGCAAAGTCTGCCAACTTGCAAGTTAATTATGTTATCTGTCTTCTTAAAATTTAAAAACTTTTCATTCCTTTAGCTTTTATATCCATATTACTCCAGAAAAAAACAGCTTAATATAACCTTTTAAAATTGCATGCCAGTTCTTATTGAGAGTTCCATATCCAACTATCCACAACTATCCACAAAAAGTTCAAAAATCCTTCTACCTGAAAAATTTTCACATCTTATTTTGCTGGCTGAGATGCACCTTCTCTCTTCTCAATGCAGTCATCCCTCTCAGTAATGGAGGAAAGAATTCTATGCCATTTGTTACTCTCAGCAGAACTTCACTCAATCTCAATTTCCAGTCTTGCTTTTTAACTGCGCCATAAGGTTCCATTTTGGTTTTCTTTTGTTCATTTCACAGCAAATCACTTTCCCTTTCTAATTCCACAGACGTCACCAGAATCTCTTTAGCACTCCGCACATACAAATTTGAGATTTTGCTAGCTTTCAGCATAAAAACTCCCATTTGCTTTCTAATCAACTTCGTTAATGGACCAAGATCCTGTTTCAGAGAAGTAATACTCCATAGTATATCTTTTTTGTAAAACATTTCGCTTGGCAGTGCCATTCTTCTCTGACAACAAACTCAGTCTCTTAATCCAAGTTGAAAAGTAGCTTAAAGATCCAGTTAGTCCATCATTCCAAATCTCCTCCAGCTGTGATTTTAAATGTTATCATTTCAGTTGCAGTCAGATGACAGGGACAAATCTCTCTAAAATATATCTTGTTTATTTTCAGACCATATTGCAGCCAAATAATAGTCTCTTTAACATATATCCAATTATAATCCGGGTCATGTATTCAGTCCAATACAAATTGTTACCGATACTTAAAGTTGCTTTTTAACTTTTCGAGGCCTCATTCACAGGAAGAGTAGGCGTGTAGTCGACCTCTCTCCCTTCCTTTGAGCTGCCCGCTTGTTGTTATGTAAAATGGCCCATTAGCTAGTGGAATTGAAAGCATACTTACTTGCCAAGTAGAATTGCCATGCTTGGGGTAAAGAAGCGATACATCAAAAGCTTATTGAAAGGAGTGAAAGAAAGCAGTTGGGCGATCACCTTTTTCTGCTGCATCAGCTATAATGGCAGTGGAGCCTTGGGACATGCAAGAAGGACAGGAGCAGCCGCCGCTGTGCCCTTAACTTCCCGCAAAAGTCCCATGCCGAAGGCAAACCCCTCCTCCTATGGGAGAGCCAGCCGCCTGATTCAAAGATGCCGCAGAAGGACAATCTACAGGCACCCCTGAGCTCAAGGCGACATAACCCAGAAGACCTGCACCATCGATTTATACAGGGGCATTATGATACTGACTGATTTGTTTTCAATTCCCTTCCTAATAATTTCCAGCATAGCACTGGCCTTTTTTATTGCAGTTGCACACTATCTTGACATTTTCAGTGAGTTATCTACGACAACTCCAAGATCTCTCTCTTGGTTAGTCTCTTCCAGTTCACACCTCATCAACTTGTATTTATAGTTAGGATTTTTGGCTCCAATGTGCATTACTTTGCACTTGGCCACGTTGAACCTCATTTGCCATGTTGACACTCACCCAGCCTCAACAGATTCCTTTGAAGTGCCTCACAAACCTCTCTGGTTCTCACCACCCTGAACAATTTAGTGTCATCCACAAACTTAGCCACTTCACTGCTTTCTCCCAACTCCAAATCATTAATGAACAAGTTAAACAGCATCAGACCCAGTACTGAGCCCTTCAGCACTCCACTGCTTACCACTCTCCACTGGGAAAATTGCCCATTTATACTCATTCTCTGTTCCTATTAATTAGCCAGTTTTTGATCCACAAGAGGACTTGTCCTTTTAACCCATGACTATTGAGCTTATTTAGGAGCCTTTGATGAGGAACTTTATCAAAAGCTTTCTGGAAGTCTATTGTGTCCACTTTGTCCACATGTTTATTCACCCCCTCAAAGAACTCTAGCAGGTTAGTGAGACAAGATCTTCCTTTACAGAACCCATGCTGAGTCTTTCTCAATAACTTTTGTTCATCAATGTGCCTACTAGTTCTCTCTTTAATAACAGTCTCCACTAATTTTCCCAGTATTGAAGTCAGACTGGCTGGCCTGTAATTTCCCTGATCTCCTCTGGAACCCTAAGAAGGTTAGAGAAAAAGTTCAGGACGGGCTTCAGCTCCCAATATAAATAAACACATAAGTGTTACTGAGAGGTAAGTTCTTCATAACAATATTTTTAAAAATCATGAATTTAAAAATTTAAGAATTATCCTCTTCCATTCAGCTTTGTGCTGTATCTCATTGTAATTACCATGGTTTATTCCAGGATGAGAGATTTTGAAGAAAATAAAGATGTTGCAGAAAACATTAACACTGAATTGTAACAAAAAGCTGATAACCATTAAGGAAATAGGAATACTCCTGAGGAAGTTTTTTGACAAAATGAGCCTGTATCTGGGTGCTCATTGGATGAACCTTTCTTCTAATATTGTAATGTTGTACTTCTGTATAATGTGTACAAAAGGATTATATGACCCTTCAAAAGGTTTTACTAAACATTGTTAGCCAGTATATCACCGTGTTTATTTTTTGTATGGCCATTCTTATGGCTAGACAATAGATTCAGTCAAGGGTGGGATTCTAGCAGGAGCTCCTTTGAATATTAGGCCACATACCCCTGATGTAGCCAATTCTCCAAGAGCTTACAAAAAACGGTGCCAGACAGTCTAGGGCTGACCCTGGAGGCAGGTTGGTGGAAGTGAGGAAAGGAATCAGGAATAGGAGCTGGAATGGGGAAGCACAACGGAGATATGTTGAGGAGGAGGATTGCCAGGAGGGTTGTGGTTTCCCCCATCAGTCCTTGTGGGTCCCCTCCTTATAACTTTAGGATACTTAATTTTACCTTAGAATCACTAATCCTTCCTAAGGACAATAGATTTCTTCTTATTCTGTTTTAACTGTCAAGTATTACATAAACTAAAAAACTTGACAAAGAAATACTACTGCATTTTCTTAAGTTATTATGTCTTCAGTCATTCCAGACAGTTTCTGTATATTTATCAAGCATTCAAAGTTCCTTTAAGGTTTTTTGTCCTGAAGGTTTTATAATTTATGGTTAAAATGCTCTCTGTGAGCAATCTCTCTAACCCAGCAAGCAAAGCAAATGTTAGCTGCAGTGAATATACAATTATCAGTGTTAAAATATCACTGCTTTCCCCAATAAACAGTGATGAAAGTTATTTTTATATTACACAGAAAGAAAGAGAAAAGTAATTTAAATAGGTGAGAAAATTCCAGGAATTCTAGACATAGCCAAAGATTGCTCAGCACTACAAAAAAAGAATCTGCCAACTATCAGGGACATATTGATCTACGGAATATTAGCTCAGTTTAACTGTATTTAGAGTAACATTCTGATATCAAGGTAGTTGGGCTTGCTGGATTGATGGCATCCCTGTACCATATTACAGTAGTACATCCTCAAGTATGTCTTGAAGTTCTGTGGCAATTTGGGGTTATTACACCCTATAGTAAACTTTTATTTGGCTTTTTGACTTTGAGAAATGACAGTTGAGGGGGTGACATGACAGAGGTTTACAGAATCATGCATGGGACAGGGAAAAAAGTACTTTGCTCCCTTTCTCACAATACAAGAACTCATGGGCATAAGTTAATGAGCAGTATGCTTAAAACAGATAAAAGGAAGTACTTCTTCACCTAAATTAACATATGGAATTCACTGTATACTGATCAAGCTTCTCCAGGAGCCAGGGGCTGGCGTTCCTCAGGGCAGTTCACAGGCAAAGGTCTGGAGAGTAATCAGAGTACAATTCAAAATCCTAGTTTACCCATCCAAACCAAAAGTCGAGGATTCCAGAAAGCAGGTTTACCAAAGTCCAGTCCAGGGTCAAGAAGTTCCAAGTAGCAAGTCCACATCCAGTCCAAGGTCAGGGGTTCTAGAAAAGCCAGTTGCCAGTTACAGCTCAAGGTTGCAGAGGTCCAGTAGCACAGTAACAAATTGTACCTGTTGCATGAGCAATCTGCTGCTTCTCCAGGCTGGATTTATAGCCAAGTCTTAATGAGCTAAACTCCCAGCCAATTCCTTGGCAATCATCCTGAAACTTCTCACTCATCTCTTCAATTGGGCCATGAATCTTAGCACTTCTTCTCTTCTCTTGAAACTCTAAGCATTTCTGATAGCACTCGTACTACAAGAGTGCTGGTGATCTAGATGGGCTGGGAGTGACTTCTGAAGATTTGTTTACTGCTTCAGAGCTACAAGGCATTGAATTAAAGAATCATAGAGTTGGAAGGGGGCATACAGGCCATCTAGTTTAACCCCCTGTTCAATGCAGGATCAGCCTGCAGCATCCCTGAGAAGTCTAAAGATTGCCAGTGAGGGGGAGCATACCACTTCCCTCAGTAGCTGATTCCACTGTTGAACAACTCTTACTGTAAAAAAGTTTTTCCTAATAACCAGTTGATACCTTCCCACCTTTAATTTAAACCCATTATTACAAGTCCTCTCCTCTGCTACAAACTGGAATAGCTCCCTACCCTCCTCTAAGTGACAGCCCTTCAAATACTTATAGAGAGCAATTATGTCTCCCCCCAGCCTTCCCTTCTCCAGACTGAACATTCCCCTCAACCTTTCCTCATAAGGCTTGGTCTCCAGGCCCCTGATCATCCTCATTGCTCTCTTCTGTACTCACTCCATTCTGTACCCATCCTTTTTGAAGTGAGGCCTCCAGAATTGTACACAATGCTCCAGGTGTGGCCTAACTAATGCAGTGTACAGTGAAACTATGACATCTTGTGATCTGGATGTTATGTCTCTGTTGATACATCCCAAGATGGCATTAGCATTTTTGTTGCTACATCACACTGCTAGGCTTTTTCTATAAAAACCAAAAAAAAAAAGCCCTGGATCCAGTTAAATTCCAGGGAGCTTTGCAGGATTTAACAAGGCCTGTTGGTGGTTCCCTTGATGAGCTTACTAATCAATGGAATAACAGTCTTTGGTTGGCCTGCCAGCTGGCCCTTTGTTTGGCCTGGTCTGATCTTTCCACAGTGATCCATGACCTCCAGGCTGAACTACTGCAATGTGCTCTTTGCAGGACTCCCCATAGGAATATTCCAGGAATTTCAAGTGATCCAGAATTCAACTGCCAGGCTGTTAACCAGCTCATCTTGGTCTATTCATATACAGCTAATCTTGAGGCTGCTACACTGGTTGCCAATTTGTTTCTGGATTAGGTTCAAGGTCCTTTAAAGCCCCAAGCAGTCTGGGACTGGCACACCTAAAAGATGGCCTCTCTCAATATAACTCCCCCACACTACTCATGCTCATCATCACACAGGGTTGTTTTTTTTTGACAGTGCCTAGTCCTCAGAAGTCCATCTTGCAAGTACAGCAGCAAGAGGAGAAACCACTGATAATGCTTGCTCATTCTTTTTGGAAGGAAAGGTTACATAACTAACTGGTAATTTTAAAAGGTCTTCTACCATACAGTCACTTCTAATGTATTAATAATCTTACTTAAGATCTACGAATGCCTTCAAAGTTCTTTTAGATGAATAAAAAGAAAATAAAATATTTACAAGGTATCCTTTTCACCTTTGTGAATTTTTAATTACCGAAGAATTTAACATGTGCCTGAAACTACTGCCTGATAAATGATCACTCCCAACTACAAAGCCTCTCAAGTATCACCATCTGCTAAAATTTCATGGAGTCACCAGCTTTTGTTGACAGCCTAAAACACTAGATTTAAACAGCACCAGATTAGGTGTGTACATAGGTATGAGTACTCTCTAAAATGATTCAGGAGTTTAGAATATCAACTTTTTAAAAACTTTTCCCCTTAAAATTTAATAGGCAGTAAAAGAAGTCTGTGGGCAATTCTATTTCTTACTGACATTGCATGAGCATTAATTTTTAAGGAGCAAACATTCTGATGTCTGGCATATTATTATTATTATTATTATTATTATTATTATTATTATTATTATTATTATTATTATTATTATTATTATTATTATTATTATTATTATCTGTTTGTTTATATTCCGCCCATTCCCCATAGGGGCTCAGAGCGGAGCACAACATGAATAATAAAATCACAATAAAATCAACATAACAATAAAACAGCATAACAGTAAAACCAATTTCAATATACAGTCCAGCATAATAGTTCAGCAGGACCAGATGGTATAACAATACAATGCAGCAAAACAGCACAGTAGGATAGTACAGCAAGGGAGGCCAACCAATCTAATGAATAGATGCCCGCTGCCTCACCCAAAAACCTGGCAGAACAGCTCCGTTTTACAGGCCCTACAAAAGGCTAGCAAGCCAGGCAGGGCCCAGATCTCCATAGGGAGCTGATTCCACCAGGCTGGGGCCAGGACTGAGAAAGACCTGGCCCTGGTAAAGACAAGGCGGGCATCTCTTGGGCCGGGGACAGTCAGATGATCTTGGGAGGCCGAACAAAGCAACCTCTGGGGCATATACGGGAAGAGACGGTCCCGCAGGTATGTTGGTCCCAGGCAGCGTAAGACTTTAAAAGTCAGGAGTAACACCTTGAAGCAAATCCTATAGGCAGCCAGTGCAGGCCGTGGAGCACTGGCCGCATTGCTCACCCGTACAGGTGATGCAGTCAACAGGTGAGCAGCCGCATTCTGCACTCACTGTAGTTTCCAGATTACCTTCAAGGGCAAGCCAGCGTAGAGCGAGTTACAGTAATCTACTCTGGAAGTGACCACTGCATGGGTCATTGTAGCCCGGTCTTGGGGGGAAAGATATGGTGCTGCCTGATCTGCCACAGATGGAAAAAAGGCAGACCCAGCAGCAACCATGACCTGGGCCTCCACAGAAAGTGAGGCATCCAGGATCATCCCAGACTCTTCACCTGTTGGGTTGGCACTAACACAGCGCCATCCATGTTTGGGAACTGGGTTGGATTTAACTTCAGTTGCCTCTGCTGCAACCATCCCGCTACAGCCTCTGCTGCAACCATCCCGCTACAGCCTCTGCTGCAACCATCCCGCTACAGCCTGCAAGACCACCTTCTTAAAGCTAGCATACACGGACTGCTAAATTATGGTTGTTTATAAAGGGAGCCGCCAAAAATGGTTCTGTTTAAGGACCTATGTTATTATGTAAACTATGCAAACTGACAGAAATTAGCACCGGAAACACCATCATCTCTGCCAGATTAAGTTAAATTTTAATTGTATATTGACTGGTTTTTAATAATGTTAATTTTAAAGCCTTATATTTACAGTTATGTATTTTTATAAATGTTGTTAGCCGCCCTGAGCCTGCCTAGGCGGGGAGGGCGGGATATAAATAAAATTTTATTATTATTATATTATAATGCCTCAGACAGATGTTATGGGGCAGAAGACGGTCTGCCATCCATCAACAGATAGAGCTGGGTGTCATCAGCATAATAGTGACAACCCAGTCCAAAACCTTGTGCAATCTGGGCAAGGGGGTGAATATAGATGTTAAATAATATGGGCAAGAGAATAGCTCCCTGCAGCACTCCACATAAGTGGGTGTCCCAGGGAGGTCTGCTCGTCCAACATAACCCTTTGTCCCCATCCCTGGAGGAAGGAGGAAAACCATTACAAGGCTCCCTCCCCGCCGTATTCCAGCAACAGCGAGACGGTGGGTCAATAGATCATAGTCGACCATGTCAAATGCTGCTGACAGGTCGAGAAGAATAAGCAGCACCGACCTGCCTTGGTCCAGATGTCTTCTTAGGTCGTCTGTGAGGGCGACTAGTACCGTCTCCGTCCCATCACCCGGGTGGAAACTGGATTGGAATGGGTCCAGGGTAGATGTTTCATCCAGGAAAACCTGTAGCTGCTCTACCACTGCTTTCTCAACTACCTTTCCCAGGAACTATAAATTTGAAACTGGGCGGTAGTTAGCTAGAACCGTAGGGTCCAGTGATGTTTTCTTCAAAAGCGGCTAGATTACCGCCTCCTTTAATTTCTCTGGGAATGTCCAGTTTGTCAGGGACAGGTTAACAATATCACCCAGCGAAGCCCTGATATCATCCTGGCAGGCCTTCACAAGCCAGGATGGACAGGGGTCCAGGGGGCAGGTAGTAGGTTTCACTGCAGCCAGGATCCTATCTACATCCTCCAATATGAGTTGACTGAAGTGGTCCAATATTGGACCATGCGATAGCCAAGGGGCTTCCAGATCGTGTACTGTATCAACTGTGGCTGGGAGGTCCTGGTGGAGAATCTAGATTTTATCAACAAAATATGTTGCAAAAGCCTCAGAACCAATATCCAATTCCCTATCTTTTTGATTGCTTGATGGCAAAGTTGCTAAGGACTGAATCACTCTAAATAATTGAGCTGGGCGCAACTTCACAGACTCTATGGAGGCCACATAGAAATTTTTCTTAGTGGACTTCAAAGCCTTCTCATAGACTTTCATAAGCATTCTATAAGAGGTTCTTCATCATGAGCACGCCGCCACACTTGCTCTAACTGTCTAAGCTGTCATTTCATCCTTCAGGTCCAAGAAGTACCAGGGTGCTACCTTGGCATGACAGTGAAGAGGGCACCGGGGGGGCGATGTCATTGATGGCAGTGGAGAGCCGGGAATACCAGTCCTCCACAAGCTGATCTAACAACTCACCAGAGGGCATCAGATCCTGCAAGGCCTCCTGGATACTCTCTGGATCCATTTGGCTCTGCGGGCGAGTATAAATCCACTTTCCGCCTAAACGGGGGTGGAGTTGGAGGTCCAGCCGGACTTTCAAGGCATAGTGGTCTGACCATGGAACAGCGTCTGCTGCTACCAGATCCACCAATATCCCTGCCCTGAAGATCAGATCCAGCGTGTGTCTGGCCCGGTGTGTTGGAGTCGATACAATTTGGCTTGAGTCCGAGTGCCTCCATCGACGACACCAGGTCCTGAGCCTGCATGGACACTGCGTCATCAACATGGACATTGAAATCCCCCAGAACTAAAAGTCTGGGAAAGTCCAATGCCCAGGTGGACTCCACGTCCAGCAGGGCAGGCAGGCTCTCTGGTGGTGCGTTAGGCGGTTGGTACACCACCCAAATCACCACAAACTCCTCGGCTTCCTACACCAGACCAGTACACTCTATGCCAGTGATGTTAGGGTCAGGGAGTGCCCTGAAAGAAAAGGAGTCTAGAATGAGCACAGCAACTCTCCCCCCCCCCCAAAATGCCCACTTGTCTTAGACTGGTGGAGGATGGCAAACCCAGGTGGGGTAAGCTGGCGACAGTCTCACCCTCCTGTACCCAGGTTTCCATCAGACATGCCAGGTCCACTTGCTGCTCCACAATGAAATCTTGCAGCATAGCGGTCTTATTACTATGAATCTGGCATTAATCAACACCAGTGAAGGAGATGGGTAATTCATCTTAGCCGCACAATCAACATATCCTTGGGATGGAACCAATGTTCTCTCTAAGCTACAGAGTCTTGTGAGCAAAAATTCTACTTTGTGAGCTACTGGGATTAAAGTTGTGAACTACTGAATAAATTAGTGTGCTCTGGGGTCATCCTTCCTGAGCTAAGACAACAATGTGTGAGCTGGAGGCTAAAAATCTGTGAACTAGCTCACACTAACTCAGCTTAGAGGGAACACTGGATGGGACATAGGTTGGAGGGAGTCCGAGCATTTCCATATCTTCGGCTCCCTCCTTGTCTTCATAGCCTATGCCCACCATCATACCTTCCCTGCCCAATTATGACTGGGATCCCTGACCCTAACATGGCCTCTCCCACGCAGCGCTATTTGGCCTTAAAAAGCCTGCTAACATCTGCTGGCAAAGTCCACAGTAGGTCTCTCATATACTAATCTACACTAGAGCTAAGAAAGGGAGAAAAGTACTTCTTTCTCTACCTTCTTTCTCTATCGTCTCTATCCCATACCTAATCTTGTAAACCTCTATCATGTCACCCCGCAGTCGACATTTCTCCAAGCTAAAGTGCCCCAAGCATTTTAACCTTTCTTCATAGGGAAAGTGTTCCAAACCTTTAATCATTCTAGTTACCCTTTTCTACACTATTCCTAATGCTATAATATCTTTTTTGAGGTGCGGTGACCAGAATTGTACACAGTATTCCAAATGAGACCACACCTTCAATTTATACAGGGGCATTATGATGCTGGCTGGTTTGTTTTCAATTGTTTTCAATGAGTTATCTACCATGATCCCAAGATCTCTCTCTTGGTCAGTCTCTGCCAGTTCACAACCCATCAACTTGTATTTATAGCTAGGATTTCTGGCCCCAAAGTGCATTACTTTGCACTTGGCCACATTGAACCTCATCTGCCATGTTGACACCCACTCACCCAGCCTCGATAGATCCCTTTGGAATGCCTCACAATCCTCTCTGGTTCTCACCACCCTGAACAATTTAGTGTCATCTGCAAACTTAGCCACTTTACTGCTTATTCCCAACTCCAAATCATTAATGAACAAGTTAAAGAGCTTATATCTTGTTTTTATAACAAGATATGATATTTTTGAAAATTACACTTAGTTTAATATCATTTAGTTTTTAAGTATGGGTAGACTAAAAAATAGCAAAAGAAAACAAAGTGATTAATATCGAACCACTGGCTTTAAACTGAAATAAATATTTCTACTCCATTATCAGTACTCCATTATCAGTGATTATATCATGTAAATGTCACAGAAAACATTTTTTGGAAAAACTGTTCAGGCATTTGATCCATCAAAACAGCATGTCTGCTAATATTAAGGCAAACATTTATCAGCAATTCACTACAGAATACTTGGCAATACGTATACACTTTCTAGTACAGCAAAATAATCCTCATAGCTATAAAAAACTCATTTCAGTTCTGTTAATGGGACACATAAATTGTTTTGCGGAAACACTCCCATGATGTTAAAAGGAATATCAGATTGTATTCCACATTAAGCATGTAGATATTTCATAATGATATACCTTTTCAGTCCAATGACTGGTGCTATTATATAGGTAATAGATCATAATAGCTGCTGCCTTTCTCCCTTTTCTCTCTAACACTCATGTCCAAACATTTTTAAAAAACATGAAACATTTTTATTCAAACCTGAATGCCATTTTCAGGCATAGAGGAAATGGGAACCATGATGGATTTGGGGTTGAAGTTCCGTCACCCACTGCATTAGGTCTTAATGACAGAAGGTCTAAAATTTTGACATCAGATGATGGTGAAGAATGATGCCAGAGCCTTGATAGTAAGAGAATCTTTGGTCTCAACAGCATGTCGGCATCGAGTGAAGTCCGTGGCAATCAATATTGGGGCAACATGGAATTCATTCTTGATGTTGGGGACAGGCATGCTTACATTTCCAACTGGGGTTGGCTGTTGATGCCGGGATCCATCACAATGTCAAGGTGATTTTCATTGTTGTCATTGAGGCAAGGAGGATTGTTGACACTGTGGAGACCCAGGGCGTTTTCGCACTGACCTTCAAGTAGCGCGACCACCCTCTTCACACCGGAGGATCTGCCCGGATTTCGCACAAGAAGCGCCGGCGCACCCAAAAGAGCCGGCTACTTCCGTCGCGAAACCCGCTCAAACGGAAACCGCCAAGAAGCAGGAAAATGTTTGAGCAGGTTTCGCAACGGAAGTAGCCGGCTCTTTTGGGTGCACCGGCGCTTCTTGTGCGAAATCCGGGCAGATCCTCCGGTGTGAGGAGGGTGGTCGTGCCACTTGAAGGTCAGTGCGAAAACGCCCCCATAGTCTCGGGGCAACAATGACCCATGTGAAGAAGCACAACGGACATGCTTAGATTTCTTTTTCAATTTCTTTGCTGGGAGCTCAGAGGCTGATCCCTCATTAGGTTGTGGCATTAATGAACCCAGCAAAAGCTCACTGATGACACTTTGGAACATTTCTTTTTTGGCTTAGTAGCCTGTGGTCTGGGGCAGCCAGAGCCTTTTCCCAGAGAGCTACTTTTAATCTAGACACCCTCCCTTCTTTTATTTTGGGTGTGAGGCAATGTCAAGCCTGGCATGAGATGGTATCATGGCTTTCTCCCAGGCAGAGCAGGCAGGATGAGTGTTCATCATTTTGAGCCATCTTGGCTCCATATTCTCTACACTTTTTACAAACTGCCATTCTCAGAATGTTCTGATGATTTTTCTATTGTACCACAGATAATTAAATGATGTTTATATTTAAACCACAGATAATGAAACCAAGTCAAAGCTTACTGAGATAAGTCTTGTCTTAGCAGCAGCAAGAAAAAACTGAGGGAAGAGTGCTCATTCCTCCCACATCAGCTGCATCTTGCCAGAGGCTGAGCACATTTCAGAGAGCTCTGAGAGAGAGCAGATAAGAAGTGCTATAAGGGTGAGGTTTGGCTTTCTGAACAGCTGGGGGAATTGCTGAGAATTTCTGAGTTTGTGTGATTGTGTGATTGCTGAAATTTCTGAGTTTGTGGTTGCTGGGGAACTGCTGTTTGTTTGGTTTGAGTGGGCTGAAAGTGATTGTTGCTGATTGATTAGGAGTGGCTGTGTTCCTGGGGAAGACTGAGGCCCCACCCTTTTTGCATTATTAAGCTGCGCCCTGCCAGAGGTGCGAGCCTTTGGCACGAGCTAAAGGGCTGTCGACCTGTGGCTCTTAGCCTGGGGGCTGTGTAAGGACCAGGGACCCAGATCCCTATTGTCCTTGTGTTCCCAATAAGGTATGTAGACTCTCCAGAAGGAGAGCCACATAAACAAACAGGATTAAAAGGGGACTGTATATTTTTAAAAAGCTATCATGAAGGTAGAATACCAGCAGGGGATGGGGCTTTCCGGTGTTTTGCACTGAGTGTCACATGTATGACTGTCTGCCCACAGAACTGAAGTCTTGGGTGAGTGCTCGATGCAAGGAGCTCCTGGTCCTCAGGGAATGAGTTCGTACCCTTGAGGCCGAGGTGACTGACCTGGAGAAGCAGAGACAGTCAGTTAGGCACTCAGAGAAGACTCTCGGGGACATATTAGATGAGCCCCACTCTGAACGTGGCAGCCCCATTGCTGTCAGGCAGCATGAGGGTCGAGAGGGAACAGGACACCGTGCTGAGGATAAGGGGAATGCACCCTCAGAAGGGACCTCTTCTTCAGTTGGTGAGCGGGTATCCTTTTGCACCAAGGAACCATCCCTGGGCAGGGAGAGAGGGGGGGGTCTTGGTAGTTGGTGATTTGATCCTTAGGCAAGTAGACAGCTGGGTGGCAAAACCACGTACTGACCGTATGGTGACTTGCCTGCCTGGTGCAAAGGTAGCGGACATTACGCGTGTTGTAGATAGGCTGATAGACAGTGCTGGGGAGGAGCCAGTGGTTGTGGTGCATGTTGACACCAAAGATGTGGGTAAATGCAGTCGTGAGGTCCTGGAGGAAAAATTTAGGCTGCTAGGCGGGAGACTTAAGGCCAGGACCTCCAAGGTAGCCTTCTCAGAAGTGCTACCTGTTCCACGTGCAGGGGTGGAGAGACAGGCACAAATTAGAAGTCTCAGTGTGCGGATGAGACGATGGTGTAGGGAGGAAGGGTTTAACTTTGTTAGGCACTGGGATGCTTTCTGGAACAAGCGGGAGCTGTACAAAAGAGACGGTCTCCACTTGTCCCCAGATGGAACCAAGCTGCTGGTGCTTTAAATCAAAAAGGTGGCAGATCAGTTTTTAAACTAAATCTTGGGGAAAAGCCGACAGGAGATGAAATGTCTCTGGTTCAGGTGGACTCATCTCAAAGAGATGAAGGATTAGCTGTTACTTTTCTACCGGGTAATGGATCACAGTTGTCCACTAAGATGGTGACAAACAGTATGGAGTGTCTGCCAAAGTTTCAAGGCAGCAGGAGGAAGGTGGTGGGCCTAACTTGCCTGGGAAATTATAGATATTTGTATACAAATGCTAGAAGTGTTCGAAGTAATATTGGTGAGTTGGAATGTTTAGTGTTGGGGGAAAACATAGACATTGTGGGAATTTCAGAAACTTGGTGGAATGAGGAGAATCAGTGCGACACGGTGATACCTGGATATAAGTTATATCGGAAGGATAGGGAGGGAAGGGTTGGAGGTGGAGTGGCTCTGTATGTCAGAGAGGGTATACAGTCCAGTAAGATTGAGGTCAAAGAATTAGATTCCCTTCTAGAAATGCTTTGGGTCGGAATAGAGGGCCCAAAAGGAAATTTAACTTTGAGGTTTGTTATCGCCCATCAAATCAAAAGATAGAGGATGATTATAATATGATGGAAGGATTAAAGATAGCAGCTAAACGTAAAAACTGTGTCGTAATAAAACTGTGTCGTAATAGGTGATTTCAACTACCTGCAGATTGATCGGGTCAATATGTATTCAGGCCGAGAGAAAGAGTTTGAGTTTCTAGATGCTCTCAATGACTGTGCTATGGAGTAGATGGTCACAGAACCTACCAGGGGTGGGGCGATCCTGGATTTTGTCCTAAGTAATGCCCAAGACTTGGTGAGAGATGTAAAAGTGATCGCAGCACTTGGGAGCAGTGACCATTGATTTCACCATTATGAAATTTCACAATTATTGATCTCACCATTTGTATAAATAGGGAGTTGCCCCAAAAGACCAGCACAACCACGTTTAACTTTCAAAGGGGTAAATTCTCTGTGATAAGGAGCCATGTGAAGAGGAAACTGAAAGGAAAGGTAAATACAGTCAAAACCCTTGGGGAAGCTTGGAGGCTATTTAAAACTACAATCCTAGAAACTCAGATAAAATATATACCACAAGTTAGGAAAGGCACAAACAGGTATAAGAAAAGGCCTGCATGGTTAACAAACAAAGCAATGGAAGCTGTAGAAGGTAAGAAGGACTCCTTTAAGCGGTGGAAAGCTATCCAAGTGAGATTAATAAAAGGGAACACAGGCTGTGGCAAATCAAATGCAAGACTGTGATCAGGCAGGCAAAAAGGGACTATGAGGAGCATATTGCAAAAAACATAAAGACCAACAATAAAAATTTCTTCAAATATATTAGAAGCTGGAAACCAGCCAGGGAGGCAGTGGGGCCCTTGGATGACCAAGGGGTAAAAGGATTACTGAAGGAGGATAGGGAAATGGCTGAGAAGCTAATTGCATTTTTCACCTCCGTCTTCACTGTGGAAGATGAGAAGTGTTTGCCTGCTCCAGAACCACTAATTTTGGAAGGGGTGTTGAAAGACCTGAGTTAAATTGAGGTGACAAGAGAGGAGGTCCTACAACTGATTGATGAATTAAAAACTAATAAGTCACCTGGTCCAGATGGCATACATCCAAGAGTTCTGAAAGAACTCAAAGTTGAACTTGTGGATCTCCTGACAAAAATATGTAATCTTTCATTGAAATCTGCCTCCGTTCCTAAGGATTGGAAGGTAGCAAATGTCACCTCCATCTTTAAAAAGGGTTCCAGAGGAGATCCGGGAAATTACAGGCCAGTCAGTCTGACTTCAATAATGGGAAAGTTGGTAGAAAGCATTATCAAGGACAGAATGAGAAGGCACATTGATGAACACACGTTATTGAGGAAGACTCAGCATGGGTTCTGTAAGGGAAGATCTTGCCTCACTAACCTGTTACAGTTCTTTGAAGGGGTGAACAAATATGTGGACAAAGGGGACCCAATAGATGTTGTTTACCTTGACTTCCAGAAAGCTTTTGATAAAGATCCTCATCAAAGGCTCCTTAGTAAGCTCGAGAGTCACGGAGTAAAAGGACAGGTCCTCTTGTGGATCAAAAACTGGCTAATTAATAGGAAGCAGAGAGTGAGTATAAATGGGCAGTCTTCACAGTGGAGGACAGTAAGCAGTGGGGTGCTGCAGGGCTCAGTACTGGGTCCTGTGTTCTTTAACTTGTTCATTAATGATCTGGAGTTGGGAGTAAGCAGTGAAGTGGCCAAGTTTGCAGATGACACTAGATTGTTCAGGGTGGTGAAAACCAGAGAGGATTGTGAGGCACTCCAAAGGGATCTGTTGAGGCTGGGTGAGTGGGCGTCAATGTGGCAGATGAGGTTCACTGTGGCCAAGTGCAAGGTAATGCACATTGGGGCCAAGAATCACAGCTACAAATACAAGTTGACGGGTTGTGAACTGGCAGAGACTGACCAAGAGAGAGATCTTGGGGTTGTGGTAGATAACTCACTGAAAATGTCAAGACAGTGTGCGATTGCAATTAAAAAGGCCAATGCCATGCTGGGAATTATTAGGAAGGGAATTGAAAACAAATCAGCCAGTATCAAAATGCCCCTGTATAAATCGATGGTGCGGTCTCATTTGGAATACTGTGTACAATTCTGGTCACTGCACCTCAAAAAAGATATAGCATTGGAAAAAGTCCAGAAAAGGGCAACTAGATTTATTAAAGGTTTGGAACACTTTTCCTATGAAGAAAGATTAAAACGCTTGTGACTCCTTAGCTTGGAGAAACGTCGACTGCAGGGTGACATGATAGAGGTTTACAAGATAATGCATGGGTTGGAGAAAGCAGAGAAAGAAGTCGTTTTCTCCCTTTCTCACAATACAAGAACTCGTGGGCATTCGATGAAATTGCTGAGCAGACAGGTTAAAACGGTTAAAAGGAAGTACTTCTTCACCCAAAGGGTGATTAACATGTGGAATTCTCTGCCACAGGAGGTGGTGGCGGCCACAAGCATAGCCACCTTCAAGAGGGGTTTAGATAAAATTATGGAGCAGAGGTCCATCATTGGCTATTAGCCACAGTGTGTGTGTGTATATATGACTGGCCTGTAATTTCCCGGATCTCCTCTGGAACCCTTTTTAAAGATGGGGGTGACATTTGCTACCTTCCAGTCCTCAGGAACGGAGGCAGATTTCAATGAAAGATTACGTATTTTTGTCAGGAGAGCCACAAGTTCAACTTTGAGTTCTTTCAGAACTCTTGGATGTATGCCATCCGGACCCAGTGACTTATTAGTTTTTAATTTGTCCATCAGTTGTAGGACCTCCTCTTTTGTCACCTCAATCTGACTCAGGTCTTTCAACACCCCTTCCAAAATTAGTGGTTCTGGGGCAGGCAAAAAGTTCTCATCTTCCACAGTGAAGACGGAGGCAAAAAATTCATTCAGCTTCTCAGCCATTTCCGTATCCTCCTTCAGTAATCCTTTTACCCCATGGTCATCCAAGGGCCCCACTGCCTCCCTGGCTGGTTTCCTACTTCTAATATATTTGAAGAAATTTTTATTGTTGGTCTTTATGTTTTTTGCAATATGCTCCTCATAGTCCCTTTAGTAAATAGTAAAGCTAGGACTTCTAGTCTGCACAGTGTGGCCATAAACTAAGCACTATGGCTGCAATCTAATCATTTCATTATATTTGTTTTCATTCTATCATTCTTAGTGTTAATTAAAATCTAGGCCCTGTTCACACAGCGTGTTGAGTCCGTGTTAAACTGACCCAGTTCTGTTCCGAATATCTTTGTTCTGGATATTATCGATCAGAGTGCCATACTGCAATTCAGATCGCTCCGCGCGATGAAACTGTCCCTGCTGTCCACATGATGGCACCATGCAATTCTTTTTTTTGTTTCCTCCACTATTATGTGCATACCCGCATAATGCACATAAGCACATTATGCGCATATGCACATGCGCATAGGTCAGATAACATTATGTGTGTATGTGGTTATGCACATATCACTAAGTAGTAAAAAAATGGCAGCCATAAACCGGATGTCTGAGGCTCCTTTTGCTCTGGGACAGCCTTCAGACATCCAGAAGTTTGTTAATATCTCAGCAGAACTATCCAGATGGAGAAAACTACGAGGTGAAACTGGACAACTCAAAAAACACCACAATGAAGCAGGTAACAAAATAATCCGGTTTGGAGAAGGATTTGGGGGGGCAACAATGATTGACTACCAGGAGGAAGATGTTGCTGTCTGATCAGCCACTTTTAATCCGGTAGGAAACAGCAGCGACAACTGCTTAAACTGTGCGTCTGAACAGGCCCGTAGAGTCTCATCTAAAGTTAACACATTGTGGTATCATATTCTAAAATTCCATTCTACTTAATAGAGGATTCTTCAATTCACAGAAAACTCCTTCTGTGAAAGATGTCTTCTGTTCATCAGAACAAAGGATTCCTCACTTAGTAGAAAGGAAACTTAGGATCCAATTGTACATTATAGAAAATTAAAAAAAACTATCAGATGAGAGTGGCAGGGTGTGCCTTTAGCATATTTTAATTTTTTTTCTGAGACTCAAGATGGATTACAACTAAAAATACAATACAGTAATAACAGCGTAATGTATACAGCCAGTCATTACAACATAGTAACTGTAAGCAAAATTAGGTAAAATTGTACTAAAAGCACAGTGCAATACAGATCACAATGCAGGTGTTGCACAATTGGAAATATATTGCTAGCCATCATAACAATATTTTCATATACTGCTGCCAGGTGTAAGCTCTTCATGCATCACCTGTATCGCATATCAATTTGCATTGATGAGGCAATGCATTGTTGAAAAAGAAAAGTTATATGTCTTTCTGCCAATTAATTTTCAATTGATTATTACCTTGTAACTTATTGGTTTATTGATCTACATTTATATATTTTGAGATTTTACTTTATTCCATTTGACAATTTCTCCTAGTTCAGCAGTTTATGTTCCTCAGCAGTTAATGGTCAGTCCAATTCTCCAGGTTATCCACAGATACAAATCTGCTTTATATGGACTAATGCATATTAGCTGAGGCAGAATAGTGAATAAAAATGTCTAGGTCTGCTCAGCTTATCAAAAGACAAACGAAGATGAGGTGTCTAGGCAGCCTTGCCTCTTACCGCCACTTCCCTCTTGCTGCTGGAGCAGAACACAACTGCAATGCACCAAGAGCTATAATTTTTTGCCAATGCACCAGTACCAGAAGCTGTTAATGAACTGGTGACAACTACAGTATTAAGCGTTCCTGGCAATGTAACATCACCAGTATGTCATTATGGTTTGGGGAGACTGTCGCACTAAAGAAACAGGCTGCAATTCATATAGGGTTGCCAAGTCCAATTCAAGAAATATCTGGGGACTTTGGGGGTGGAGCCAGGAGACTTTGGGGGTGGAGCCAGGAGACATTGGGGCGGAGCCAGGAACAAGGGTGTGACAAGCATAATTGAACTCCAAGGGAGTTCTGGCCATCACATTTAAAGGGACAGCACACCTTTTTAAAATGCCTTTCTTCCATAGGAAATAATGAAGGATAAGGGCACCATCTTTTAGGGCTCATAGAATTGGACCCCCTTGTCCAATCGTTTTGAAACTTGGGGGGTGTTTTGGGGAGAGGCATTAGATGCTATACGAAAAATTTGGTGCCTGTACCTCAAAACATAGCTCCACAGAGCCCGCAATACCCGCGGATCAATTCCCCATTATTCCCTATGGGAATCGTTCTCCATAGGGAATAATAGTGCCCAGTAGACATTTCCCTCCCTCCCGCACACTTATCCAGGGATTGTTATGCAGCTGCACCTACTGTTTAATGGACAAAGGTAGGTGGGAAGGAAGAGGGGGAACCGTCAGAAAGGTTCAGGAGCTGTGCTCCTGTGAAGTCCTGCTGAATCTGAGACCTGCAGAAAACATTTGACGTTTGGACAAGACAGGCAAACAGAAATCTTCCCTGCCCAGCAAGAAATGTTTTCCTGCAGACTCCTTTTTTTTTTCTCCCCCTCTCCCCTTGTAGCGTTAAACACCATGTTAATTTTTCAGCAATTAATAGTCATTTAGCACACGGAGGGTACGGAGAGCATACCGCAGATGGGAAATAAATTACAGCTCAGCGTTGGTTCCAACATTAGAAAAAGAAATTCAAAGCTGACCGTTTTTTTGGAAAGGCATCTGCAAAGTAGCAGAGAGGAAACTGGTATTTCATTAAAAATGGGAAAGAGGGCAGAAGGGGGGGAGCGAAGGAGGCAGAGAGGAAACCAACGTCTCATTAAAACAACCAGGAGGGTGTCAGAATTATACCTTTCCATTACCTGGAAACTGACGAGCTGAAGACGCTTTTTCTCCTTGAAGGGGGAGGGGGAACAGGAGCCGGCGAGACGACAGCAGGGGACCCCAGACGGCCTTTGCACGCCGCCCTTCCTCCCGGGGGACCCAAGGCGGCTTCCACGGCGCCTGGCCCTGGCCACAAGAAGCGCCGTGCGAGGGAGACCAGGCTGGGTCCCCTCCCCTCCCCTCCCCCTCCCACCTGCCTCCCATCGGGGGACCTGGATGACAAGGGTGGAGCGGAGGCCGGCCTCGGGAAGTAGTCCCAGACGCGGGTGCAGGGTCCGGCGGTGCGGCTGGCGTTGTGCCGCCGTGGGGGGGTAGCAAACGAGGAGGCGGGGCTCCAGGCGCCGTTGGGCCCGTGGGTCAGGGCGGCGTCAAGGAGGCGGGCGGCGGAGGTGTTGCACAGGGCCGGGGGCAGCAGGACCGGGTCTGGGCGGCAGCGAGGAGTCCTCAGACAGCCCCTAGCTCGGGCTGTGAAGCGGCGGCGATGGCGGCGGCGGGCGGCGGCCTCTTCCTTCCTCTGCCGCTCTCCTCACTGAGGAGAGCGGCAGAGGAACGAAGAGGCCACCGCCGCTCGAGCTACGGGCTGCCTGAGGAGTCCTCAGACAGCCCCTAGCTCGGGCTGCAGCGGCGGCGGGCGGCGGCCTCTTCGTTCCTCTGCCGCTCTCCTCACTGAGGAGAGCGGCAGAGGAACGAAGAGGCCGCCGCCGCCACCGCCGCTCGAGCTACGGGCTGCCTGAGGAGTCCTCAGACAGCCCCTAGCTCGGGCTGCAGCAGCGGCGACGGCGGGCCGCGGCTGCTGCCTGTGCCCGGTCCCCGGCCGGCGGCGCTGGTGCTGGTGGCAGCGGCGGCGGCCGGGCGCTGTGAGGGGGAAGCACCGTTCTTCCCCCCCCCTCCCCCGCTTCCGGATTATTGGAAAGCGGGGGAAGAGGTCGCAATTTCGGGGGTCCCCCGCCAGGGCGGGGGATTTGGGAAGCCTAAATTCATAGCATATTCACTTAAAATCATTTTTTAAACAGATAATATGAAGTCCAGCTTTTAACCATCAAGGTACTAACCATGTTGGTTCCATATGTTGCACATGGGCCTGTCACAAGAGCATATACTTTGAATGACCAGGATTTTATTTTTAATTTGCTCTTTAAAAAAAAAACCTGGCAAACTAGACAACCTGGTAAACTAGACTGGCTTTCACATATGCACTATATTGCGTTTGCATGCCATGTCTGTTTTTTACATGAAATCTGTCTTTGTGAATTGGTGTTAGATATAAAAATGGCTAGGGTCTGATTATCAGATACTGAAAATCAATTGAGTTAGATAAGGCAGTACTCAAGCTAGCAAAGACTGTAAATGTTATTAGTTAATGTAAATACAATGTTGAAAGTTTGTATTTGCAGACTGAAGTGAAGATGGAGCAGGAAATGAAAAGAATTTCTTATTCAGCCTCTGTAGTCAAAAGTGGTTGAGGCTGTGTGAAAGTCTATGATTAATTATATGCTTGTGCTTTTACAATACTTAGTGTTTCATCAAACACTGACAAAGTTTTACATCTCTTGGCACAATTATTAAGAACTCAAGGGCTTTGATGCACCCTCTGACTTGAAGTTTCCCATACAACAATGAAGACAATGCTTTTACCTCACGAAACTCTCCTTAGCATCTTTGTTTATATTACCGGCAATAAGTGAATCTCTGTATTCTGCCAAGAAAGGAAACATTGCTTTAACAGCACATTGGAAGGGTCACTGTTAATAAGGACATTTAGACACAGTGGTGCAGTGCAGGCACAGTAATGAAATGTGTTTATAATAGAGAGAAAGGAAATAATGTTACTACAGAAGAACAGCATCCTGAAATTGTTGCAGTTCAAATTTTGGGGTAAATTGTGCAATGGCTCCTCACATAGTACTGACTGGTTATAGCACTTCCATCAAACTACCTACTCCCATTGTTTCTTCATGTAAATGGTTCTATATGCATGGGAAGGTTTAGTAAAAAAAGGAATGTGTTTGCCTTTATTTAATATTCTAAAAATATGACTTCCCTAATTAGTTCATTTGCATGACAAATTGATTCTGCATTTCCAGAAATGTCTCTTAAACCATTTAAAGTATTCTACATGCAGATGAATAACACCCACTAAAATTTGTGCTTATGACAGCTACATTTCATTTTTGCTGACATGTGCCTTAAGTACAAGATAAGAATCACAGCTTGTTCATTGTTCACATATTAATGAACTGAAAGCTGCAGATAAAAAGCAGCATACAATATAATATAATACAATGCAATAATATGGTAATGCATGCAATAACATAATAATGCATGTGCTACATTTATATCTGAGAATTAAGTCTCTGGTATATCTTTTTATGGTCAAGATTAAGGGTTAATGTATGTTGTTACATCACAATCCAGTGTATTTCTGGTATATACAAACAATTCTAATTTTGCACACTAAATATATAAGACAATGAATATATTTATATTTAGTTATATCAGGCAGAATTAAGTATGTATCTATATCTATATGGCAGAATTAAGTCTCTAGTATATCTTTTTATGCTCAACATTAAGGGTTAATTTATACTGTCTATTAAAAACAATTCTATTTTTGCATACTAAATGTTTATATAAGGCAATGAGTAACTTCCATAAGGTCTTCTGCCCAGTTGTCCTGCATGGGTGCTATGATTAATTTCTTTTTAAAAAAAGAATTATTCAGTAATTGTCTTAACCAAAATAAACTCAAAAGCTGAAGTGGCAAACACCAAAAATGTGTGTATGTATATTTTTACAGAGAAAAAAAACCCCTAGAATATTGATGATATGTAAAAGGTGGAGACCAATTTGGTCTATCCGATGACATACTCAGAGATTAAAACATACCATGTCCCAGATCAAAATACCATGTCCCAGAATACCATGTCCCATTCTTCCAGAGATGAGATGAGATTTATGTACAGAATGGCATTATCCTCTGGGAAGAAAGAGCTGTGAGACTAGGGATGTGCATTCGGCTCAGTTGAGCCGGGGAGGGGGGGGAATGTACAGCATTATGCAGCTCCCCAGAAGCCAAGCCAGAGTCTTTGATCCGATTTGGCTTCCCCAAAAGATATCGCTGTATAGAAGCTGAATTTATTCAGCTTCTATACAGCAATCCCAGATTCAGCCGGCAGGTTAGCTGGGGAAGCAAAGAAGAGGGAGAGCAGGTCAATTTTACTCCCCTCTGCTTGGAAGCAGTGGTGACTAAAGTGCTCTGCCTCCCATTCTGTTCCTCTGCCAGCCTATGCAGCAGACCAGCTGGGGAAGGGAAGGGAGCAGTGGCATGCCCTCCCTTCTCTGGCTCTTCCAGGGAACAATGGAGAGAGCATGCCATCCCTGCAGAGCAAATCCAGAGAAGGGGTTTAAAATACTAGAACTCACGAGTATCCAATGAAGCCAATGAGCACAAGTTCACAAGTTCTGTATAAATCATCAACTTGAATCACTTGGGTCATCAGGAGTTGAGAAACCAAGTGATATGCACACATGACCAAACTGCCCTATGATACTGAGGAGGAAAACAGAATGATTTCATTACTACAAAAGAAGTATTAAAATTGACAGAAGAACAGACAAAAGAGAACTCAAAAGCTTGAATAATGTTCTTGTGACATTTTCACAATAAAATAAATATGAAGTAGAAAGGTCATAAAAGGTATTCCATGACTTTTGTTTACAAGACAGTATGCCTTTTACACATAAACACTTACTGTTAGCCCTAAGGTATATACACGAAATGAGCAAAGGTTTTATAGTCCTGAATGATATGAAAGACCATTTACAGAGAGAAATTATGTTATTTTTGTTCAAATTGCACACTGCAATAACTCTGATACCCCTGGTGGTAAAATTCAGAACAGCAAAACCAAACCAACTTAAGGTACACCCCCCCACCTCACCCATATCCAAATGCTTGGTTGGTCTATACCAGGGATGGGCAACAGTAGCTCTCCAGATGTTTTTTGCCTACAACTCCCATCATCCCCAGCCATTGGCCATGCTGGTTGGGGATGATGGGAGTTGTAGACAAAAACATCTGGAGAGCTACTGTTGGCCATCCCTGGTATCCATTTCCCTCAACTTTCTGCTTTTCCTTGATCAATACATTCTTATTTATATCTTTTCTTCTGAAATAGGTCCCTATGCCCATAAAGTCCTTGGTAAAAGGGATACGTTGTCACATAACTCATATGGCACTAACTACAAATGATCCTCTTCTTTAATGTTCCTCAAGTGATAAATGAGACCCAGAAATTCTCAACATGGAAAAATATTCATGTATAGATCTTTTTATGGGCCTTTGAAATGTTTTAATAGTTTAAAATGTAGTGTAGTTCTTGTAAAGAACGGGATGTGTGACTGACCCTTAGAAACCCACCCTGTTTTTTATTTATTTAAGATATGTATAAGCCTATCTTTCTCCAAAAGAGGTGGGCAGCAAAACAAAGCACATTGTCAATTAAACAGTCAATCACTGAATTAATCACTGAATCAACTAAAATGAAATTTAACATTTAAAATAGAGACACAGACAGCCAATACCATCAGCACAGATATATCTTTGGTATGTAAACAGAAAACTTTTCCCCCACCTCTCACACATAAGTTCATCACGCTATGACTGCAGATGGAAATTACATGTAAAGCAATTCTTATCACTTCATCTTCATGATGGGAAACACAATGCTTTCTGAATTTCTCTGGGATCAATCCTAAACAGGTATACTCAATAGCAGGTCCCATTTTATTCAATGGGCCAAAAGTATTTTATTCCCAAAAGTATTGTTAGGATTGTAGCCTACCTGTCATTCAGTAGCACTGGACCCTTGCCAGAAAAATCTACCAACCCTGCTTGGGTGTGAAGAGATTATTACCCACACCCATTGAAAAGCCATGCTTCCTGTGAAGAAGGCAGAACATTTAAGACATGGCAGCTGCACTGCAGAGTGGAGGTGAAGAAAGGTTGTCTTTTTTAAAAAAAGGAAAAAACTGCCTCATTAATTTAGGATACAAAACAACACAATTTGCTAATTACAAATGACCACATCACAGGACCAGACTAACCATGTAGGCAAATTAGATGGTCAGTTAGGATGCCTGGATTATAGGGGAGCCAAAAGAAATTGAATTTGTTTTTTCTATTTTTTTTTAAATGCCATGTCTTACAATGGTTTACCTCATCAGTATAACTGTGTTTGGATTAATGAAAAGTTTAAAAATCAACAAAATATCTACTTTTATTTTACATTGTTTATTTCAAATGCCAGGTAAATAAAGATTAAAATTTATTTCCCAAATACCTTTATTGGTATAGAAATAAAAAGTACAGCATAGCAAATTTACATGGAGTTTCAGCTATAAAAACCAGTCAAACATCAAGAAGGGGAGCTAGTCTTTGCTCCCTGATTGTTATGGCAGCCAAAAGGTACTTTGCAACTAGGCTTGTGATATGGGAACATTGGTCAGATAGTAGGAAAAATAACTTTGCTTCAGGTAATCCATAAAAATTAGACAGAATAGGTTTGATTATACAGCCCCGCACTTCCCCATCAAAATCACAGTGAAGTAAGACATGGGTGACTGTTTCAAGGTGCCTTCCATTACATGGGCAGACTCTATCCTGAAAAGGGATGTTGACAAACCTTCCAGACAGTACTGCTGAGGGTAGAACATTGAGTCTTGCTAACATAAAGGAGCAGTGTAACTTGGGTGAAGTAATCTGGGAAAGGTAGGCAGCAGGCAGCAGGGAAGATACCAAATGCTAAAGGGGAACAAGTTTTATGTCCAGAAGTTTATTCTAGACTTTCTGTTATTTTCTACGGCCATTTCCACACAATTACCTACTCCAAACTCAATGCTTTTGGGGAGCAGTTTTTTTTTTTTCTGTTTCTCTACTGCATCATGGTGCATTTGTACAGCTCTAGGGGTTCCCTCAGCTTTTCTCCAATCTTTCTCAGTCCTAAAAAAAAAAAAAAAAAGTAGTCCCTGTGCAAGCACCAGTTGTTTCTGACACTGGGGTGATGTCGCATCACAACGTTTTCATGGCAGACTTTTTACAGGGTGGTTTGCCATTGCCTTCCCCAGTCATCTACACTTTCCCCCCAGCAAGCTGGGTACTCATTTTACCAACCTCAGAAGGATGGAAGGCTGAGTCAACCTTGAGCCAGCTACAGATTTTATGACCCACATGGCAACCATTTTCCCTGAGTGTGTTCCCACAGCAGCCATTCCTTCCTCCCCCACCAGAGACTTTTTTAAAAAAATAAAATATTGTTATATGCCATTGTAACAACAGGTGTAGCAGATTCTTTGAGTCTCTGCTTTAATTTAAAACAAAAGTAACTCTCTATGCTCTTCTGTTGTGGAGATATAAAATGCAGATCTTCATAAGGGAAAAAGGGAAATTTTTTAAAATGAAAGCTGGAAATTCAGAGAACCTGCTATACCTATAGGGGTTGGTTTATGGCTCAGCGGTAGAGCATCTGCTTAGCATGTAGAAGGTCCTAGGTTCAATCTCCAGCATCCCTAGTTCAAAAGATCAGCTACTAGGTGATGTGAATGATCTATGTCTGAGACTTTGGAGAACCACTACCAATCTGAATAGACAGCACTGATTCAGTATATGGCAGCTTCATGTGTGTACTGTACAGTGAAAATGGTATATTGATATAACAATATTATAGTGCTGGGGGTTTTTTTAATGTAAAATTGCAAAAGTCCTTGTGGCCCAGAGGAGGATAGGTGATCATGTTTGGGAGACTGGGGAAGAGAAACTGTGGAGAAACCTGCCATAGGGAAATCCACAAAATCTCATCCCTGTGTGAAAACCAAACATATTGAATGGGGGGGGGGGGGGGTGTCTCCAAAGCCATAGCTTACCTCAGGCACCAAAACCTTTTGGGCAAGCCCAGCTTCATTAAACAGAAGTACAGATTAAAAAGACTAATACAATTTCACCTTTGGAATTATTAGAAGTGGTTATATGTTTCTTTTGAATGATCAGTTATATCTAATATGACCCAGGGAGTGATGTTTAGATAAACATCACAAATCTTCACCAAACAATGCAAGCAAGACCTTTAAGTTTCATGAATTGAGATGACTTAGCAATCAAATATAATATAAACCACATATAGCTCTTTAGAAGAGAAACGGAAGGAAGGAAGGAAGGAAGGAAGGAAGGAAGGAAGGAAGGAAGGAAGGAAGGAAGGAAGGAAGGAAGGAAGGAAGGAAGGAAGGAAAATTTACAAGCATGACTTTTAGAAAAGCACTCAAGATGGTAACATGGAACCTGTTGCAGGTGGAGTGGGAAATGTTAGACAGGGCCAACTTCCATTTCCCCCTTCATTTTAGGACACAGGATATCCATAGACAGGATAACACAGGATATCAAAGCTATTCATCTGTTTTCTAAGGTGCCCCTCCCACGTTTCCACCCTTTTCCCAAGAAGCCCAGGATAGTATATACAGTTATCTCCAACTAATTGTTAATTTCTCATCCTGTAAAGGAGACTGGCCCAAAATCACCAGCTTTATGGCTGGGTAGGGACTTTAACATAGGTCTCTTAGTTCTAGTTTAAGCCTGTTGCATTTCTAGGGACATTTTATTTATTTTGGCCTTGAATTCAGTGGGAGCTCACAGGAGCAGAGCTCCTGAACCTTTCTGAGATTTCCACCTCCTCCTTCTGAGAGCTCCACCTCCTTGCCCATTGAATAGTATGTGCAGCTGCATAACAATCCCTGGATGAGCTCCACCACCTATTTTTCTACAAAATGACCCCTGATTTTATTTATTTTTATTTATTCTTGGAGTTATATCCTGGCCTCCCCACAAAGTGGGCTCAGGGCAGGTCACAGCAAAAGGAACGAAAACAATTAATTAATACAATTAATAACAGATTAAAACCTAAAACAACCAGCACATAACCATTTCTTGTGCCCACCAATATCTCCCACTGGGCAGGGCATAACAAAATGATAGTAAAACCAATTTTTTCTTCCTTCAGCATTTTACATCAATCATATCCCCTTCTTCAACTGTATCTATTTATGGAGTAGAGTACATATCCTTTTAGTACTTCCAGTACTTCTAAGTTTGAAAATAGAATAACTAGTTATTATTCCACTCTGTACTCAACTTTTCCCACCAGCAACTGAAACACGGCTGCAACACAACCTGTGAGGAGACAACAGAACCTTCCACAATTTCCACATATTTTCCCCATATGGAAGACAGGAAACTGACTCAGCAGATACAGCCAGAAGTAGCCCTCTGCCAGGCTGTTCTCATCACCTGAGCTCTTAGTAAAGTGTAATCAGTGTGATAATCAAATACTGTCCACCAGGGTTGGTTGGTTTGTTTTTTAAAAAAGCACTCTTTCATTCAAGTTTCTACATATTCAGATTCTGGCATCCAAAAACCTGAAAATATATGCTGGATTGCTAATTCCTGTGATGTGAGCCTATTTTCCTGTTCTATAATAACAACCCATACATATTTTATAACTATGTCTGCAAAAGAGTTTGCCTCCAGTGCCGGCAATGCATACTTTGCTTCACAGCATGATTCCCCAGCAGTGTTATATAAATCAATTTATTCTATAATTGATTAGTCCCTAAATATCAACAGCTATTAGATAAATACATATGTTTATTATTGTGAGGAACCCAATGGTTTTTGATAATCAGAAGATTCAAATACGGGAATGACCACTCAATATTAGCACCCTTATTAGTATTCTCTGCAGTTTTTCATTCCTGAAACATTACATCAGCTATAGAAGACAGAATGTTGTGTTGGCTAGACCATTGGTCTGCTGCAGGAGGGCAGCTTTTATACAAAGGTTAAATGTTGCTTGATTCTGGCCATTTTTCTTTTCCCCTTCTGACTATGTTTATTGAAGGAGACAACTTGACTGAGACTCTAGATCTACAGTCCTGGTAAAATTACATTCACTTGTAAAATATTGTCAATTGACTGCCTATTATTTGACCACGGTCAAACACTCCCTGAAGCCAAGGCTGTCACTATGTAGGAGGCAGCTTTCCCCCTTTTTTATTTCATGATGGTGTCATTTGTTAGCAAGGCCAAAGGGTGAGGAATGCTTGCCTTTTAGCTTCAGGGCAAACCTAGGAACACATGAAGCTGGCAATCATACTCCGTGGTCTGAAAAAAAGAAAGCTGCTTCCCAGCATTTGCTTCCTGAGATAGCAAGGGCTGAAGCTGGGGATCTTCTTCATGTAAAACACATGTTCTTCCACAAAGACACTGCCCCCAGCCCTTAGCAGGATAGCAAAACCTTCTGCTATAACTGCAGGCGTGTCCAAACAGAAAGAATTGGTAATGCTGCCTACTTCTATTACTACACAGGAAAGGAAAGGTCCCCTGTGCAAGCACCAGTCATTTCCGACTCTGGGGTGACATTGCTTTCACAACCTTTTCGCAGCAGACTTTTTACGGGGTCATTTGCAATTGCCTTCCCCAGTCATCTACACCAGTGTTTCCCATTTGCAGGGTCGTGACCCGGTACCGGGCCATGGAAGCCTCACTACTGGGTCACAAGAAAAGCCAAAGCTAGCCCCACTCCCAGCAAAACATGACCTCTGCTCTGCTTCCTTCCTTCCCCCATCTCTCTGTTGTGCAGAGAAAAGCTAGCCTTGAAGACTGACACAGGCTGCAAAGTAGGGGTGTGCATTCGGTTCGGTCGAATCAAAGATACCGCTGAATCACCCCTGATTCGGAAGTATACAGCGCCATATACTTCCGAATCCATTTTGAAGCCATTATACGGCTTCTGAAGAGATATTTGGAAGTATGCGGAAGTCCATGGAAAAGGCAGGAAAGAAGCTTTTGCAGCCTCAGGGGAGCTGCTTGCCTCCTTTCCCGCCTTTGGAAGCCTTTTCCCGCCTCTCCCATAGCCTCCCTGGGATCAGAGAGGGAGGGGGAGGGGGAGAGGAGCCCCAGCAGCCAATCCAAAGCATGCATTTGCAAAATGCATTGCAAATGCATGCTTTGCAGGGCTGTTGTGTAGCTGATGACTGGGCTAATCCCCCAGCCATCAGCAACACTGTTGTTCTTTTGTTTACTTGGGTATCCAAGTAAACAGTGTTCTCTGGCCAATCACAGAGCAGTGGTATTTTTTTAAACTGCTCTGTGTAGGGCCAGAGAACCTTTTTAAGGTGTCTGTCTGGCTGGACTCCATTCCATTGCTTCTGTGTTGGTATGAGAGAGAGATTGTGCTGCATTGGCCCTTGGCCTCAGCTGCTGCTGCTCTCTCTCAGCCTTGCCTGACCTGCCTGAAGAAGAGAAGACATCTAAGGTAAGACAGTCTTGGGGTTCTTGTTTTTATTTTAGTTAGTAAAAGGACTTTTTAAGACTCAGAGTGCCTTTACTTATCCAGATTTGGGTGGGTGAGTACTGGGTAGCTTATTTGAGGTTAGGGTTAGAGGGTTCTGCTGGGGGTGGGGGCCTGGGATGGGGGGGTTTGCCAATTTGCCCATATCTTACTCTAGTGAGAGGACTTTTAAAAGTGCAGTGTCCTTTTACTTTTCCTGGTTTGGGTGGCTTGGATTTCTTGGGGTTAGGGTGAAGGTTTTTTGTTTTTGTTTTTTATGGTTTCACCATCAATCCTCAGGTGGAAGCAGGGGATCCCCCAGTTTGGAGGCCCTGCTCCTACTTCAGGGTCATCAGAAAGTGGGGGGAGGAGGGAAATGTCTGCTGGGCACTCAATTATTCCCTATGGAGACCAAGGGTATAATGGAGAATTGAGAACTTGTTGTGCCAGATTGAAAGTAGAGAGCAATTGCCATGGAGTAAAGACGATAGAGCACGGGTTCTGAAGTAAGTTGCAGCCAGGAAGAATATCGGAAACATGGAACTAACCTAGGATTCATGTTGCCACTGGAACAATTGCTTATGCATACTACAGAATATCCAGAGTGTGATCTATTCATTGAAGCCAGCTGCTTTTGAAACAGACAAGTGCATATCATCAAAGGGAGCACAGGTCAGCAGTAATAGTAAACACGGACATTATGGGGACTGTCGCTTTAAATAGTAAAGGCGGATGCAGTCCTTTAAGAGCTTATTTTATGTGTATTTGTTCTGAATATTTATGGAGAGACTTGTAAAATGTAAAATGTATGAATAGATTCTTGAAGACAAGGAAAACAGTGTGAAATTACAATTGGAATTGTGTACAGCAAATCAGTGTGTTTACATCTGCTGTAGTTTCCTTGAGTGTTGATACAATCCCCAGGTGGAGGTAGGGGATCCCACGGTTTGGAGGCCCTCCCCCCACTTCAGGGTCATCAGAAAGCGGGAAGGGGAGAATGTCTGCGGCACACTCTATTATTCCCTATGGAGACTGATTCCCATAGGGTATAATGGAGAATTGATCTGTGGATATCTGGGGCTCTGGGGGAGCTGTTTCTTTTAGTTAGAGGCACCAAATTTTCATCATAGCATCCAGTGCCTCTTCCCAAAACACCCTCCAAGTTTCAAAAGGATTGGACTAGGGAATCCAATTCTATGAGCCCCAAAAGAAGGTGCCCCTATCCTTCATTATTTCCAATGGAGGGAAGGCATTTTAAAGGTGTGCGATCCCTTTAAATGTGTTGGCCAGAACTCCCTTTGGAGTTCAATTGTGCTTTGCTCCTGGCTCCACTCCCAATATCTCCTGGCTCCACCCCTAAAGTGCTTTGCTCCTGGCTCCACTCCCAGTGTCTTTTGGTTCCACCCCTAAAGTCTCCTGGCTCCACCCTCAAGGTCCCCAAATATTTCTTGAATTGGACTTGGCAACCCTATTCCAACGCAAGGTTACACACCTCTCTGCTCAGCGTGCAGCTCCAGGGATGCTGTTCCATATGGCCAAGGAGATTGGGGTTTGCTTGTAGGGGGATGCAGATTATCCTCTGCTGGGGTTTGCTGGTAATCAATGCTGCCACCATATTCATGCCCTCTCATGTGGTGGCTGCACCTTGGCCCATGGGGGCATTCTTCAGCAGTTTCTTCCAACATTGGGGACTTAGTCCTGCCACTGAGCACACAACTTAATGGCTGGGCCTTCCTTCCCCATGGAACACCTGGCAGTCTTCAGCCATGCTGCCTTATGGGGTGGTGTGAGCAATCTCCAGCTGTACTGGTTACTGGGTGGTCTGAGGCATCTGCTCCTCCATCAGATGATCTGGTAGTCTTCAGCCTGAAATGGCTTCTACCACATAGGGATGGCATGGCTTGAAAAATTACCTCCAGCTTGAACCCCCAGCATCACTCAACCATGGATCATCGGGAAGCCTTGGTTGGAGGCAGCCACTGCTGCACAGGCATCTCTAGCTTGTTTGTCTTTGCTTGGCCATTGCCCTTGCACCTGAGCCACCACTCCTCCACTGCTGCAGGTAGGGGAGATACTTCAACTTGTCTTCTCAGTCCCCATTCATGGCAGCTCAGGGGCAGGGGAGAGCACACAAACCTCTGGGGCCTGGGCTCACAGTATTGGTGATGGAAGTGGGCTGGGGGGTTGTCCCCCTCCAGGCAGTGGGTGGGCATCTGTCCAGTGCTGGAGGCCTCAGTCCACCCAGTGTGCAGAGGCCTCAGACCTTAGGCCTGCAGGAAGCCAGTAACTGAATTGCTCCTCAATGCCCATGAACAACCCTAGTCCTCTACACAGAGGAGCTGAGATATACCAAGAGAGTGCTTAGACAGCTAGAGTGATGCTGGTGGCAGATTCATGATGAGGCATCAAGAACACTTCATAGGACATTTGAAGACCTATGAAGTGGTGGTGAAGGCAGCAAAGCAATTTTACTTCTCTGCCTCCATTGCATCTGCTTTTCAAATTAATGTTTTAATTGGTTTTATTGCTTTATGCTTATTGACATTGTTCTTCCCACTTCTGATGGAGTTCAACTGACCCTTGCTTACCCAGTTCAAGGTGCTGGTTATCGCTTACAAGTCTTTCATAGCCTAGGATGCACATCTTTCTTGCTTCTCTGGATATACTCCATTGTGGCACATTTGCTCACATGAACAAAGAGGCCACACTGGAAATGGGTAAGATCAATAGCTGCACATAGGCTGTGATCTCACACACTAAATAATGCACTTTCAATCCACTTTCAGTGCACTTTCCAACTGGATTTTACTGTGTGAACTGGCAAAACCCAGTTTAAAAGTGCATTGGAAGTGGATTGAAAATGCATTATTTACTATGTATGATCACAGCCTTAACCATTTTATACATAGATATCACTTATCTAAGTATGTAATCAAGTTTTGTTGTATGGTTGTTGCATGTATTCTACTGTTTTATTATGTATATCACTTTTTTAGTATGGTAGTCTCTAATTTTGTTATTTATTGTTGATTCTATGCAGGGGTCATTTTGTAGAAAGAGGGGCCAGTGCTCATTAGTGCAATCATTTGCATAACTCATTTGCATATGTCACACACCCCTGACATCACTGGAAGGTATTCTAAATTATATCAGCTCAGCATCTACCTTAAAATGCTTGTTGAATTATAATTGTCATAATAAAACCTTACTCCCATCATACTTTCTCCTATATGGCCAAAGTAGCATAATGAAGATTTCCATTTGTCTGCTTTATATGTTTTGGTTATTTTCCCATTTTTTGTTTGGGAAAATATTAGAAAGTTTGTCAAATCTTAGAGTTCGGCAAAATTCTCATAGGGGAGCCCAGAAGCAAGTATTTGAGGTGGGGTGGGGGGTAAGAAAGAAAGAGCACAATAAAATGTAGAGGTTCCAGAGCTGCACTCCTGTGAGCTCCTGCCCACATGATGCCTGGTTCTACGCATTTTACTGCTTTTGATGCATGGTTTTAATTGTGTGATCCAAGATTCTCAGTAAGAAAGGCAGATTATAAATGAAATAAATAAATAAATACTGTCAATTGAAACATATGCATATTTTCTATAAGATTCATGCTTTGATTACACAGCATTTTCTGCCATCGTGAATTCCTTTTCTAGTTTGCAATCTTCTAAAATACTCTTTTTTTGCAGCCTGCACTCTCTGATTCTCAGCATTCTCTGATCTCTAATTAAGGACTCAGAGGCCCAGAGTTTCATGTCTGACTAATCAATTTATGGTAATTAAGGGATTCTTCCAAAGGTTCCCATTCCTGCTGCACTTGAAATTTGTTCTTGCATAAGTTTGGCTGTTTCTGGCCATATACTATTCTATAAATATTTATTTATACTATAAATAAAAACTAATGAAAAATATAGTTTTCCTTCTGGCTTAGTTATGGCCTTAAAATCTGGTATATGCAAAAAAAAAGTCTCTCTCCGTTGTGGCTCTTTGTCATCAAGTCCTCTAGCTTTCATATATTACTTCTTCAGTATTTTCCATGATTCTGCCTTATTACCACTCTCTTCAGGTTTTCGGGAAACTTTTGTTTTTAGTTTCTGGGATTTTTTAACCTTTTTCTTTCATACTTCTGGTCCCATGTAATCTTATTTTTTTTCCTAACAAAATGAAATAACAAGAAATCTTACCAAGAGAATTACAATTTGTTGAGAATTTGTTACTGGTTTGCTGTCCTAATCATTTTTTCTATTCTAATTGCCTTGGCATTGATTATGGGCGCGAGTTTGGCATAAACCAAGCTGAAAAAATACTCCCAAAATTCAATACCTTGTTAGTATTTGGGGGGTATTATTGAAGCCAAATAGCTACCAAGATAGCTGAGCTCAGAAAAACTGTTTCTTTTTCCTTTTATTCAGGTGTATCAGCTATACTGCAAGCCAGCTCCAGCTGACAGCGCCATACCACACCAATTGATCCTCTCTTGCAATTTCAAGCTGAAAGAAAGGATAAGCTGGAGTAGCACAGAGCTGACAGGTCTGCACCACCTCAGTCAAGGTTGGCTGGTTCCTCTTGCACCTCAGTTTAAACTGAAGTGCAAGAGGAGCCAGCTCAGGATTGGCCACAGCTCCATGCTGCCCCAGCTGATCCTCTCTTGCAGCTCCAAGCACACTCACCGCTTAGAGAAGGTATTTAAAAGGATTGCTTTCCCTTTAAACACCTTCCAGGTGAACTCATCACTACACAGTTCACTTGTGGCATGGCTTGCAAAAGATGCAGTTACAAAAAAAAGGTTAATACCATCTTGGGGTGTATCAACAGAGGCATAACATCCAGATCACTAGATGTCATAATTCTGCTGTACACTGCACTGGTCAGGCCACACTTGGAATATTGGTGCAGTTCTAGAGGCTTCATTTATGAAGGATGTGGACAGAATGGAGTGGGTGCAGAGAAGAGCAATGAGGATGATCAGGAGCCTGGAGACCAAGCACTATGAGGAAAGGTTGAGGGACTTGGGAATGTTCAGTTTGGAAAAGAGGAGGTTGAGAGGAGATATGATTGCTCTCCAGAAGGACTGTCACTTAGAAGAGGGCAGGGAGCTGTTCCTGTTTGCAGCAGAGGAGAGGACTCGTAATAACGGGTTTAAATTAAAGGTGGATATAAGGAAAAACTTTTTTACAGTAAGAGTTGTTCAATAGTGGAATCAGCTACCAAGGGAGGTGGTAGCTCCCCCTCACTGGTAATCTTTAAGCAGTGGATGAACGAACACTTGTCAGGGATGCTGTAGTCCAGCGGTGGCTAACCTATGGCACCTGTGCCAGAGGGGGCACTCAGAGCCCTCTCTGTAGGCACGTGCACTCCCTTGCCCCCACCCTGTGCATGAGGCTCAGCTCTCCCCCGCAGCACCCCTGCCTTCCCTCCCTCCCCAGAGCTGCAATGCAGTCGCACTCTGTGGCCCCACCTTCTCCTCAGAGGGTGCCGAGCTGCGCTGTGCTGAAGCTGGACCCTATCGGCTCCCGAGCCACAGTTTGGCCACCCCTGCTCCAGGTGGTAGCTGGAGATTGCTAGCTTTTACAACTGATCTCCAGGTGACGGAGGTCAGTTCATCTGGAGAAAATATCTGCTTTGGAAGGTGGACCCTGTGGCATTATACCCTTCTGAGCATGGGTGCAGAACAGGATTGCCAGCCCCCAGGTGGTGGCTGGAAACCTGGGATTACAACGAATCTCCAGGCGATAAGAGATCAGTTTTCCTGGAGAAGATGGTTGCTTTGGAAGGTGGACTCTATGGAGTCATATCTCATTGAAGCTCCTCCTTTCCCCAAACTCAGGCTCCTTCCCCCAAATCTCCAGGTATTTCTCAGCCCAAACCTGGCAACCCTAACTGGGCCTCCTTCAGAGAGACAACAGGGCACTCTAACCTTTTTGAGCTCTTGAGCACCTTTGGAATTCTGACATGTGGGGGAGGGTGCAACTACAAACCCCAGGCACAACACACAGAGGAAAATTCCTTGCAGGTGTTCCTGCAGTTTTAGGGAGGGGGTAAGATGGGACCCACTAGTGACTAGAGAGATGGTAATAAGGCAGCTTCACGTTTTCATGTGGCCAAGACCTGGTTGAGTTTCATATTTCAAAACTGTTGTGGCACAGTCCAAGCCAAAGGGAAGAAGAGGGGGTCGATTGCACTGTTGAACAACTCTTACTGTTGAAAAGTTTTTCCTATGCCAGTCCTCTCCTTTGCTGCCAGCAGGAACAGCTCCCTGCCCTCCTCTAAATGGCAGCCCTTCTAATATTTCAAAAGAGCAATCATGTCTCCCCCCTCAACCTCCTCTTCTCCAGACTGAATATCCCCAAGTCCCTTAGCCTTTCCTCATTGGGCTTGCTCTCCATGGTTACTCGGAAATATTCTACAGTGAGCACTGTGGCACCTACTCTCTATATGTGCACAGGATTGCAGTTTTAGTTTAAAGAAAGAAGAAGATATTGGATTTATATCCCGTCCTTCACTCTGAATCTCAGGGTCTCAGAGCAGCTCACAATCTCCTTTATCTTCCTCCCCCACAACAGACACCCTATGAGGTAGGTGGGACTGAGAGAAGCTCTCTCAGAAGCTGCCCTTTCAAGGACAGCTCTGTGATAGCTATGGCTGACCCAGGTCATTCCGAATCAAACCCAATTCTCCTAGATAATGGTTCACGCACTTAACCTCTACACCAAACTGACCTTCCTTTCTCACATCAGACTTTCTAGTTAATACAATTCAGACTATCCCTGAATTTTCCAAGGGTAGCTGTGCTGGTCCATAGTAGAACAACTAGATTCAAGCCCAGGAGCACCTTAGAGACCAACAAGATTTGGGGGAGGGGGCACAAGCTTTCCAGCATTAGAGCTCCCTCGATTAGATAAAAGGAGCTTTGACTCTCAAAGATCTTGTTCTCTAAGGTGCTGCTGGACTCAGATTTAGCCATGTAAATCAATGGACTCCTTTCATCAACTTAATTTATTAACTAACATCATGTATCCCCTGCCTTCCACCCCCAAAAGGACACTGAAGTGGTTTGACACACTCCCCCCTTCTCTTTTATCGTCACAACAAACCTATGAGGTGGGTTAACTCAAAGTATATTACTGGTCCTATGTTTCCCAGCAAGCTGCCAGGGCAGAGGGGGCATATAAATCAGGACCTCCCAGATCTGATTTGGACACCTTAACCATCAGCTCCTACTAAACACACTATATTTTAATGTATTCTTTTTTCCTAATGGCAAACTAGAATGATGTTTATAATGCATGTTATATGTTCAAAAGTAAATTAGGTGGACAGGAACACCTCTGGGAAAGGCATGTCCTCAGTTTTACTCAGATTTGCAAGCAACAGAGCAATGAACACCCTCCATTTATTGCCTTATGACACACTCACCATCATTCTCCCATTCTGACATAATCTTTTGTTGGTTTCCTAAGCAAATGCTATCCAGACCAAATGTTCTTTCAGTTTGTTAATTTCTCTATAAGTTGTTTTTTTCTAAACTAAAACCTCAGTATTGAGGTTAAATTGCTGTGTTTGCACTTTGCAATAAATAAGTGGGTTTTGGGTTGCAGTTTGGGCATTCAGTCTCTAAAGGTTCACCATCACTGCTGTAGGCTGATCCTGCATTGAGCAGGGGGTTGGACTAGATGACCTGTATGGCCCCTTCCAACTCTATGATTCTATTTAAAAAGACTGTGTTCCCTTTAAATGCCTTTCCCTCCTCCACTGGAAACAATGGAAGATGCGGACACCTTCTTCTGGGGCCCATAGAATTGGTCCCCGGCCCAATCTTTTTCAAACTTGCTTTTTTTTTTTTAGAAGAGGTACCAACAGCCATGCTGCAAATGTAGTGCTTCTACCTCAAAAAAGCACACACACACCCTTAAGCTCCTTGCTTGATTATACATTATAGCTTATGGGGACCATTAACTGTAATGGACCCCCACAGCATATAATGGAGCCAAAACTATTCAGCAATCCTCAATATTTTCTGAATCTAAATACCATACTGATATTGTGATTCAGGAATATCAGGAAATACTGATATTTTGGGGTTCAATATACCCAAACCTGAAAAATACTGATTTTTTTTTTTGCACACCCCTAGTTTTGACCTCTTCAGATTTTAGAAGTTAAACATATAGTAATACGTGCTAATAGAAACATGTTACCCTATAAAAATGTCACATGAATTTTGAACTGCAGGTTTTTGACAGATGCTGTTTTCATGCATTTTAACTGCAACTTTGCCTGTTTTATAAATATTATGTAAATCTAAGTTATCCAAGCAAATATTTACTTTAATACACCTATTAATGTTGAATTTATTGGAGTACTTATTATACTTACATAAGATGTTCATAGGTAGGGAAGTTATGCTAATGTAAGAACACAACTATCTGAATGCAGGTTATAGTTTCATGAGTCAAAGCAAACAGATCTAGTTGAACCTTGCCAGGCTAACAAATCTATTTATTATTTGGCTATTTAAAATTTAATTTAAGACAGCATCAAAAATTAATGCATCTCTTCTACTCCCCTATCAGAATGCACAGTCCTATGTATGTCTATTCAGATGTAAGTGTAGCACTCCCTATCTTTGAATGGGTGCTAGCAAGAAGTAAAGACAAACTCCAAGCCGCTCCACGCGAGCAAAGACAAGCGGTTTTCAGCCCATTTTCATACAAGCCAGGTTCCAAGGCTAACATCACCAGCAATCATCTTGTTTTCCAGACTCCATGAAGGAGAGATGAGAGGATCACGTGCCCAACAGCTGTTTCAAACATCTGCGTAAGGTGATCGTGCTTATTTTAGGCGTGGATCCTGCTGGACTACCCCAGCTATTGTCAAACGAAACTCTAGATAAAGGATGGTGCCAGCCAGAAGAGTAAGAAGAGCAAGATCAGCTTTACCCAGAGCCAGAGCTATTGTGTAGATCGGGTGTCACCTTAGTTATCAATTCTCTCTATTGTCACTTTTAGATAAGTTTGTAGAACGTGTTTTACATCCCCTCCACCCATACCTCCGCCCATGCCTTGCCCAAAACTGTCACTTTGGAGCCTCCCCTTTCTCTGAGGTAATGTACCATGTGGTACAGCATCACGCCCCATCTGACCTTGTGTCATAAATCCCTGGACCTCCTACCCCCTAAGGGTTCAAGGTAGTCCTTATATCTTCTGACCCAAGGTCTCACAGGTATGCATCTGACAGTACCCCTACCCTGCTGTTTAGATATGCCCCTGATACCTGATCAATTGAGGGTCCCTCCCCCATCTCCCTTACTCGTCGCCATTGGAGCCTTCCTCGAAGACTACAATCGGTAATTATCACCCTGTTTGTCCATCCTCATGTTACCTATGTATATTTCTCCCTGTTTTCTTAGGTTTGTATGTGTGTTGTATGCATCCATTACCTTGTATTTGTGTTCTATATTTTTCTGTAATAAAAGCATAATTATTTTACTTAATTAGTGTCCTTTATCAATTCAGTGAGAGTTTCTGGAAGTTACATCCTGTATACATAGACTCTGAATCCTGCTGAGCCATAGTTGCCCACCTATTAATTCCCCAACTTCTTTTGAGGGTAATTTGGCTTACAGGTAGGATTTACTGGGGTTGCTCACTATTTAACTGAAAGTTTCAGATTTCAGACTTGAAAGTGCTCTCTCTTATAATTGAAGGATTCCTGCCCCCACCATTCCATTTAACTTCAATGGGATATTTCTCATTTTGAGAAATGCATCTATTTCTAAAGATTCAACACCTTCTGTTTTCTTTTGATCATCAGCCCAAGACCAGTTCATCCTATCCAGAGTCCTCATATTCTGTTTCTGTCAATGATTGGTATGAGGGAGAGAATGAAGCTGACATTTTAAGGTTGTGAAATTCAGGCTTGGAGAGCATATCCAAGAGACCCTTCTTAGATTGAAAAATATTATATGAGAGGAAGATATAAGAAGATCATTCTATTTCTCCATCACAAACCTCACCCACCCTTTCCTGGGAAAGGTTATTCTTTTTGGTCAGTTGTTGCAGCTGCAGTGACATATACAGCCTTTTTAAAAAGCACCTTAGTGACTGCTGAGAAACACCTAGGTGGCATTGCCATCAAAACAAAGTTGGGGAAGGAGTATGACCAAAGAAAGAAAGAATAAAGGGTATGATGGAGCTGACTGCTGTGCTGGGTAGGAGTGCGTAATTTTTTCCTTTTGTTTGTTCAGGTATTTAGAACTGGAAAAAACCTGGAAAAATTATTTAATGACCATTATTAGACACTTTCAATTGCATTTATTGACTCCTAATAATCTCGTCTTCTTTTTTACATGTGTACTTCTTAAATAGTTTCCTTTGTGTACTGTGTTGATACAACATACTTTAATGAAAATGGCCATGCATTCTAAAAGTGAAAGAAAGGAAATAGATGAATCAAATTAACTGCTAGTGTTTTCCATTTTAAACTTCCCTTACCCACCCAAGAATGATTACATTTTATGCACCACAAAAGCCTAGCAAACTGAACTTCTTGGCTATAAAAACTGCTGCACTTTTTTCTTAAAGATTTGTTGCCAACAACAACCAAGCATCACATGAATGAAAGTCTGAATATTTCACTCATGTGATTCTGTTTCTATGCAGGCTAAACCTCTCTTTTCTCTTTTGCATGACTCCACAAGCTTTCTTGAGGTTTAAGAACTAATCCTATTTCACCAAAACATTTTTGTTTGCTTCAAATCCAAAGTGAGGTTCCCCCCTCTCCATTTTTGTACTCATTGGCAAGGAGCAGCTTTGGATTTTTTTAAAAAATTCAGTGTGAAGAGTAATATTGAAAAATAGATTTACATTAAGACAATTCCATGCTAAATCCTTACTATTTAAAAATCAGGCATGGTTTATTTGATACCTTTGAATGAGCCTATTCTAGATATATATTGAAGTGTTAATTTTTAGAGCAGTTTTAAGCAGTGTCACACAAAGAGTTGCCAATCCCCAGGTGGGGGCAGGGGATCCCCCCGGTTTGGAGGCCCTCGCCCCACTTCAAGGTCATCAGAAATCACGGGGAGTGGAGGGAAATGTCTGCTGGGAACTCTATTATTCCCTATGGAGACTTATTCCCATAGGAAATAATGGAGAATTGATCTGCAGGTATCTGGGGCTCTGAGGGAGCTGTTTTTTGAGGTAGAGGAACCACATTTTCCGTATAGCATCCAGTGTCTCTCCCCAAAATACCCCCAGGTTTCAAAAGGATTGAACCAGGGGTTGCAATTCTATGAGCCCCAAAAGAAGGTGCCCTTATCCTTCATTATTTCCTATGGAAGGAAGACATTTTAAAAGGTGTGTAGTCCCTTTAAATGTGATGGCCTGAACTCCCTTTGGAGTTCAATTATGCTTGGTACGCCCTTGCTCTTGGCTCCACCCCCAAAGTCTCCAGATATTTCTTGAATTGGACTTGGCAACCCTAGTCACACCCATCTAAATCCATTCAAATCAATGGACTTAGAATGGTGTAACTCTGTTTAGAAATGCACTTTTAGGGTTTGATATTAATAAATCTATGAAGGGAAACTACTGACGATATTTATAGAACAACCCACAATCTAGTTACATTTGGCATTGTAGCTTTGTTCATATTTCTCTTCTTTAGACCTTGCTAGTAAAACATTCTTGTTTGGAATTCACATCTGTGTGATTAAAACAAAAGCTCTAATTAAGTGCTAGGCTGTCACCTTCTAAGAATAAAATCCTTGATATGGAACTCCCTCTCCTGTTTCCTGGATATACTGTATATAGATTAAAATGGCTCTGACCTTGTTTACTCTATGAAAGTTTTTTAAAAGTCATACTGGTTTGATAGCAAATTCATGAACGGTGGGATGATTTCAGACAGTTAGTCCATATGACTCATGAAATATCACAATAAATCAGTGAGTCTTTTCTCCCATGGCAACCTGTCTCACCTTGGAAGATGGGCACATATGGTTGCCAGGCCTCCACTATGGCAGGAAGTTTCCTGACAGCCCTTCTTGTTGCTTACTGCTGCTCAGAGTGGTATTGGGGGGGGGGGGACACTGCCAGTCTTGTATAAGCTGTGGCATCACTTCCAGGTGAAACCTTGTTCCTCCAGGTTATTTTGTCACTATTGTAAGCTTTAAAATTCCTCAAAACTCTTTATCAGGCTGAATATTACTAAAAAATAATTTAAAAGCAGAATTCTTAGGGAACCTAAAAGTCAAATAGTATTTCCCTAGTTTTGTTAACTAGTCCAATGATAGAACAAAAATCAAACAAAAGCCAGTTCTACAATAAAAACTAGTCAGGTACAAGAATCCTGTTCATTTTTATTAATAGCATTATTTACCTCCATTCTATACAACATGTTTTAACAAACATAGAAAAATCCTTGGACCCCAACTAATGATTTTTGCCACCCGCCACTCCCTCCCACAGTCAATAAATATATGTTTATTTTACACTTTTCACTTTTTTCTCTGTTGAATGTGCGTGGTGTGCTAGTCCTAATTCAGCTAGGGTACCTTCCTTGCATTCCTTTATACCCTTAGAAGCTCTTTGATTCACAAATCTTGAGCAGCAGAAGACACTTCTTTCTTTCTATCTTTCTTGATACAAGGGCTGAAAGGTCTGAGACAAATTTCTCAATTACTAGAGTGATGTTAGGATCCTTATCACTGAGCAAAAGAGCCAGGGTTTCTGGAAGGGGGGTTGGTTGGTTGAGTAAAGGTTTAATATTGTAATCTAGGGTTGCCAAGTCCAATTCAAGAAATATCTGGGGACTTTGGGGGTGGAGCCAGGAGACTTTGGGGGTGGAGCCAGGAGACATTAGGGGTGGAGCCAAGATCAAGGCTGTGACAAGCATAATTGAACTCCAAAGGGAGTTCTGGCCATCACATTTAAAGGGACGGCACACCTTTTCAATGCCTTCCTTCCATAGGAAATCATGGATAGGGGCACCTTCTTTTGGGGCTCATAGAATTGGACCCCCTGGTCCAATCTTTTTGAAACTTGTGGAGTATTTTGGGGAGAGTCACTAGATGCTATACTGAAAATTTGGTGCCTCTACCCCAAAAAACAGCCTTCCCAGAGCCCCAGATACCTGCAGATCAATTCTCCATGATTTTCTATGGGAATAAATCTCCATAGGGAATAACAGAGTCCCCAGCAGACATTTCTGATAGGGTTGCCAAGTCCAATTCAAGAAATATCTGGGGACTTTGGGGGTGGAGCCAGGAGACTTTGGGGGTGGAGCCAGGAGACATTAGGGGTGGAGCCAAGATCAAGGCTGTGATAAGCACAATTGAACTCCAAAGGGAGTTCTGGCCATCACATTTAAAGGGACGGCACATCTTTTCAATTCCTTCCTTCCATAGGAAATAATGAAGCGTAGGGGCACCTTCTTTTGAGGCTCATAGAATTGGACCCCCTAGTCCAATCTTTTTGAAACTTGGGGGATATTTTGGGGAGAGGCACTAGATGCTATACTGAAAATTTGGTGCCTCTACCCCAAAAAACAGCCTCCACAGAGCCCCAGATCTATTCTCCATGATTTTCTATGGGGATAAATCTCCATAGGGAATAATAGTTCCCAGCAGACATTTCCCTCCCCTCCCCCTGCTTTCTGATGACCCTGAAGCGGGGGGAGGGCCTCCAAAACGGGGGATCCCCTGCCCCCACCTGGAGATTGGCAACCCTATCTGGCTCACACATTTTTGTCTCAACTCAGGAAAAATGGCCCCGGAGCAAACTAATTTATGCAGTAACTCACAACTCACAAAGTAGAATTTTTGCTCACAAGACTCCACAGTTTAGAGGGAACATTGCTGTTAAGGAACTGAATCTGGGATTGACTTCATGACAACAGTAAAAAGTTAAGTACCTCTTTGTCCATCACTGAAATTCTGGTCAAATCTGAAGTCCACTGACAAAAATTACAATGAACCCCAAAAGAATGGAGTTTCAGTCACAGATTTCCCACGTCATGTCCAGTGTTTTGTCTCAGAGAGAAGCCTAAGGCATTGTGATTAGAGAGTATCCTTCACTCGCAATACATTTTGAAATTACAATTCTGTGGATGTTTGAGAGGAAACACAGGGTTCCCAGCTAAAGCAGGCATGAAAACCATGGACAAGAGAGACTGAGAAGGTGGAGATGCTTAAGCCTCCATCTATTCTTTGATTTCTCCCCTGAAAATACCCCTCAGGAAGATTTAATAGATTTCTGCTTACCAGGATTCCAAATGCTGAAGGCAAAATAGGAATGTTTTTTCTGGAAGAATCAGCAGCGTTTTTGGTGGTAGTGGGGAATGTTTCTATTGTTTTGGCCAATGTGAATGTGGGACCATGTTTTCATGGAACAAACACTACTCTGTCCATAGACACCTGAACAAAAACTACACATTTCTTGAAACTGACCAACAAGTCTGCTGTCTGCTTATTTCCTGTGACATGTCACACCTAAATATATACATATATAGAGTTCCCAAATTGCAACAATATGCTTTATGTCGGGGTGTGTGTGTGTGTGAAAGAAAATTCCACATTCTCACCTTGTAAAAATATATGCTGAAGGAAGTCTACCTCAGTTTGCAACTGCTGCTATAGGGCTCTCCTCGGAGCCTGTAGCTTGGGCCTGGACCCCGGCCGGCGGCCGCAGCGGCGGCGGCACTAGCGGTGGCGGCTGCCCGTGTCTGGGCCCGGATTCGGGCCCGCGGAGGCAGCGGCGGCACTGGCGGCGGCTGCTGCCCGGACCCAGGCCCGCTGCGGCAGCGGCGGCGGCGGCACTAGCAGCGGCTGCTGCCCGTGTCTGGGCCCCCGGACCCAGGCCCGCTGCGGTAGCGGGCCGAGCCCAAGCAGCACCCCAACGGGAAAGAAAGCCACGGGCTGCCAGGCTCTCCGGGCGCGGCAGGGAGAGGGGCTCCTTGCCCCGTACCTTGCTGAATACTTCCAGGTCCTGCTGCAGCGTCTTGCTTGCCGCTGCGGTTAGGCAGAGACGACTCGGGCCGTCTGGGGCGCTCCGCCCCTTACTCTGCTGCTGCCCTTTGCTCTACCCTGGGAGAAGTTTGTTTTCGCTTTCCAGGATGCCTGGCAGGGATCGAAAGGAGCTCCCCGGGGCCTGACTGCGGCCGGCGAGGAGCTTCCTCTCTGCCCTGCCGCCTGTGGAGGTCCTCGTCATCGTCAAAGTCCAGCAGCTCCGAGGAAGAGGGGAGGATCGCCGGGCCGGCAGAGTCCTGGGCCCCCGCGGGTGTGTCCAAGACAGCAGGGGCTGCAGCCTCCTCGCCGCCCGGGGGAAGGGGGGAGGAGGAAGAGGAGGGCGGCGGCGGCGCCGGCCGCGCTCCACAGCGCTCGGCCTCCATCCCTCCCTTCCTTGTGAGCGCTCCGGGCCGAGGAGGCGGGCGAGGCAGACGCGGGCCCCTCCTCTTGACGCCGCCATTGGCCGCTGCAGCTCTGGGCCCGCTGCGGCAGCGGCGGCACTGGCGGCGGCTGCTGCCCGTGTCTGGGCCCCCGGACCCAGGCCCGCTGCGGTAGCGGCGGCGGCGGCACTAGCGGCTGCTGCCCGTGTCTGGGCCCGGATCCGGGCCCACGGAGGCAGCGGCGGCACTGGCGGCGGCTGCTGCCCGGACCCAGGCCCGCTGCGGTAGCGGCGGCGGCACTGGCGGAGGCTGCTGCCTGTGTCCGGGCCCGGGCCGGCGGCGGCGGCAGCAGCGGCGCTGGTGTTGCTGCGGCGGCGGCGGCCCTGTGAGGGGGAAGCGCTGTCCCTCCCCCCCGCTTCCAGATTTTTGGAGAGCGGGAGAGGGGGCTGCAAAACCGGGGCTCCCCCGCCAGGGCGGGGGATTTGGCAACCCTATTGTAATCCCTTATAATCTCAAAAAATCTGCATTCTAGCAGAGACAGCTAGGGTACCAAAAACCCTTTGACTGGCCCTATATTCTGCCAAAAAGTGTGAAATTTTCCAGGTAACTGTCTTACAAAAATAATGTGGTTTGAACTGTGCTAAACAAGATTACAGGGGTCATCTATAAAGCCCTATATGGCCGAGGACCTGCCTACTTGAGGGACCGTCTCTCCCCATAAGAGCCCCAGAGAGCGCTGAGGTCAGCTGGAAAGAACCAGCTGAATATCCCTGGGCCAAGGGAGGCCAGATTGAAGACCACCCGGGATCAGGCCTTCTCCATTGCAGCTCCACTGCTGTGGAATCAACTCCCGGAGGAGGTACGGGCCCTGCGATGTTTAGACCAATTCCACAGGGCCTGTAAGACCTACCTCTTCAAAATAGCCTTCACCTAATACCAAGCCAAGAAAGTTTCACTGGACATGTTTTAGCCACTGAATTTTTATTAAAGACCTAAGTTATAGCACCACAAAGTTAATTTTAATCCAAGTTGTTAATGATTTAATGATGATTTTATAATTGTAATTGTAATCACTATGTATGGTTTTATTGTATATTACATTCGTATGTTGTGAGCCGCCCTGAGCCTGCCCTGGTGGGGAGGGCGGGATACAAATAAAAAGTATTATTTTTATTATTATTAAATGTCAGACATAATTATACCACTCTTTGTAGCATTATGCTATGAATTGCAGTGTTAAATGGTTAAAAACTTTTTACACAGCAGACTCAGTCATGCAATATTCTCCCTAAAGTGAACAAATACATTATAAGAAAAATTCAGTGATGTTTGTCTGCATTATGCCTATATTAATTCAATCATTAATCACCATGGATGTCTCTGTTTGTTCACTTAAAGCAGCAGCACTGTTTCTCTGTCACCACATCCATGTCTAAAGCAAAGAGGTGAGCAAATGCATGTTATATTTAGTTAGAATTAGTAAGGCAAATTTAAGAGCAGTGGCAGAGGAGAGATTTGGTTGCCTAGCCACTTCCTGCATCATATCTGTTTGGCTTTATCCTCTGCTGCCCACTATCAGTAGATGTTAATCCCAATGAGTAATCATCTTCTGTAATACTTTTTGAGTAACTTCCTTGGGTAACATGAGATGCGTTGTTATACTTTTTAAAAAATTATAGTTGGTCCTCCTGGGTTTTTGCCTAATGGCCTAGCAATCCACTTTCTGAGTGAGTACTATTAAAAAGTTTGTAGTTTGTGTTTTAAGTAAGGGGAACTAGTTGGGGAGATTTGAATAGCTATTTTAAATTGGGGGGGGGGAGTTATATTAACCTAAGGTTCTGCAGTCAGATATTGCTAATCTGATAACATGTCCAATTTTTCCTGTCGGATGGTGTCAGCAATATCTGACACTGATGGAGGCAATTCTGGTAATTTCAGATTCTAATAATTTACTTTTTGATTCTGTAAGAAATGGAATGGGAATATCTTCCAACAAGCCCCTGCAAATCCAATCTTACTGGCAAGAAATCTGTAACCAAAGGATTCAAGATGATGCTTGGCCATCAGTTTACAACACCCCAAGCATTACATCCAAGATTTTTAAGATTCGGTTCATTTCCAATAAAATTTTGCACAGATGGTACCTCACACCTAATAGGTTACATCACATTTATGCTTGTTTCAGTCCCGAGTGTTGTAGAAATTGTGGGCAACTGGGTGATTACCTGCACTGCTGGCTGTATTGCCCCCATATACATTCATTTTAGCAGCTTACTTTGCAGCAAATCTTTATTATTACAGGAATTAATATTCCAGCTCTGCCTGAAATGGTTCTTTTATCTTTGTTGTCATCTGTTACTGGTAAGAAAACTAAGCAAATTCTGATTTCAACCCTGTTAGCCATTGTGACAATCATGATTGCTATGAAAAGGAGGGACAAAAGCCCCCCAACTCTGTTAATGTGGCAAAATAAGGTATGGGAATATTTCCTTCACAGCAAAGTAGCTAGTCATTTGCTCATACCTAATTTGGAACAATATTAGGAAAAATTCCAAGCTGTATGATTTCCAGTTGTGGACTATTTAATTCAACCGGTAGTTGTCCCTAGTAACTTCTTTAATCGTGACCTCTTATATTTTTAAGGCTTGGTGTATATTATATTATATTATATTATATTATATTATATTATATTATATTATATTATATTATATTATATTATATTATATTATATTATATTATATTATATTATATTATATTATATTAGCATAATATCCTTTGTTCCCCATGAGGATTTATTTTGATTCTTCTGATCTCTACACTGGAGGTTATCATTTCAGTTTCTCTGGAAGTTTTGTTCTACAGAAGCAATACTGAACTATTGTTTTATTATGGTTATGATTATTTTTATTAATAGTTTTATTTATTTATTATTATTACTTTCATAATTGTTGTTATTATTGTTATCCCCACTATCAATTCTGTATTTATTTCCAATGTATGTCAAGAATTTCAATAAAGATCATTGTTATCTTCAAAAAACCCAAAAAGGAATAAGAAAGCCATTCAGCATTTTGCAGCCTTCTTGGAGTCCCCCCGCCCCGGGGTCTCCTGGGAAACAGGAAGAAGTGGAGAATGAGAAATAGATCTCACAGCCAGTTTAATCCTAGGGAGGCATCATGATAACTGCCTAGACCCAGTCAGTGGATCCTACTTAGCCAAGGACAGGGAATCTAAACAGTTGCTTGGCTGAGCATAGCAGTCAGTTCCCAGATACTGCTATAGATGTAGAGCCAAGGTAGGGTTGCCAACTCCAGGTTGGGAAATTGCTGGAGATCTGGGGATGGAGTCTAGGACGCATAGGATTTGGAGAGGTGAAGGACCTCAATGAGGTATAATGCCATAGAGTCCACCCTCCAAAGCAGCCCTATTCTCCAGGGGAACTGATAATTGTACAGAGATCATTTGTAATTCCAGGAGATTTCTACTCTGACACTATGATATGGGAAACTAAAGTTATGGAATTAGATTAGCCCTCCATCACAGACCCTGGACCAGACTCCTGGACTCCCTCCTAGATGACTATAGACTAGTTTCATTGATTATTATTGTGATTGGTGATTTTCTCAGTGGTTTTTTTTTTTTGCTTTAGATGGATGCATGGATGCATGGATGGATGGATGCATGGATGGATGGATGGATGGATGGATAGATAGATAGATAGATAGATAGATAGATAGATAGATAGATAGATAGATAGATAGATAGATAGATAGATAGATAGATAGATAGACAGACAGACAGACAGACAGACAGACAGACAGACAGACAGACAGACAGACAGACAGACAGACAGACAGAACTTGTATATAAGGTTGCACTGGTTTCAACTAATTCCCCCTAAGGACTTAGGGGAGCTCCCTAAAGTTCTGGACTTTCCTCCAGGTTACTTTTCCCTGTCCAAATGAAACCTCAACATTCAGAGGCAAAAAAACCCCAAAACCTCTAAGTAACAGTACCAGGAGGCTACATCAGGAGAAGGCCTTGCCTCTGTACTTAGTTTGTGTTCCAGGGCAACTGGTTGGCCACTGACTGAAACAGTATGTTGGACTGTGGCTGATCACTTGTCTGATTTGTGGGGCATGCTCAGATATAGAGTGTGAAGATTCTTTCCCTATTGTTTTGACCCCAGGAACTGGTATTCTGAAGCATAATGCCTCTGAACCCGGAAGTTCTATTTACTCTCTGGCCATTGTGTTCCAGGAGGAGATAAAGGGGGGGAATCCCTTGTCCACTTTTTTCTAATCATGCATGGTTTTACAAGTATTCAGCATATCAGGCCTTATTCATCTTTCTTCTAAACTAAAAAGCTCTAAATCTTAGCCTTTTCTCATATTAAAAGTTCTCCAGCTGTTAATCTGTTAATTTGCCCTTATCTATACTTTCTCCAACTCTAAAATGTCATTTTTGAGATAGGGCAGGAGTCCAGAGACTTTTTGCATCTGTGACCACTTTACAACCCAGGATTGCCAGGTTCCAGCAGGGGATGGAGGGGACTTACTGGGAATGATAAAGAGGCCCAGTTGACATTGCAGCAATGGGTCATGTTGGAAGTGGCACCATCACACAGCAACATCAGGGCAACGCTCTGGTATTTGGGCAATAACTCTATGGTAAACTTGGCTTCTGGCATCAAGTTTTTGCCCAAATATCAGAGTGTTGCCCTGATGTCACTAATATGGTTATGTCTCTTTTGGGTCACATCAGAAGTGATGTAGACACATTGCTGCAATGTCAACTGGGCCTAGCTCTTTTTCTGGGTAATTCCCCCCACCAGCTAGATGATCAGTAATGGGGCAGTGCGGCCTGGCAGCAGGGAACCCCCACCTCCACTGGGGCCTGGCAACCCTAGTGCCACCACAAAATGGCTGCCACAGGAGCCAACCCAAAATGGCTATCTTGGGAGTAAGAGTCAAACACAATACCTTCCTCCTCACCTTGCATGACAAGCACGTTGTCCACATGAAGCTGCCTTACTCTATCAAAGTTAGTATTATTACCATAGTTCAGCTATTGTGAGAACAGCAAGGCTGGACAATGTTATCCACCATGACTCCAAGGTCTTTTCCCTAGATATTCAACATTAGTTCAGACCCCATCAGTGTTTATGGTAAGTGAGGATTTTTTCTAGGCATTATTTTATTAATAATGAAATTGGTACATTGTTGTCTATTCATCCAGTCTGGGAGGAGGGGAGGAGGAAGAGGAAGAAGAAGAGGAAGAGGAGGAGGAGTTGGTTTTTATATCCAATCTGAAGGAGTCTCAAAGTGGCTTACAATCATATTCTCTTTCTCCCCACAGTAGACACCCTGTGAGAGAGGTGAGGCTGAGGGAGCTCTGAGAGAACTGTGACTGACCCAAGGTTACCCAGTTGGCATCATGTAGAGGAGTGGGAAATCAAACCTGGGTTTCCAGATTAGAGTCCACTGCTCTTAACCACTATACCACAGTGGCTCTCACTGGAAAGATTTCTTTGTGACTTTCCAAAGTACTGCAAGATGAGAAGAAAAGAGGTGGTTCAGCAATACCTAATATTAAATTATATTACCAAACTGGACTTGTTTGGATACTGGATTGGATCAGAAATTCTAATGAAAGAGTGATAAAATTAGAATCTTCAAATTTGATAATGGATTACATAGTTATTTGTGGATCAAAAAATCTATATAAAAATATAGCCCAAGATAAAAGCCAGATAACTAGAGATAGTTTATTTAAAATTTGGGGAATGCTATATAAAAGAATCAGTCCCCCACAATCCTACAAATAATGTCACCAATAGATAGTTATTATGGTAACTACATAAGAAATGATTTTGTAATCTATGGTGATATGATAAGCTCTCAAGGTGTGTTTAAGATGTGGCAAGAGATCAAAGAAGGAAAGAAGATACAATGGTGGATATATTTCCAAATTGCTTCCAGATTAAAAAAATATCTCTACCAAGAGAGGTGTTACTAAAGAACTGACTTATTTTTAAAAGATCTAAAGACCATCTACTTGGATGAATTTACAATCTACTTGGATGAATGATTCTGAAGAAGAACAGGTCAAACCTTGCATGATTAAATGGATGAAAAAATTCAGTGAGTTTCAATGCTGGGAAAATTTCAGTTTCAATGCTGGGAAAACCTATGGACTAAGAACATCAGATTTACTGCTAGTCAAACATTAAGAGACAACTGATTCAAGATATTTTAGCGATGGTGTGTCACTCCCAAAAGACATTGAAATGATGGACAAGAATTACAAAGAGTCTTGTTGAAAATGTAAAAAAATTAGAGCGCACTTTCTATCACATGTGGTGTACATGTATAAAGACAAAAGGATACTGAAAAAAATATACATATAGATTTAAAAAATTCTAAAAACCAAATTTACAATGAAACCAGATACTATGTTATTGGGAATCCTCCCAAAAAATATAGAAAGAACTTCACAAAACCTACTTAAATATATCCTGACTGCTTCCAGAGTAATATTTGCAAAGAATTCAGCTCCTTACCTGCAGCCAACGGAGCCTTCAGCAGGGGGGGCTGCCTTTGCCTCAGATGGAAGGAAAAGAGCAGAGGAGTCGGTTGCTAGAGCAGCCAGTTTCCTGTCCTGGGGGGAGGGCACAAATGTAGTCATATGACTTCCCCTCTTTGTTCAGTCTTACCGCATGTTCGGGCAGAAGAGGAAGCAAAAGAACTAGCTCACACTCGATCAAGGCATCGTGTTGCAGAGCGGATTTCAACAGCAACACAGAGTTCCCTAGCAGCTTGCAGGAGCCTTGTGTCAGCAAAGGAGCACCGCAGAGCAGATTTACAGCTGTTTTTTTTCAACCCCACTCCCTCCTCCTTTTGCTTTTTTTCCTCTGCTCCTTTTGTAAGGGCTCCAGCTGCTTGCAAGTTTAAGTGGGCTTGCTGGCAGCCGGGAGGCAGCGCTAGCTCACCACGGGGAAAGGCAGGGAGACCCATTTGTGTGCTGCCCCCCCTCAATTGGGCAGTTAAGGCGCTGCTTAGCAGCTATTGGATTCCCACCATTAAGCATCAGCAGCCATCCTCTCTGGGGCATATTCACAGTGCTAGCAACTGCTTGGGAGCTTCCTTTAACTGGTGGTCAGCTTCTCTGAAACGTGGGGAAGTGACTGGCTGGGGGCTAACGGGAACCTAGAGAGATCATTGGGTTTGTTTATCCTTTGTCTATCACTTGGGATCTTGGTCTGCTAACTTTCTGTGCATCACCGGCTGCTCTTGTTTTGAGATGGCACCTAAAAGGGGTCAGGGCAAGGCCAAGGCTAAAGCCCCTGCACCTAAGGTGCACTGGTTAGGTTGCACTCCTACCCCAACCCCGTCTGCGGCTAACGCCATGGCGGCTGGCATACAGACAATTCTGGCCCGGCAAGCAGCAGTTGAGCAGGCCCAGAAGGTGGCAATCAGTCCTATTGCTCCTGTTGGGACACTTGGACAGGATCCTAATTTCCCTGATTTTCAAAAGTTTCAGGAAGAAGTCATGACCCGTTTGTCTTCTCTTGAGAGTGGTGCTGCAAGGGGAACAGCAAGACTATCTGGAAGTGGTACAGCCGAGGCAGCTGATGGCAGTGATGCAGCATTGGAACCCATGGATGTGGAGCAGCAAGTGGCTGGTGGTATGTCACCTTGTGGGTTCCAGGAGGGGAATGAGGTGGCCTTGAGGCCCCTGGGTACAGTGGCTACCTCTGGATCTTCCACAGCTGGGCATCTGGGCTCATCAGCTCAGACTGCGGAGTCGGGACAGCAGTGGGCATGAGGCCCTTCGTCACTTGCGGTCCCACCATCTTGGGGTAGTTTCTCTCCTCAGCCCCATGCAGTGGCTCCTTGGGGGGGGAGGTTTATCCCACCCCTTGGCTGTCCCCCTACGTGGCATCTAATGCAGTGCCATTTGGTGACATGGCATGACCACTAGGGGAGCACCTATTGCCTGCAACCAAAGAGAAAAATTGCAAGGGGGAATTTCTCAACTAGTTCTCCCTTCTCTACCATGAGTTAGAGAAGAAGGACAAGCGCAACAACCTAGTTGAGAAGGACAAGGAAAAAATGAAGAGGCGCAAGGTGGATTGAACATGGACTAATGGGCTGCCCAGTTTCCTGGTGTATGCCAGGGTGATTTCACGGGCACAGCCATTAAGGGGTCCTGCCCTGTTTCAATACCTGGACATAATATATAAGGCTTACACCAGATTCGCTGGTCCTGCATGGATCCAATATGACGAAAAGTTCCAGATGAGGGCAGCTATGAACCCAGCTTTGCAGTGGGACCAGATTCTTCCCCAGCTATGGTTGCAGGTCATGTCCCCGGCCAAACCCAACTTGGGCGAGTGGTCCCATAGTGGCCATATGGTGCAATGTTTTCAGAGCACCCCCAATACCCGTGGTTCCTTGGGGCAGGCGGTTCAACCCCATTTGCTCTGTTGGGAATTTGGGGCACAGGGAATGTGTAATCGGAAAACCTGCACATTCAAACACAAATGTTCCCTATGTGGGGGGGTCACACTCATTCATGGCCTGCTCTCGGAGGAAGACACAATGGGGACAGCAGCAGCAAAGGGGCGGTGGATCCAGCCAAGCTCAAGGAAAAGGGTCCCAGCCCACTAAAGTTGAAGGCTCTTAAGGCCTGGTTAGAGCACTACCCTAAGAAGGAAGATAGGGCTTACTTATTGAAGGGTTTCCAGTTGGGTTTTCGTATTCCATTTCAGTGTATCAGAGCACCTTTCATGGCCCAGAATCTTAAATCAGTTAGGGTCATGGAGGATGTGGTCCGACAAAAGATCAAGAAAGAGAGAGCTGAGGGCTGGGTTTTGGGTCCCTTCTCTTCACCGCCTCTTCCTAATTTGAGGGTTTCTCCCTTGGGCATTGTGCCCAAAAAAGAGTCTGGTGAATTTTGTTTAATCCACCATCTGTCCTATCCACGGGGGGAATCAGTCAACAATGCCATCCCTGATCAGTTGTGTACTGTACGGTACACCTCCTTTGATCAGGCAGTCTGCATTGTGCACCAGTGTGGCCCTGGGGCGGAGCTAGCGAAATGCAACATCAAGTCCACATTTCGCCTGCTACCTGTTCATCCAGATGACTTTGAACTGCTGGGCTTTGCCTTCAATGACCAATTCTACATGGACAGGACCCTGCCCATGGGATGCTCCATCTCTTGTGTCGCGTTTGAGTGCTTTAGCTCGTTCGAAGAGTGGACAGTGCGAGTGAAGATGGGCTTTTTTGGGGGGGTGCATTATTTAGATGACTACTTGATGGTAGGCCCCCTGGGAACTGGCCAGTGTGCTCAGTTATTGGAGGGTTTTATCGTAAAACGTTTTGCAAACTGAAAAACACCTTTGGGTAGCTTTTAAATTCATAACAGAAAACCTCTAAAAATTTGTTTAAATATAATTTCTTTTAAAATCAACATCACCAGTCTGCAGAACAGCACTGAGAAATCACCACTGAAATTGACTAGAGTCACTTTTGGACTTTCAGTATTGAAAACTGTGTACCATGATTTCTGGGACTCTAATGATTTGACTGTGATTATGTATGTTTGTTTATGTGTGTATTCAGAAAAGAAAATACATTAACACAGTAATATAACTAAAGTTGATGGTGTTTAACTTTGTGGCTGCCCAACGTATACACCATTGTTTCTTGTCTTTTGCTAGAGCCTCCAGATGGGGCCTGGAGATCTCCTGCTTTTACAACTGATCTCCAGCTGGCAGAGATCAGCTCCTCTGGAGAAAATGGCTGCTTTGAACGGTGAGCTCTATGGCATTGTACATGCTGAGGCCCCTCCTCTCCCCTTCCCAAACCCTGCCCTCTCCTGGATCCACCCCCAAAGTCCTCAGGTATTTTTCAACACAGACCTGGCAACTCTATCAGCACCCCAAGAAAGGCAGGCAGACTTACACAGCACAAATAAAGGTATTTCACAGACACAGAAATGAAGGAAACGCTGCATGGCAGAGTAGACAGAGCACTTAGCAGAACAGACATAAGGTTGGCGCTTTGAGAAATCTCAGAAATTTAGGATGCTGTATTTTTAGAAGTTCATCTGGAGATAAAGCCTTTTCTCCTCAACTGCAATAGGCAAGGATCTTGCAATACATTAGCATCAATCCCAACAGCAAAGTTAGCACACACACACACCCAGCAATACTCTGGATCAGATGCAAGCTTGCCTCTCTGTTACTGAATAGTTTCTACACTTTGGGGAGCAGTTGTTACTATCCAGAGAGATAAGATAAGTATAATTCTTGCATCTGTTTCCTTCCCTATCATTTATCATTGACTGGTGTCTCGTAGACAAGCCCTTTGGTTTTTGCTTCCCTCCAGGTATGCCTGACATTCAGAGAATGCAAACAAAATACTTCCTTCTGTCTTCCACAATATGCAGCACTATCTGACCCCCAGAGGTTAAGCAAAGCATTTACCTTTCTCCTCACATGTGTCTGTGACTGGAGCAATGTTTACTTTGATGGAGTAGGAAATGAATAAGTTAATAAATGAATAAAAGCTTAGATCATGCCCAAATCAGGTAAAGCCCATGGTTATTACAACAGGAGGAGCTGCAACAAAGATCTAACTGGAGATACTCAGGCACGTTTTGGATCTGTTTATGTGATGGTCATCAGTTATGAAGTCAGTTATCAAAGGACTGCTCAGCAGCTTGAGAAACACTTATTCCTGTTTGGTGGGTTTTCCCCCCAAAATACAATTCACAGAATGTTTGGCTTTTTGTGCAAGCACTTTCTTTACAAACAGCTAAATGGTGTTCTCTTCTCTTTCCTATCCACCCTTGCTATCACTGCATGCTGCTGCTCTGCAGCAAATAGTTTAAACAGTGAACAAAACATAAACACCTATAAATCACACTGTACAGTGCCTTTTAAAAAACACCTACTCTGTGGTGTTCATCTAAGTTGTTTGTGACAGCAATGTTAGTAATAGCAACACTCCTAGATCTGTTTGGATTGGCAGCATTTTGCATCTGCACAGCTTCATGAAGCCCAGTGAAAGTTAATCCCTCATTGTCTTTCCTTTTTTTAGTTGTTTGCCATATTGAAAGCTAAAATTTAAAATTCCACAGGAAGAAAAAAGAATGCTTAAAAGCAAGCATCTACTGCACAATCAAAGGTTCAGAGAGGATGCTGCCTTGGAAAAAACCTTCCCTTGCACTTTCAAGGCAACCAACTGCATCATGGTGAAGGGATGCTGGGGTTGGCTATTTTCATGTGCTCAATGTTTTTGATTGAAAAAATTGTAAGATGGTTAGGAATAACTCTAAGATTCAAAGATATGTTTGATAAAACATTAAAGTTAGCAAACATGACTAGCTGTGTAACTATGAATTTGTGAGGCATCTGCTTGAGAGCCCGTTTGTGGTTAAGTGCACTGACTCTAATCTGGAAAACCCAGGTTTTATTCCCCATTCCTCCACATGCATCTGCTGAGTGACCTTGGGTCAGTCACAGTTCTTGAAAGAGGTCCTCTCTCAAGAGTAGTTCTCAAAAGAGCTATTTCAGCCCCACCTACCTCACAGGGTGTCTGTCATGGGGAGAGAAAGGGAAAGGAGATTGTAAACTGCCCAGAGACTCCAAGTGAAGGGTGGGTGTATAAATCCAATCTCTTCTTCTACTTCTTCTTGAGTTCTTCATTACTGAGGCAAAGAGATCAGGGGCTCAGATTATTTGTGATAATGACACTTGAAAACAGTATGTTCAGTTGGCAAACATGATCCCAGCAGGGTTTGCAACCAACGTTGAGTAGAATATACTCTTCTGCAACAAGGGATCCTATATATCTAAAAACACTATGGTATTGGCACTTTCTGGCTCTCCCATTGGCTGCGGTGAACATTCCGTCAAACATCACTCAAGAGAACTTGCATGTCATTGGCTGACTCCGCTCTCCCCTGCCCACTGTTTTTTTCAAGAATTCAAGAAATATCTGGGGACTTTGGGGGTGGAGGTTGGAGTCTTTGAGGGTGGAGCCAGGAGACATTGGGGTGGAGCCAGGAGCAAGGGTGTGACAAGCATAACTGAACTTCAAGTGAGTTCTGGCCATCACATTTAAAGGGACAGCACACATTTTTAAATGCGTTCCTTCCATAAGAAATAATGAAAGATAGAGGCACCTTCTTTTGGGGCTCATAGAATTGGACCCCCTGGTCCAATCATTTTGAATCTTGGGGGGGTATTTTGGGAAGAGACACTAGATGCTATACTGAAAATGTGTTGCCTCCCCAGAGCCCCCAATACCTCCAGATCAATTCCCCATTATACCTTATGAGAATCGATCTCCACATAGGGAATAATGAAGTGCCCAGCAGACATATCCCTCCCTCCCCCCACCCCAGTGTCTGGCGACTCTGAAGCAAGGGATTGGCATCTCTACTCACCAGTTGCTGCCAACTTCTTCAAAGTAACACAGACGCACCATCCCAAGAGGAAGCCTTTCCAATCGGAGACTGAAGCCTCTGAAGGTGGAAAGTCACATGGTGGCTGTGGGGGCGGGGCTTCCCCCACCGGCCAGCTGACTGGGGGTGGGAAGAAGCCTGGGAAAGCGGAAGAACCTCCACTGGGACGTGGGGATTGTCAAGCCTACCACTGCTGACATTAGGGCAGATGAGCACTGGGCCACTGGGGAAGCTGCTAGGCAGTGTTGTTGCTAGGCAACCAATCTTGGCTCTTTCAGAAAAAAGCAACCAAGCATGGTTCTGTCAGTAAAAGGCAAGGAGAGGAGGCCCTTTACAGGCCTATTTTGGCCTTTGAGGGAGAACTCATTGGGCCCAGTCCTCCTGACTAGGACTGCCAGTTCCAGGTTGGTGGGAAATTTCTGGAGATTTTGTGATGGAGTTTCAGGAGGGCAGGGTTTGGGGAGGGGAGAGGCCTCTACTGAATATAATGCCATGGAGTCCACCCTCCAAAGCAGTTATTTTCTCCAGGGGGAGAGAAATCTGTTGTCTGGAGTTCAGTTGTGATCAAAGGAGGTCTTCAGGCTCCACCTGGAGGCTGGTTACCCTAGGCCTGGCTGCTTGCTACTGTTCAGCAGCAGCCAACCAGCCATTTCCTCCTGAGGAGGTATCAGATAACGTGGGAGGTATCGGATAAGGCGATTAACCCTTCAAGTGGAGTCATTGCAGAGATAAATTACCAAGCAGCAAATAAAGACCTGTCCTTTGTACCAATTCCAATCTATTACTCATTTCAAACTTGTGTTGATATCTGTAAAAAGTTTTTTGGTTCTGTTACTATTTAAAAATCTGTTATTAGATGGTGTTGCCTTCAGTTCTGTCAGTCTGGTGCATTTAAAAGTCTTAAGTTTGGTTAAATAATTTTTTTTTGTAAAAATGGTTGTTAAAAAAGTTCTAAGTTAATGCAGGATCCCTAAAGGTCTGCTGTAAAAGCTACAAGCTGTAAGTTAATTCAGGATCATTGTAAAACAGTAGTTTCATTCCAGTATACTCCCAAATCAATTAGATACACCTGTTAGGTTTCATAAACTGGACTCCCTTGGAGTCTTTGTCTGGGCCTCTGAAGAGAAGCCTAGGGCTAATAGGAGCATTGAGCCAGATCCATTGGAGACAAGAGCTCAGCCAACTGAAATAATTTAGTGAGTATACATGGGAGTATCTTGAATAAGACTCAAGTAAATACGAATTTAAATATTATTTAAAATGCTGTTTAATTTTTATGACATGCCAGTTTTTTTGGTGAGCTGCCTGAAGAAGGAAATTCCTAAAAGAGGACAGAAGCGCAGTCCATTTGCAACCACACCGCTTTGGGAAGCAGGCATATCTATTTTGGAATTTCTTGGACTTTGTTTAGCTCTGCAAACAAAAAGAAAACATTGTACAATTTTTTGTAAAAAAGAATTTTTGGAATACTATTGAATATTGTTTAGTAAAAAATGTTTTGGTATTACATGCTTTAGTAAAAACCCTCACAGAGTGTTCTATTTTTTTTTTTTTTTTGGCCACTGTTCAACAGCAGCCAATCAGCCATTTCCTCCTGAGGAACCATTGTCACCATTCTTCAGGGGAGGGCTGGAGATCACTCAGAATTACAGCTGCTCCCCAGATGGCAGAGATCAGCTTCTCTGGAGAAAATGTGCTGCTTGAAGGGCACTTGGTGTAATTAGTAGACTGACTTGGTGGCTTTGATCACTCTCTGGAGAAAATGGCTGCCTTTCAGGATAGACTCTGTATCATTATACCATGCTGAGATTGCTTCCCTCCTGCTTTGGTCCACATTGTGATTTCAGAACAGTCACAGACTCTCAGCCTAACCTAGCTCACAGGGTTGTTGTGCAGATCAAAAGGGGAGAGGAGAATGATGTAAACTGCTTTGGTCCCCATTGTGGAGAAAGACAGCACTTTAGGTAGAGGCTGCAGGGAAGGAGAGAGGAGATGGAAAGCTGAAGTCAGATCAATTCCCCTACGGAAAACAGCTGCTTTGGGTAGGTAGGAAGACAGCAAGGGTGGGGGGTATTCACCCAGAGCCTCTTTCCAGAGCCTGTTCTATTTTTTTTTTTTCTCACAATGGCCTTATTCCTAGTACGTTATAATCTCCTATAAACCTGATTATTCTAGTCAGCAATATTTGTTCAGAGCAATATCACTCAAGAACATTCTGAATTGCTTTTCCAGTGGCACAGCTGCTGCTTTGTTGGCCTTCAGGCTCCAGTCCTGACTTCAATCTGTATGCACATGAGAAGTTCTGTATGACTAAGATAAAAATTTGCAGTTGTCTTGGACTAACACACAATTGCTAATTATGATCTATGCACTATGTTTTTGAATTTTTCTATTGTACTCTTTGCCATAAAAATGGCAGCAACAACAGGGATCAATAAACCAGTGAAAACAATCCAAAGACATATTTTCAAAACAGAAAGCAGTCAGAAATAATAACAAGCTAGGTGAAATTTTGCATTGCAGCCTACCAAGAATGCTTTCTGCTAATTCACTTTTTAAAGTTAGTAGTAAGATCAGATATGAGATCAGGCATCGGTCACAGCACTCTACAATGTGGGTATTGGTCACTTCTATGGGGAATAATGTGCAAGTGAATAAACTTACAACCTCCACATAGCATTCCCTGCACAGATACAGGCCCAGATTCTGCAGGGCTTCAGCACAGACTTTATTCAACTTTGGGGAAAGTAACTGGATCAACACCAAGTCAAAGAACCACCAAAAGAGATTGCTACAGCTCTCTATGTATTGCCTATAGCATGCCCAATAAAGTTGAGCAATTACTCTAGGATCTCTGCAATCTTTGAGTCATGAGGGTTTCAATAAAGTGTTGATGTAGCCTTCATAGCACTCAACCTCCATTAACTTTGTTTCAACGTGGTTTTGTAGGCAGAATAGAACTTCAGCAAATAAGTCTATAAAAGTCAGCTCACACTGTACCAGTGATAAAACAGAATGAACATAATTATTTGGAAATTAGACTGCAAATATTAACTATTTCTGAACAGTACTGTCAGAATAAAGAGATGCCATGCATTATCTAGAATATATGGATACCAGTATTTTTCCCAATGCAGGAAAAAAACAGCTGGGGAAAGTTATTTCAAAAGAAAAAATAGCTTAACTTCCCTCACTCCTTTAAATTGCATTCCCTGTGACCAAATTTTGCCAAAAAGACATCAGAAAATAAACAGAAGTCTACATTTACTGACTCACATAATTATTATTTTTGTCTTATTTAAAGCAGCAAAAGGTTTACCAAGCTTGTTTTTTCATTCAATGAGAGGAACTGAAACTTATGTAACAATCAGTAAAACCACAGATTCCTAGAGATTTGGAGTACTTAGAATCCAGAGATACTACAAACAGTTTTTTCCAAGGAACAATGCTCTTTCACATCTGAAGCAAAGAATGCACATTGTGTTGTCTATCATTTTTGTGACAATTGATATAGCATTCTTTAATATTTATTGGGCCATGTTAAGTATTTAGCTATTAAGGCCCTCTGAAAATAAATAAATCACATTCTATGAAACATATGAGGAAAGATACAGGCCCCATTAAAAATAATCTCAAAACAAAGACAAATTTTTGTTCAGTTTTGGTAGGCTGTCTTTAGTTCAGTAATAGTAAAATTACCCCACATGCCCAACATTGTCTTAAAATGCTTGAAAGAGAAGAAACATTTTCACAGGTCATTTAAAGATCAACATTTCCACAAGTCATTTAAAAATTTAAAGATTAGACATGACATGAGATATATGTTAGTAGGACAGTTGCATTTACAAAAAAAAAAACTAACTAGGGGCTCTCCAGTTTTTGCTGAAGATTTCATTGCATCCACATGGCAGAGAATGGGACAAGACTGGGTTACTGTTCCCTAGCTGGTCATCAGATGATCACCCAGATGAGATGGCTGGTCACATTTAACCTGGGAAAGATAAGACTTCCAGGTCCACAGAAATTATTTAGGAGGCAGCCTTTCCCTCATGGCCCTAAGACTCTGGCCTATTAGGATTTCCTACACTTTTCAAAAAAACTTATCAGTTCCATGTGGTTGCTTTAAAGATAAAGCCAAGGTCACTAGCAGAGGCTGTTTAACCTTTTATTCCTGTGCATTGTCCCCAGTTATCTCCTGAAGTTGCAATTAGCTCTGTAAAAGAAAAATACAGGGACAGCTGATGGGGCTGCTATCACATATCTCTTGCATTATATTTAGTTTAATCCTGAAACTAAACAATAGGGTAACTAGTGGGCCTCTTTAGCATGTTCAATAAACAGAGCCACATCACTGAATAAGCCATGCTGTAAGCAACAGAAGATGTAATTTGCCAAAGGACACAGCTATGGGCACACTAGAAGGGAAGGGGTTGTGCAATGTCTACTGAATACTTTGTATCCAAAATGCTGCTTTCAAAAATGTTTCTTCTACAGTCACTTTTCTAAAATCATATAAAGGAGGGGAACCTGTCTGACTTCCAGCCTTGTATAGGATTTCTATAGTGCTGATTTGACAATAGCAGAAGTAAAAATAGTAGTAACACTTTTCTACTTTGTATTAGATTACTACCATGTTCTCCCCTAGAAAAGAAAAAGACTCCCATTCCAAAATAAAATCCTATAAAGGTTACAAAAAAGTCATCCAATTTTCCATCATATTTACCTAATAACTGGCTATCAAATTCCCAATAAACTAGAACTGGTTTTAATTGACTTGTGGGAAGTCCCATTGATTCCTAAAATTCAACAGCATCTCATAATGATAGTACTTATGGCTACAAAGGGGGTATTAGCTATGAACTGGAAATGATTGGTGCCTTAAAGTTTGGGAAATACTTCAGATGGACAAAATAATGGATTCCATATCTCATGTCAATCCATATTTAGGCTTTTCCAGTATGTTGAACAAGTGGATACCATTTTTAGAATATATGGAAAATTCTACCTCCTAAAACAGTCCTACTAATTATTTGTATTACAAGGTGTCTCTGTAACTATATCTAGTTATGAGTATCCTTAAGCTTGTAAATTTCTTGTTAAATGTTGTTCCCTCCTAATATCGAACATTCTATATTACTCCTGTGAAAATGTTACTTATTACTTGTTATCATTGTTGAACTATAGTTTATGACTTTTTAATGTGTAATGCTTATCAGTTTAAAACAATAAAATGTATTTTTTTTAAAAGTCATTCAAAATACAGAAGAGACAATGTTGGAATATCAGCTATGTGTATTTTAAAAATAAAGAGGTAGTGATGTCATGTTTTGATAATGCTGTTTAAATTTTCTCCTGAGAGGAAAAGCTCCATCCAGGGAGTGAAAAGAGAAAAGCAAATGCCTTCTCTGTAAGCGTCTTGTGATTTTTTTTCCAGATTAAGAGCAATAAATGTTTACACTGAACCTTCAAAAGTAAAATATATAAGGCAAAAGGTAGCCAGAGGTTCAGGAAAAAATCACCAGGATAGTATGTCTTCAATTGGAAACAAGAATAGTTGACAAATCCACTAACTTGATGCACTTAATATCCTCTTCTACTATCTATGTTGTCAGATCGATTTTTGAAATGCCTTTTTAGAAGGCTAATAGAGAAAAACCTTCAATCCTCCCTTTCTTCATGAACGACAAAACATCTGTAACGATTACTGTAATGAAAGAGTTGCTTCAAAGATATTTCATGCACAAGGTGTGTAGAAGCAGACTTCTCCACTAATCCCTAACTACATGGAAAGCCCCAGGGACAAGAGAGTGCTACAGTGTAGTTTTCTTCACAGATCCAACAGCTGGGGCTGCATTCGTGGACACTTTTTTTAGCCTATCAGTTGTTTTATGACAGAGCAGGCAACTCCCCCACCATTCCCACTTTTCTGGCAAACAGATAGTCAGTTTCCTTATCTGTTATATAATTTTTTCTACAATTGTCTCCCAAAGGAGCTTAAAGCAATTAAATTTTAGCTATTCAAAGGGCTGCATCCACATAAACTCCAAATGGGTAGTCATGGTGTTCTATTGTAGCAGGATATAACAGAAGTCCATTCGCACCATAAAGACTAACAACATTTATTCCATCATGACCTTTCATGTATCAGAGGTCACCAAAGAAGGTTTGACGGGACTTCTGTCCTATCAAGAAGCTGAATGTATGAATTATTTCTTCAAATATTTCCATGCTGTTTTCTCATTTTAGCTGAGTTTGTACCATATAAAATTTCAGTTACTTTCACAGATGAAGTGCATATCATTACTATTTCATAAAGGATCATGTGCCAACATCTATACCTCATTAGATTTTGTAGTGTACACCATTGAAAGGACTCAGAACAGTCTTTAATGCTATAAGGACAAAGAAATGAACACAAGAAATCATACTTTGACCTAGAGCATCATATGCAATTGCACTAGCTAAGAAGCATGCAAAATATTACAGAAGTAAACTTTATGAAACTATTACAAAATAATAATGCATTTTAATGCAGTGTCCAATGATTTGTAATTTGTATGCCAGAGTAAAAGGAAGAAAGAAGACAAAGACACTGATAGGCCCACAAATAAATTCTATTTTTAGGAAGACTGCCATAAAAAGTTAATACCAAATTTAATAGTCATAGTTTAAAATTCTTGAAACCCAATCTAATCATTTTTGAGAGCATGGCATGATTATCATAATAAAGGAGTGATGAAACACTGAAAGAATAATTCCAAGATTGTAGCTTTTCAGAGGGAGCTGCTGCTGGGAGATAGCTCATATTTGCCTTAATGTTATTGTCATCTGTGCAAACCTAAGCAGAGTTATACTCTTCTAACCCGCCTATTAACTTCAGTGGACTTACATGGGTATAACTCTGCTTACAAGAGCTCTGCATGACTGCTAGCAACAAAGGCCATATAGAAATGGTCTGAAGTCCTTGAGGAATTGCCATGTAGTGTATCCAAATCTTCCACAACTCCCAGCCTACCTTGTTAAAGATACCCGTGAACTCATCAGAAAATTACTGAAGAAAGACAAAGAACAACTCTCTATGGTACTATTCCTTTAAGAGGCTCACCTCACATAGTGAAATCAGAGCCAGTACAGCCAATACAGTTGATACAGAAATTTGAAGTCAAAACAAGCTTCGGAACGCATCTGAGCAGTTGCAGGCTACTTAGGAGCTGTCCTTGGTACTTAGAATTTTGACCCTATATTGTCTGTTTTCTGACATTACTTCAGTGCTTACCCTCTAATAAAATATTTCCACACCTGTGTATGGGGATGGTGCTTAAGGACTGCACAAGGCCTTTTGAAATAAAAACCTTTGTGTGCCTTAAAAAAAACAAACAACAGCAAGGGATGGTGCCCTCAATAACAGTCACACTGTTCCAAAGCAGTGGTCTTGCCACTGAAAATGCCCATGCCTGAGATAATGCAGTGCATACCATTTTAAGAGATGGCACTACAAGGAAAGGATCATCTAAAGAATGTAACTGTTTTAAAGTTTTTAAAAGTTTTTTTTAAGGAAAGGATCATCTAAAGAATGTAACTGGAAAATGCAGTCTGTTAGGTGTGAAAATGCCATTCTATAGATAATGCCATCAATACAATGTCAAAGTTTGAACATTTTTTTTTGTCAGTACTTAGAATCATAGAGTTGGAAGGGACCTTCGGGGTCCTCTAGTCAAACCCCCTTCACAATGCAGAGAATTCACAAATTCCACCCCCCCACACACACACACACACCTCTTTTCCATGCCCAGAAGATGGCAAAAAAAACTTTCAGGATCCTTGGCCAAACTGGCCTGGAGAAAATTGTTTCCTGACCCTAAAATGGCAATCAACACTTCCCTGGGTGTCTAAGAAGGGGTTACTTATAGTCATAGTATTGAGCCTGAAGTGTATTATCACTAATCATAAGCATTTTGCCATTTTTCTTCTACATCTATCTGTTGAAATGATGAGTGGGTGCTAGGATAAAAATGCATATGATTCATGTTGAGAATGAGATTCATTGCAAAATCTAATCTTATTTGTTGTGTTTAAATAAATATGTGAAGTAGCATTTGACTCTTCATTTAAAATGTTAAAACAATATTCTGAACACCAGCAGTGAAGAAAAAACAAAACTATTTTTAAACCAGTGGCAAAAAATAATAATGTAAATAATTGCTTTGGAGTTATTTGAATTCAGAGGTTTAAATCTTTTTTAAAAGCCAACTGAACTATATATGTTTACTGCATAAAGGTTTATTTATTGTATGTGTATTTAAATATGAAAAATCATTTTGATTATTAAATAACTTACCAACATCCTTTGCAATAGGAAGCATTTATGACGTTACAGTCATCTAAGCAATCTCATTTTCATATTATTTTTGAAATTCAGTTGTACAAGCAGGGGACCTGCAAAGACTTGCAGAGCCATCTCATTTTCTCTTCTCCCACCATTCCTGCTTTCCCTGCCCCGAAAGCCCATATGGCCTTTGCCTTCCTTCTTTTCCTGCTTCCATCTCTCCTTCCCATCCACTCACCAACCTACCTTTATCTGTCCCCTTATCTTCAGCTTTTCTTCTTCCCCTCCTTCTGGCAGCTTCTCCTTAAGAAAACTCTGTGTGGTTTTTATCATTCTTATAAAGTTTTCCCCCAACTTTATTTCCTCCATTACTGCAAACATAAAGTCCCAATTCAAATTATCAAAAGCTTTCTCTGCGTCCGCAAAGAATAATGCAACTTCCTTCTCTGGATGTCTTTCATAGTATTCTACAATATTTACAACAGTTCTAATATTGTCTCTTATTTGCCTTTTAGGGAGAAAACCCGCTTGGTCTTCCTTTATAAAGTTTATTAGATATTGTTTAAGCTGTTCTGCTAAGATTCTTGTGTATATCTTATAATCATTGTTTAATAATGAGATTAGTCTATAATTCTTTACATTAGTGACATCTCTATCTTCCTTTGGAATCAACGAAATTACTGCTTCCTTCCATGTATTTGGTATTTTCCTTATTTATTCTTATCACATTCCTTAATTCTTGAAGTTTCGGTATTAATTCTTCTTTAAACGTTTTTTAAAAATTTGCTGTAAGAACATAAGAGAAGCCATGTTAGATCAGGCCAATGGCCCATCCAGTCCAACATTCTGTGTCACACAGCGGCCAAATATATATATATATATATATATATATATATATATATATATATATATACACACACACACACACACACACACACACACACTGTGGCTAATAGCCACTGATGGACCTCTGCTCCATATTTTTATCTAACCCCCTCTTGAAGGTGGCCATGCTTGTGGCCGCCACCACCTCCTGTGGCAGTGAATTCCACATGTTAATCACCCTTTGGGTGAAGAAGTACTTCCTTTTATCCGTTTTAACTTGTCTGCTCAGCAATTTCATCTGCTCAGCAATTTCATCTGTAAATCCATCTGGTCCCGGTGCCTTTCCAATTTGCATTGCATTAATCGCTACTTCAATTTCTATTTTTTCAATTGGATCATTCAAAACTTTTTCCATATAATCAGTTAAGGGTGCTATTTTAATCTTCTGCAAATACGCTTCCATCTTTTCCTTCTTTACTTTAACACCTTTAAATAGTTTAGCATAATATTTAAAAATTCTCTCTTTATTCCTTCTTGATCTACCATCTCTCTTCCATCAGCCACAATTTTTTTAATAATTTTACTTTCTCTTTTTCTTCAGTTGCCAGGCCAAATATTTTCCAGGTTTATTCGTTCCCTCGAAAGATTTCTGTTTTAATTTTTTCAAATTCCATTCCAATTCTTTATTTAACAGATGTCTCATTTGTGCTTGAAATATTGTAATCTCCCTTATAATTTTCTTTTTTCCTGGCCTTTTCCTTAATTCACCTTTTTTCTTAATTTCATTTTGAATGTCCAACATGTTTATCTTTTGCTCTCTTGTTTTTATTATTCAATGTTATTAGTAATCCTCTCATTACTACCTTGTAGGCATCCCATACCGTTTGAAATTCTATATCCTCTCTGTCATTTACTTGGAAGTACGCTTTGGTTTCATTTTCTAGAGATGTCACTATTTCTTTATTTTGTCGTAAATCTTCATTTAATCTCCATCTTCTTGACTTTTTCGACAGTTTTGTAATCCACATTATTGGGTTATGATCAGCTCCTATTTTAGGTAATATCTCTATTTTCTTTGTTATAAGTCCCAAATCTTTAGTACCCCACAACATGTCAATTCTAGAGAAAGAGCTATGACTAGCTGAAAAGAAGGTATAGTCCCATACTTCAGGATTAAACTTCCTCCATATATCTTCCAAACACTCCTGTTTCACCAATTCAAAAAAAGACTTTGGCAATTTTCCTTCTTTATCATTTTTTTTCTTCCCAGATCTATCTATCGTATTCTGAATTGTTCCGTTAAAGTCCGCCGTCAATAAAATTTGCTCATAGGTCACTTCATCAAGATGTTATGTAATATGTTTAAAGAAAATGTCTTTAGCACCATTTGGAGCATAAAGTCCCAACAACAACTTTTTTTGGCATTCAAAAATATTTCTACCGCTATATATCTTCCATCTTTATCTTTAAATACCAATTTCAGGTCTAATTCTTGTTTAATATAAAAGACTACTCCTCTCTTCTTCTGTTCAGCCAATGTAAAAAATTCTAGTCCCAATTGTTTATTCCATAGAAATTTATAATCCTTTTGTCTAATATGCACTTCTTGTAAACATATTATATTACAATTTTGTTTTTTTATCCAATGAAACGTTGCCTTTCTTTTTTGTGGTGAATTTAGTCTATTTACATTCCAAGATATCAATTTATAATCCATTGTGGTGCAAATTCTTTATTTTCTTCATAAAATCTATGCAGTTCCTGTGTATTTGTGATTGTAATCCTTTTCTCTTGAAGTTCAAAGCTCAAACCTTCAAGTATTAACCATCTGTACCTCATTCCATTGTCACGTAGTTTTTCTGTCAATTTTTTATATGCCTTTCTGTCAGTTAGCATTTGTCTTGGCAGTTCTTTCATAATTCTTACTCTACTGCCTCCCACCATCAATGACTTTTCAAAGTTTTTATTCATGATCTTTCCCACCATTTCTTTTGTCATAAATCTTATGACCACATCTCTTGGCAGATTGTTCTTTTTTGCATAGAGTGAATTTACTCTATACATATTTCTATTCCCTTCAGGATCTTCCTCCAAAAATTCTGCAATTATTTTTATTATGTATTCTTTCAGGTCTGAGTCTTCATCTTTCGGTACACCTCTCAGATGGATCTGAGTTTCCATCAGTTTACAGTCATGAATTGTCACTTTTTCTTGTAATTTTATCAAGGTGGAGTCATGTGTTTTCACTCTCTCTTCCACTTCTTGTACTTTCTTTGTTATTACCACAGTGTCATTTCTGAGATTCTCTATTTCTTTTTTTAATTCTTTTTTTGAGTCCTCAATATCCTTTCTTATTTCTTTTTTAGAGGCAGTTATCATTTCTTTCACCCCCTTCATTATCCTGGCTTCCATTCTAATTGGGCTTGCATTTTCTCTACTGAAGCAGACCTAGCACGAGTTTGTTTCGAGTCTGACATGTAAAAAAAGATCAAAAATTCTTATCTCACCAAATTAAATTTGAACCATCAGGTTTGATAAAGTGAAGCTTGCCCTTTCCAATGCACCCAATTTCGCTGTCCTCTGAGCCTCCCAGGCTCAGATATTAATGTTTAAAGTTTTTATTTCTCCCAAATGGCGGTCACAACTTTTGCTTTACTTAAAAAAAATTCTTTTTTCCCTTTTACCAGTTCAAATCTTGTTATCTACTATCCAACAATAGTAATTTTTTAATTACCAAATCTGTTAACTCCACAATTTTTAATGTCCCAATCACTGGAGAGCCAGTTTGGTGTAGTGGTTAAGTGTGCGGACTCTTACCTGGGAGAACCGGGTTTGATTCCCCACTCCTCCACTTGCACCTGCTAGCATGGCCTTGGGTCAGCCATAGCTCTGTCAGAGGTTGTCCTTGAAAGGGCAGCTGCTGTGAGAGCCCTCTCCAGCCCCACCCACCTCACAGGGTGTCTGTTGTGGGGGAGGAAGGTAAAGAAGATTGTGAGCCGCTCTGAGACTCTTCGGAGTGAAGAGCGGGATATATATCCAATATCTTCTTCTTCTTTAAAAACGATGTTAAAACTTAGTCCTCCCAACAACAATGGCCACCGATGTTTCTCTCTGGTATTATAATCCTAGAGAAGGCCGTTTACTTCGTTGACTTCCTTCTTCTTCCTCCAATACTTCCTGCTTTTCTTGCCTTCAAATCTCGTTACACTGGTAGAGAAATCTCACAATATCTGACGTATTTCCTCTGTTGACTGTGAACGCTGAAGATCTGTGACAATGGGGCTGCCTCCTCAACCACAGATAGACTAAACAATAAATTCCTTTCTTCTTTTAACACTGTCTTTTAAGTTTACAAAGTTCAAATTTAGCCCCTTATCTTCTTCTCCTTTCAGGATTTCAGTATTTCCAACTCCCACTTATGTTTTGTTTAACTTTAATTAGTCCCGGAGTGAAAAGATAGCAATCAGTACCTTTTTTCCATAGTTTATCCAAATCAACACTAGTCCTTTGTAGATTAGATGTTTAAAATTGTAAAAGAAGATCTGGATCCTGTCGAGCTTATTTCAAATTAATGACTCTGGAAACTTCTGCAGACGATGAATATGCAACTTCTCTCTGGAGATCCTTCAAAGCCTCAAAGGAGCCCCCCCCCCCCTCGGGACTCCCTTTCAGCCAAGGTAAGTCTCCTCAATGTATCTGTGCATATCTTGGGCAATTCTCTAGCTGAGAAATGTAGGCAGAAGGTATTAATTTGCCTTTTACTACCATGAACAGAAGTGCCAGCCTGCCCCCATTAGGGAAAGCAACTCAGCTCGCCACATTCCAACCCCGGAAGCAATTTAAACTGAGCAACGTGCAAGTTTATGTATAAATGCAGATCTTACAGAAGAAATTATAATCAGCAAAGGTACAAGGCAAGGTTGACCGCTTTCGCCATTGTTGTTTATAATGACTCTTGAAATCTTATTGATGCAAATACAAGATGATGAAGAAATTGAAGGAACGAGAATTAAAGGATTTTCCTATAAATATAGAGCATTTGCAGATGATATAATGTTTATAAATAAAAATGCTATGCAAGCAACACCTTTGTTGTTAGCCAAAATACAAGATTTTGGAGAATTGGCAGGACTTTGTGTTAATAAAAGTCAAAAATTTTGTGTAAAAATATGCAAGTAAGTAAACAAAAGGAATTGAAGAGATTAACGGGATGTGAAGTTACCCCTAAAGTAAAATATTTGGGCGTGGAAATAACAATGAAGAATATTGATCTGTTTAAAAACAATTATGAAAAGTTATGGCATAAAATGGACAAGATATGATAAAATGGAACAAGCTGAATTTGTCATTGCTTGGTAGAATAGCTGCAATTAAGATGAACATTTTGCCAAGAATAATGTATTTGTTTCAAACTATTCCGATTGTGAAAGACAGTAAACAATTTAATAAATGGCAAAGAAAGATTTCAGAATTTGTATGGGCCGGAAAAAAAACAAGGATTAAAATGGAAGTTTTAACAGATGCTAAAGAAAGAGGAGGATTTCAACTACTAGATTTAAGATTATATCATGAAGCAGTTTGTCTAGTGTGGAAAAAAGATTGGGTGACGCTGTTCAATAAAAAACTTTTAACGTTGGAAAGTCATGGAAATAAATTCGGCTGGCATGCTTATATGTACTATGGAAAGAAAAAGTTGGATGTTTTTTTTCTCACCATTATATAAGAAATAATCTACTAAATCAAAGATTTCAGGTTTTCACGGCTGGTAACATCATTAGGGTTTGTAGAATCTTTCGGGCTCAAGTGCCGTGTTCTACTGGAGAAAGTTTTCCTTCCAGACATTTCGTTCTCAGCTGCGGAGAACATCCTCAGTGGCGTTGCAGCCGGAGCAGGCGCTCTGACCTTCTTTGCTGCTGTGCATTGAGTGGGGCCAGGGCTGCTGGAGAGCTGCTATTTATAGGCTGGAGGGGCTGTGATGAAAGGGCAATTGGTTTGTGGATGTGCCCATTGTTTGGTGGGGTTTCCTGGAAGGGTAGTGATAAGGAAACTGGCTGTTGAATGTGACCATTGTTCTGTGTTAATTGCTGGGAGGGTTGGAAGGGATGTGAAGATAAGGAAGATGGTTGTTGACTGTGCTGATTGTTCTGTGACTTTCTGCAATTTATGGTCTGTAGGGTGTTTTGCAGAGCTGGGTACCAAGATTGGTGGATGAAAATGCCTTCTTCCTTTCTGTTAAAATTGTGCTGGTGTTTGTAAATCTCAATAACTTCTCTGTTCAGGCGGGTATGATAATGTGAGACCGTAGAAAGGACTTCAGTTCTTTCAAAGTGGATGACGTGGTCTCCTTCTTGAAGTGCATGTTCAGCTACAGCTGATTTTTCTGGCTGAAACAAGCGACAGTGTCTCTTGTGTTCGGTGAGACGGGTGTTGATACTGCGTTGGGTAGTGCCAATGTATCAGGAGGGCCTTATAACCAAGGATGAATATAAACAAATCACCAGTGCTTGTAGAGAAAAAGTTAGGAAAGCTAAAACTCAGTATGAGTTTAGGCTGGCCAAAAATGCTAAAAGCAACAAAAAAGGGTTATTTTCTTATGTTCAGAGTAAGAAAAAGAGCAAAGACATGGTAGGCCCATTGTGAGGGTAAGAAAGTGAAATTGTAACAGGTAACGAAGAGAGGGCGGAACTGCTCAATTTCTACTTTTCCTCAGTCTTCTCTTCTGAGGGAAATGGTGCTCAACATGGCAAAAACAGAACATATAAGGAGGGTATGCAGTTCCAACCTAGGATCAGCATAGGGGTAGTACATAAATACCTAGTTTCTTTAAATGAAACTAAGTCCTCAGGGCCAGATGAACTGCATCTAAGGGTTCTAAAAGAGCTTCCGGATGTAATTTCTGAGCCTTTGGCTATTATTTTTGAGAATTCTTGGAGAACAGGAGAGGTGCCGGAAGATTGGAGGCGGGCGAATGTTGTCCCCATCTTCAATAAGGGGAAAAAAAGATGATCCGGGTAACTACCGACCCGTCAGCTTGACGTCTATACCTGGAAAAGTTTTAGAACAAATCATCAAACAGTTGGTCCTGGAACATTTAGAAAGAATAGATATGATTACTAAGAACAAGTCATGTCAGACTAACCTGATCTCTTTTTTTGAAAAAGTGACTAACTTGCTGGATCAGTGGAATTCTGTAGACATCATTTATCTTGATTTCAGTAAGGCTTTTGATAAGGTTCCGCATACTGTCCTTGTTGACAAGTTGCTAAAATGTGGTTTGGATCCTGTTACCATTAGGTGGATCTGTAACTGGTTGATAGATCACACCCAAAGAGTGCTTGTGAATGTTTCCTCGTCCTCTTGGAGAGGAGTGACAAGTGGAGTGCCTCAAGGATCTGTCCTGGGACCTGTTTTGTTCAACATCTTTGTAAATGATTTGGATGAAGGAATAGAGGGAATGCTTAATAAATTTGCAGATGATACTAAATTGGAAGGGGTTGCAAACACAGAAGAAGACAGAAACAGGATACAGGATGACCTTGACAGGCTGGAAAACTGGGCTAAAATCAATAAAATGAGTTTTAACGGGATAAATGTAAAGTTCTGCATTTAGGTAGGAAAATCCAATGCATTGTTATAGGATGGGGGAGACTTGTCTTAGCAGTAGTATGTGTGAAAAGGATCTAGGGGTCTTATGGATCATACGCTGAACATGAGTCAACAGTGTGATGCAGTGGCTAAAAAGGCAAATGCAATTTTGGGCTGCATCAACAGAAGTATAGTGTCCAGATCACGTGATGTGATGGTATTGCTTTACTCTACTCTGGTAAGACTTCACCTGGAGTATTGTGTTCAGTTTTGGGCACCACATTTTAAGAATGATATAAATAAGCTGGAACGGGTTCAGAGGACGGCGACAAAGATGGTGAGAGGTCTGGAAACCAAATCCTATGAGGAAAGGTTGAAGGAGCTGGGGATTTTAGCCTGGAGAGGAGGCAGCTGAGAAGTGATATGATCACCATCTTCAAATACTTGAAGGGCTGTCATCTAGAGGATGGTGTGGAATTGTTTTCTGTGACCCCGGAAGATAGAACCAATGGGTTGAAATTCAATCAAAAGAGTTTCCGGCTCAACATTAGGAAGAACTTTCTGACTGCTAGAGTGATTCCTCAGTGGAACAGGCTTCCTCGGGAGGTGGTGGGCTCTCCATCCTTGGAGGTTTTTAAACAGAGGCTAGATGGCCATCTGACAGCAATGAAGATCCTGTGAATTTAGGGGGTGGTGTTTTGTGAGTTTCCTGCATTGTGCAGGGGGTTAGACTAGATTACCCTAGAGGTCCCTTCCAACTCTATGATTCTATGATCTGTATGTGACAGCTAGATTCAGTAGCAGTCATCAGCAGTGTTCCCTCTAAGCTGAGTTAGTGTGAGCTAGCTCACAATTTTTTAGCCTCCAGCTGACACTTTTTTGTCTCAGCTCAGGAAAAATGGCCCTAGAGCAAACTAATTTATGCAGCAGCTCACAACTTTAATGCCAGTAGCTCACAACTTTAATGCCAGTAGCTCACAAAGTAAAAATTTTGCTCACAAGACTCCACAGCTTAGAGGGAACTTTGGTCATCAGTATCTGATATGAGACCTGTAACAGAATTGAGTACATTTTATGTCAGTTGCATAAATACATGAAATCTAGCAAAAGCAGGAAGATTTCATACTTCATTATCTAATTTAAATTCTGAGTCAAATTCTGTATTTTGGAACCAACCTCTGATAACAAAATTTGAATTTCAGTTTTCACAGGGCCTTTTTGGTGGGGGGAAAAGTCCAGCCAGAACTCATTTGCATATCAGGCCACACCCCCTGACATCACTATTGTTCCACACAGGGCTATTTTGTAGAAAAAGCCCAGCAGGAACTCATTTGCATATTAGGACACACACACACCAACACAAAGCCAGCCGGAAATGCGTTCCTGTGCGTTCCTGCTCAAAAAAAAAAAACCCTGAGTTTTCAGTGATTAATCAACTTTATAATAAAAATCACAGACCTGTCAGGCTTAGGTGGTGACATGATGGCTCCAACCTGAACTGGAATGAAACCAGTACTGGGCTGGTATAACCCCAATCCCTGTACAAATGTGTGGAGAGCAAGGTTTAATTGGCATCCTCAGTGTCTCCAAATATTACCTGCATAGCATCATGCCACTGAAAACCCTGGCCTAGCTTTTAAAATTCCCATTGAACTCATGGATAATGAAAATCAGACTTGTGCAATTCTTTCATTATTAATTACAACAATTATGAAATGAGGTGTTATGTAAGTAGTGTAATTATTATAAAAACAATATAAACACTGGTTTTCTTGTATTTTGTTCTTTCTTTTGTTGCTACAATCTTGTCTCTCACAGTACTGATTCCGTTTTTACAAGAAAACTAGTATTTTCCTAATAAGAGAATAAGTTGTGCTTATGGGAGAGAGAACAGAGAGGCTCTGGGTTTCCTTCACTGACTTGCAAGCTGTAGTAGTAGGGTTACATACATGTCAGGTATTCCAGTCCTGAAGGGTGTCTGCTACTCTCCTCCCAATGCCCTGTTGTGCAAATTTTTCCTTTGCTTTCTGCACCACCACCCCGCTTGCAAGCACTCTCCAAACGTTATCCCTTGTTCAAGCACATCACCCTCAAGGTCCTGCTGCTGCTTGCTTGGCCTGATGCCTTGCCCTCCTTGTGCCACCAAATGTCTTCACCTTGTCAGTTTGCCTTTTCCTTGTGCTACTGTCCTTCAAGCTAAATGGCTACAGTGTCAAACTGCCCACTGCACACAGTTGTGTTACTGTGTGTTTTGGAACCATTCTTACTAGTTTTCCCATGGACCATAGTGTTAAAAATGAGTGGCTTTCATTGCTTCAAAAAGAGGAACCTCTGTAGTCTGTCTTTCTGAAAACTGGGAATACATCCTAGGACAGTGCTACAATCCCCTGATGTTATCTAGTTAGGATGGAAAAGCATGAAGGTACACAGACCCAATAATGAAATAAACAACAAAACCATATAAAACAATACAGTAATGAAACAGTCCCTTTCTGCCTTCAGCTACCACCCCCCAAATCTGGGCAAGGCATAGGATACTAAGTCTGCAGTCAAAGCCATTCTATGAACTATGCACTATGTAAATCTGAGTCAGGACATACAGTGTGCAGCATGGCACAATATTTCTCTGGCTTCCTACTGTGCATACTCAGCATGGGGGGGATTATTGGTAAGAATATCATGGGAGGAACATTGTGCACAAACAGTAAAGTGTAACATATACTATTGTAAGCATATTGTTAACACTTCTCTGCTCAGATCCACTGAAGGTTATCTACCTCTCACACAGGCATCGAAGGGGAACTTGCAGTCATCTAACTGGGAGAATGTGGACAATGCATCCTACACAAATATGCAAGGAAATGAAGTCTGTACCTCAAACTGTGACTGCTGTAATGGTTTTCCTATGCACCCACATGCACTTACTCTTTGCATTACCTTCACAACCCTCCCCCCCTTAACTGTCGCTATGAGTAAGTATAACAGTGCACAAAGGAGAGTTTTACATTAGCACTCTGTTATGATGCCATGCTGACATAGCCCCCTAACCATGCAAGTTGAATATACAAGGAACACAACTGCAGTCCTGGATGACTATCAGGCATTCCTCTCTAATCTGTGCTATTGCTAACCAAACAAATTATCATTGTATGTTTTATGAAATGCTGTTAGCCGCCCTGAGCCTGCCTAGGCAAGGAGGGCGGGATACAAATAAAATTTTATTATTTATTATTATTATTATCTGCTAACCAGAGCCTGTTGCCTTCCAGGAGCAGTCCCAGCAGACAGTGCAGACACAATTTCAATGCAGCTCCCTACTAAGAACAGACCTTCTGTGAGGTCCAGAGGATCCACAGTCATAATAAAAGAGTGAGGCCCTTAGCCATAATAAAAAAATGATGACCTATTATACATATAAAACCAATTTTCAATACTTGTCAAATGTAAAAAGTGGTAATTTTGAGACACTGTTTGACCTTGAGACCCAGGGCAAATGGCTCTGGTGCCCCCCCCTTCAATTGGTCCTGATGGGCAAGCACTGGCTCAGTGGTTATACCATTGCAACCAACAGTGATATCTCAAAATGGAGGATACCCCCAAGACAGAGGAAAGAATTGTGGAACCTGCCAAAGAACCATGTGCATATCTTTTTTCTGCTACTACAGAGCCCTTACATCTCTCTGAGTTCTTAGCAGGCAGGTCTCCACTGATATAGAGGCCAGAATAGACTCCCTTCACAGGGCCATTCACAGGACATTGAACACTAAATCATCCATCTGCTGGATCTACAGCATGACCAGTCGCTACAGTGAACAGCAGGCTTCCAGCTGTCCAGCTGCAAGGATGCCAACTCTCTTGTTTGCCTTAGTTTCTGCACCATGGCAAGCTGCGTAACAAACAGCTGTATGACTAACACATTTCTCTCTCTCATGTATAGGAAGGCAGTGATAAGAACAGCTCTACCTGTGATCCACAAGTCAGTGCAACGCTTCACTGTATAGCTGTGTTTCTATGTAATTAGGGATTGATAGACAGAGATCAGTTCATACTTCTTCCTTGTCACTGACCTCAGCTGTCTTCAACATGTAATATAGAAGGGGGCTATAAGCAGGGGTGGATTTCTAGCAGGAGCTCCTTTGCATATTAGGCCACGCACCCCTGATATAGCCAATCCTCCAAGAGCTTACAAAAAAGAGCCTTGTAAGCTCTTGAAGGATTGGCTGCATCAGGGATGTGTGCCATAATATGCAAAGGAGCTCCTGTTAGCATTCCACCTCTGGCTATAAGGTGGGTGGGCCAATGCTTACAGTTATATTCTTGCAAGAGAAAAGGAAAGCATCCACCAATAGTATACCCGCTCCCAGATCACTACTAGCATGAGCTGGTTGGGAAGGAAGGAGGACTTGAAGGACATTGTTCTCCTTTTTGGTGATGTTCAACTGACCCTTTATTGACTCAGTTAAAAGCCTTGGGGTCATACTGGATCCAGTTTTGTTACTGGAAAGTGAGCTGCTGGCTTAGTCTAGTCCATAAAATGGCTCCTTACAGCTGACCTGGCCACTTGGATCCATGCCACAATAAGATTGAGCCTAGACTACCAGAATGGTGTAATCAACTGCTGGAAGAGGTTAGGGCCTTGTGGGACTTCGCTCAGAAGACCGTCCTCTTCCGGCAGGCTTTCAACCTACCGTAGGAGAATTCGGGAATAACCGCCATCCTGGAACTATGTAGAACATCTAATGTGTTAGCACCAAGCTTTATTTGTTTTAATCTATGTGTTTTAATTTATACATTTAAGTGGTTTTATTGTTTTATGCCTGTGATCATAGCACACTATGACTTTGATGTAAGCCGCCCTGAGTCTGCCTTAAACATAAACAAACATAAACAAACAAATAAACATAATGCACATTGATCTCTCAAAATTAACTCAGAAACTCCAACTGGTGCCGAATGCCATGGCTCAGCTATTAACAGGCAGTAGATGCAGCATTTATATTACTCCCATTGTACAGATGGTCCACTAGCCAGCAATCTGTTACTGGGCTAACTTTAAAGTATTGGCTATCACATACAAAGCCCTTCAGGGCTTTGGCCCCTCATATCTGCAGGACCATCTCTCTCTCTCTCTCTCTCTCTCTCTCTTTCTGCTTCACCATGACAACTTTGCACAACTCTTCAGGGGCTTCTGTAGGCACCAACTTGCAAATGGGCAAAATCAACAACTGCCCGTACATGTGCTTTCTCCATTGTGGCTCCCAGCTTGTGGAATGGCTTGCTCGTCTCCCAGTTTTCTGAAACTATGCAGACCTGAACTACTGAAGATATCTTTCCTGCACAAGAAATAAAATTGTGCTCTACAAAATAGTTTTACAAACATGTTCAGATAAATTATTAGTGACTGTGGTCTATACTGCTGTATATACGTAAATACTGAACAATTAAATGCTGTATTAAGAAAGAAATACTACATTTGTTAAATGTAATCTACTTGTTTCGCAAACAAAATGTCCTACACATTCAATAGAAGTGGCACTGCTGAAACTCCTTACTGATAAGTCATCTCTTCATAGGTTAGTGGGGGTCAGAAATAAACACCAGTACAAAAGGAACAATGTCTATAAAAGAGGGGGGAAGGAAACACCTGAATGTTTGTACATACATTAAAGTATTTTTACTTATGAGTGAGATTATTGCTTTTATTTTGAACCTGGGTTGGGCATTGGGCAGCAATGAAGCAGTGCAGGACTGAAGAGAAACTTTCCAACTTGAAATATGGCTATCAGTTTATGTGTTAAGGTGAGGCAACAGCACAATTTGAAAGTTATTTATAACTCTTGTATCCCAAATATATTCCAGGAAAGAAGCCCCACCAAGAGCAGTGCTATTTTATCTTCATAAGAACCCTGTGAGGTTGTTTGTGAGAGGGGTCATTTTGTAGAAAAAGAGGTGCCAGAGCTCATTAGCACAACTCATTTGCATATGTCACACACCCTTGACATCACTGGAAGATGTACTAAATTACATCAATTCAGCATCTACCTTAAATGCTTCCTGAATTACAATTGTCATAATAAAACCTTACTCCCATCATACCTTTTAAATTACTTTATTCTATGTGGCCACAGTGGCATGATGAAGATTTCTATCTGTTTGCTTTATATGTTTTGGTTGTTTTCCCTTTTTTTGTGGGGAAAAATATTAGAAAGTTTGTCAACTCTTAGATGTCAGCAAAATTCTCACAGGGTGTTTGAACAATGGAGCTCAGAAACAAGGTGTTTTTTTGGGGGGGAGGGGGTAGGAAAGAAAGAGCACAATAAAAGTTAGAGGTTCTGGAGCTCTGCTCCTGTGAACTCCTGCCCAAGATGAGGCCTGGTTGTGAGAGAAAGAATGACAGATGCAGAGTCACCTACTGAATTCTGAATCAGTGTTTTCCTAGTCCAAGCCTAGCATGCTATGCACTACGCCATACCTGCAGCATTCCTTCAGTTTTATTTATTGTGAAAATGAACTGCTTAGTAATACACAGGCATTGGTTTGATACATCAGTAGCCACTTTTATATTCTTTGTTTATTGCATACAACTGTGCTATGAAATAACGAACAGTATGTTATGTTTCCATGACAAAGTTTTACTTTGTTCTTGACCGAGCAAGCAAGAGATGGGACATGTGTAAAAAAATTATGCATTTATAAACTGCATACTCCACTGTTCAAGGTTAGTCTCTTAAAAGACTTTATTTGCCACACTCACAGTAAATCTTAAAATAACAGTCAAAAGGATGCTGTAGGCTGGGGGGTGGGGTTGCATGTTACCATATGGAAATTATATGTCATGGATTCTTACAGTTATCCATATCCAGGACACTTAGTGCTCATCTAATGTTTGTAAAATTAACAGTAGCCTTGAACTGGCTACAGCTCTGTATATCCAAGACACGGGCACAATGAGAAGTTCATTGCCCGCTGCCCCCCCCCCAAAAAAAGCCCTCATTAACAAAAATGGCAGAAGATTCATGTCACCCAAAGACTTGACATGGTCCTTATTTCTCCTAGTGCAACATGTTCTGATGTACTGGAGCACACACATTCTTTAGCGCGCACACATATGCAGGTATACAAACTCTTTGGTGGCATGAGTCAAACTGCTTATCCAAAGGGCTGGACATCCATTTTCAGGCTTATCCCGTTTATTCGGAAGCAAGTCCCCAGTAGGACTAATGAACAAGCTCAGAATTGCAGTCAAGGTCTTCTCAGAGCTGCTGGCTGCGGGCACAGAGCTTGGGACGTGCTCCCTGTCTGGTCCAAAGCTTCCTGCCCGCTTCCCCATCCTTAAGACATTTGAATTGGAAAAAAAAGTCTCGCCCCCCGCCCCTCCCCGGTGTCCTTCACCTTAAGGCGCCACCAGCGCCAGTCACGCTGCCCCGGAAAGGCCAATCCCAGCCCCCAGCCCGAAATCCCGCGGAGCACCTCAAGGTCACCTTATGACAAAAGCCAGCCACCGCGGCGGCGGCAGCACCTGCCAGAAGAAACCTGCGGCAAAGCCACCCGCAACAGGAGAGGAGAGGCTTTATCAGGGCTTTGGAGAAAGCGCGCCGTTGAGGAGAAACACACACACGACTCGGAAAAGAAATCCCTCTTGAACAGGAGGCGCGAAGGAGAAAACGGGAAGTTCCTTTCCTTACCTGACCCGGCGACTGAGGAAAGCGCGCCTCAGAAGTAAAGCTGCTGCCTTGGCCGCTGCCGCGGTGACTGGCTGAAGGCGAGAGGGCGCGCTGCTGCCGCCGCCGCCGCTGCTGCAGCTGTTGCTAAGTCACTTCAGCGGGCAAAAGGAGCCGCTCTTCTCCTCACAGGCGGTGGTGGCAGCGGCGGCGCCCGGGGATTCCACTAGCGCGCGCGACGCGTTTTGCGACTGCTCCAAGCTCTCCCCCTGCTGCTGCACTCCTCATCCTGCGCTCTGGCATGCCCCTGCCAGTCCTGAGCGGCTGCAAAGCCGGCTGTGAAGGTCCGAGGAAGAGGGAGCCCTGAGAAACTAACTGGAGCTCTCTGGCTCCTCAGAAAAATACCAGACCCGGCCACACTTGGAAGGGCTAGGGAAGTAAGCTTCAGGAGGACAGCTAGAGCCAGGATTCATTCAGGACCATGGTGCCACTGGGCAATGTCTGAAGGAATAATGAAGGCAGAACCTAAGAACATCTCCTATGTGTCATTCCCTCTATAGCCATTCTTCTCTACATGTCACAGTTTATGGGAAGGGAAAAGTTAGAGACTGAGACTTTCAGGAAATCTTCATTTAGAAGCAGTGGCTCTCCTTTGCCAGGGAGCAGGAAAGATGCTGAGGAGGCAAGAACAGCATCAAGCCACAGTGTATTCTGAGAGAACTCTGAACAACTCCTTTAGGCAACAAGCAGCTATAATAATTCTTACCATGTATTTAGCACTAACTGTGTACTAAGCACCATACAGAACTACAGGCCACATACATAATCTGCTTAAATAGGAAAGCAAAAGAAAGCACTACAGTTCCATAATATGTCGTCAATCACAGGGATGCAATGACCTCTTTCAGATGTCATAACATCAGCCCTAATCATCTACTTCCTCTATCACTGACAATCTGTTTGAGGCCAGTATCTTGACCACCAGAATGCATAGACATCTCAGGCAAAGAAAAGGTGAAAAGGGAATAAACTGTTTCAAGTTTAATCAAAACAGTCACCCCAGGCCATTGGCCCTCTGAAATTCTTCCCATTGGCCTTAATGGCCAATCTGCTCCTGTAACTAATCACAGAAAGCAAGTCTCAGCAGAGTCAGTCACTGCTAAATTTGACTAGGTCCTTCTATTTAGATTAGTGCTTATCCAATAATAAAAACAAATAACCCAATAATAAAATGAACATAAACTAGAGTACATGCAAAGTGCTTTACTGTCAATACTGAGTCATTGCAGGAAAGCTCTGCCCTGTGGAGTCCAGAGCCCTGATTTCTAGGGTACCTAAAATGATATAAAGACAGCTTCAGCTCCTTTCATTGTAGAAATTAAGTGATAAAAGGAAAGGCTAAACTGGGACAGCTTTGTGCAGAATCTAATGATTCTGATGCATCCTGTCACATTAGCTCTGAGTTGTCTGTCAGGAAAATAATGGAAAGGAAAGAATGTTGCTTGGGCATCTAAGTTCATCCAATTCTGAGTTTATCCAATGTTCAGTTCTACCATTAGGTTACATTGATCCCTTTCAGTTAGATTATGCAAAGAATAATGCAGGGCCTTCTTTGTAGAAAAAGCCCAGCAGGAACTCATTTTCATATTAAGCCATACCCCCTGACATCACCATTGTTTGGCATAGGGCTTTTTTGTAGAAAAGGCCCAGTATGATCTTATTTACATATTAGGCTACACCCCCTGGTGCCAAGCCAGCCGGAACTGCGTTCCTGTGTGTTCCTGCTCAAAAAAAGCCCTGAAATAATCTATGATCAAACATGAAGGGATTCATCTTCACTGATTCCTTCTCTCCATAGCAGACCTCCAGCTCCTCACATGCTATTCCTGAGATCATTTGGCCCCTACAGCAGCATTTGGTGGGGCATTTGTGGCTGCAGCAAGACAGGGGAGGTAAGGATGTAAAACCATTCTGTTAGCAGAAACATTCCGCAGGATCTGAGGGTTCATTTAATTATCTTAATTTCATTCAGATACACAAAACAAATAAGACAATATGTATCTCTTTCTGAAAATGGGTTGGTGCCTTGGCTTGCTAGATCAGTGTTTCCCAAAGTGGGCGATATTGCCCCCTGGGGGGCACTGTAACAATCCAGGGGGGCAGTAATAGCCTTGGGTGCAATTGGAGGGTGGTAAATAAAAATAAGGGGGCGGTGGAAGTATAAAGGAAGAAGAGAAGAGAGTGGGAGGTGTCAAAACATCACATTTCTGGGAGGGGTCCAGAATTTCTAATTTAGAGAATTCTAATTAATAAAAATAGAGGGATCCTTTTTGTCTGCTACTTAGTGCGAATTCACTCAATTAGACTAGCAATGAGGACCAGAACTCCTTCCAATTAAAATATAAGAAGGATGCAGTTTATCTACAAGACAGAATAAAAAATAGAGGTGTACAGACAAAGACAGAAACAAAAAACCTTACTAGTCTATCCTAGCCAATACTTGCTATAGCTAGCAGCTTCTCAAGGTTGCTTGCAGTTCTCTCTCAGCAATACAGTTCAAGTCAGGACAGTGGAAGCACTGAGGCAATTACACAAACTTCTCTAAAGAGTTTCAGCCTGTAGCTTGCTCCTCACAAGGTTTTCTGCAGATCATCGAGCTTTTTACAGTCCTCTGGTTACCAGGTGATTTCTTCTGTTGATTTCAGCCAACTGCAATGCCCCAGACACAAAGACCGATTTCCCACTCGCATTACGCCACTCTCAAGTTCCTCTTCTCAGAGGGGCTTCCCTCTGATTTCACACTGCAGCCTGGGGCTGCAGCTAACATCCACTTTTTTGCACCACAAACAAACTGGTTTTTAGAGGTTTCTGTTTGCAGTGCGAAAAAGCTGAAGCTAGCTGCAGCCCCAGGGCAGATAGTGTGAAATCAGAGGGAAGCCCCACTAAGAGAAGCTTGAGAGCGGTGTAAGATGAGTAGGAAGTCAGTCAGAGTGTCTTCTGCTGAACCAGCGCATGGGAGTAGGTGGGTAGGCAACTGTCTAGGATGCCACCCTGCCAGGGAGGCACTGCTGGGCACCCCCTTACTTCCCCTTCCCTTGTGGCATGATTGCGCCAGCAAGCAAGCCAAGAGCCCCAGGCAGTGCTGCCATGCCGCCACTTTTCTTCACAGGGCAAACATTGCCTGTGCTTGTCAGAGACTTCCAAGGAAGCCTACGAAGAGCACCCCATTTTACCACTGCCCGCTGCTTTCAGGTTGGAAGCGGCTGGGCGAGGCAGCTTCCCATTGCATTAGTTGGAGCTGACAAGGGGAGGGTGGATAATAATTATCAAAAATTTCAAAAATTCTCTGTGTATGAGAATGTTACTATAATTGATTTTATAAAATAATTTTAGAATTTCAAGCTTCAAAGTGTCTTCTTTACAACATCTTTGTTTACTCTGTGTACAAATATGTCACTGCATCTTTTAGTCCACTTCTTGAAGATAAATTTCCAGGGGGGTGCTGTGTAACTTTTTTTCTGAAAAGGGGGCGTTAGGTCAAACAAGTTTGGGAACCTCTGTGCTAGATAATTACTGCCATTTAATAGTGGCCAAACTACATTTTGAAAACTAGCAAAAAATACAGGTCTTACAGGATATGTTTTGCATTTATGTTGTTCAATCCTGATTCCTGACTGGATGTGCATGCAGTCTACACAGTGATTTGTTCGCCACATGGTTCCCATGAATAGACCTCCTAGGAAGTGAGTGTACATTCTGTCATGTCTTCCTGAAGTCTATAAGATTCTTAATTTAAATAACATATTATCACCTTACGGAGTATGTTTCATTCCAGAATAAAGAAACTGAAGCTATAAATTATGGGAAATCCAGAAAGAAACAGTCAGATACTCCTGAAGCTTTGCTGAAACAGCTGAGGAACACAGGATCTCTCTTTCTGTAATATCTGATGTGGGGTAGTGGGTTTCCTCCCCTGGAGAAATACCACTTTGCCTCCACCTGTTCTTTACCTGCAGGGTTTTTTTGTAGAAAAAGCCCAGAAGGAACTCATTTGCATATTAGGCCAAATCCCCTGATGACAAGCCAGACAGAATGGCATTCCTGTGCATTCCTGCTCAGAAAAAGCCCTGTTTACCTGTATATTTATAATTAAAGCGAATACTCCAAAAACACCTAATGTCTCTGTGCTCACTTAGTAATATTACACAGCCAAGAGAAAATGAACAGCATCAGCCTAAACAATCCTTTATTGTTAAAATTTTAGATGTTATATTTTCTACTTTTTCTAGGTAATAAAGTACATTGTTTCCATAAAGAGCAGTTTGAATATCTTGAAATTGCAATAGTGTTTCCCACAATAAACTGACTAAATTGTTTGGTTATCTGCTTTTCTCAGATGGGCTTTGTGGCCAGATTAGCAAGAAGAACCCAGAACATTTGGTGTGACAGACTGGGAAGTCACTAAAGCATTCCTTCAGGGCTGATATTTATTTGGCATTGCCATATGGCACCTGCCCTACTTAATGACCTATGGTGCTAAAGAGATCTGCATAGCATCTTGTGGTGACTTGGATGCCTCATTGATCATCTAACCAGCACCCACAAAGGAGGCATTCTGGACTACCACAAACCATTCTGCCATCTTATTCTGAATTGGTTTTAATATTGTTTTGTTGTGAAATGACCTGTTGTGACCTGCCTTGAGCCCGCTTGCAGGGAAGGGCAGGATATAAATCAAACCAAATAAATTTATTTTGCATTCAAGTGGTCTTGGCAAGAGATAATCCGTCTATATCTGTATATCTCTCTATACCCTATATCTGCAGCCAGGCCTTCACAAACCACAAAATTTTCTTCAAAGACAAATATTTAATACCTACATTTGGGAGTGATTTCCCCCCTATGCTTTTATTTCCATTTTCTTCAATGGGAAACAAATGCAGACAGGATATAATTTCTTTATTTTCCATCTAGTTGGAATTGGTAAGTTTTTGGAAAATTTTGCAACTCACTCAACGGATCCTCCTGTAAAATTTCAGACAGATAGAACAGTTGCCAGCTTTGTAGCTTATGAAATATCCATAACATTTCTATTTAGAGTATCTTTCTTTTCTATCCATTCAGGATGAAATTCTCAGGGATTATAGTTCTCTCTCAAGGAAACTTTTCTGTCAATTTCAATTAGATGAAGAAAGGGTCCAGTTTTATATAGAATGCTGTGAATTTCATGGCAAACATGTATGGAACTCAAATACACTGGTTCTGGCTGTCTCGAAGGTGAGGCAATCCCCAAATTAGCTTGTAGGATTCAAGCAATTGCTAAAAAGAAGCTGCCTTCTAAACTTGCTGCTGAGTTCCTGCCCTGCAGAGACACACCAAGAAGTTAGCATGGGCCTCTGTTCTTCCCTGCTGAAAACCTTCCTGTATTCCTATAGGTGGGATGCAATGATGATTTTCCTGTTCATACCAAACATACATGAACAAGCAAACAGTCCTTTAATAAATCAGATCTCTGATGATAACTAGTGATTAGAATGTGAGCCAAATGGTGTTCAGCCACCCCTAGTTTTATAGGTAACTAGGAATAAGGCCTGTTGTGAATGAAAATACAATGGGCTCTAGAAGGAGGCTCTGGACAAGTGACCCCCCCTTGCTGTCTACCCACCCACCCAAGTGAAGGCATTCATTCTCCCCCCCCCACCTCCAGGGGAGCTGATCTCTGCCATCTGGAGAGCAGTTGTAATTTTGAGTGATCTCCAGTTCTTACCTAGAGATTGGCAACAGTGGTTCCCAGGAGCAAATGGCTGGTTTGGAGGGTGGAGTCTATGCTATTGTACCTGTCTGAGGTCCCACTGCTCCTCAAACCCTACCCTCTCCAGGCTCCACCCCTCAAATCTCCAGGAATTTTCCAACCTGGACTTGGCAACTGCTAAGTTACACTGGCTGTCCTAAGGGGGCTGCTGCTGAACAGGAGCAAGCAGTCAGGCCTAGTTAAGTTATGCCAGCTAGGTGGCATCAAGTCACCCAGAGGAAACTGCCAGGCCTAGGGAGGCCAACCTCCAGTTGGAGCCTGAATATCTCCTGTGATCTCAATTGAACTCCAGACAACAGATCTCTCTCCCTACCCTGAAGAAAAAGACTGCTTTGGAGGGTGGACTGCTTTGGTATGCCATTCTATTCACCTGAGGCCTCTCCCTTTACTGACAGAAGTTGGTTGTATAGGAATAGCCTCTGGCTAGGGGTGAGGCTAAGAGGAGGAGGGAGAGAGAATGAGGCAACAGCCATGGCCTCAAAGGAAGTGTTCCCAGTGAGGCCAGGCCTTGCCGCCTAGTCACATTATGGTGGTGGCATCCCTGGCTATTTCTGCAGCCTTTGGAAGCTTTGTGTGCTAGGAGGTCGTCTGTGTGGCTATTGATGGGCAGCAGATGTCTGTTGTTGGTGACGCATTTCATGAAGCTGGTTGACAAAGAGGACACAGAGAAGAGTTGGAGATGTGTCTGTCTCCGAGGTAAGACTGTTTTAGTAGTTTGTTCAACATTCCTGGGCCTGCAGTAGGCAAAGGCAGGGGAGTCAGTCAATGGGAGGCCAGAGATGCTGAGTGAGCCATGATTTGCCAATTATTTGTCAAGTGCATGGAATGCATCCGTAAGCCAATGGGAGAGCTCCATTTGGCCACCACCATACAAAGATTATTATTATAGATTCAATTTTATGCCAGTAGAGGCATTTGGCACCCCAAGGAAGGCAGGGAGAACTGCACAGCAGTCACATTAGGCACTTCTAGAAACTAAGCAGTATTATAGCAAGAAGGTAGACATTCACATTTAGAATTCCCAGGAAGGCTGAGAGAGTATAGGGGCAGGAATTTTGACAGCTCCAGGAAGAGGAGCTTTCTTTACATGTTCTTTGGATAACAATCCTTTTATTTTTTAAAAAGCTCAATTGTCTCTGAGGTAGCAGTCAACCAAGAAAACTACTACTGTGGCACAGGGATTCTTTTTTTTTTTTTTTAATGCCAGATAACTTGCAGAAACCTGCAATTTTGCATCCTTTCTGTGAGCCAGGCAGAATTACAGAGGAGGGGGAAAGTGAAAAAGTCTTGTAAAATCCACAAATGGCTATTCGATGGGAAAGAAATAGAACAGGTCAGGAATTTTAAATACCTAGGTCTCCGTTTTAGTTACAATATGTCCTGATCATGTCACTGTAAATCTGCAGTTAACTTAGCAGTCATTACTGCATCAGCCATTTCCTGATTTTTCTTTAATAGAGGCAACCAGTTTGTTCCAGCGGCTTTAAAAACCTATAAGGTCAAAGTAATCCTGCAGTTATTGTATGGTATTCCGACTTGGATTAGTGCCTTTGATATCAAAAAAGCTGAGTCCAAATTTGCTAGGAAAATTATGGGCCTACCATGCTGTGTCTCATACGCTACTCTTTGTCTAGAAACAGGCCTCAATATGTTAGAAACTAGAACATGGCTTATATCAATCAAATATTCTGCCAACTGTGGGAGCTATTTATATCAAATGCTGTCTGAATCCTCCTCATCCAAATGGATTTCCTGCATAGAGAGGAAAATAATCATCTTAGGGTTGTCTATGGATTCTCTTTACATGCTTTCTCTTACAAATGCATACTATGTAATTAAACACAGAATTTTAGATAATGAATTACAAAAACTGAGTGCTGTGAACAAATCTTGCTCCCCTCTGAATTTTGGAATTTCCCCAATTATTGGTCATCTGCCTTCTTATTTATCAACTCTCCATGTTCCAAAATTGCATAGAGCATTTCCCCTTGCTAGATGCAATACAATCCCATCAGCAGTTACCTACGGTAGATATAAAAAATCCCACTTTCATTAAGACTACGTATACGTAATTTAAAACAAGTTGACTCATTGTCCCATATTCTTCTTTATTGTCCCCTATATGATACTATACGCCTTAGGTTTCTAGATCCAATTCTGTTCAATATGACAGGCTGCTCAGATGTTGTAAAGGTTTGCTATCTTCTGAACGATTTGTCATCTGAAATAACTGAAAGGGTTGCTTTATTCTTGAGTCTGGTAATCAAGGATCAATTGTCCAATGTATAGCTGCATATGACTGTTTTATTATTTCTGTAGCTGTTTATTTGTTTGTTTATAATCTGATATATGCCAATAAAGGCTTTTGATTGATTGATTGCAAGTGAGACAAAATATTTTAAAGAAATACAGAAATGGCATAGAATCAGAAGTTTTTTTGGAAGAAAGACCAAAGTAAGGAGGCTGTGTGGAACCAGCATTTAGGACCCCCAAGAGAACAGACAGAAAATCAAAGGGGTTGGGCTTGTCAGCGTTAGGGCGTGCACAACTTCTGGTTTCTTCACTGTGCACAAGATATACTATGCAAGTCCTTGGTAAAATCACTGAAATAAATCTGTGTGTATGGCAAATAACACAAATACCCTTGCAGACAATTTTTATGAAGGGCCTTCCAGTCATTAATACATGAAGATGAACACACTCATTGTTTGCATCCATAAGAATCACACACAGGATCAGCCATGTAGACAGAAAAATTAACTAACCACTAACACATGAAACAGGAAATATAAAAATTCACACAATAGCTCAGAGATACTCAGTGGCTCAGGAGACATATGTAGCTCTTCCAAGTACTATTCACTATGGCACCTGCCTCATCTTCCAGAAAAGTGGGCAATTGCTTACAAGTTGGGATTATTTCATTGGTACTATGATCTCAAGAGCAAACTAACCTTTATTTTAAAACACAACACGACTTGTTCACAACCTGTCTCAAGGTTGTAGAGATGGAAGTGGATCTGTGTATTAGTCTGGATCAACATATGCAGCTGAATTAGGTGGCAAAATGGGACATACAATGTTTTGTGTCATAAGTCTGGCATGCAAGCCCTTCTCATTCCAGATATGCAAGGGGTGGCTAAGGTTCAACAACAGTAGAGAGAGGCAACCTAACATGTTGCTCCAGTGATTTAAAAGCTATATAATAGTAATATAGTAATATATGCTTGATTGTGTATATTTGGGGTGCTGTATGAGGCATAAAATAGTAATATGGGTGGTATTCATTGGAAGAAATTGTTATTGTGGCGTTCTACAATCCATGAAGTGATTTTTATTGTGTCTTTCTACAATCCATGAAGTAGTGCACCCAATCTTCAAACACTTTCTCCAAAACAACATAACTAGCTCAAAAAGGCTTACACTGCAATCCTAAAAACACCTTCCTGGGAGCAAGCCTCACTGAGTAGACTTCAGTTTGATTCCATTGTTGTTCAGTCACACAGTCGAGTCCGACTCTTTGCGACCCTATGGACCAAGTCACACCAGGCCCTCCTGTCTCCCACCATCCTCCGAAGTCTGCTCAAATTCATGTTTGTTATATCAGTAATGCTGTCCAGCCATCTCATCTTTTGCCGTCCCCTTCTTCTTTTGCCTTCTGTCTTTCCTAGCATCAGGATCTTCTCCAGTGATTGCTTCCTTCTCATTTGGTGGTTAAAGTATTCGAGCTTCAGCTTCAGCATCTGACCTTCCAGGGAACAGTCAGGGTTGATTTCCCTTAGAACTGACTGATTTGATCTTCTTGCAGTCCAAGGGACTCTCAAGATTCTTCTCCAGCACCACAGCTTGAAAGCATCTATTCTTCTGCGCTTGGCCTTCCTTATGGTCCAGCTCTCACAGTCATACATTATTACTGGAAATAACATCACTTTGACAATACAGGCTTTTGTTGGCAGGGTGATGTCTCTGCTTTTTATTATACTGCCTAGGTTTGCCATAGCTGTCCTTCCAAGGATTGGTTTCTCCCCTTCCTCTTTTCTGTTTGCGAAAAGTCTGCTCTGCTGAGCTTCCTTCACTGGTGGAAGAGAGACGAAAGTCTAATTCACCAAATTTCCCCTCTATACTGCAGCCCTTCCATGCCAAGTGCCATTTTATCCATGAGGGTCTTTCAAACCCCTAAATCAGCTTTCCAAAAATCACAGGGACTATTGGAAGAAGAAAATCTAACTCCGCCAGCATACTGGCCTCACAATTTGTAGTATCCAGTCCAATAGTAGCAACTTTGATATATTCTCAATGGAAAATCTGTCAACGGCATCTGCATGAGTTTATTTATGAGCATTAATAGTTTACTTTAGTTGGGGTGCTGATGCAGAGGAAGATTTTTTTTTAAGTTCTAAAAATCTGACCTTTACTAGCAAATAAAAACTATGTCTGGCTGTTAGATTATTTATTTGTGCAGGGATCCTGAGCTACTAATATTTCATAGAACTCCCTTTTCATTCTGTATCACCTCTGATTCAGCATCCAGTCAAAGGAGATATAGCTGGAGCCAATTCTCACTGCAGCAAGTGTATGTATAGAAGTCTGTCCTATGTGCTCCCAGGTGTCCTTGAAACAGCATCAGTTCAACTTATTCCAATAAAGTTGACTTCACTGGCCATCTGGTGTAACCAAGACATCACACAATCTAAATGGTAACCTAGCTGATGACCTTGCTGGTGCAATGATCCCCGGGTATAGAGATAAGAGGGGCTCAACATTACTGATTGATTTCTCTCCAAAATAAATCTGGCACCTCCTTGGCAAGCAGCCTCACGCTGCAAAACAATTTGTTAAACCTGACATAAAAGTTGATGATCTTGCACCAAAAATCACTTATTCAGGAACTGTGCAAAAACCACACACATAGAAATGCCACACCAAGTGGAAAAGTCCAGGGGGCAGGATTCCTTTTCTAAAAACTAAATACTGCAATGCCCAGGAAAGAGGCAATCATTTCTATTTATTTTAAAATTAAACAGTGACTCAACAGCCAGGTTTGCTGCGACAGACAGACAGACAGACAGACAGACAGACAGACAGACAGACAGACAGACAGACAGACAGACAGACAGACAGACAGACAGACAGACAGACAGATAGATAGATAGATAGATAGATAGATAGATAGATAGATAGATAGATAGATAGATAGATAGATAGATAGATAGATAGAATTGGTAAAGGGGGGGATGAAAGAACATTTTAATCTTTCCACAGATCATTCACAGATTCAGAAAAGGGAAAGGGGAATCTCCATATACAGTTTATGGACATGCATCAGGCTCATGACACAAAGCTTTTGTTGTTTTGAAAATACAACGGATGTCAACCAATAAAGTATGCATGCACCCTTTGCAAAACAGAATTGTCAACATTACTGAATAAATTGATTTTGCTTTTTTAAAAAGACACTTACATCCTAAATAGCACAAGCCGAGTCACATTTGACAAAGGCAACTCCCTTGCCTCCTCCCTCCCACTGTAACCTTCTGGGCTCCCTGCAATTATGCTTCTGGGGATCACCGGACCCCAAGGACCTCACTTTAAGAGAGGCAAAATGGAAGTTTGCATTGAGAAGGAGAAACAATAGAAATTACCTTGCTCTCCTCTGCCAATGTAAATGCAATTCTATTAGTGGAACTGCTGTGACACTGACAGAAGAGTAACTCAGGGACACAAGCCAGGTAAATTAGCTTACATGTGCATAACAAATGTGTGTATCTTTGGGATGGGATGGAACAAAATAATTAGAATATATGGACATCAGTGAAAGACAAAAGAACTTGTGTGGAATAAAAAAAACACACAAGGTTGAGGGAAATATTTACTATCAGTACTGCTGGATATATTCTTGATCGTCTTTTGCCATTTTATTTCTTTATTTATTTAATCAAATTTATATCCCGCACTCCCCTGATGGACTCAGGGCAGCTAACAACAGTTAAAAACAACATAAAATATTAAAAACAGAATATGCAATAAAATAATTCCATACATTTTACAGTCATTAAAAGTCCAAGATGCACATTGATGTTCTGGTTATTCTGATGTTCTGGTTTTAATTATATTGAAATATCATGAAATCACTTCCTCTTCTTCACACTCTTCACTCACCAACCACTTTTTGTTTTTGTTGTTCTTTCTCTCATGTATTGTATATGTGATAGTGGATCAATCAAAATTTGAAATACCTCATTGTGAAAGTAGCCTATTTGTATGTGTGGAAGTCATGTATGAAGGGGATTGTTTTAAAAATTCATTATTTATTTTTGGGCCTAAGTCAAGGTATTAAAAATATGGATTAAAAACTAGGTAAGATTAATGTGTTGTAAAATAAATTGTAAAATCAGCAGATCCACTAAAATAACTCTGTTAAAATTGTCTTGCTGTACCCTCCCTCAAAACTACTATTAATTAACCAGACAGATTATACTACAAGCATTATTCCCTAGTGGGTGGATCAGAAAATAGCCCATATGTGACAAATGTAGGCCATTGACTTAATGGACTATTGGAAGGAGCTCAAAGGCTACACTGAGGATGGTCATAAGGGAACCTACATAAATCATCACACTCTAAATGAAGAAGAAGAAGAAGAAGAAGAAGAAGAAGAAGAAGAAGAAGAAGAAGAAGAAGAAGAAGAAGAAGAAGAAGAAGAAGAAGAAGAAGAAGAAGATGATGATGATGATGATGATGATGATATTGGATTTATATCCCGCCCTCCACTCCGAAGAGTCTCAGAGCGGCTCACAATCTCCTTTACCTTCCTCCCCCACAACAGACACCCTGTGAGGTGGGTGGGGCTGGAGAGGGCTCTCACAGCAGCTGCCCTTTCAAGGACAACCTCTGCCAGAGCTATGGCTGACCCAAGGCCATTCCAGCAGGTGCAAGTGGAGGAGTGGGGAATCAAACCCAGTTCTCCCAGATAAGAGTCCGCACACTCAACCATTACACCAAACTGGCTCTCTCATAAACTGTCTGTCATTTGTTTGCCTTGTACAGTGGTGGTGGCCAATGGTAGCTCTCCAGATGTTTTTTGCCTACAACTCCCATCAGCCCCAGCCAGCATGGCCAATGGCTGGGGCTGATGAGAGTTGTAGGCAAAAAACATCTGGAGAGCTACCATTGGCCACCCCTGTTGTACAGTATTCTCTCTAGAAAGCTCTTCTAGAAAGCACTAATTTAGGAAGCAGGTGTAATTGGCAAGCTCGGCAAAAAGTCATAGCATGAATATAACAATGAAAAACAAAATATTTAGCTATTCTAGTACATGGGATACAGAAATACCACTTAGCTGTGGCAACTCCCAAACTTTGCCAAGGCATAACAGTGTGCCAGTTAAAGAGCTGAGGCCACACTCTAAGACACAACTGCCACATGATGAAGAGCAGGGAGTGGAAGCCCCATAAGTAGGGGTGTCGAACTCATTTGTTATGAGGGCCAGATCTGACATAAATGAGACCTTATCAAGCTGGGCCATGTGTGTACCTATTTAAGATTAGATAGCAGAGCTATAAACTTTATAAAGGACACAAACAAACACAATGCAAGATTTTAAAAAAAACTTAAAACATTAGCACTCATTTTTATTATACTGCCTAGGCAGTATTATACAGTATTTTATTATACTTCCTAGGCAGTTGTATTTCTCCCATGGGATCCAGGGAACTGGGCAAAAGAAGCTCTGGCTCTTTCCTTCCTTTCCAAGGGGACCAGGAAGGGGGGGAGCTTCAGCCAACAGAAGGAAGAGAGACTTGGCTCAATAGCTCTGTTGTGCAATTGAGAGAGCCTGGCAAAGCAAGCTCTGCCTCTCCCCTTTCCTCCCCAAGGAAGGAGCCTCAGCCTATGAAGAAAATAGAGGTTTTGCTCTGACACTTCTGTGCAACTGAGCAAGCCTTGTAAAGCAAGTTGTTATGCAGAAGGAAGTAAGAGAGAGGGAGAAGGAAGCAGATGACAGCCAATTGCTCAGGTGCCTGATAGGAGTCCTCCGGGGCCTGTTTCGGCCCCCAAGCTGCATGTTCAACACCCCTGCCATACAGCTTTGTTTCTCTTCTCTTTTCCAATGCAAGGAAAGCAACAATGTCACAAGAAGGGGAACAAGGACACACCAAGAAGAAGTGCCCCGAAAGCACAGCCCTCTACTTGGTTGTCCTGGGCAAATAGTACAAGGTCAGAATGCCAGGAAAAATAGGTTATTTTGGTGATCCTATCCATTCAAGAAAGAGATATATGATTATATGGGGGTTATACTTTGGTTTAGTAGAGCATTCAAATTTTTGCACCATGATCTTTTTAGAATGAACTGTTACCAGATAATGTGTTAATATACTTAACCCGCTTCATGAAAGCTTTCTGGTTAAAAATTATGTCTCATAGAAACTTGTCCAAAACAATTCAGCTCAGCAGGATACAGAATACATTTTACTCTATATAAACTGTAAATAAAAAACCTTCTTTGGTAGAACAGTTGGTGTCAAGAGATTTAAGAGTAAGCTATTACGTGCCTCCAGAAGAATATCTATAATATGGAACCAAAGTCATTATTTCAAATAGCTTTATAATATTAAAACATTTTCACACATTTTCTCAACTTCTAACCAGAAATATTCTCCTACAAAAGTTTTTATTATCAGAATCTATCTATTTTAAAGTCAATATTATTACTGCTAAGTTGGTTTTTTTGCTGACTCAGATGCTAATACAGCTACAACTGAAGACGATGGTGAAGCATGAACCAAAAGAGAGGCTGAAGACAGACAATAGTCAAGAGAATTGAAAGTGATTTGAAAGAGGCATTGGTTTTCATGAAGTACACACATATTTCATTTGTCTCACAATCACTTTGGCCACAGGTTTGTAGACTTTTTGAAACATTTCAGACATGAAATCCTGGTAACTATAAATAAAAGAAGACCGTAGATTTATACCCCATCCTTCTCTCTGAATCAGAGTCTCAGAATGGCTTATAATCTTTATCTTCTTTATCTTCTTCCCTCACAACAGACTCCCTGTGAGGTAGATAGGGCTGAGAGAGCTTCCACAGAAGCTGCCCTTTCACAGACAACTCCTGTGATAGCTCTGGCTAACCCAAGGCCATTCCAGCAGCTGCAAATGGAGGAGTGGGGAATCAAACCTGGTTCTCCCAGATAAAAGTCCACACATTTAACCACTACACCAAACTGGTATGATAACTAATGTATACCAGGGATTCCTCTTTCAGTCTTCAAAAACAACTATTGCTTATCTCCACCCAAGCTGTAGTTGATGGGCAGCCCAGTCCTATGGATATTTCTGGGAGAGGGGGGAAACATGCACCTCTCTGCAAAGGGCAGATTGCACAACAAGCATGCCAGAATCCATAGCAACCCTGGCAACATTCACCAATCAGGCAGTAACATATGAAGGAGTGGCATATACAGACTGCTCCAGGAAGCCATGAGGAGACAGGACAAAGTCTGCTTATCATAGCATGCCTGTGAAGTGGTGGACTTGCCAGATGGATGGCTGCCTGCATTAGGCTAGAACCAGTCTCATGGCAGGGTAGCAAGATCCACATTGGTCACTACAGCCAGCCCTTACAACATGAGAAATGTCATCCTCCCACCTTGCTTCCTTGTCAAATTACTGTCTGCACAGATGCCAAACAGGGACATATGCAATGATGACAAATAGCACAGCAGTCATTACTACTGCAGCCATGCCAGTAGGGTCCCAGTAGAGTCTGCGTTCCTCCCTTTGACAGGATACCCCCCCCCCCAAGGCACATGCCTTAGCCATTCAAATGCTGCTTGACCAGCAGTCCCACTGATTATGGTGACAGTTGCAGTTGCTTTCTGAACTCCAGCTGTGTCCCATCTCTCACCTAGGGGTTAGGGCACCTAGCAACTGTGTGGTGGGGGGGGTTGTTGTTGGTGGTGGTGTGGGTGTTGGTGGTGGTGTTGTTGTTGTTGTTGTTGTTGGTGGTGGTGGTGGTAGTAATACTGGTTTTATTTTCAAATACAAATGAACTGGTTAATCAGGTAAAACATCACAGTTAAGGGCAGACACTCCTATTCCAGTAATGGTATAAAATGCAGTCTGGCCTTTGTTCAAGGATATGACCATGCACATAGTATTTTATTTATTTAACATAGTAATTGATTTTACACACATTCAGGTTTACAATTAAGCTAACTAGACTAGATTCTCTAAGCTGTTTAAAAATGTATATGTTAAAAAGCCCTATCCTCAATCCATTTCAAAAACAAAGAGCTAATAAGAATTTCAGCCTTGTTCATGTTTTAGGGTTTGGGGACTGTAGCTGATTAGAACCTGCCTACAGGTTTCATTAACAGCAGTTTTTCTACCTTTCCAGTGTAAAGAAATACGGTAACTGCATAGGATGCTTTTACAGTTGCAGTGCATAAAACTTTATTGATGGCATCTCAGAGGACTTCAGTGTGGTTCTTCTACCAGATGTTTGCAAAATTGAAGCACTATTTGTCCTGTTTTTCATATGTGCTTTCTAACCCTTGGGAAACACTGCCATTATAATAAAATTGTTTGGGGGAAGTTTAACGCATACAAAAGTGCTATTGAAGACAAACGCTTTTGTATCTCAAAGAGGTTTTCCCTACATGTATGAGACAAGGATGTAGAGCGACCCTATTATTATGGACTATAAAGTACGTAGATACATCTAGTAACAGTATATAGTAGAAACAAACAGGAGAGATTAACTTGATGGCACATTCTGTTATGGAAGACAAATCAGAGAAGGAACAAACCTCCAGCTGTGCTATATTCTTGCCAGATACCATATTAGGGAAAAGGTTGATTTATTGCACTGGACAGCATTGTACTGATAAGGTAAACCAGCTTCATTCTGCAGCAAAGCAAAGCAAAGCAACTGACATAAACTGTTCTATAAAACTTTTTTTCAAAGACTGAAAATCCACATTATCTTAACCATCTGCACCAAAACAGATTACCACTCAGCTTCCTAAAAATTACTCCATAATTATTGCAAAGTTCTGCAATTCTAAGAGTGCTACTTTATACAGATTGAAATTAATTTTTATTATAACTGCAATGGAATTTGAATGTTAAATCAAATAAATAACAATTAAATTATATTTTTACAACTAGAGTAGTTAAATTCTCAATGGTGAGCATGTATGGCAGAGCTTCACTTATCTCTTTCTTCTTAAACTTTTCACTGATTTTATTGATACAAAAAGAAGCAGTGGGGATTGGGGGAAACAGGTTAAGTACCATACAAATTGCACAAAACATTTGATATCCTTAACTTTCCAAAAGTACACTAGAGTAGGTATAGCTTGAACAGAAAATAGCATTAAAAACTTTGAAACCCACTATCATTTAAATGTCCCTTCTGAGTTAAATCTTGTAAAGAAACATTGAATGATCTGATTATCCTGAAAGTGGATGTGTGCTAAGAATTTTCCAGTGGAAAACAGTTTGGTAGAACACAATAAACCTTTCTTTTACCAAAAATGGCAACATAATTAATAGAGAGAGGGATAATAAATTATCACTGTACCACATTAGATTATCTGATAATAAATCAATGATTAACTAGTTTCTAATACTATTCTATGCAAGGTAAAGTTAAAATACCATTGACTGATTCCTCTGGAGAGCCAGTTTGGTGTAGTGGTTAAGTGCGTGGGCTCTTACCTGGGAGAACCGGATTTGATTCCCCACTTCTCCACTTGCACCTGCTGGAATGGCCTTGGGTTAGCCATAGCTCTGGCAGAGGTTGTCCTTGAAAGGGCAGCTGCTGTGAGAGTCCTCTCAGCCCCACCCACCTCACAGCATGTTTGTTGTGGGGAGGAAGGTAAAGGAGATTGTAAACCACTCTGAGATTCGGAGTGGAGGGCAGGATATAAATCCAATATCATCTTCTTCTTCCAAATGTATGTGTACAACCACAACCACAACATTGGTGTTATTTTTAACACTGTCATTTTTGTATGAACTGCATTGCAGAATGATGATGTGACAGGGTACTGGATTTAAACATGAGAGACTAGATTCTTCTCACTATGACATGAAAGGCAATGGGTGACCCTGGGTCAGTCACTGTCTTGCAACCTGAAAAAACTCATAATCATTGCCAACATTAAATCGGATTATTCAATGTGTCCCACCCTGTAGTCTTTAGATGACCTACCAGACAGAAATTTAATCTAGCAAAAATAAGCTTTTACCACATGTTGTAATTCGATGAAGCTGTAGTCTTCTTGCTAACTTTTCCCTGCTTGTCAGTTCCACAGAAATTTCCCACAATGCGGCTCCCATCCAGAGGCAGGCTGCACAGCCTTGCGTCTAGGGGCTGTTTTGCCTCCTTGCAAGGAGGAGGAGCGGGCAGGGCATCATCAGAGGTGAGGACGGAGCAGGCACGCCCTAGAGGTGGGCTCCGCTCCCTCCTCTCATTCTTCACCTCGTGCTCGGGGAAAGCGAAGCTCAGCAGTTTGCTCCTTCCCTGCACGAGGCCCATTGGTTCTCAGCAGCACAGTCTTGGCTTGGCGGCCCTGGCTGGGCCCAGAGGGTCTGCTGCAAATTACATCAGATGCAGCAGGGTTTCTGGGGTTTGGCATCTACTTTCGCAGACATTGGTGTGCAGAGGAATGGCCTCAGGAATGGGTAGATGCGGGGTGGAATAGAGATTTGACTTTTTTGGAGTTTTTCCCGATCTTGGTTACCGTTTGGTTGTGGGGGAATGAGTTGGCAGACCACAAAGTCTACTTTTGGTGTGACAATTTAGCCGTGGTGCATGTTATCAGTTCCCTCACTTCCAAATCCCCCAGGGTTATGAGGCTAGTGCAGGCCTTCACTCTCCGTTGCCTGAGGCTTAGTATTTTATTTTTCGCCAGGCATGTGCCTGGGGTGGCCAACGGGGTGGCTGACACTCTCTCCTGCAAACAGATGCAGAGGTTTTGCCAACTGGCCACAGAAGCAGATCTTCTCCCGACAATGATGCCCCCCGGGATATGGATGATTGGAGGGTCGAGGCCGGGAGAGCAATAAGTCTTGCCATTGCTCCTAGTATCAGAAAATCGTACAACAGGGCAGTATGCCAGTTCGACAGTTTTAGGAGCAAAGTTGGTTACCAAAGGAGATGGTCCCTTCCAGTGGAGCAATTACTCCACTATAGTGTATCTTTAAGGCGCAGGGGATTAGCAGTCCGATCTATTTGGGGCCAACTGTCTGCATTGGCCTTCACCAGTAGGGCTTTGGGTTTCCAGGCGAATACCGGTGACTTCCACATTAAGAAAATGTTGAAAGATTGGTCTAGAGAAATTGGGCCCAGACAGGATCCTAGGCAACCGATTTCCCCTGCAGTTCTTAGGGGTTTACGATCTGTCTGGAGCCAGGTATGCATATCAGAGTACGAAATTGCTCTTTCACGCCGCCTCTCTCATGGCATTCTTTAGGGCTCTTCAGGTGATTGAGCTGATGGCTCAGTCCAAAAGAGACATTTCAGGGAGGGCCTTGATGGCCCAAGACATTCGTCCAGCTGGTGGATCTATATATGTTAACAGTTTGTCGTTCCAAGACCGATCAACTGCAAGGGGGGGATACTATTAGTATGGGTTCCTGTTCTGATGTCAAGATCTGTCCTGTAGCGGCTTTAATGTGCTACATGGTTGATCATGGTTTGGGTGCCGGTCTGTTGTTCCGTCACAGGGACTGCAGTCCCCTGATGAAGCATCAGTTTTGGACAGTGACGTGCAAGGCCCTTGCTATGCTGGGCTTGTCAGGAGTTAAGTTCGGCACCCATTCCTTCCGTATAGGAGCACTGCTGCTGCACTGGGGTACTCTCCGCTTCTATTCAGAAGCTTGGTAGTTGGCGTTCCTCAGCCTATAAGGGCTATGTTCGCCTTCTTGCATTGCAGTAACTGGCATCATGTTATTAAGGGGCCATGTTATTCATTGTTTCTTCTTTTCTAAGGTGCTGTGTTCCGTGGAGAGAGACGATGCATCCTCATATGTGGGCACAGCTTCGTGTTCTGGGCTGCCCATAGGGCCAGGGGGACTTTGGCCGGGTCACAGCTGGGGCTCAGCAAGTGGGCCACCATTGAATAGTGTGGATGGCAAGGTCTCCATTGTTTGGGCCTGTTGTCCCTATTGTTCGAAGATGTTCACGTTTTACTGCCACATGTTGTGGTGATACATCTCGGTGGTAATGATTTAGGGCTGCTCAAGGGAAAAGCCCTTGTGTTGCAGGCCAAAGATGACTTTAGAGTCATCAAGAGGCGTTGGCCTCAGGCTTTGATCGTGTGGTCGGCCATGATCCCATGCCGGGTATGGTGTGCAGTTTGGGACCCACGGGCAATTGAGAGAGCTCGCTGCAAAGCCAATTTAGAACTTAAAAGAGCCCTTGAGTGGGGTTTGGGCCACTTTCTTCCTCACCCTGGGATCCGGGCTGATTGCGTGGATTTATGCAGGAACAATGGCGTACATCTTTCGGACAAGGGTAATGATGCCTTTTTAGAAGACTTGAAACTTGGGCTTAAGGAAGTGTTGGGTGTTTAGTGGGCGCACCTGCCTAAGCAGAGGCTTGGCCTCGCGGTGGCTGGGTTTTGGCCTAAACTTTCATTATGCAGCTTGGTGAGCACCTGTAGCACCCCAGTTTTGGGGCACGGGGTCTCGCTAAATTATTTCTGGACCGTGCAGGCCGGTTGAGTGATGAAGCAGATTGCCTTGGGTTTGCATGGATTGATTCACCCATTAGCCGTGCAGCTGGGGGTTGGAACTCCAGGGCATAATCTTTGTCTCTTTAGTATCTGCCTTACTGAGCTTGACAGAGATTATGTTACTCTTATCAGGAGGACATGGAGACATACATGGGTCCTGAACTTTTCGCTATTGCAACTGAGGCTGCAAAAAGCAATGTTGATAAGGTGACTCCTCAAGGAACAGAGCTCAGGTCAAATGTCTGTGATGAGGAAATGGACTGGGCTATTTAGGCATCAGCAATAACAGTGTTGTCTTGAGTTTTCAGAAACATAGTGGTTAAACTACACTTTCTATAGTCAGTGATCCATGCCTCAGTCCTAATGAGATTGTTGCAATGTGAGGTAAATAGGGTTGCCTTTGAAAGGTCATTTGCCACCATAGGCAAATGCCTTGTAGAAAAAGCCCAGCAGGAACTCATTAGCATATTAGACCACATTCCCTAATATTAGCATATTAGGTCACACACTCATTAGCATATTAGGCCACACCATCTGGGATAATAAAGTGCAAACTGAACTGTGACAGTAACTTTTCCAGACCTTGCAGCAATTCTGGCCAGCCAGCCAGGCCCCAGGGAGGCTGCCGCACAGTACATCCGGGCCCTGTGATCCCTGCCTGGTTGCACAGTGCAGCTGGGACCCACGATCCTCGCTGGCCAGCCAGGCTCCAGGGAGGCTGCCACATGGCTTGGTTCAACACAGCAATCCCCGAGGGCCACACCAAGTGACGGAGGTTCCCCAACCCTGCTATAAGACTCTAGAATACTTCTTCCACTTGAATATCTTAAGATCACCATCAAAGGTTCTTCTCTGAATTCACTAGGTCTCAAATGGAAACTGTCCATATACATATCTGCATTGGCCAGATGCACAGAAAACTGTTTACATATAGAACTTTCTTGCTGGATCTTAGTAATTGACTTTAAGTTTCCTGTGAAAATATAAGTCAAGGCACAAAGAAAGGAGATGACCAATAGTAGCATTGAAGAAGTTTGTTAGTGCCAATGCAAGACAACTGGGGAAGTGAGGGAGGAGAGGAGTTCCTGTCCTTGTTAGTAACTATCTGTAGGGTATCTCAGCGGTCAACCACCTTGAGCCTACTAAGGAAGGATGGCCATAAATATTTAAAATAATTAAAACAATGAACAAAAAGCACAGCCAAAAAGCATATTTTATTTTTATGAACTGTTTTAATTAACTGTTGAAATTGTTTTATTAATCCATGAATGTTTTTACTGTTGTTCACTGCCCTGAGCCCTGTGTACTCAGAGAATTTAAATTATATAATTTTATATACATTTAAATTATAAATAAATTAATTAAATATGGCTGCTAATTAGTTAGCAGTGCTGGCACATACAGGCTACTGATGTCAAAGAAGGTGGCTAGATAGGAATCATATTTGTATTTCCTGCCTCAGCTACATTTTTCTGTTATTTGTTACAAGGGGATTCTTCCCCTCCCTCTCTGACAATTTCCCTGCTTTAGTGATTGACAGTTACCACTAAAAAATGTGCTCCACTTACTGTCACTGAAGAAAAAATGAGCATATTGATCAATAAACTTGTAGCTTCTGACATGCAGGGTGGGCTACACCAGATGCAATTCTTAAAAAGCCTCCAAGACTTGTGTCTTATTAATAGCTCTGTCAGAACATTTGAAAAGATAAAGAGTGCTGTACTAGTGAACTTCAATAGGAAAATGCAAATCAGGAATGGCAGGTAATCTTTAATCTCACTTTTGCATGATTGTACAAAATACAGTACATGGTAGAAAGAGTTTACAGCAGGGACATCAGCTCCCCCCCCTTAAAAAAAACCAAACCCAGTGCATACTCAAATTGTGATCCTTACTTTTATGGAATTCCTTGGTTTTGCCCAATTCTTTCTTAATATAATCCACAAGAATTTAATTAATTTAATCTGAACTAATGTAACTTTCAGAAAATATTTTTAATTTGTTTGAGTGGAATTGTACTTCTATCTCACCCTTCTGCAAGACTGCATTTAGAGAGGAATATAAAGGTAAAGGCAGTCCCCCTGGGCAAGCACCAGTCGTTTCCAAATCTGGGGTGATGTTGTATCATGATGTTTTCATGGCAGACTTTATTAAGGGGTGGTTTGCCATTGCCTTCCCCAGTCATCTACACTTCACCCCCAGCAAGCTGGGTATTCATTTTACTGACCTCAGAAGGATGGAAGGTTGAGTCAGCTACCTGATCCAAGCTTCCGCCGGGATTGAACTCAGGTTGTCAGCAGAGCTTGGACTGCAGTACTACAGTTTACCATTCTGCACCACAGGGCTCGTGGCATATACAGAGAGGCATATACAGGAATCTAAAAACAGCAATAATAGAAAAAGTACTGTAAGACAAAATTATTTAAAATCTAATGTAAAGTAACACCAACCAGCCCAAATATAAAAAATCTAAAATCAGCCATCAACAGTCAAAGCCAATAATACCTGATAGAGCCTGTAATAAAAGTTCAGTATCTATTGTATCCAGAGAACATGAATGGAGGTCCAGTCACAGAATGTGTCTTTGCTGTTTTCTCCTCCTTGCTCCCATTCCCTCTGTTCCCTAAAAAGCTGCTCCCAAAGGAACTCAGCCCAACCATACAAGACTGGCAATAGGGAGTTTGGCCAGGTCTTCCGTCCACTTGTGGCCCCCACTCCAGTCCCACCCCTGAAGTTTCCTACTCAAAACTCCTTTTAACAAGAATGGGAAGATGGCAGACATCCATGGCATGTGGCAATCTACTCAGCTTCTCTGGATCCAAGCTTTCATCTGCTGTCCAAATGAGATTCCCTCATCAGTTTCCATTCTTGTTTTGCTTTCTTCATTGTGTTCCACTTCACCCTTAAAATAATGCATACCATAGTATTCTACAAATAGACTAAAAAAATGGATACAGTCTGTAATATTCATTCTGCTAAGGGCCCTGCAGGTGTATCAAAATGCACATGCTGCTAATGGGACTCCCACTAAACTCGATGGACCTGTCTGGTTCAAATGCGAACACAACAGGAAAACAAAGAAAAACCCTCAGACATTTCACAATAGGGTTGCCAAGTCCAATTCAAGAACTATCTGGGGACTTTGGGGGTGGAGCCAGGAGACTTTGGGGTGGAGCCAGGAGACATTGGGGGTGGAGCCATAAGCAAAGTTGTGACAAGCACAATTGATCTCCAAAGGGAGTTCTGGCCATCACGTGTAAAGGAACTGCACACCTTTTAAATGCCTTCTCTACATTAGAAATAATAAAGAATGTTTCTGCCTGTTCCCCCCACCCCCATTAAGCCTTAAAGTCACAGACACACCATCCCAAGAGGAAGCCTTTCTGAGGGAGTCTGAAGCCTCCGGAGGTGGAAAGGCACATGATGGCTGTGGGGGCGGGGCTTCCCCCTGCTGGCCAGCTGACTGGGGGCGGAAATTAGCCTGGGAAAGTGGGGGAAACCCCACTGGGACCAGGGGATTGGCAAGTCTGTTTCACAAATATGCCCATATATCGGGGGGGGGGGGGCGGGGAGGGGGACTGATACTAAAAATAGAACATTATGGTTTAATTAATAAATTCTGACTTAAATTTTGTAGCCCACAGAAGAAAAATACGACAATTATGCAATTCAAAAGTACAGAATTCAGTAGCAGAATGAGCTGGTTACTAAGTACTTCTCTAGGCTGGCATCTGCAATCTATGGCTCCAAAGTCAAACATGACTCAGTACAGTACCTAATATGGCTCTTTAGAAAAGAAAATTAAAACTTCAAGGTAAAGTATATTGGGGATATGGGTGGGATGCTAGAATAAACAGTATGTGAAAGGATTGGCAAACAAAGGAAATTATGTGTCTAAATGGCTTCTAACTGGCGTTTTACAGAACAGTATATGAGAAGGGTGAACAGTTACCAGTAATTCAAATATTCATACACTAAAACAGAGGTTCCCAAACTTGTTTGACCTAATGCCCCCTTTTCAGAAAAAAAGTTACACAGAACCCCCCTGGCAATCTACCTTCAATGGACTAAAAGATGCAGTGACATATGCAGTGAGCACACAGAGTAAACAAAGGTGTAAAGAAGACACTTTGAAGCTTGAAATTCTAAAATTATTTTATAAAATCAACCATGGTAACATTCTCATACACAGAGAATTTTTGAAATTTCTTTTTAATTATTATCCACCTTCCCCTTGTCAGCTCCAATTAACGCAATGGGAAGGTGCCTTGCCCAGCCGCTTCCAATATGAAAGCAGCAGGCAGTGGTAAAATGGGGTGCTCTTCGTAGGCTTCCTTGGAAGCCTCTGACAAGCACAGGCAATGTTTGCCCTGTGAAGAAAAGTGGCGGCGTGGCGGCACTGCCTGGGGCTCTTGGCTTGCCTGCTGGCTGGCGCAATCATGCCACAAGGGAAGGGGAAGTAAGGGGGTGTCCAGCAGTGCCCCCTGGCAGGGTGGCATCCTAGGCGGTTGCCTTCCCACCTACTCCCATGCACTATTACTGCCCTCCTGAATTGTTCCAGTGCCCCCCAGGGGGCAATATCACCCACTTTGGGAAACACTGCACTAAAACAATCAGGCAGGGTGCTCTTATGCATGTTCATTACTTAATGTGAGACCTCACGTACATTGCTCGCTAATAAAGGACTCGCAGCAATTGGTGTTTGCACTGGAGAAATTTTTTTATTATTAATCATATCAATCATTATTATAGTTCTATATTTTAAGTTACATTACTGAACTTTCTTATACTGCCACTTCACTGGTCTCTTGCTCTGAATTTTGACATTATTTGGAACCTTAGTTATAAAAGGTTGCTGACTCTTGCTTTAGGGTTATATGAATGGTAGAACTGGAACAGACTCCATTTATAGTTGGCAGTTCTCTTTACCTAATGGTAGTTGCAAATGAAGTCATACTTTAGTTCTTCAATTCCCCTTCTCCCATGTCCTTGTTTTTGCTTGTCCTGAAACCCACTGCCTTATATAATATAAAGCTGATATACTTGGTCCCACCTGAGTGCATATTCAAATGGCAGCTGTATGTCAATTTCCCCACTACCCAATTTACCCCATATCCTGATTAGGGTTGCCAATCCCCAGGTGGGGGCAGGGGATCCCCCGGGTTGGAGGCCCTCCCCCCGCTTCAGGGTTGTAAGAAAGCGGGGGGAGGGAAGGGAAATGTCTGCTGGGAACTCTGTTATTGCCTATGGAGATTTATTCCCATAGAAAATCATGGAGAATTGATCTGCGTGTTTCTGAGGCTCTGGGGGGGCTGTTTTGGGGGGTAGAGGCACCAAATTTTCAGTATAGCATCTAATGCCTCTCCCCAAAATACCCCCCAAGTTTCAAAAAGATTGGACCAGGGGGTCCAATTCTATGAGCCCCAAAAGAAGGTGCCCCTATCCATTATTTCCCATGGAAGGAAGGAATTGAAAAGGTGTGCCGTCCCTTTAAATGTGATGGCCAGAACTCCCTTTGGAGTTCAATGATGCTTGTCACAGCCTTGATCTTGGCTCCATCCCTAATGTCTCCTGGCTCCACCCCCAAAGTCTCCTGGCTCCACCCCCAAAGCCCCCAGATATTTCTTGAATTGGATTTGGCAATCCTAATCCTGATGTCTCTTTAGTCCCTTGCTCCCTCTGTGACTAGCCAGTGACTCTGAAAATATAAATATAAACATGGCACATACAAGTTTTACAACTGCAATATATAGAGGGTGTCATGGTCCTAGACCTAGTGCATTCTACAGGCTCCAGGGAAGCCTGTATTGGAGTAGTGTTCAGGCCTACATTTCCCAGGATCCCTTCTGTCCTTCTGATTAGATGGGAAAATTTGCCCATTGAAGGCTAGAGGGGTAAGACTTGGGAGGAGAGCATTAAAAGGCTAGCTAGAGATAGGGAAGTGTTCTCTCTGGGAAGGCTGAGCTGGAAAGAGACTGCAGCTGGAAGAGATCCCTCACCCAAGGAGGTGGTGAATCTTTTGACATTAGAGGAAGGGAACATTTAGTTAGTCACGTCAGGGCTGTTTTTTTCTTTGCATCACTTTTACCGTTTCTACCTTTCACTGTTGCACTAATAATTAAAGCCACTTGTTTTAAGCACTTACAACTTGTTGTTATACTGCCTGGGTCTTCTCACCTCTTCAGTCACAGTTAAAAGGAAGACATAGGGGTTGGGTAGGTGCTCTGGGCTCTCTTTACAGAGTGGTGGCAGCCAGCAGAAGGCCCATCCTGGTCCCCTGCTTGTGACAGCGGGGGGTGGGGGGGGACTGATACATTGAGGAAATTGTTTTATTTTATGTGTATCTAATTTTCAAAAATTGTTCATTATAACTATGAAAATTACATATCTCAAATTTATCTAGAGCACTTTGTTGAATTCTTCTTCCAGGAATGTCAGAGCAATGTACATTTTTCTCTCTTCATTTTTTGCTAACGAGACCCCTATAAGGCTGAGCGAAACAGACTGAGATTGGTACCAGCAGGAACTCATTTTCATATTAGGCCACACACCCTGCCACCAAGCCAGCTGGGAACTTTGTTTCTGCTCAAAATACTTTGGCATTGTTAGTTGTGGAAAGATAAGCTTTTCCTAAATTGTAACATCTGCTACTCCTTTTTTATGATGGTCTGTTACCACATATGTTTACATAGTGTACAGACTGACACAGAACTAGGGTTGCCAAGTCCAGTTCAAGAAATATCTGGGGACTTTGGGGGTGGAGCCAGGAGACATTGGGGTGGATCCAGCAGCAAGGGCGTGATAAGCATATTTGAACTCCAAAGGAAGTTCTTACCATCATATTTAAAGGAACTGCATACCTTTTAAATGCCTTCCCTCCTTTGGAAATAATGAAAGATAGGGGCACCTTCTTTTGGGGTTGTAGAATTGGACCCCTTGGTCCAATCATTTTGAAACTTGGAGGGTATTTTGGGAAGAGGCACTGGATGCTTGATACAAATTTGGTGCCTCTATCTCAAAAAACAGTCCCCCAGAGCCCTGATACCCACAGATCAATTATCAATTATTCTATGGGAATCGATCTTCATAGGGAATAATGGAGTGGCCAGCAGACATTTCCCCCCCCCTTCTGCTTTCTGATGACCCTGAAGTGGGGGAAGGGCCTCCAAATCAGGGGATCCCCTGTCCCTACCTGGGGATTGGCAACCCTAAACTCAGAAGGCAAGTTCACCCAGTAACACTGCTTACAACTGCAGCCTTATTTCAGCATGCCTACTTCAAAGAGCACTCCCAAATCAGCGTGCACAAGGTTGGGGCAGCTCTCTTCAGCAGGAAACAGAGGCACTGCGATCTTTCTTGCGCCTAGTAGGGAGTAAGCTCAGCTGAAACACTGGGATTTGCTTCCAAATAAATGTGCAAAAAGAAGAAGATTATGAAGAAGTGGGATGACGGAAGCCTGTGGAATGCAAAGCAGCTGCAAATTGATCCCAGCAGGTTCAAACGCCGGGATTGGGAAGTGAAAGAGGAGCCAGAAAGCCGGGGGGGGGAGCAATCCTACAAGGGCTAGGCAGTATGCAGTTAACTTACCACTCCCCCCCTGCCCCGCTCCAGGAGGCCCTTTTACCTTTGTGTGCATGACTGCAACCAAAGTTCCCTTCAGAAGATCAGACGAAGGGGGCTTTGAATCTTGAAAGCTGTTTATAACTCTAAACATCTTGGTGGTCTCTTAAGGTGTTCCTGGACTCGGCTTGGCTCTTCTCGTGCAGAGGAACTGAGCTCTCCACCTTAAGCAACTGCTCACAACGGAATCGCTCCCAGACGCCATACCCCCAACCCCGCTTCAGATTTTTGGAAAGCGGGAGAGAAGGGGGCCAAACCTGGGGCCCCCCAGCAGGGCGGGAGGTTTGGGAAGCCTACACAGAACACTAGCCAAAAACATACTAACTGGTGGCCAGGAACTAATAGTCCTGGAATTTTATTTATTTTATTTTATTATATTTGTATCTCACCCTCCCCTGACAAGTTCAGGGTGGGATATAAATATAATAAAATAAAATAAATCCTAGTGTTCAGGCTGTGTGTGAATCTTCCATTTCTGTGAACAACTCCAAAAGTTTTTCCAGGCCCCTTCTCACTCTGTTCCTCTATATAAAATTATTAACAAACAAGGAACGGGGTGGGGGGCTGTCTCTGATATAAAGTACCTTGCAGTAAAGAAGTGAGATTGGTTAGAAATTTGGTCAGGGCCTTTTTCAGCTATAGCCCTACAGAATCAGCCACACTTGGTCTGTCATGTATGGACAGTAAACCCTAAATAGCTAGGCCCTGAATATATACCTGCCTGGGCACTGAGATCAATAAATAACATTCGCTAGCAGGAACTAGTGGTCACTGAGGTTAATTTGGTTTAAACCAGTAGGAAGGCTTTTCAGACAAAAATCCCAATTTTTGGAGATAAGGATAGAGTACCATCCAGACTTCCAAAGGAGGGGAACATTCCTATTTCAGGTCTAGGTCACCATATACCTCTCTTATATGATTTTTAGATTAATATACTTTGTCCATTGTCTTAAGCATTTGACCAAGACAGAAAAATGGTTTTTAAAATATTCTAAAATAAATGATTACATTTGATGCAAGCTTTAGAAAATCCTATGCTTGTTCACTCAGAAACAGGTCCCTGTTCAATGGGGCTTACTCACAGGTATGTGGGCCTAGGACTGCAGTCATAGAAAGCTAAAGTTTCTTGCTGTTTGAAGCTTTGTTATGCACAGCATTATTTTACTATATCATCTAGTTTTGGTTTTTATTGCCAACCCCTTTAAAAACTACACACCTGGACAGAGGCAAGAATGAGGGGATTCCATGCAAGAACGAGGGGATTTGTCCTCCACCATTTCTAAAAAAAATTTTGCCCCACTCAGGGTTTATATAAGCATCATCTTTAAGGAATGAATTACAGCATGCACCTGCCTCACAAAGTGTGCAAAGACTAAAGCTTGCGTGTTGGAACATCAGAACCATGCTTGACACAGTAGACAGTGGTCGCCCTGAACGACGCTCTGCTCTAGTTGCCCACGAACTTCTCAGGTTGAATATCGACATAGCAGCTCTCAGTGAGGTCCGTTTCCCTGAGGAAGGTAGTCTTCAAGAACACGGTGCTGGCTATACCCTCTACTGGTCAGGTAAGTCAAAGGCTGAGAGCCGCCTTTCTGGCGTTGGCTTCATGGTCAGGAACTCCATTGCCTCCAAACTCGAAAACCTGCCAACAGGTCACTCAGATCACATCATGTCCATGCGCCTCCCACTTCAAAACAAGCAGCATGCAACACTCTTCAGTGTGTATGCCCCAACCCTTCAAGCAGATCCTGCAGAAAAGAACAAGTTCTATGCTGATCTACACAACCTCGTACAGAAGACCCCTACAGAGGACAAGGTGATCATCCTTGGCGACTTCAATGCCAGAGTAGGTAAAGACTCGGAAGCCTGGAAAGGAGTACTTGGCAAACACGGCATTGGCAACTGCAATGACAACGGGCGCCTCCTGCTAGAATTCTGCATGGAGCACCAGCTCACCATCACCAACACTATCTTCCAGCAGAAGAACAGTCTGAAGACAACCTGGATGCACCCACGGTCCAAGCACTGGCACCTTATCGACTACATTCTGGTGCGCCAGAGAGACCTTCGAGATGTCTTACACACCCGAGTAATGCCCAGTGCAGGATGTCATACGGATCATCGTCTTGTACGCTGCAATCTTCGTCTTCACTTTAAACCCACACCCAGGAGAGGAGGTATCCCTCGGAGGAAGTTTCAGGTTGACAGTCTCCAGTCAGCCGAAGTTAAAGCTGCCTTCCAGGCAAAACTCCAGTCAAGAATTGAGGACCCCAGTTGCCCCACAGACCCTTCTCCAGAAGCACTCTGGGAACACCTAAAAACTACCGTCCTGCAGATCTCTGAAGAAGTCCTCGGGTTCTCCACAAGGAAGAACAAGGACTGGTTGGTGAGAACAATCAAGAGATCCAAGACTTACTGGCGAAGAAGAGATCTGCCTACCAAGCACATCTTGCTCAGCCCTCCTGTCCTGGGAAAAAAGCAACCTTTCGCGCTGTATGTAGCAACCTCCAGTGCAAGCTTCGAGACATTCAGAACGAGTGGTGGACCAAGCTTGCAGAGAGAACCCAGCTGTGTGCAGACACTGGTGATTTAAGAGGGTTCTACGAAGCCCTGAAGGCAGTATATGGTCCATCATATCAGACTCAGAGTCCCTTGCGTAGTGCAGACGGCCAAGTGCTCCTCACAGACAAGGCATCCATATTGAACCGGTGGTCAGAGTATTTTCAGGTTCTCTTCAGTGCCAACCGCGTAGTTCAAGATTCAGCAATTCACCTCACCCCACTTCAACCAGTGAAAACAGAGTTGGATGACATCCCCACTCTAGAAGAGACTGTTAAAGCCATCAAGCAACTGAAAAGTGGCAAGGCAGCAGGAGTTGATGGAATTCCACCAGAGATCTGGAAGCATGGGGGCACAGTACTACATAGCTCACTTCACAAAGTACTTGTCACCTGCTGGGAACAAGGCAAATTACCACAGGACTTTCACGATGCAATCATCATCACCCTATACAAGAACAAAGGGGAAAAGTCAGACTGCTCCAACTACCGGGGGATAACCCTGCTCTCCATCGCAGGCAAAATCCTTGCCAGAATACTCCTGAACAGACTGGTGCACGCCATTGCAGAAGAACTCCTCCCAGAGAGCCAGTGCGGCTTCAGAGCTAACAGGAGCACCACCGACATGGTATTTGTTCTCAGGCAGCTCCAAGAGAAATGCAGGGAACAGAACAAGGCTCTGTATGTGACTTTTGTCGACCTTACCAAAGCTTTCGATACCGTTAGCAGGAAAGGCCTGCGGCAAATCTTGGAACGTTTAGGATGTCCCCCAAGGTTCCTCAGCATGATCATCCAGCTACACGAAGACCAGCGAGGCCAAGTCAGACACTGCAATGACCTCTCGGAGCCCTTCCCAATAGGCACAGGTGTAAAGCAAGGCTGCGTTCTCGCGCCAACTCTCTTTACGATCTTCTTTAGCATGATGCTTCAAAGAGCCACAGTAGATCTAGATGATGACGATGGTGTCTACATCCGCTATCGCACCGATGGCAGCCTGTTCAACCTGAGGCGACTAAAGGCCCACTCCAAGACAATGGAAAAACTCATCCGAGAGCTACTGTTTGCTGATGATGCTGCACTCGTCTCCCACTCGGTATCAGCTCTGCAGCATATGACGTCCTGCTTTGCAGAGGCTGCCAAGCTATTCGGCCTAGAAGTTAGTCTGAAGAAGACAGAAGTTCTCCACCAGCCTGCACCCCAGGAAGATTATCACCCTCCCTGCATCACTGTGGGTGAATCAGTTCTGAAGACAGTCCAGCAGTTCAGCTACCTGGGGTGCATCATCTCCTCAGATGCTAAGATCGACAAGGAGATTGACAAACGGCTGGCAAAGGCAAACCGTGCCTTTGGCCGACTGCACAAAAGAGTGTGGAGCAACAAGCATCTGAAAAAAGGCACAAAGATCAATGTTTACAAAGCGGTTGTGATGACAACCCTCATCTACGGCTCCGAATCGTGGGTTTTATACCGTCATCACCTGCGACTCCTTGAGCGCTTTCATCAGCGCTGCCTTCGCACCATCCTCAACATCCACTGGAGTGACTTTGTGACCAACACTGAAGTTCTCAAGCGGGCGGAGGTTACCAGCATCGAGGCACTGCTGTTGAAGACGCAGCTGCGCTGGGCAGGGCATATTTCTAGGATGGAAAACCACCGCCTTCCCAAGATTGCCCTGTATGGCGAACTCTCCACCGGCCATCGAAACAGAGGGGCACCAAAGAAGAGGTACAAGGACTCCTTGAAGAAATCCCTTGGCACCTGTCGCATCAACCATCACCAGTGGTCTGACCTAGCCTCAGATCGCAAAGCATGGAGGCACACCATCCACCAGGCTGTCTCTTCTTTTGAGAACGCACGCATAGCTGGTCTTGAGGACAAAAGGAGATTGAGGAAGAATTGCACTGCTACAGCACCATCCCTAAATCAGACTTTTCCCTGCAGCCACTGTGGCCGGACCTGCCTGTCCCGCATTGGTCTTGTCAGCCACCAGCGAGCCTGCAGCAGACGTGGACTATTGCACCCTTCTTAAATCTTCGTTCGCGAAGCCAAGCCGAGAGACAGTAGAAGGAAAAATACTAGCTGCAAATCATTTTAAAATTCTGATTAATGGAAGAGCTGTAGTACTAGACTGGGCTGGAAACAGGGTTAGGTATTTAAGCTATAAATTTACAAGTTAATGTTTTAAAATGACAACTTGAGAAGTAATGTGAGTTACTCCTTGGCCTCAGAAATAAACCCCAGTGTAATTAGCTTATTATTCCAGCCTCTCCATCATTCACATCCTAAACACTCAGAGACATCAGAAAGAAATCGGAAAGTTACCCGTCTGGATGCTAACCAAAGTAAAATCACACTAATCACTTTGCAATAATTATATACATTCAGGGGTCGTTTTGTAGAGAAATAGGTGGTGGAGCTCATCCAGGGATTGTTATGCAGCTGCACCTACTATTCAATGGACAAGGTGGGGAGGAGGAGGGGGAACTGTCAGAAAAGTTCAAGAGCTGTGCTCCTGTGAGCTCCTGCTGAATTCAAAGTCTGTAACATCCTAGTTGTAATTTGCAACATTATTGCTGTCTTAATGCCAGAATGAGATGATAAGGAAGTCTCCATCAAATGAAAACTTTTAAAATTTCCAAAAGTTTCAAATGGAGTTCTCCAAAGCAATTTATCCTGGACAGGACTTTTTTTTTAAAGCAGGAATGTTAAGGAACACAGTGTCAGCTGGCTTAGTGCCAAGGGTGTGGCCTAATATGCAAATGAGTTCCTGCTGAGCTTTTTCTACAAAAAGCCATGTGTCAAACAATGGTGATGTCAGGAGGTGTGGCCTAATATGGAAATAAGTTCCTGCTGGTTTTTTCCTACAAAAAAAGCCCTGATCCTGGAACAGAAAGGTGAGGGAAGCGACAGAAAAAGTAATAAAACTGGTGCAGTGAATTTTCCTTGACTTATCTATAAGATAGATAAAGAAGTGAATATGTATTTTATTAGTACTGAAGAACAGTGATGTTTTCCAATAAGACTGCAGTATTACATCTGCCCAGTGTTCACATAAGATATATCCTATAAACAAATAGTGTTTGAGTCTGGTGGTACCTTTAATACCAACAAGGTTTAATTCTGGGTATGAACTTTCATGTGCATGCACACTTCTTCATGACCAAGAAAGTTTATACCCAGAATTAAACTTTGTTCGTGTTAAACTTTGTTCTGTTACTTCAGACCCAACATGGCTGCCCACCTGAATCATTACAAATAGTGTGAAATTGAGGAGCAGAATGGTGTAGTGATTAAGAGCAGCTGACTCTCATCTGGAGAACTGGGTTTGATGCCTCACTCTTCCACATGAAGCCTGCCAGGTGACCTTGGGCCAGTCATAGTTCTCTCAGAATTCTATTAGTTCCACCTACCTCACAAGCTGCCTATTCTGGGGAGAGGAGGGGAAGGCAATTATTGTAAGCTGCTCTAAGACTCTAAAAGTGGGGTATAAAAACCAACTCTTCTTCTTTAAATTGTTCCTAATGGATCAGGTAGCCATTGGAGACCCTGTCTTCAGGTGTCGGCTACTTAGTGAACTATAAAATTTGGCATTCTAGGAATCATGGCATTTTTTCCCCTGTGTGGAGGCAGAAGCATGGAATGAGTTGGGTGTGTGTTAAGTGCTGTCAATTCACTTCTGATGACAACCCTATGAATTAATGTCCTCTAAAACATCTTGTTGTTAACTACCACTTTCAAGTCTTCCAAACTGAGAATCATGGCTTCCTTGATTGGGTCAGTCCATCTCATGCTAGGTCTTCCACTTTTTGTGCTGCCTTCAACTTTTCCTAGCATTGTTTTTTCAAGTGACTCTTGTCTTTTCATAATGTGATCCAGAACCCACTTGTATGTCTTTTTGGCAATCCATGGTATCTGTACACCACATTGCAAAGGAATCTAATTTCTTCTGAAGAAGTGAGCAGTAACTCATGAAATTTTGTTAGTCTTACTCTTTTCTACTTTCTTCCTGTCAGCTTTCTTCATTGTCCAACTTTCACACAAATGTATAGTAATGGGGTATATTATGGCATGAGTTAACTTGCTCTTGGTCACCAGTAACACATCCTTACACTGAAGGATCTTTTCTAGTTCCTTCATGGCTGCCCTGCCCAATATCAGTCTCCTTCTGGTTTCTTGGTTGTAGTCTCCTTTTTTATTGATGATGGAGCTAAGGAATAGAAAAATTTGAACAATTTCCATTTCTTCATTGTCAGCTTTAAAGTTGTATAATTTCCCAGTTTTCATTACTTTTGTTTTGTTACAGTTTTCATTCTTCTTGATTTAATCCTGCTTTGACACTTTCTGCTTTAACCAGGAGTCATTTCAAGTCTTCACTATTTTCTGACAATAATGGGGTATCATCTGCAGATCTCAAATTGTTAATGTTCCTTCAACCAATTTTCACTCTACTTTCATCTGAATCTAATCCAACTTTTCTTATATGTTCCACAAACAAATGGAAGAAATAGGGGATAAACTGCAGCCTTGTCTGACACTTTTGCCAATTGGAAACCATTCTGTTTCTCCATATTCAGTTCTAACAATGGCTTCTTGACTGGAGTGTAGGTTGTGCATCAAAACAATCAGATGCTGTGGCACACCCATTTCCATAAAAACCGTGATCCACATAGCCAAAAGCTTTGATGTATGAAACTGATGGGGAAATGGTTCTACTAAACACTTCCCTGGAACCAGGGATCGTTTTGTAGAAAAATAGGTGGTGGAGCTCATCCAGGGATTGTTATGCAGCTGCACCTACTATTCAATGGGCAAGGTGGGAAGGAGGAGGGGGAACCCTCGGAAAGGTTCAGGAGCTGCGCTCCTGTGAGCTCCTGCTGAATTCAAGGCCTGCCTGGAACAATCATCCAGTTGTTGCTTCAGCTATCAAAATTTATCTTTCAGAAAATGGCACAGTAGGCACAGGTAGCAATTTCAATCAAGCTTTGGTTTATTTAAACAGACTGGTAGGGAAGGGATGAGATGGGATATTTACATAGGGTTTTGGGATTTAGAAGATGTAGGCAGACAGATAAACCTGAACACAGAACTACTTCTGAGGTAACTGAATTCACAAGATAAAATGTTACTCTTCATTTGGTTTAACTTTCACTAAAGGTACCCTTAATGTTATAGGCTTATCTTTTTATAACTGTTCTAGATTTCTGGGCAACTTTCCCACTTTATAATCACACAATCTTGAGTGTACCCTGCTTTGTCCCTTTCGTTATGACTGAGGTCTCTTCACTAGACCTCTTCCCCTGGTAAGATTGTTACTATCTTCCCTTTAAGATAAATAACCTGTGCCTTTGGCACCGTTTGAGGGCCTTTCACTGCCACCTCAAAACCCTTTGCCAAAACCTGATCTTCCAGACTTCCAGTCTTTTTCCCCCTTGGACACTAATCTTAATACAGGAAATTGGGAAGGGGCGGCGACGGGGAAGGGGCAGCGACGGGGAAGGGGCGGCGACGGGGAAGGGGCGGCGACGCGGAAGATGGCGGACACTTGAAGCAGTGGCTCCCGGCTCACAGTCCCTTCCTGCTTCTCCCGCTCCCGTTCCCAACCATTTCTTTCACCTGGCATGGGCAAACGAACTGCAGGGAACACCAAGGCAGCCAAGAAAACTCCTGCGAAAGCCACACCGATGCAGCAGGTACTAAACTTTCTTCCAACAAGCCCCGGGCCCTTACCTCTCTCTGAAATGGAGTCCAGCCCTTCCCCCGGCCCTGCTCAGGAAGAGGGCTCTCTATTAACGACCCAAACATTTCAAGAGGCGATTTCACGCTTGGAGGTCTCAATAGGGGTCACAATGGGGGAGAAGATCAGCAAAGCTATTACCCCCTTGCAATTAGAACTAAAAAAAATTAATGAAACACTTTCAGCAGTCACTCAAACTGCAGACTCAGCGCTGGAAATGGCTACGGTGGCCCACGAGGCTGTACAAGCCCTGCAAAGCTCAGACTTATGGCTCCATGAGAAGGTGCTTTACCTGGATAACAGATTAAGGGCTGCCAACCTGAAATTTAGATGCATGCCAGAACAGGCGGAAGAGAATCAGGAGGTAAAAACCTTCTTAGCCTCGTGGCTTGCTTCAGCCCTCCACCTCCAAGATGGAGTCGCCCCTCTTATTGATTCTGCCTACCGTCTGGGGGCATTACAGCCCAAGTCAAAAGACTTTTCAAGAGACATACTTGCCACGGTTCCAGACTCCAGGACCAGAACCCTGATTTTACAGAGAGCCCGATCTGAAGAGGGTTTACTCTACAAGGGCAAAAAGATCTTGGTTCTAGCTGATCTTTCACCAGAAACCCTGCAGCATAGGAAAGAAATGAAGCCGATTCTAAATTCACTATTTGAACACAAAATACGCTTTCGCTGGGCTTCTCCTATCCAGATACTGGTTGTTCACCAGGGCCTTCGGCTAACAGCTTCTGACTTCACCTCCGGCTGTGATCTCCTTAAACAACTAAACATTGACTCTCCTTCATCTCCTGACTCAGGTGGGGCTACTTCATCTCGTTCAACTAACCCACCATTTTCTTTCAAGCCAAGAAGACGACGCTGACTTCTTCATGGACGTTCAGTTCACCTCCTGTTACTTCCATCTCCTGCTACTGAACAGTCGTATTTGCACTGCCCATGCCATCTTGTTCTGGTTTAAGGGAGCGGGGTTTTTCTTTCCTCTTATTATGTCACATTGTTAAGGGAACAGCCGGGATGTTCCTTCCTTTTGCTCCCTTCATATTAGATTGTATATTTCTTATATACTGAGTAAAGTTGCATTGTTTCCTGGTAGGAAACAATGAACAGTTTGGTAAGATTTATGTTGTTAATATTGTTGATTTGTTTTTTCAAAGGGAAAAGGTACCTTTTACTGGTGTTTATTTATGGCCCTCTTCAGACGGTGCCTTTTGACCAGCACTGGTATGTCCTGGTATATTCTGGCCACGACCCTCGAACTCAGTGGATCCCTTTAGCGGTGTTTAGGTTTTTGGAAATTTTTACATTTATACTGAAAAGTGTTTTGTGTTTGTTCAATTTGGTTCAGACAAATATGGTTGTTGTTGTGAACCTAGACTTTGGCAGCCAGGTCACCAATCCTGGTACTCCCACCCCAATGTTCTCTCTTTGTTTATTCTGTGTTTTGAGAACAAGGGAAATCTGGTCATTGTCACCTGTTTATTCTATTTTTTTTTTTCATCATTGTTATACTGAGCCCCAGTCCGGGTTCTGCAGGCGTTATATGGATTTTAACAATGTTTTTTTTTACTTTAATGTACCTAAATTATGTCTGACTTAAAGCTAATTTCTCTTAACTGTAGAGGTCTCAACAACATTATTAAAGCCAAGCGGCTTTCTTCTGCTTTGACCAAATTACAACCTTATCTTCTTTTTCTACAAGAAACTCACATTAGGTCGGCAAGCTCCACCATACTTCGATCTAAATGGTTCCATACACAGTATGTAGCTCCCAGTTCTTCTAAATCACGCGGAGTCGCCACCCTACTTTCAAAAAATACCCGATTCGTTTTGTCAGCTCAAGAAGTCGATCCCCAAGGACGTTATATCTTTATAAAAGGTACACTCAATGACTCTCCTTTCACTTTGGTTTCTCTATATGCTCCCAATTCCTCACAAATTACCTTTATAAAAGATACGCTTTCTAAACTTGCCCTTTTCCAAGAAGGGGCAGTCATTATAGGGGGGGACTTTAACCAAATCATAGACCCCAAGTGGGACAGATCATTTAAGCCACACTCTCCCCCGACTTCTCTCCCAGCACCTATGCAATCTGTCCTTCATAATTTTAACCTATGTGACGTTTGGAGATTGCATAACCCGGGGGTTAAGGACTACACCTACTTTTCGGCACTACACAATACCTTTACAAGGATTGATTATTTTCTTATTTCTCCCTCCTTATTGAACCAAGTTTCTCACTCCAATATTGGCCTTAGGATACTTTCCGACCACGCTTGGTTGGAGTGCACACTGCACGTTGGTTCTCAGGACAGGCCTTTATTCAATTGGACATTAAATAAATCACTCCTTCTGAACCAAGAATTTTGTACACAATTAGAGCAAGAGATCAATCTCTATTTTAAAAACAATCTGGATTGTGGGGTTTCTAAAGAAATTGTGTGGGACGCAATAAAAGCTGTTCTGCGAGGCAAGTGTATTTCCCTGCATTCGGCCTACAAAAAAAGAAAATTAGAACTGAAACAATTCATTTTAGACAATATTAAACACTTGGAACAAAAACACAAGCAAACTTGCTCTAATAAAGTTTACCAAAAACTTGTTCTCGAAAGACAGAAACTAGACTTATTGGAAACATCCAATATTCGAAAAAATCTACTATTCGTGAAACAAAAATACTGGTATAACCACCCCCGTTCGTTGAAACTACTCTCATGGAAACTCAGGAAAGAGTTAGGTGAGAGACAGATTAAATGTCTTAGAGACAACTCTGGCAAAATACACTCATCAAACAAAAAAATCTTGGACACTTTCCATCAGTTTTTTCAACAGCTATACACCTCGTCCAATCCTCCTTCTCACCTAATAGACCACTTTTTTCAAAACCAGAAGATCCTTACCCAACTCTCCCACGAACACCAAGCCTTTCTAGATTCTCCGATTTCTTCTCTTGAAGTTGTTGATGCCATTAAGGCCTCTAAAATCAATAAAACCCCAGGTAGAGATGGACTACCTTCAGAATTTTACAAAAAATTCAATCTTTCCCTGGTACCTCACCTTACCACTGTTTGCAATTTCATTCTGGACTCCGGCTGTATGCCTCCCTCCTGGTCCCAGGCGAAAATAGTTATGATTCCCAAAAAAGACAAAGACCCATTAAATGTTAAATCTTACCGCCCCATTTCTTTACTAAATAACGATTATAAAATATTTACTTCCATTTTGACTGCTAGATTGAACACAATCATAGGGCTCTATATTCACACCAACCAATCAGGCTTTATTCCGAATCGCGATATCACAGACAATACTAGACAAACAATTAACTTAATTCAATATTGCACTTTTCAGCCATACGACTCTTGCATTCTTGCTTTAGATATAGAGAAGGCCTTTGATAGTGTAGAACCTCTCTTCCTTAAAAAAGTCTTATATCATATGGGTTTCGGACCTAGGTTCAGAACGGTTATAGATTCTTTGTATTCCTGTCCATCGGCGTTTATACAAATTAATGGCGAACAGTCCCCTTCACTTATCCTAGAAAGAGGAACTCGTCAAGGGTGCCCCCTATCACCACTGTTATTCGCCATGGTCATAGAGCCCTTTGCAAATTTGATACGGCTTTCTTCAGAGTTTTCTGGTATCACTGTCCAAAATTCTACTTTCAAAATAAGTTTATTTGCCGATGATATAGTCTTATATATTACAAATCCACTACAGTCTATTAAAGCTGTTTCCTCTCTCCTGTCTGATTACAGTAAACTTTCAGGTCTTACAGTTAACCACTCAAAATCAATTCTCTACCCAATTAAAATCTCCGATACTTCTAAAAAAGACATAATTGCAAACTACCCCTTCCATTGGGTCTCTGATTATTGGTCCTATTTGGGGCTGAAAATTCCCTTAAACATAGCTGGCCTATTAAAAACTAACTACACGGCCACGGCTTCTGAGATTACTACCACGCTAAAGCAATGGGATAAGTTGCAATTATCCTGGATGGAAAGAATCCATATAATTAAATCTTTCATTTTCCCCAAGTTTTTATATCTCTTTCGGGCTCTCCCTATTGAGATCTCTCAGCCTATCTTAAAATCCTGGCAACAAATACTGACCTCCTTTATCTGGAAATATAAAAAGCCTAGAATCAAAGTTTCAACTTTATGTCGATCAAGATAAAAAGGTGGCCTAGCAGTTCCCGACATTGCAAAGTATTATAAAGCTACTATTTTATCCCAGATGACCAAAATACTGTACCAACATCCCCCACCGCCATGGACGCCCATAGAGGAAGCTCACTTTACCCCACTGAAATACTACGAACTACTATGGCTTAAGAAAAATGAACGCCCACCGTGGCAATTTATGAACCCATTCCTCAGGGCGCTCTTGTCAGTATGGGATTCAGAGCGTTATTTTCTAGCTCCAGGTCTCTCTACCATCTCATCCTTTGTAGGACAAAAATATTTCCTCCCTGCTCAACTACCCTTCTCTTTCAAGGTCTGGAGAGACTCCTCAAAAGTTTTTTTCTTTAATCTTCTTTCATCTTCTAAACAACTTCTACCTAAAAATGACCTAGACCAAGTTTTGACCAAGCCAGCACCTTGGTTTGAATACTTTCAAATCAGGCACTTTCTTCAGGACCCTAATGTGATTTCTTCATTTTCTCGCCCTTCATCTGACTACGAATATCTGGTTCTTCATTTTCACGAAGAGAGAACGCCTAAAAGTCTCATTTCACGGCTGTATCGAATCCTATTGTCCAAACTTGAAGCAACCTTACCCTCTTACACCACTCAATGGCATAAAGACTGTGGCATCACCCTTTCCCCCGACCAATGGGATTCTATATGGGCTAGTGATGCCCTACAATCTACTATTATAAATATATCTCAACAAAACTTTAAATTGATTGCACGTTGGTACCTTACTCCTAACCAGTTCTCCCATATGACCCAGTTAGGCTCTTCAGACTGCTGGAGAAACTGTGGGCTCAAAGCCTCTTATTTTCACTGTTGGTGGGACTGCCCTAAAATCAGATCATTCTGGACCTCAATTTGTGCCCATCTCTCCTCCCTAGTTGGGGTCCTGATCCCAGATGACCCATCAAGGATACTTCTTAATCATTGGTCTGATACCCGTCTCTCACCTTCTAAAAAATCCTTGATAGTTAAACTCCTGACAGCGGCTAAAACCACGATCGCGCAGTCCTGGAAAAACACATCGAATTTGACACTTGACAACTGGCTACTTAAGGTCTGGGAACACATTGTAATGGATAAAATTCAGGCAGCCATAGACCACAAAGATCCATACCAAGCCTACGCTAAATATCTGGCAATTTGGCTTCCCATTCTGGAAAAGCTTGACACCGATCCATTTTATGCTAACTCTTATTCTAAAAATAAAATGTATAAGGATTTCCTGTTGTTATAAAATTTGTTTTTTAACAAGTTAATTTCAAGTTACTTAAAGGGTATTATATCTTCCTTTTTCCTTTCCCTGATCTTATTTTATTTTTAAATACTGTGTTATAACAACTATAATTATTATTACCTTCTGTTTGTATTTTGTTTATTTTGTTTTTTAAATGTTGTTGGTTTTGCTCTGTATTTTGTCTATTAAGCTTACGACGTTATCTCTGTTAATTTTCACGGTAAACTTCTTGTGTTATGGATTGTAAGCTACTTTTATACCTCAATAAAAATGTTTAACTTGGAAAAAAAAATACAGGAAATTGTTTTCCTTTTCAAGATGTGCTTCCTTGTTCTTAACTCCTGGAAACAGCCATCTACCAGAGTCTCCAGTATTCAAAATCACCCCATACGGGCTCTGAATCAGACTCTGCTTTGTTACTCTTGTCACACACTAGAGAGCAGGACATTTTTTGTGGGAAAAGCCCAGCAGGAACTCATTTGCATATTAGGCCACACCCCTGACACCAAGCCAGCCAAAACTGCATTCATGAAAACATAAGAGAAGCCATGTTAGATCAGGCCAATGGCCCATCCAGTCCAACCCTCTGTGTCACACAGTGGCTTATAAAACCAGGTGCCATCAGGAGGTGCATCAGTGGGGCCAGGACACACAAAAAAAAGCCTGCTCAAAAAAAAGCCCTGCTAGAGAGCATCACAAAGACCACCACTCTCTTTTCCAGTCACTCCTTCAACTCTGTAACTGCTTTCTCCAACTGTCCAACTGTCACACTCCTTTGACAGTTAGAAGAAGTTCACCAATCAGAGTGAGTTCCATTTGCTGTCACTCACTTGCAGTTCCATTAGCTGTCACTCATATGCACTGCTTCTCAGCACACATATGCCTCCTGTCCATCACAAAAACAAGCTGATTTTCTACGGACATTCTCTTGTATGCTCCAGTAACCAATGTAAATGAGTTGAGTTTTGAGGGAGGGACTGTGGCTCAGTGGTAGAGCATCTGCTTGGGAAGCTGAAGGTCCCAGGTTCAATCCCTGGCATCTCCAAAAAAGGGTCCAGGAAAATATGTGTGAAAAACCTCAGCTTGAGACCCTGGAGAGCCGCTGCCAGTCTGAGAAGACAATACTAACTTTGATGGACCAAAAGGTCTAATTCAGTATAAGGCAGCTTCATATGTTCAATCACCAGGTCGCCTGACCTTTGCAGACCGCTATCTTTTTAAAATTATTATTATTATTATTCCATCCATTCCCCTATAGGGGCTCAGAGCAGAGTACATCAAATATATGATAATAAAACAAACAATTAAACAGCTAAAATCAGTTACAGCATTAGAAACTAATCAGCACTTTGCATACCATATATTATGATGTTACATAACCCACTGGCCCCTGTCAGTAACAACAGTCCGAATAATGATGAAATAGCAATGCTATATTAATAGCATAATATGATGGTACAGCAGGGGAGGCCAACTGATCTAACAAATACATGCCCACTGCCTTGTCCAAAAGCCTGGCAGAACAGCTCCATTTTACGGGCCCTACAAAAAGGCTAACAAGCCATGTAGGGCCCAGATCTCCATAGGGAGCTGATTTCACCAGGTCGGGGCCAGGTCTGTAAAAGCCCTGGCAGAGGCAAGACGGGCATCTCTTGGACCAGGGACAGTCAAAAGATCTTGGGAGGCTAAACAAAGCAAACTCCGGGGCATATATGGGGAGAGATGGTCCTGCAAGTTTGTTGCTCCCAGGCCGCACAAGGCTTTAAAAGTCAAAACTAAGACCTTGAAATGGACCCAGTACTCTATAGGCAGCCAGTGCAGACTGCAGAGTGCCGGCCATATGCTCACCCATACAGGTGATGCAGTTAGCAGGTGAGCTCCCACACTCTGCACCCACTGCAGTTTCCGGATCAGCCTCAAGGGCAAGCCAGCGTACAGCAAGTTACAGTAGTCCAGCCTGGAAGTGACTATTGCATGGATTGCTGTAGCTAAGTCTTGAGGGGATAGATATGGTGCTAGCAGGCCTGGTCCAAGGGTGCATGGTGCCCCAGGCAGCCTCAATGCCCGCCACCCCCCCCCCCATGCTGCTCACATCCCCCTCCATATGGAGCCTCCCCTCCCCTTCCCTTCCACCCACCCTCCCAATTTTAACGCCTGGGGAACCGGCAGCCAAGCGCTGGCTTCCGGGGCTCTTTCAAGGCACCCGTCCAAAGCCTCGGGGAGGCCTGAGTTCTCCGAAGGTTTGGCACAGAGGTGGCGGCCAAAAAAACCAGCGAGCCGCTGAATGAGCGGCCACCACCACTTCCTCTCCACTTCCCTCCCCCCCCCTGCACAATCAGGCCAGCACTGTCCAGGCGAAGGAACTGGGAAGGGAAAGGAGGGGCGGGTGGAGGAGGCAGGCAAATTAGGTGCTTGCCTCGGGCACTGGGAGGGTGGGAGAGCCCAATTCTGTGCCCCCACCCTCCTGGCACCCTAGGCAACCACCTAGTTTGCCTAGTGAGTGAGCCAGCCCTGGGTGCTAGTTGCCTGATCTGCCTGACAACCATTGTGACCAGGGCCTCCATAGAAAGGAAGGCATCCAGAATCACTCCCAAGCTCTTCACTTGTTGGGCTGGCACCAAAACAGCGCTGTCCAAGGCTGGAAGCTGGATGCACGAACCCCCCCTTCCTCGACTCAGGCACAGGACCTCCGTCTTAACTGGATTTAACTGCAGTTGGCTCTGCTGTAACCATTCAGCTACTGCTCCTAACACCTCGGACAGATGATCAGGGTCGGAGGATGGTCTACCACCCATCAACAGGTAGAGCTGGATGTCATCAGCATACTGGTGACAACCCAGCCCAGACCAAAACCTTAGGCAATCTGGGCAAGGGGGCACATATAGATGTTAAATAATATTGGTGAGAGGATAGCTCCCTGTGGCACTGCACATATAAGTGGGTGCCACAAGGAAGTCTGCTTACCAAGCATCACCCTTTGTCCCTGTCTTCGGAGAAAGAAAGAAAAAACCATTGTAAGGCCACCACCCCGTACTACGACGAGGTGGTGGGTCAAAAGATCATAATCGACTGTGTAAAACGCTTCTAATAAATCCACACACAGGCATTGTGGGGAACATGACTAGAAGAAATTTTGTACTATTAAATTTGCAGATGATACTAAATTGGGAGGGGTCACAAATACAGTAGAAGACAGGATACAGGATGATCTTGACAGGCTAGAAGACAGGGGTAAAAGAAAATAAAAAGAATTTTAACAGGGATAAAGGTAAAATTCTGTATTTAGGTAGGAAAAATTCAATGCATAATTATAGGATGGGGGAGACTTGTCTTGGCAGTGGTTTGTGCAAAACGGATCTAGTGGGTCTTAGTGGACCATACACTAAACATGAGTTAGCATTGTGATGCAGTAGCTAAAAAGGCAAATGCAATTTTGGGCTGTAACAGAAGTATAGTGTACAGATTGCATGAAGTGATGGTATCAGTTTATTCTGCTCACCTCGAGTATTGTGTTCAGTTTGGGGCACCACAATTTAAGAAGGATATAGACAAGTTGGAACATGTCCAGAGGAGGTCAACAAAGATGGTGAGGGGTCTGGAGACCAAGTCATATGAGGAAAGGTTGAAGGAGCTGGGTATGTTTAGCCTGGAGAGGAGGTGGCTGAGAGGTGATATGATCACCAACTTTAAGTACTTGAAGGACTGTCATCTAGATGATGCGGAGTTGTTTTCTATGGCCTCGGAAGGTCAGACCAATACTAACAGTTTGAAATTAAATCAGAAGAGTTTTCAGCTAAACATTAGGAAGTACTTCCTGTCAGTTAGAGCAGTTCCTCAGTGGAACAGGCTTCCTTAGAAGGTGGTGAGCTCTCCTTCATTGGAAGGTTTTAAACAGAGACTAGATGGCTATCTGACAGCAATGCTGATTCTGTGAACTTAGGCAGATCATGGGAAGGAGAGCAGGAAGGGTTGTATCAGTGTTTAGTTCTTGTGGCTCTTTCTTACAATCCCAGGGAAATACTGTTTGCCACTTTGGGGGTTCAGGCAGCAATTTTTCTCCAGGCCAGTTTGGCCAGGGATCCTGGTTTTCTTTCCTTTTTTTTGGCCATCTTCTGGCATGGAGCAGGTGTCACTAGGTATGTGTGTGAGGAGAGGTATTTGTGAGTTTCCTGCATTGTGCAGAAAGTTGGACTACATGACCTTGGAGGTCCCTTCTAACTCTAGGATTCTAATTGATGAGTGGGGATGGTGGTGCTAAGAATTTTGTAATAGGGGCCATCATTAATGATGTTAACTCTTTTAATATTTAACCACAGTCAAGAGTGAATTTCTACCAAGAATGATGTAAAACTATTCCCCTCATGTTGGGATGGGTGGGTGTCAGATTAGTCCATGCGAGTTTATGGAGAATGCTTTGCTGCTGGTTCTCACAGTCCAAATTGGCTCTGATGGAGAAATGGAATTGCCAGCCTAGCCTGCTGTACATTTTGAGCATAAAAAATCAGAGCATTTGCTGGGAGGAGCTTGATTCAGGTGAGCTGATGAAATGATGTTAACTGCCTGCCATGGCAATTGCAACTTGAGCCTCAGCATTATGCAATTGGTGAAAGAAAAACTAGCTCTGAACAATGGAAAGATTTCTTCCCATGATAATTACTTTCTGCAGTGCTGGTCATCAACTGCAACCTGAGAGGAGGAGAAATACTGACACAGTAACATTACCTATTTTGAGACTGTAGAGAAGAGAATGGAAGCAACATCCTAAGTTCCTTTACATAGTGCTTTCCTAAAGTGAAATTTTAAAATGGATGAAGAACTGTCTCTGCCTATCTGTGTCAAGCAGTAAACAGTATGGATATTCACCCCATGGATCTAAAATGTAATTCACCTAAAATTTTTACCATAGTAACTAGGACTAGGACTTGCCCCAGAAAAACTGTTACAGGAGATTTCTAGTTTTATTTTTCATCATTTTAATGGTATCATTTTGTAAAATTTCATAGTACTAGTACTTTTCCAGAAATTATACAGAGTTCTTAGCAGATTTATTTAAATTTCTATTTTATCATAGAAATGTCTGCTTCCCCTTTGCCTTCCAGCCACCTAACAAAACTCAACAAAACACCACAAAATGCATTCTGTGTATGGGGCAGAGGCTCATAGTTGACTACACATACAACATTAATACCCTCTCTGAATTAACAAAACAGATGTCACAGAATGACAAAGTGCAACATGAACATTAATTGGAATAAGGATGGTAGAGAAACAAAGAGGCAGGAAAACAAGTACCCATGACTGCTGTAGATATGGGTACGATTGCCTACATATGTACGATTGCCTGCATATGCACAATTGTTCACTCCTACAGGTATCAATAATGGGCTTCACCAATAGCAAGAACAGACTGATGGATTATGATCTATGGGTACATCTGCAATTTACAGATGCCAGCTCATGTAAATTATAACAGCTGCCAGTCTAGAATCTTTATGTTCCTTCCGAAGTTTAGTACTTTCCTACTATTTGCAAGATAGTACTTTTCTTTCCAAAATGCAGAAACCAAACCTAAAATATCCCCAATGAAGAAAGACCACAAAGCTTATCGCCTGGGGGCATCCACACCTCTGCACTAACCCCTGGGTGGTCACTGGAGGAGAAAATGCGTAGCAAAACTTCAACGCCTCCAGGACATCCCTCACTCAGTGCAGGTGGGAGGCAGGTATGCCCCTCCTCCCTTGAGCTGTGGCAGAGTGCAGAGGAAGTAGGTGGTGGCAGTGGGATGGAAATGGTGAATATAAGCACTCTAGCTGCTGGCAAGCTAAGCAGGTAAGGGAGGCTGGAAGCTGAGTCAGTAGCCCAACCTCATGCCAAGGGTAAGGCAAGAGGGTGGGTTAAGAGAGAAGGTGGGGTCAAAGAGAAGGTGCCCCCCCCAGGCTTGAGGGATGAATCCTACCCGGGAAGGGGTGACTGGAGAGCTTAATAGCATCCTGTCCCAAGGGAGAGGGCTTAAGCTGCAGGTGCGGGAAAGACAGAGGAAGAAGAGTACCGGCAAGACTGAGATGCTGCAAGAGCAACTGGGCTGCTGGGAGCAGGAGAGAAGGATCAAAGATAACCCCCCTCTCCCAGTGCTGAGGCCAGAGCCGATCCAGCTCACTAAAAGTCATGCCATGGAGGACCCTGCCTCACCAAGCTTGGACCCAAAGCCCCCAGGATCTGAAAAGCTAGTGGTCCATATGGAGATAATGACCTGTCCTTGTCTCTCTCCTCCAGTTAGCTGGAAGATCTTTACATCAAAGATTTCAGGTTTTCACGGCTGGTAACATCATTAGGGTTTGTAGAATCTTTCGGGATCAAGTGCCATATTCTACTGGAGAAAGTTTTCCTTCCAGACATTTCGTTCTCAGCTGCGGAGAACATCCTCAGTGGCGTTGCAGCCGGAGCAGGCGCTCAGACCTTCTTGGCTGCTGTGCATTGAGTGGGGCCAGGGCTGCTGGAGAGCTGCTATTTATAGGCTGGAGGGGCTGTGATGAAAGGGCAATTGGTTTGTGGATGTGCCCATTGTTTGGTGGGGCTTCCTGGAAGGGTAGTGATAAGGAAACTGGCTGTTGAATGTGACCATTGTTCTGTGTTAATTGCTGGGAAGGTTGGAAGGGGTTTGAAGATAAGGAAGATGGTTGTTGACTGTGCTGATTGTTCTGTGGAATTTGCTGGTTGTTCTGTGACTTTCTGCAATTTATAGTCTGTAGGGTGTTTTGCAGAGCTGGGTAACAAGATTGGTGGATGAAAATGCCTTCTTCCTTTCTGTTAAAATTGTGCTGGTGTTTGTAAATCTCAATAGCTTCTCTGTTCAGGCGGGTATGATAATGTGAGACCGTAGAAAGGACTTCAGTTCTTTCAAAGTGGATGATGTGGTCTCCTTCTTGAAGTGCATGTTCAGCTACAGCTGATTTTTCTGGCTGAAACAAGCGACAGTGTCTCTTGTGTTCGGTGAGACGGGTGTTGATACTGCGTTGGGTAGTGCCAATGTAGACTGCACCACAGGAGCAGGGTATTTTGTAGACTCCAGGGGTTGAAAGTGGATCTCTCATATCTTTGGCCAAGCGCAGCATGTGGCAGATCTGTTGTGTGGGCTTGAAGACTGTGTCAACATTATGGCCTTTGAGAATTTTGCCAATGCTGTCGGTGACAGATTTTATGTACGGCAGGAAGGCTCCCGCTGCAACGCCACTGAGGATGTTCTCCGCAGCTGAGAACGAAACGTCTGGAAGGAAAACTTTCTCCAGTAGAACACGGCACTTGATCCCGAAAGATTCTACAAACCCTAATGATCTTTACATCCCTTTATTACTACCAAATGGACAGAGCAATAATAATAAGGGCAGTATTTGTGAATTTCCTGCATTTCCTGCAGGGGGTTGGACTAGATGACCCTGGAGAAAGGGTCAGCACGTGGGAGTTGGTGAGGTAGGTGGCTGCCTGGGGCACCACCTCGCCACAGGGGCGGGTGCCCCCTTCCCATCCCCACTCACACTAGCCCCCATGGTGCCTGCTCAGTTCTCGCTGGAGAGGACCGGGCAATAATAAGATAATAAGCAATTTAGAGTCCAAAAGTGGACTCTAAGCATTTTTTATAGATTTTACTATAGCTATCATTTAAATTCAGTGAGAAAACTGGGAACAAAGTGAAAAACTAGGGCAATTTCTACGAATTCCCTGATCTCCATACCAAACACAAGCATAATAGAATATGTGTTTAGAGAAGGTTTTATGTGAACATTAATTGCACCTAGAAGGAATTTCAATTCTTATCTTCTGCCGACACCCATGACCACTAATTAGTATCTTGGGTAGAGAACGATGGAGATTAATTGTGACCATAATGCACTAAAATAAGACTTTTTTAGCCACTTACATAAACACTGTAATTATACTGGTTATGCAAACATTTTTAATGGAGGAGAAAACATAAGATAACTGGAGGCGCACCCTCTCCAGTCACAGAACAGCTGAAGAACAAAATTAGCACCAAAGATAGACTATGTTGAAATTGTTTCCTTATTTATTCAGCATGCTCTCCTGTATTTTGAAAAAATAATTTTATAAACCAAGGATCCAGAAAAGTTGGTTAAAAGTTAGTCTGCTATTACAAAGCAGCACACAGTGCTTTAAAAGCCTTTTTGTCAATGTCATATGCTGATCTCATGCCAACCCATATAAATAATAACATAAAAGGAGACATAGAAATGATTAATTAGTTGGTTTCCTTTCTGCTCTGCCAATTTGACAACACTATATATGTATCTAATGTCTACTGCAGGCTCAATAACTCTGAAGTGACTAAAGTATCAACAAAATTTATACTAGTGGCAAACAAAGCTCAGTGGCTATAACTGGATGAAATATCTATACTTTGCCAAGATATTCCTGTCTTTCTTGAAATCAGGACGAATTGAACCAACCTTTCTGATGAGCCCTTGGTAAGGTTAATTCACTATCCAGACAGTTACTTACTTACAAGGTATAGCGATAACCTGGTTCTTTGAAGACTAGCTTCATCTGAATTGTTATCCTTCAAAACTCTGGAGATTTGCAGGAATTTGGAAGCAAGTAGATTCTCCTCTTCTGTTTGGAAAAGGCTATACAGCAGCTGGAGCACATTTTCCTGCGTTTTCAGCATACTTTTAAGAATGGATGCAACATACAATGGGGTACATGCAAGTGATCAGCAAGTTGTATTCTATGCCATAATTTGTTGATGGAATATTCCTTGTTAGGGATTTCTTTAAAAAAAATTAACAAGTTTCCAACTCTACTTGCAGCACAGGTAGAAGAGGAAGAAACTGTAATTTAGGAGAAAGGGCAGCATTTAGGCTTCTGCTGCATAAAGCTCACTTCCCCATTATGGTTGGGAATATTTGCAAATATCTGTATTCTTGCCAGATGGTCATCTTCAGAGGCCCAGTTTCAGGGACCCCTGCCTTTTGAGATTAAGTGGGTGGTAACATGGAAGAGGACCTTCTTAGTAATGGCACCAAAACTGTGGAATCTCTGATGTCTGTCGTCTTCTGTTGCCACTTTCTATGAGAAAGTAAAGATTTTTGTTTATTTCATTTGGCATTTCCTCAGTAATCCCTCCTTCCTCCCCCATGTTTTAATGCTTGTTGGGTTTTTTAAATTAAAATGTATTTTAGATCCAGTTTAAATTATTTTCATGGGGAGGTTTAATGGTTTTAAAGCATGTTTTTATTTTTCATTGCCTTGGTGGCCCTTGTGAGGACAAAAGGGCAGGATATAAATTTTGTAAAATATATAATATTTAAGGAAGACAAAGAATTGCTCATGGTAAATTTAACTTGGCCATTGATGAGCCTAAGAGCAAGATTCTCAGACAGGCTATGACAGTAAGAGACTTGCCAGCACACCAGCATTCTCAAAAGGTTTGTTTGTTTTTGCTCTCATCAAGCTGACTTCTGGTGACCCCGAGTGGGCCTTGAAGGCAAAGAGACATTCAAAGGTGGCTTGCCATTGCCTGCCTCTGTGTCATAAGCTTGGTATTCCTTGGGTTACCCTTCCAAATACTAGCCAGGACTGGTCCTGCTTAGCTTCCGAGATCAGGCTTGCCTGGACTATCCAGGTCAGGGCACTCTCCAAAGGCTTTGTGTGGAATAATAGAATCATAGACTTGGAAGGGACCTCCAGGCAGGCCCAAAACTAGGCCCTGACTCTACTTGCATGCAAGAAGCGTGAACGCTCGGCCCGCCCTTCTCCCGCTTCAAAGGGAGCCAGTAAGAGGCCGCCTCCTTCTTTCTTGTGAAAGAAAGGAGGCAGCCTCTTCTCAGCTCCCTCTGAAACTGGAGAGGGTTGGCAAGGGGCAGGGCCATTGCCCGTCCCTCTCCAGCTTCAGAGAGAACTGAGCAGGCACCATGGGGGTTAGTGTGAGCGGGGATGGGAAGGGGGCACCCGCCCCTGTGGTGAGGTGGTGCCCCAGGGAGCCACCTACCCCACCAACTCCCACACGCCGACCCTTTCTCCAGGGTCATCTAGTCCAACCCCCTGCAGGAAATGCAGGAAATTCACAAATACTGCCCTTCCCCCAAAAAATTCACAGAATCTGCATTGGTGTCATATGGCCATCCAGCCTCTGTTTAAAAACCTCCAAAAAAGGAGAGCCCATCCCGAGGAAGCCTGTTCCAATGAGGAACTACTCTGTAAGGATGTTCTTCCTAATGTTGAGCCAGAAATTCTTTTGATTTAATTTCAACCTGTTGGTTCTGGTCCTGCCTTCTGGGGCCACAGAAAACAATTCTGCACCATCCTCTATATGAGACCCCTTCAAGTATTTGAAGATGGTGATCATATCACCTGTAAGCCACCTCCTCTCCAGGCTAAACATGTCCAGCTGCTTTAACCTTTCTTCATAGGACTTGGTCTCCAGAGCCCTCACCGTCTTCGTTGACCTCCTCTGGACATGTTCCAACTTGTCTATATCCTTCTTAAATTGTGGTGCCCCAAACTGAACACAATACTCGAGGTGAGCAGAGTGAACTGATACCATCACTTCATGCAATCTGGACACTATACTTCTGTTACAGCCCAAAATTGCATTTGCCTTTTTAGCTACTGCATCACAATGCTGACTCATGTTCAGCGTATGGTCCACTAAGACCCCTGAGATCCTTTTCGCACATAGTACTGCCCAGACAAGTCTCCCCTATCCTATAATCCTATAACCTGCATTGGATTTTTCCTACCTAAATGGAGAACTGTTAAAATTAATTTTATTGATTTCAGCCCAGTTTTCCAGCCTGTCAGGATCATCCTGGATCCTGTCTCTGGCTTCTACTGTGTTTGCAACCCCTCCCAATTTAGTAACATCTGCAAATTTAATAAGCATTCCCTCTATTCCTTCATCCAAATCATTTATTAAAATGTTGAACAAAACAGGCCCCAGGACAGATCCTTGAGGCACTCCACTTGTTACTCTTCTCAAAGAGGATGAGGAACCATTCACAAGCACTCTTTGGGTGCGATCTATCAACCAGTTACAGATCCATCTAACTGTAACAGGATCCAAACCACATTTTACCAACTTGTCAACAAGGACAGTATGTGGAACCTTTTCAAAAGCCTTACTGAAATCAGGATAAACTATGTCTAGAGCATTCCCCTGATCCAGCAAGGTAGTCACTTTCTCAAAAAAAGAGGTCAAGTTAGTCTGACATGACTTGTTCTTGAGAAAACCATGCTGGCTCTTGGTAATCACAGCCATCCTTCCTAAATGTTCCAGGACTGATTGTTTGATGATTTGTTCTAAAACTTTTCCAGATATAAACGTCAAGCTGATGGGTTGGTAGTTACCCAGATCCTCCTTTTTCCCCTTCTTGGAGAGGGGATAACATTTGCCTGGCTCCAATCTTCTGGCACCTCACCTGTTCTCCAAGAATTCTCAAAAATAATGGCCAGAGGGTTAGAAATTACATCTGCAAGCTCTGTTTGTACTCTCAGATGCAGTTCATCTGGCCCTGAGGACTTGGTTTCATTTAAAGAAACTAGGTGTTTATGTACTACCCCAATGCTGATCCTAGGTTGGAACTCCATAACCTTATTATATGTTCTGTTTTTGCCATGTTGAGCACTGTTTCCCTCAGTAGAGAAGACTGAGGAAAGTGGGAAATGAGCAATTCTGCCCATCACCTGTCACAATTTCATTTTCCTGCCCTCACAGCGGGCCTACCATGTCCTTGGTCTTTTTCTTACTCTGAACATAAGAAAATAACCCTTTTTTGTTGTTTTCAGGATCTTTGGCTAGGCTAAGCTCATACTGAGCTTTAGCTTTCCTAACTCTTTTTCTACAAGAATTGGTGATTTGTTTATATTCATCCTTGGTTATAAGGCTATCCTTCCATTTCCTAAATGAGTCTTTTATTTCTCAAGTCTTTAGAGAGCTGTTTCTGGAGCCACTTCAGCTTCTTTAGGCTTCTTCCATTTTTTTCTTCTCATAGGAATTGTTTGTGATTGTGCTTTCATTATTTTGCTTTTAAGAAACTCCCACTGCTCTTGAACCCCCTTCTCCTTAAGTATTTGTGACCATGGGATTTTACCCAGCATAGTTCTAAGTTTGTCAAAGTTTGCCTTTCTGAAGTCCAACCTATATGTCTGACTACATACAGCTTTCCCCTTCCCTAAGACTGTAAATTCCAAAATCACATGGTCACTGCTGCCCAGGGTGCCCACTGCTTCCACCTCATCAACCAATTCTTCCTTGTTGGTGAGAATCAAGTCAAAGATAGCAGATCCCCTTGTTTCCTTCTTCACTTTCTGGAAAAGGAAGTTGTTAGCAAGACAAGCCAGGAATTTATTTGACCTTTCGTTTTTAGCAGAGTTCAACTTCCAACCGATGTCTGGGTAATTGAAATCTCCCATGATCACTGTGTCCCTTCTCTTGGAGAACTCTACAATCTGTTGTAGGAGTATCTCACCCAAGTCCTCTGCCTGGCTTGGTGGTCTATAGCAGACCCCCACCATAATATCACTGTTATTTCTTATCCATTTTATTTTTACCCAGAGGCTCTCAGCTGAGCTGCCATGCTCAGATTCACGTATTTCCTCACAAGTAACTGGAATTCCCACCCCCACCCCCCTTTCAGGTGAGAAATTATGTACCTGACATGTGGACACTTTTTTTTTGGCTAGGATTACAGAAGTTTGACTGTCCTACAAGAAATGTATTCCTGGGGCAACAAATATCAAGCCACTTAAGACCAGCTTAAATACTGAGTTGCCCTGAACTGGGACAGGGAGGTGACAATCCTATGCACACTTACTTGGGACCCACTAGACTCTCTTTGGGCTTACTTCTGAGTAAACAAGTATAGGACTGCATTGCACATGTGCTACTCCAGTTGCAGCAGCTGCCACTTCCCTTCCTCCAAGTCAAAACTTCTTTCCTTTTCCTTCTTCCCCTCATTGTCAAACATACCCCTGCCCCTTTTGCCTTTGTAATTCATACAGGTGCAATAAGAAAATTTGCTTTGTTGCTCCTTGCCCTTTCCCAGTGCCTAAGGTTCTTTATCAAGCAGCAAAGGGTTTGTTCAGCAGACCTGAGTTCTGCTAGACTCCTGTATACAGTTAACATTTCAATGAGACTAGAAGGATGGGATGCTGTATTATTGCATCAGTTAAAAAGTGAACAGGAAAGGTCACAGGCTTGTTGCCAGAACTGAAAGTTAAAAAATGCTTACAACAACAAGGACATGCTTAGTACTGAAGCCTGTTTCCCTCAATTGTCTCACTGGGTGAGGAGGAGGACACAGAATCATGTCAAAATGGAAAGTGGTAGCAATGGCATGAGGGATCCCATTAATATAGCAAACAATTCTGGAGTGGGAAGCTAATTGCAGTTCATAATTCCTAAGGAATCTCTTGGCATCTCAAATACCTAGTTTTAGTCCCAGTGTAGGTGAACACACAGATGGTCCTTGCAAAAATGAGAAATAGACTAAATTAATGTGGGAAGGAACTTCCCATATTTCAAGGGAGTCTGTGAGACAATATCACACAGAAAATAATTACATTCTTTCCTGGAGGAAGAAAACCCCCAAATGGAAAAGGATATAAAACTGTTTAACACAGAAAGGGATGTTGTTGGTGGCTAATGATGTAACAGCTTTAAAGATGTGATTTTGCAGAAATGCCAGTTCTCAGAATTACTTATCTTTGGAAACATGAAACATGGGTTTGTTTGTAATCTGTTGGAGGCTTTTCTCTAGACCTCCAATTCATGCAATCTGCATTTGCAAATGAGCCTGAAGAAAGAGGTTGACCTCACTTTCACATGTATATACTCCATGAAGCTGGGGAGATTGGATGGGGGGGATTGCTCATGAGCACACATGCAATCCTTACTTGAAGAATATCCAACTAAAACCAATGCTTCTATACATATTTAGAATCAATCTGAAAGTGTATATATAGGCCTCCCATGTTTATATAAAAGAAAGCAGTTAGTAATATAAAAGAAAGCAGAAGACACAACATTCTTCTATTTTGGATGATTTATTTGGACCTATTTTGTATTATTTGTATGCATATATAAGTATACAGTTTTTATTATATTTCTCTTTAATATTAATATCATACAGACAATAAGCCCCCTTGTATTAGTTCTTTTGATACTCTGTAATCTGTATTTGAGTGGTGTATTATCTTCTAATAAATGAAATTTACTCTTTTTAAAAAAAGTTTCAAACCTACTTTTGATTTACTTATATTCATTACAGAAATCTCATGGCCAATGTTTTGAGCCTAAGACTCAGGACAATGAAATGGTTGTGCATTGCAAGCTTTTGTACATAAGTTGTTGCACGTGCTGGTCAGCCAATGGAGAAAATAGAGGATTTGCTCTGTAGCTCCTGTGCGATTGAGCAAACCTGGCAAAGCAAGCTGTGATGCAGAAGAAAGAAAGAGAGAGAGAAGGAAGCAGATGACAGTGAGTTGCTTGTGGTCCTGATAGCCCTCTGGGGGCCTGATCTGGCCCTTGGGCCACATTTTTGACACCCCTGATCTAAACAATATTTTGTAGTGTTGACAAGTCTAACTCAGAAAATATCTGGGGACTTTGGGGGTGGAGCCAGGAGATGCTGAGGGTGGAGCCCAGAGATTTTCACATTCCCTAAAATAAATAAGTAAAAATACAGCAGTGCAGTTCCCCTGAATAGTTTTCATTTCCTCATTCTCAAGCAGCTGCACATCCCTTGTATACTCTCTCTCTCTCTCACACACACACACACACACACACAGAGCACAGCCAAAACAAACAGTTTGCAATTCCACACTTGTGTGGTCTCACTGGGGCAATTTATTCATGAGTCGCTGAAGTTCCAAGTTCTTCAGACTAACACAGGGAAACCAAAGGTTCTAGTTTACCCTTTACTATGTAAATGACCTCTGAAAAGATTGTAAAACAAATGGAGGGCCTGGGCTGCTTTCACAGCTACTGGGAGCAGCCGTGTTCTGCTCGCCCTACCCCCATTCAGCCTGGCTCCTAGATTTAAAGGCACAGACACACCGTCTAAAAAGTAAGCCTTTCCAAGTGTCTTCTTAAGCCTTCCAAAGTGGAAAGGCACATGGTTGCTGTTGGGGCAGGGCTTCCCCCTGCTGACCAGCTGACTGGGGGCAGGATGGAGCATGCAAAACCAGAAGATCCCCCGCTGGGACCTGGGAATTGGCAAGCCTAAATATTTGGAACAGTTTTAGATGAATAAGAGTTACTTGTTCTCGGAAAATTGTCTAGGGGGCAACTGAGCTGACAAGCCCAGCAGTTATTAAAACCAAGTCCTACCATGTCAGTAGAAGAGTTCATGTTTGTGATGAACCCCAAACAATGAGAAACCAAGGATTCAATTAACAGTAAGCAAGATAAATGTGGAAGGCTTTTGGTCAGTCTGTTACCAATGCTTCTGTCTGCCACTGGTCACAAAAACTTGTGCATGTAGAATTGCTGATATTTTCTAGGCATGTTAAGAGCCCAGAATACTAATCATTCTGAAGTTCCTGAGGACTCGCTTGCATGGTAACATTTGTGAAGTATCTAGGTCAAATGCTGAGCTACTCCAAAATGGCAGCTGTGTTGCCTGGGTGCCCATCCTCCAGCCTAGGATGGTCTTTCCCCATGAGAAGAGACACCCCAATACCCAGAGAGACCCATAGCCTCCAGAGCAGTGCCTTCAGAAACGCCAGAAACCAATTAATGATGAATCTGTTAGGAGCTATTTCTGTGCCTGAGAGAAACAGGTTCACAGTGACAAGCTGGTTGCAACATTCCTCTGTACTCCTCCCCCACCCTCCATTCTCTCTCCTCTGGAAAACAAAGGATAGGCAATTGCCACAATCCAAAAATCCCAGTTTCTAATGGGCTAAGAGGCTACCTTTTGTCAGGACAAAGTATGCAGACAAAAGATTTTGCCTCTAGCACAATGCTATGATCGAATTACTAATGGCATTTTCTCCCTCTGGCTATTACATCTGGTGTGGACACACCTATTCTAATGTTTGTCTACATTAACATAACCAATTTTCCTTCTGCCATACTATGGAATTTCTAGTACATTCCTCCTCCAAGTAATCATTCTAAAATAGTTCTTCTAAATATTTGTTCAAATCTGCTTTTCTCCTCTTCAAGCCACACTATCAAGGAACTATTACTTAGGCAGCTCCATGCAACTCCCACCTTATAGAATTTGCCTTCACACCCTTCTTTTTGCCTAACACCTAGAAGAACATAGACATTATTTTTGTCAGGATCTCCTGAAAACTATCAAGTTTTTGTCATATTAGTCCATCCACATTTACATAGCTTCAGAATACATTTTTGGGCATTGATACATCCCATTTTTATCATGATCTGTGTTCTGCTGACCACTCACAAAGCAGCACCCTGGCACATGTCAGGTATTCTCCGTGTAGAGTGCTGGTCATTCTACATGCACCCCTCCATTTATCCATCTTCAGGTTGAACCATTCTCCAAGATCTGGTATAGCATCACCCCATCTCTCATACCCCTATCTCACCCACTCCCCTCTTCGTTTCTATATCTTATGTATAAGCCATCCCACTGATATGTGTGTATGTTTAGATTTTATTTTCTTTTATTTTAAAAATGCCCATTTTATTTGACTACTTGGCTTGGTTATTGGCGCTAATAAGATGGTCTGTTTGGGAGTATCTCCGTAAACATAGATATGTAAACATAGCTTTGCCCCGCCCCTTGCTATGGTCTGCCTTTTGAAGCTAATTTTCCCCAAATAAAAATTAAAGGCAGTAATTAATAATTCTGTCAGGGGTAACAGCTGAACTCACAAGTGGTCATCTGACCAAGCCAGAACTGTCCTCACCTGAGGCTGTAGACTGAATAATCTTATCCATATTAGTGATGTGAGTATGCCTTTGCTCTGTTAACCAACTTGCAACTGGGTGCTGGCATCACAGGAATTTTGAAAACTAGGGGTGGGCATTTGAAAAATAACTAATCAAAATTTGATCTAATTTTTTATCTGTTCATCTCTGAAAAGTTCCTTAGTTGGCCTTCTTATGTATTATTCCTAGTATCATGCTACTAGTTATTATTATTAATGCTAATACACACGTGCAGCATTAAGCTATGTTGTAAGCTGCCTCAGGAGCAAAATTGCTAAGCATGAAGAATATAAATATTTTAATAAATAAATACAATGTTGATGTGTACATCATTCTCCTGTATTGGAGGCAATGCTGTGCAGTTCAAAACCAATCATGTTTCCAGCTCAATAGCTTAGGGAAGGCTCTCAGACTGTTTCTACATTAGGGACTTGCCTGGTGAGCTGAAACTCACTCAATTGCTTCAGGTCTGATGTACAGGTTCCACATTAATGTCTTATCTTCACAACTTGCTTCCTCTTGCTCCACTTCTGGAGTTTCACTGTTTGTCTGTGTGTCCCCCCTTTCCATTAGTTGTCTTGTGCCCTCCCTGTGCTTCCTCCCGTTTTTCTGTGACCTCCTTTTTTACAAATGAGTACCAAGCTTGAAAGTGTAGATGACTGGGAAAGGCAATGGCAACCCACCCCTTAAAATGTCTGCCGGGAAAACATCATGATGCAACGTCACCCCAGAGTCGGAAACAACTGGTGCTTACCTTTACCTTTTTTGTTTGTCTTTTTTGCCTTCTCCCCTTTTTAAGCACATACATAGTTGTGTTACAATACATCCTGGTTCTGTAAAGACATCCCATCATTTCCTGAGAGAGAGAGAATCCCTATCACGCCTGTGTTAGCCACTTAGAAAGATAATGGAGGAGAACAGAATGGTTTCAAAATACTTCACTCCCTGGAATGAACTGATACTTCACAAAAATGATTGCCCATGTAGAAAAGCTCTCTTCAAAAATTTAGTTTTGCAATTTTTTGCAGTGATTTTGTAATTATGAGGACCTCTCCTGCAGAGTCTGACTTCAGAAGACAAAAAAACAAAGATTGAGAGAACAAAAGGAACAAAGGAATGGCAAAGGAATAGAATTGATGTGGACATTATTTATCATGAAAGGTTGGAATGAAGGAGCTTTCTTGAGAGAAAGAAATTGAACTGAATTGCTTTTAGACCCAGGAGAAAGAGAAGCCAGGGATAGGAGACCAACTCTTCACTTCTGACATTTTACAAATCAGAGGTAACCATCATGATTAAAAACCAGAGAAATACCCCAAGCTCCTGCCAAGCCAGAGCACAAAAGCTTATCTCTCTGGATGATTGGCAAGGAAGAAAGCAGACAGGGCAAAGAATGTTGCCACTTTGTCCCTGTGCCCTTCAGCACAGGAACACCACAACCAAGCAGAGCTGTTTTTACAGATTCCCCTTTTATAGCTTATAGTCAAGAATCATAGACTGAGAGACAGCATATTTCACCCAGAGAGCCTTACTAAAGGAAAGTCTCCAATTATTAGCAGAATCTGGTACATGGCAAAGAAAGGCAGCCTTTGGCTTCCTCGAAAGATGATCTCTTGTGCCATGATGCTGCTTGAAACAAGAGACTCTCAGCCTTGCAGTGCTCTCTATTAGCATACTTACTGATATGGGAAGCATCTTCTAGCTCCACCTGAAGACTGGCAACATCTGCCTCTCACACACGGCTACAAAATGTGCTTGTGCTGAAATTAAAACACAGACCCAAGTAGATCTGCTCAAGCCTTTGACAAAAGGTCAACTTTATAGGTTTTAAATTTTTTATTAAGTTTCAGTATAAAGGGAAAGGAATGATGTGGGGATACAGAAGCAAAAAAGGGAAAGAGTTGCGGGATGAACAAAACAGAAAAAAAGGAAAAGAAAAGCAGTAAATATAGCTGTTACATTTCTACTTTCCAAACCTGATACTAAATTCTTTCTATCTGCAAGTCTTAAATTTTAACCCACTACAACCATTACATCATACAGTCTTATTATTGTATTATATATTTTTTACTATTCTATTGCTTATGATATAAATCTAAGCTATTCATCTTTAATACAAACAAATGAGAAAAGCAAAGAAACCAACCACAAAATAAAGCCCACTGGTTAATTTTAACCATATTAAGGATAAGCACTAACTTTAACAATATTGACAATAGTCATAAGCAGAGAAGATGAATATAATTTCTTTATCCTTAATACTACCTTAATTGCTTCCAACAAAGAAAGAATGAAAAAAACCAAAAGACCAAAATAAAACCTAGCAGACAATACTTTATCTATTTCATTATCAACAGGTTCTATTGCTTAAAAGGGGGGGGGGGAGAACCAGGAGCAGATCTTTAAAATTTTCAAATACCTGTGTTGTCTACCTTATTATAAATTGATCCAAATTAATTGTTTGTCTAGGTTGAATGTTTAAGATTCATTAAACTTTTTGGAGACTATATCCCCTATTTTCATATTACTCTAAGAAGCACAAGTTTAATAAATAGTGACAGCCTCATTTCCCATACTTATTATTTTTACCTAAGTAAGAAATCATACAGTCTCTCTATTACCTACTCTCTATTAAATTGTTGTATTTAACTTTATAAAAAAAGTAGGATCCCTAGATGAAAATGGCCCCCCCTCTCACATTTATTTTTGCCTATGGAAAAAATCATATACCTCCATAACCCACTCTCTATTAAATTGCTCCATTTAGCTTTGAGAATATATGATCCATACACAAAAATAACGCACAGAACAGAAATATTCAGATTTTGTCTCATTTGCCATTTCAAAGCTACATGCCTCTAGAAGTCTGGTTTGTCATTTCAAAACCGTTTCAAGGCCACACGCCAGTTTCCTTTTATTAATTCCATGTTGACTAATTACGAGAAAGAGCAACAGTTTATAATCCCTTCTTTTTGAAATCTTTCCAAGCCTTGATATTCTTGAAATCGTCTGCTTTTTCTCCTTTGGCACATAGATCCGTTTTACTGAAAGCGATGACATCTCCACGTAATCACTTCCTGCTGTAAAAACTTTAATCAGGCTTGATTTCCGCCTCCTTTTTGTAACTGCGCACAATGTTTCCATTTTGATTTCTTTCGACTTTTTTCCCACCAGTACTTCTCTCATCTCCGTAGACATAACTGGGATCCCTTCACCACTCTGCTCATGTAAATTTTCAGTTTCATTGTGTTTTAAAATGAAGGTTTCACCTTGTCTTGTATCAACTCTGTCTGCAGACTGATTTCCTGCTTTGAGGAGGATATGGCAACCATAATATCTTTTAAATCAAACGCTTCAGGTTGATTCGCCATCTTCTCCACAGTATAACTCAGTCTGATAATCAAAGTTAAAAAGCAACTCAAAGTCCCAGGTAGTCTCTCTTTCTAAATCTCCTCCAGCCTTGTGCTTTTCTCTTACAGTCCGGTTGTAATCATTTCAGTCCCAATCAGGAATCAAAAGCATTTCTCTTAAAGATATATCTGACTTTTATTCAGACTGTATTGAAATGAAATATTGCTCTCATTATAGCTTGTTTAATTGTAAGCCAAATCCATTCAAATATCCATGTTCAGTCCAATTTAAATTATTGAGAGTTCTTAAGTTTGTTCTTTGTCTTTTTGAAACCGCCCTTGGGGGGGGGAAGGGGGGATATCCTCCCCCCCCCCTTTTTAACAGTCCCAATTGGCATAATAAAAGATCCATTAATCGGTAGTAGTAAAATGAAAGACTTACTTGCATGATAGCATTTTGATGATTAAGGTAGAAATATGATGTGATAGAAGCTTGTTAAAAGAAGAAAGCAGTCAGGCATTCATCTCTTACTGCCATCATGGCGGCCGCGATAGCGGAGCATCAGGGCAGACAGGAGGAACAGGAACCAGCCGCCGCTGTTTCCCTGGCTCCTGTAGAGCCCCTTGCTGTCAGAAGACCTCACCAGGGTCTTCCTCAAGATGCCATAGCTGTGGCACCCCTCCTACCACCCAGTTTGGGGGGCCACCGAGAACAAGTTCCACAGACCCCACCAAGCTCAAGATGCCAAAACCCGGAAGTCCAAAGGTCAACTATATAACTGAAGTGAATAACAACACTCATAAGGCTGCTGCAAGTCAGAACAGAACCAGCACTAAATGAATTATGGGATTTGTGAAAAAGAAAGCTATATTCTAGGGTCCTGCCTGCTAATTTCCACTCTCACTCCACAATTCATTTGAACATAGTAGCCTATGAAACATATGACCTCTAAAGCTTGGTATATAGTTTTACATCCATCAATCAGTCCTCAGAAAGCACAGATTTTTGTGGCTCTCTCCTGTTTTCCCTACCTACCCAACAGTCTCTTCCAATTCCAGAAGAGTTGCACTAACAGTAGAGGGAGAAGGGGGAGATGGTGATGGTGGGGTAATATTTTCCAGACTAGGAAACACAAATACAGACCCTCCAAAACTTGACCAGCAGCGCTGCCTGCCAATAACAGTTTCCAACCCATTTGTTGCAAGGGGGTGAGCTGTAAGTTTAGGATAGGCACGTGTTCACTTTGTTGGCACTGAGGTTTGGGGCAGAGAGGGTATACTTGTGCAGAAGAGTTTTATGCTGGACATGGAGTGGAGATAGAATAGCTGGCAAGGGGGCTCTGCTTTGCCTTGGGTTTCTCTGTGTTGTGATTTGGTTTTTATTGGTTCCAAAGGGTAGAAAAACTCACATTATAGCATTCTTGTTTGGTGGGGTTATTTGCATGCTGTCTCTTTCTTTACTGGTTTCCCTTCCCTTTTCATTTGATCCCCCTCCCCCTCCCCCACAGACACACACACACCTACCTTTGGGTAACAGTGGACAGATTTCTCTTTGGATGTTTTTGTTCTTGAGATGCTTTTGGGGGGGGAGGGAGGAGTATTAAACTTTGTTTCTGCCATTTTATCTCCCCCGCCCCTCACACACATACTGGGTTGCTTTTTGTTTGGAAGTGATTTCATTTGTCTTTGCTGTCTACTGACTTTACTGCTTCTCCTTTGTGAGTGATCCATGTTTGTCAGCCTGCTTCCCTGCACCCAGCTGCCTTGGACGACCTATTTCAGAGTTACTGGGGTGATTTTCCTTATCCATTTAGTCCCAGCTCTCCATTTCAAACCTCCCCCATCACCTACTTCTCCTTGGTGGAACATCTGTGTGTCCAGAGTTATTGGGGTGGTTTCACTGTAGTCCCAGCACTCCACTTTAACGCCCTCCCATGTTTCTCCTTGGTTGGTGATCTGCATATCCAAAGTTATTGGGATGACTTCCCTTTAATCCCAGCTCTCCATTTCAGCTTCCCCACACACCTGTTTCATCTGTGTGTCCAGAGACTTACTGGAGTGACCTTGTCTGCCTGCTCTCACTTTCTAAAGCCCCATCTAAAGAATCTTTACGGCCAAACAGACCTGACAGCTCCATGAATGAAGCCAAAATATATTGGGCGTTTTCGCACTGACCTTCAAGTGGTGCGAGCACCCTCTTCACACCGGAGGATCTGCCCGGATTTCGCACAAGAAGCGCCGGCGCACCCAAAAGAGCCGGCGACTTCCGTCGCGAAACCCGCTCAAACGGAAACCGCCAAGAAGCAGGAAAACATTTGAGCGGGTTTCGCGACGGAAGTCGCCGGCTCTTTTGGGTGCGCCGGCGCTTCTTGTGCGAAATCCGGGCAGATCCTCCGGTGTGAAGAGGGTGGTCGCGCCACTTGAAGGTCAGTGCGAAAACGCCCAGTGTTTAAAAAGTAAGCACAGAAGACCCAGCCATCCACAACAGTGCGGGTGGCTTCTGGGCCTGGGCAGGCGGGAGGGTTGGCACCGTCCACCAGGCACCATGACCTGGTGAAGCATGGGCCTGGGAGATGCAGCCACCCACAACTGTGTGTGTGGTTCTCAAGCCCCGGGCAGGAGGGTTGGCCCTGCCCAGCAGTGGGAGAGTGGGCCCGTGAAGACACAGCCACCCCAAATATGTGGATAGCTCCAGGGCCTTGAGTGGGAGGGTGGGTTGACCCTGCCCAGTTATCACCTTACCAGTTGTGGGAGGGTGGGTCCATGGAGACGCAGCCAACCACAACTATGCAGGTGGCTCCCAAGCAGGAGGGTTGGTTTGATCAGCAATCACCTTGACCATGGAGGAAAGGTGGGTCTGGGGAGATGCTGCCACCTGCAACTATGAGGATGGTTCTCAGGCTCTGGGCAAAGAGGGAGGGGTGGCCTTGTCCAGTTATTGCCTTGCCAGCAGCAGGAGGTGGTTCTGTGCAGGTGGTTCCCAGGCTCTAAGTGAGGTGGGAGGGTTGGTCCTGCCCAGTAATACCTCTGACAGTCCACAGAGGAGGAGAAGGGGGGTTTGGGGAGAAACAGCCACCCACAAGCACGCAGTTGCCCCCCCCCAGGAGGAGTGGGTGGGCTGGCCCTGCCCAATTAGACAGAGGGTGGTTTGATCAACACACTCCTGAATCCATGCCTGACAACTTCCCAAAGAGCACTTTCCTGGGTCACCTTGTTTGGAGATACACAACTTGGACCCCCCCTCCCCGGCCCAAGTTCAATCCACACATAATTTGTAGGGCATGTTGGGTCCCTCTTCTGGCCTGTCGTTCAGCCCCTTGCATTTGAGCTTTACTGCTTTTCACATAAATACTACTAACCGATTCTCAAACACTCTTTTGGACAATGCTATGCTCTCTTTAAGCATGCATGCCACTATAAATTAGGGACAACAAATCAAAATCTTAAGAGATGTAACTAAAATGAACAAGATGTCCTGACTTTTTGATGTGCACCAGAAAAGCTACATTTATTTGCAGCTACAGTCTTACTGTAGTTTTCATTTCTGCATGCTGTCTTTAAACTTGTGTCAAAATGGGCAGCAAAGGGACAGAATGACTCTGCAGATATACTGGGCATGTAGAGCATTGTCATATGATATAGTGCTGTCCTTGAGTGGCATTTCTGTGCCCAGCATTTCACTTCAATAGCAGTGTTAGCTCAGGAAATACTCTCATTTCAAATAAGCAGTTCAGCTTATCTGAGCCATTCTAACGATCAGGCCCTAGTCTAGTAGGAACTGGCAAATGCCTTACTCACAGATGATGGCAGGATGGCAAAAGTTGGGCATAAGTCTGTGGAGAAAATAGGCAAAGGTTTTGATCTAAGTCCAGTTTTCCCACTCCCGAGGGTAGTAGGTGTGGAGCTTTGATAATGAGACAGGAAACCTAGGTCTCAATTCCATTCAGGAGGATTCAAACCAGGAGGATGCAAATAATAAATGGACATAAGTCTGACATTAGAAACCACAACATGCAGTTGCTGACCTATGAGTAGCAGTGCTCTTACAAAGGAATTTCAAAGGGAGTTTAGAAAGAGAGACTGCTGCACTGCAATTGATAATGAAGATCAAGACAACGCATCCTCCTTGACAGAATCGAGGGCTATTTTTCCTGTTTCATTACCAACGTATAGTATTATCATTCCACTCTCTAAGATATAAGGAACAATTCAAATGTTTAAATTCCTAATTAGGGTCTTTTTGAAAGAAAATCCAGATAGGAGCAGAGAAATCCAATCTATCTTTTTTTTTTTAAGGAACAGATTTTCAGAATAAGTCAAAACAATTTTCCCAGAGTACATGGTGTTTGTCAGAAGAATCTATCCACCGACCCACCCTCCCTCTGAACAAGTGTGCTTGCACACAAAAAGCTCATACCTGGAATAAAACATTGTTGGTCTTGAAGCTGCCATCATGGATTCCAACTTTGTTTTTTTCCTTTCCTCCCCAAAAGAGGAGGAACAGTCCTGGAGAAGGAAACAGAAACGTGTGTGTGTGTGTGTGTGTGTGTGTGTGTGTGAGTGAGAGAGAGAGAGAGAGAGGCTTAACTTTGTATCTCTCCTGCACAAAGCAGGAAGCAGCCACAGAGCTCTCAGTGTGCCTGTGTGTGAGAAAAAGATGGGAGGAGAGAGAGGGAGGCAAGAGGCAGGAAACAGGAAGCAAAGAGCCACTCTAAGGAGCTGGGGGGAAAGCAAGCTACTGTGTAGACTGCAGCACACTCCTATAAAAGAAAGCAGGAGAAGGAAGTTGCTCAGGACTAGATTTGAGCCTTGGATGGGGCATATCTGGTCTGTGGGTCACATGTTTGACACCCCTGCTTTAGACTGATCCTGCATTGAGCAGAAGATTGGATTAGATGGCTTGTATGGCCTGTTCCAACTCTGATTCTATTCTATGATCCTGTGGGGGATTTTTGAGATTGGGCCAAAGTGGTTGTTACAGGTTGAAAATGTGTTTCATGTTAAAAGCAATTTAAGTATCATCTGATGACACGAAGATAAATATAAAATATTAAAGACCCCATACAATACTCAACAAAGGAGACAAACCCAAGTAATATTGCTTCACATCATTATTGAAAACATTAGAGATTGTCTAGTAATGGGATGTTTACAGATTATTAGTATGCCTAACACCACATTTTGAAATCATCCCTTACTGCCTAGTCTCTCTCCACCTGGATGCTGTTGTTCCAAGAAATGAAACTCTGGGTTGCTTGTTAGAGGTTAAAATCTCTATGGCAGGCATGTCAAACATACAGCCCGAGGAGGCAGAACTGGCCCATCCAGAGAGCCAGCTTGGCGTAGCAGTTAAGTATGCAGACTCTTATCTGGGAGAACCAGGTTTGATTCACCACTCCTCCACATTAAACTGCTGGTGTAACCTTGGGTCAATCATAACTCACTTAGAGCTGTTCTGCTCAAAAGCAGTTCTTGGAGAGCTCTCTCAGCCCCGCTTACCTCACAGGGTGTCTGTTGTGGGGGAGAGGAGGGAAAAGGTTCCCATTTAGTAGTGTCATCTTTATTGTTTCTTGATTGTAAATTGTATGTTTTAAAAGTTTTTAAAATGCAATTACTGTAAACTTATGCTGTAACCCACCCTGATCCCATTTGCTGCGGGGTGGGAAAGAAATTAAATTAAGAAATAAATATTGGTGAACCAACTATAAGGGGGGCCAGAGCGAGTGACCTTACAAAACAGCAACCATGAAGGGGGTTGGCAAGAGTGGGTGTGCAGAGCAATGGTTTGCAGATGCAGATGAAGCCAGCACGGCAGACAGGAGAAGGAAGGCCAGTGCATACAATGGGAAACAACTGGGATGTCTTATGCATGCTGCTCTGAAGAAAAAGATGTCCCAGCCTTGGAATTGAGTGGAGGAGTGAAGGTGAAAAGGGACACCACCACGGCTGCCACACATTTAAATAGCTGCAGAGCTGGGGGGGCAGAGTGAATGTTAGAGGGAGGGATGGCCATTAGGGGTGTGCATTCGGTTCAGCCGAACCGAATCAACCACCAAATCACCCCTGATTTGGCTGTATATGGAATCGCATACAGCCGAATCCAATTGGGGCCCATTATGCAGGAGCCGAGTATGGCTCCCCGTATATTTCCGTATAGATATTCGGAAGTATACGGAAATCCATGGAAAAGGCGGGAAAGGGGCTTCTGCAGCCTCAGGGGAGCTGCTTGCCTCCTTTCCTGCCTTTGGTAGCCTTTTCCCGCCTCTCCCATAGCCTTCCTGGGATCAGGGAGGGGGAAGAGGAGCCCCAGCAGCCAATCCAAAGCATGCATTTGCAAAATGCATTTGCAAATGCATGCTTTGCAGAGCGGTTGTGTAGCTGATCCCCCAGCCATCAGCAACATTGTTGTTCTTTTGACCTTTTGCTTACTTGGATATCCAAGTAAGCACTGTTGTCTGGACAATCACAGAGCAGTGCTATTTTTTGAAACTGCTCTCTGTAGGGCCAGAGAACCTTTTTAAAAAGTCTGCCTGGCTGGACTCCTCCACTACTGCTGTGTTGGTGTGTGTTGGTGTGTGAGAGAGATTGTGCTGTGCTGGCCCTTGGCTTCAGCTGATGCTGCTCTCTCTCAGCCTTACCAGACTTGCCTGGAGTAGAGAAGACGTCTAAGGTAAGACAGTCTTGGGGTTCTTGTTTTTATTTTAGTTGGTAAAAGGACTTTTTAAGACTCAGAGTCCCTTTACTTATCCAGATTTAGGTGGTGGGTAGCTTATTTGGGGTTAGGGGGTTCTGCTGGGGGAGGGGGCCTGGGGTGGGGGGGTTTTTTGCCAATGTCCTTTTACTTTTCCTGATTTGGGTGGCTTGGATTTCTTGGGGTGAGGGTGAAGGTTTTTTTGGGGGGGAGGGGTTGGAAAAGTTCCTGTATTGCTAAAAGTTAAGTTTTTTACTGTTTTAAAAGGATTGTGTTTGATTTGTTGCTGCTGTGTTGTGCTGCTGTTGTTCCTTTTCTCTTCTGGTTCTGGTTCTTGGGGGGTGCTGTTTGGCCTAATTTTCATTGTTTAAAAGGCCACTTTTTTAACAGTTGACTTTCTTGGCCTTCTCCTGTTGTCCCTTTTCCTGGTTCTGGTATTTTTTTGGGGGTAGCTGGCACCTGGGTGAGAGACCCAGAACCAGCAGGCTTATTGTGCTTGGCCAGCTCTCCCCGTGTTGTTTGGGGCAGGGCTGGAGAGCTGGCATCTGTAGATTGTGTGTTCTGTGGCAGGGAAGCTGGCACCTGGGTGAGATACCCAGAGCCAGCATGTTTGTTGTGCTTGGCCAGCTCTCCTCGCATTCTTTGGGGCAGGGCTAGAGAGCTGGCAGCTGGGTTTGCTGCAGCAGATTGTGTTTTGTGTGGCAGGGTTCATATAGTAGATAGATGTATATAGTGCATTTGGGTCCTATAGAGATTCTCTGGTGTGAAGTTAGGTTTGGCTTTGGGTGCCCCAGGAATTGGACACCCTGGCCCAATCTTTTTGGGACTTGGGGGGTTTGTAGGGTAGAGTCCCCTGCAAATTTGGGGGCTCTCCCTCAAACCCCCTCCCCTCCAGGCGGCTTCAAATATACCCTATTTGCCATTGATTTCAATGGCCCATAGGGTATAATGGGGCCGTATATTCGGAAATAGCCGCACATCTACCGTATATGCGGCTATTCCGACTACGGAATTCAGAAATATACGGGATTTCCCCCCCCCCCGTATATTTCCGAATCCGTGTACTACCGATTTTTTTTTTGCACATCCCTAATGGCCATCTCCCTCCCCCCCGCCCCTTCTCAGCCCATGAAGGAAAAGGGATTGCAGGAAGACAAAAAGCAGCCCTTGGAGGTTTCAGAAACAATCTGTCAGGCCTTCCCCTCACTCCCGCTACTTTTGTGGGATATGCAGGAGGGATGAGAACTGGAGGTGGTGAGATCTGGGAGAGCCAGGTTCAGAGCCCCCTCCTCCTGAGCCAACACCTTGTCATCTGAGTCACCTGGAGCTGGTTGCTCAGCCTGGTGGTGGTGGTGAGGATGGGGTGGGGCAGGGGAGAGTCCAGTGTACCTCCTCAAGATCCTCAGAGGTATGATGGGGAAGAGAGAAAACACAGAACAAGAAATGGACTGTAGCTATACTCTGCTGCTGAAGCTGGACGTTTGGGATGTGTGTGTGCTAAACAACTACCTTATTTACTGGTAAGGATGATGACTCAAGTCCCTAAAATGCTATATATACAAAAAGAAACAATTTGTATAGAAATGTAAGTTATTCTCCATTTTATGGTACCCTTTGGGGGGAAAAACTGGTTTTGCAGATGATTAAATGGATTTATTGAGACTTCTGTGGGTTCCCCAGTAAATAATTTTGCTTTCATTCCTGGGAACCAATTGCTTTTGTTTACATTTTCAGTAAAAAATATTAATTGGGCTTGCCTTAGTCATTTATAAAGTTTATATCACCGATACCTGGCATTAGATTTCACAGTATAAGTGGACTGGTCTGATGAAGTAACATTTATCTCAGATCTGGCCCTCATAACAAATGAGTTTGATGACTCTGCTCTATTTTAAAACAACAAGAACAACCTTCTGAGTTTTTGTAGTTGCAATTCTTCCTAGTTTTCACAGGAATATACTATTTGATCTGTATGCTGGTCATTAATAAAGACCAATCATTTTTGACGAGGCTCAGCAATTTAAAACTGTAATGAGCAGCCCAGAGATGAGCTGATCCTAACAGCTGGATCTTGATGGGTCTGGGAAAGTGTTTCATGTCTCCCAGATAAAACAGGTAAAGGAAAAAGGAAAACAGGGATGTGTGTGTATGAAGTTCTCCCATCACAGTTCAAGGCCCCAAACAACTATGTTACCCTCTGGAATAGGGAAACCACAATTTTACTGCATTGCTATTCCACTTTCCACCCCACCTGTTGTACTTAGAATAGTGTACTCGGTTCTCCCATCTCCCAATTTCATCTTTTAACAATCCTCAGTGAAGGTTAGGTTGAAAAAAGAAGCAACAGGTCCGTGGTGACCCAATGAGTTTTAACAGACTGTTATCACAAGTTCGGCACAAGCGACCCATTAGATGAGCTTGCTGCTGAGCGCTTTAATCATTATTTACACTGTTATATCAGCCTTTATTCTGTGCTCCCCATTCCTGCCATCAGCTCCCAGTTCTTGTCTTCCTGACACTGTTCTTGGGCTCAGGGTCCGCCAGGGTCAGCTTCTTGGTCTTTTGGTGCTGTTTCTCCATCTCCCTGTGCATACTTTGGTTCCCCCTCAGCCTGCCAGTCTCAAGGTGCCCATTTTCACTTAAATCTCCCCTTAGTCTGACATGGTCCCACCTTCTATTCAAGCACCCGCACCTCCATGTTCAGTCCCTCACATGGTGATTTAAACCTCTTTGATTCTATTCTGATATTCCAATCACTATTATATTTCCATGGCATATGCTGCCCATATCGTCACAAGATCAACTGAGGTTTCCATCCAGTCTCTTCTTCCCATGTTAGCTAGCTTCATGGTATAGATGAAATGTAACGTTCCGCTGCTTTCCTCCTCTCCCATCCAGGTTCTTAATCCTTAACTCATGACAACCACTGATGCAGTTCTGTGCATCTAAAAGGCTGCAAATATTCTGAGAAAAGACCATAAAGTAGTTCAAACATTCAAGGCTGTTGGCTGTTTATTTCAAACAGTGGTTTGATAAGTCACCAATTGTTTCTGGTAGCATGGAGGCATTTTTACTAGCTCTATGTGATGTTTCTCCACACAACCAAGTACATTGTTGTTTACAGTACATTGTAAAAAAATACAGCTGGCACATGAGTGTAAATAGGTTTAAGTAATCTCTATCTTGTTCAACAGGACACTGTTGGTGCCAGTCCTGCTAATAGTACAGCATGTCCTAAAATAGCTTGTTTTAGTATAAGTGAAGTGTTGGACTAGAATCTGGGAGACCCAGGTTCAAATTATGCCATGAAAGCTTGTTTGGGTAACTGTGGGTGAGTTACATAGCCTCACACATCTCACAGGGTTGTTCTGAGGATAAAATGGAGGAGAGAACAATGTCAGCCACTGTGGGCTCTCATTGGGGAGACAAGCAAGGTATAAGCAAAGTAAAATAAAATAATAATTTAAAAGAAAGTAAGAAAATTTGATCTAATAATAATAATAATAATAATAATAATTTTTTATTTCTATCCCGCCCTCCCCGCCGAAGCAGGCTCAGGGCGGCTCACAGCATAAAACACACATTACATCAGTTGCAATTATAAAACACGGTTAAAACAATTACAAAATATTAAAATTCACATAATAATATGGCGTTATAACAGATTTCAATAAATTTCAGCAGTAAAAACATTTCAAGAGTAAAAGCATTTCTAGCAGCATATCTAGTTTTGTCACAGTTTTCCACTAATTTTCGCTAGTTGAAGGCCATCCTGAAAAGGTGGGTCTTGCAGGCCCTACGGAATCCCTCTAAACATCGTATGGCCCTCACCTCCTCAGGAAGTTGGTTCCACAGTAGTGGAGCAGTAATAGAGAAGGCCCGATCCCGGGTGGCTTTCAGTCTGGCCTCCCTTGGCCCAGGGATATTCAGCTGGGAAACACTAAGAGTGTTTCATTGTTGAATATGGCTTCTTCAATGAAGCCTGCTTTCTGGGGGCACCTCTAATACAGAGATGCTTCATTTAGTTTTAGAGCCATGTTCCTTCTAGCATTTAAGAAATGGTATTTTACTTCTCAGTCAAAACAGAGACAGATTATAAGTAATAAGCATTAAAGAAAGCAGATGTTTTATTTTTCATCTGCAGAGCATGCCAGTTGCTTATCCAGGGTAAAAATCTAGAAAGCCCAGTTTGGATGTATTTTATACTGAATGCTAATTGAGAGATAAGACAGACTTTGTCCATTTAAGATTACTTTCTGCAGCGTAAAGCCTATTTTTGACATGAAGTTACATACTCTTAGCCTCACACATCTCACATCATATATACTTGAATCAGGAAGAGAGTTAGTTACACATTATCTGATTTTTTGCTGGTAACCCTGGCATTACAGACCCATGTCTCTCTGAGACCAAATCTGTACAGCAAAATCCTACTTCATCTTCACAGAATTTCTACAGATGGTGCAGCTCTTATACATGCAGAGGTTAATGTTCTCTTCTTGAAAGTTATCATTAAAATGGTTCCTCATTTCATTAAGAAAGATACATTGTACTCTTCCACTGCCTATATTATTACTGTACAGGAAGTACACAGAACTCATCTGCAATAGATGAGCAGCTTCTTATTCATGTGGTATAGCCCTGGATGCATTTGGTGCGCAAGAATGGATTTCATAAGAAAACAAAAGGCTATTTGATTTCTGCATTGTTAATACAAGTATACTCTACATAAACAATGTTGCTTATTTCTTGGGCTGTGCTTTTCAGTTGCAGAGAAAGAACTTTAACAAGTTAATTGGATCACGAACTTAATGAAACAGGAATCTCTATACATGTTCATGCCTTGCAGAATAATAAGCAAGAAAAGTAATATACATATTAAACCTGGACGTAACAGCAGAAAAAATACTACATCAATATGCACTAAAAATATATGGCAAAAAGCAAGGAAATGCCATGTGTTTTATATTTAAGAAGATGCATGTTAGGTTCCTGAATCTTTCATTCAAATTATTTCATACCCAAGTCATCCTTGAAATCACTCTCATACACCTAATGTATGTGCACATTAAACCAACTTTTAGACCCAAGTACCATTGACATATTTAAAGTATTCGGCAAAGGATATGGAAACATCATAAGTTTGAACAACCAGTTAGCTACACTTCATATGGATGCCAGCTGGAAATCAGTTGTAATAGCAGGAGATCTCCAACTGGCAACACTACTTTTCAACACCTATAAGCCCACCTATTTCTCTGGTATTCACTATGCCATTCTGTTAAAATATTTTCATTAAACTGCTACCAAACCAAGAGAGACACAATACTTTAAATAAAGTGATTTATTGTTCAAAATTGTGGACATTACAGAATGTTGCTGTCAGTACTTCATGAATAAGCTGATCAGCATTGCTGAACAAACACCAAGCTGAATTAGGTATAACACAATATGAATAATGAACACTCCATGAGGGAACACATTAGAAAAACTAACAATAATCTTCCAATAAAAGGACAGGCAGAGAACAGCATGACTGAGGTACTCATCCTGATTACTGTCAGGTAACTAAACTGCATAGATCTCCATATATCTGAGACTGGGCATTACTCTGCATAGCTTTTACAACATCTTAGAACGTCAAGGAAATCTGCTGTATTTCAAACCTAAAAGCAGCATATTACACATGCACTGGTAGAAACATGTTCTGTGTAGTACTGCTGTTGTTCAGCTACTACCACACACTATTTCTGAATTCTTCATAAACCCATTCCAATCGCAAATCAGATTACTCTGTGGAAAAAAGTTTAAATCACTGCATTCATAAAAATGGTGCACTTATTCAGCTGTCGTTGGTGCAACATGAACATAGAGAGTCTTTGTATTTAGAGCCTTCATGGAGCTGTCTTTTGTAATCTCTGGAAGAAAAGATAATGTGGAACATTAGTAGCAATAGTAATAGACTATGGCTGTCTCAGCACTCAAAATAAGCAAGTAAGAAGTTTGATCAATTAATAACACATATGACTTTTCATCAAAATAAAAGATGAATTTAGACCTGCAAAACCTCAACAAAGATTTATTTATGATATACAGAAAAATCAGATTGAGAACTTCGATGTACATCTAACTTTATATGCAAAGTTCCCTACCTTTCAAAAGCCTGTTCTGGTGCAGCAAACTGAAGATTTGTCTCACTTACTGTGAATCTTCTTTCTCATTGGTCCAGAGGTGGGGCAGTCTTCATGCCCAGGGATGTAGCTCCTCCTCTCTGCAGGCAGGGCCACCAATCTTCAGGATTCCCAGAGGAGAGGGGCTTCTCCCACAGATCCCAAGTCTGTTTCCAAGCCTCAACTCAGAAAACATCATTAGTGAACTTCCTAATTAACAACTGGGACTAATGAAGAAACCCCTCAGAATTCGAGGAACTAGAATGGAGAGGGAACCAACAATTCCCTAACTGACAAACACTAAGATGGATAATGACAGTGGCTAGATAGGAACCTGAATTCCAACAGCAGACCCTTCAGCACTAAGAAGTACTTCAAGTGGGAAAAGACTGCCCCATGCCTGAACCACAGAGAAGGAAGATTCACAGTGAGATAAATCTTCCATTCTCCAGTAGTCAAGAGTGCAGCAGTTCTCATATCTGGGACATTAAAAAGCAGTGTGGCAGGGAGAGAAGAACTAGGCCAGAAGGGTATGCTGCAGGACCCTTCTTCCAAAGGCTGCCTCAGCTGAAGCCACTTTATCCTGTGGCATCCGGTGAAAGACTGCACAGATCACCAAGTAGCAGCCTTGCATATGATTTTGAGCAATGGAAAAGATCTATAGGCTGATGAGATTGACAGCCCTCTTAAAAGAATGGGCTGTGATACCACCCTGGGGCAGATCTAGACTTGTGGTTGTATAAGCCAGAATGATGCATCCTCTAACCCACCTACTTATGGTGGATGTCCTATGGAAGCCTTCCTGAAAGAGACAAACAGAGTCTTTCTGACATAAGAGTAGATCTTACAAAATCTGACATAAGAGTCGATCTTACAAAAGGGTTTTGTCCTATCAAGACTCAGAGTCCTCTTTACAGCCAGACAATGCCACTCCTACTCCTGAATGTGCTTAGGACTGGGCCAAAAGGAGAGCAGAATCACATCCTCCACTCTGGGAATAAATGCTGGATCTGGCCACAGCACTACTCTGTCATTATGAAAGATACAGAGTTCCTTATCTACAGAAAGGGCCCTCAGTGCTGACACCCTTCTAGCTGAAGGAATGCCCACAAGAAAGATAGTCTTAAAGGTAAGTTCCTTAATAGGACACATAGCCACTGGTTCCTTGAGGACACTTAGCCACTGGATAATTCCTTGAGCACTACATTTAGACTCTGGGTTGGGAAAGGATGAATGGGGAAGGGGGATTAATTAAGGATGTACCCCTTAGGAATTTCCTAACATGAGGATTTGGGATAAGGATTTCCCTTTCCTGGTTCCCCTAATGAATGACTGAAATAGCAGCCACTTGTCTTTTGAGAGTACTGGTACTATGACTGTTCAACCTCCAAGCTGTTAAACTTAGAAGTCCTGGTTGGGGATGCTGTATAGATCCCTGTAGAAGAAGATCCTCCCTCACTGGAAGACACTAGGAGTTCCTGGAAGACAGTCTCATTAGGTCCTGAAACCGCAACCTCCATGGCTAGAATGATGCCACCAGGACTAATACTATCCATAGATTGATGATCCTCTGTATCACTCTCGTATCAGAAACATGGAAAGCTCTATCCACCACCTGAGTTCTTGAAGCAGGGAGCTTGGCAACTGAAGTAGTCTTAGAAAAGGAGCAAGAATCTCTGGAGTGGACAGGTGTGAAACTGGGACCAGTGTTTGAGTCCCTGCAATAGGGAAAGTGCCCTGATTAAGTAGTTGTACAAATAAGGAAAATGGACACTCCTTGAGTCCTCAGGTGTGCCACTAGTGAGACTAGAACACTGGAGGCCTCTGAGAGATCTACTGATGCCAGGAAGTCTCCTCTCTGATGCCACAATGGACCTGAGGGTCTCCATTCTGAATATCTTCGCCCTGAACCTCTTATCCATCTGTTCAACCACTTCAGATCTAGAATGGCCCTGAATCCTTTCAGGGGGGGGATTATAAAAAGAACTGAGTAGACCCCCAATGTCCTTTGTGCTTCTGGCCCGGGTTCTATTGTCCCAATGTCCAACAGCTGTTAAATGGCCAAAAGAAGGAGATGCTTCTGATCAGAGCAATTTCTTAATAATTGAAGAAAGTGGTTGTATGGTAGTGAGCTGGATTCAAAAGTAGCCCATTATCTCCAAGTTCTATTGGTTGGCAGCAGAGAGACTTTGCTCAGGCAGGTTGTTCCCATTCAGTTTTGACCACATTGTTAAAGACAGCAGGAAATGGAATCCCACAGGATACAGATCTCACCTTAGGAAGGGCTCTATCCAAACCAGGTTAGGGAGGGCTCTGACTGAACCAGCTGGAAAGTTAGGGTCTGGGTCTTCCTTCTCTTTGGTGCTGAATGGAATCTCTCATATGCGCAGAACCTTAGGAAGGATTTTGTAATACACTTTCTGGAAGAGGCATTTCTGCATGGTGGTGACAGAGGATTCTTCTTCATCCAATAGCTTCCCCTCTTCCTCGGTGGATGAGGAATCAGAGCAATTAGATTCCTCATAGTGGTAACTTAGAAGAGGACTAGACTCCCTGCTATGCCTGGAGGAATGGTCTAACCTTCTCCTCTGGGGTTCAGATAGGGAGTAAGATGTTCCGTCTGATCTGCTCCTAGAAGCACTACTGGATAGTGAATGCCTTCCTTGTCTGCTAGGAAACCTAGTCAGGGCACTCCTATTTGAGACCAACTGACTAATGGCTTTTTTAACTTCCCTTCTCATCTCCCCCTAGATCCAGGCTAGAAGGTTGGCATGGGCATTATCCCCAGAAAGATTTAAGGTAAGGACTGCTTCCATCTCATTCTCTTGTTGAGAGCCAGGAAAGGAGGTATGGACCAGGGAATTAGGAAGGTCTGTCTCGGAAACCAGAGCCGCCCTGAGCCTGTTAGGAGACAGCAGGATATAAATGTAATGAAATAAAATGAAAATAAATTTTGGGGCTAGGAGGCCCACCTACATCACCATTTCCCACCGTTACAGAGAAAGTGTGAGAGAGGAAAAAACCCTCCTGCAGACAAAAGCCCTGCCTAGGGAAAAAATGTGGTTTGGTCTTGCCAAAATTTAGAAGGATTCAAGGGGGCTAGAGTGCTGCCACTGCAAACTTGCTGCTGAAGCTAGCCCCTTAGGAGCCACATGGAGGGCTGAGTGCCTCCAATGCTTGCTCTCTCCCTCTGAAATGGACATGGGAAGCTCCCGGCCCTATGGTTGGAAACCCCATCACTGTGTTGGTCTAGGGAGGTAAAGATGCATGGGGAGAGTACCTGCCACAGTTGGCAACCATCCCTTTGCCACAAAAACAAGCGGTGCAGGAGGGGGGCAACAAAGCCCTTATCACTCCCTAGGAGTCTCCTCAAGGACTCTCTCACTCTCTTAGGCCTCTTTTAATTTTCTGAGTTCCTTGGTTTTGCTGGAATTGTGGTGCTCCCCAGAGCATTGTTGAGGACATCCTGCTGCCCAACACAAGGACAAAGACTGGGAATATGTGGGAGAAGCCCCTCCTCTCTGGGAATCACAAAGATTGGCAACCCTGCCTGTGGAGGGAAGGAGCTACATTCCTGGATGTGAAGACCGCCCCATCCTGGACCACTGGCAAACAACGCTATTTCAGAATCATAACACATTCTTTCCAATTATGAGGAATTCAGAAGGCAATAAGAATAATATAGAAGACTTGTACTGGTAAACACTCAGGAAACGGGCACAGTATCCAACTGCATTTATTATAGGCCCAATCAATTCATTACCTAAACGTGTTAGCTGCTGCACTATGACTACTTCCTACTCCAATCTGGTTATCATTTGAGCAGGCCACCAGACATGGTTACTTTCTGTGCCAGCCTTACCAAACCATAGTGACAGAGCGGAAAATGGTAAATTGCTCTGCTTGAAGAATGCAATTGTGTGACTAACAACAATGTTCTCTGGGTAACAATGAATTGAGACAAATCATCCTCCAGTTCCCATTTTTATTTCATATCATTCTTCTGACCACATGGCAGACGGAGTGCATAACCAGAAGAGAGGGGTTGTTTTCTGATCTTGACCCTCTGAAATATCCATCAGCTTAACGTTTGTACTTGGATCCAAGACACTAGAAGTGTTTTGGCTTTAATCAAAGTCTCCTAAATCAGGCTAAGCATCATATATAGTTTTCAGCAGCATTTAATACCCAAAGACACTTGGGTGAATTTTAATTGTTATCAACATTTTAAAATTAACTGATTCAGTTTGTCATATTGCTACCTGGTTTTACTGGCATCCATAAGAAACAGGGAAGAAGAAACCAAGAAAACTGGCTGAAATAATTATTTCTTTTTAAAAAAACAAAATCCAGAATGTATATTGACCGTTGGCCACCCTGAGTCCACTAGTAGAGAGGGCGAGATAGAAATCTAAATAAATAAATTCTAGTCTACCTGGTCAAGGCACCTTAAAATAATTAAATAATTAGTAAATGTGATATATTTTTTAAAAAGGAAACAATGTTTTATAGTGTGACTAATCTGATGTTCACCACACTGAACTTAGCTAAATTTTAAAAAATGATCACTTCAGAAATTTTTAGGGTTGATGAGCTGAAGTTATTTTATGTATGTATTCTGGGATTGGCCCAGTGATTTTACAAACTACAATCTGGGCTGAAACTGGGACACAGCAATGACCACTCTGTGAACATTGTCATATTTTCCTTATATGACTGTAGAAAAGAGAATGGAGGTGCCTACAGTAGCCTGCAGGAGCCAACATTCAGCATTTGCATTCCAGAGGAAGCCTCTTAAACAGCTTTTGCTTTAGTGCTCTGCATAGACAGTCTCAGTGGCAAGAACAATTAGAGCATGCAGCCAAACAGATGGCCATAAGTAGCACATATGAGGGGAAGGAATCATGAAATCTCCTCATGAAAGTATTAACGGAGAGAATTCAGCATACTTCTTTTACCAACCAATGCAATTCTGCATTCAGTCTACCTGCTGTATAAAATACACAAAAATTAGAACTATTACTAGAAATTCTGTTTTAGCAGAATTCTCACAGCTCGAAGAGGATCATTAGTATGAAAGTGGAAACCTCAGTGCCAAACTATGAGTGCAAGTTGGTATGCAAACAGAAATCTCAGCCACTGTACTTTTATATGTAATAAAATGAGAAAGAAGTGGGAAAAGCAGGGGGAAAGTTATTTTACCCATTAATTCCCCCACCTCCTCATTTGCTTTCACAACCACAAGTCACAGTTATTTTTTTGCCTGTCTTTTATTTTATTACATATCTTCTACAGAAGCCTAATAAAGACATTGCACAACACTTTTAGGACTATCGTGAACTAAGAGATTTATAAAAATTAAAGCTGCATCAGCTGCAAGAATCCTAAGAACTTTACCAAAGGAGTGCCACAAATATTCTTGGGGTCCTGCTTGGAATCTTTTTCCTGATGCTCAAAGACGATGAGCCAACCAACAGGGAAAAATTGCCAGGAGACCGATCCTAGTATATACAGAGGTCTTCTGCACCACCTGTGACACAGAGCCAGTCTCTTAAGAAATGACTACTTTATGCCAGAAACTAAAAATAGGGTAGTGGGAATACAGTGAAACAGACTTTCACCATAACTTTTTGCCATGCAATATGAACTACTGGCACAAGCCCAAATACAAAAACAAGATGTCATCCATGTGATCATGTACTATATAACCTACAGATTTACAAGCCGGCTAGAAATGATTTATAGATTGGACACAAGGGCCCACTGTTCTGCTCCAGTTATGAAAATCGATTGAGAAAAAATACCTTAACTTTTCACTAGGATGCTGACTTTCCTGAAAAAAATAAAGGTGATGAAGTCCTTCATTAAGCACACGTCACAGTTCTATGCTAAAGCTCAGCTCTGTGTCATAGTACCAACCAGGAATTTTAATCATCCAGATAATTTATTAAACATCTGGCAACTTGCATTAGGCAAACAGTTAAAACCTTTAGGTATGTAAGAGGATAGCTGCTATTGACAGAAAGTGAACTAAAGAAGAATTGCAGATTTATACCCTGCCCTTCTCTCTGAATCAGGGAGTCAGAGCAGCTTACAATCTCCTTTATGTTCTCCCCCCACAACAGACACCCTGTGAAGTGGGTGGGGCTGAGAGGGCTCTCACAAGCAGCTGCCCTTTCAAGGACAACCTCTGCAATAGCTATGGCTAACCCAAGGCCATTCAAGCAGGTGCAAGTGGAAGAGTGGGGAATCAAACCCAGTTCTCCCAGATAAGAGTCCACGCACTTAACCACTACACCAAACTGGCTCTCAGGAACACTACTGCAGGTACATATCTAAAGACTGGATTTGAGCAAGTCTGTTCCTAATAAGCAAATTCAAAGACTGTGGCTAATCATATGCCTTTGTGAAAGCTGCATGAAAAAAGCATGGCTGCAAATAATCTGCACTGCAATATGAGCCCAATTGCTTCATAAAGCAAAGCAGGCTCTGCTGACATTTATTTCATTGTGCTTTAATGAGCTCTGTCATCCTGGGTAGACAACATCCATAATAGGCAATTTAAATCATTCTGTTCCTTATGTCATTCCAAAAGGGGGTGGGTAGGACATCCACCATGAACAGTAGTTCGATCCATTGATTTGCTAGCCTCATGCCTGGAAGGAGATTGAGCTGTGCCTACCAATTTCTACTAAGCTAGCCTCCAGCAATGTGTATCACATTCACATGGATCAAAAACTCAGGGGCTTTTCACACTCACCAAAGGAAACTGGAAGGGAATCGGTATTGTGCTGCCCTGGAGTAATCCGGGACAGGGATGGGAGTTTCAAACACAGGATTTTAGTTCTGGTATGGTTCCCTGTCTGATTCAAGCCATTTTACACTGTTCTGCTTTTATCTTGCTTCTGGGGGCGCTAGCCATTTTTGCTGGGTAGCTTGCAATCTCTGCCTTGGGGGGGGGGGGTTCAGGCTAAGAGTGCTATAGCGCTATAGGAAAGGAAAGGTCCCCTGTGCAAGCACCAGTTGTTTCCGACTCTGGAGTGACGTTGCTTTCACAAGGTTTTCAACGGTAGACTTTTTATGGGGTGGTCTGCCATTGTCTTCCTCAGTCATCTACACTTTCCCCCCAGCAAGCTGGGTACTCATTTTACCGACCTCGGAAGGATGGAAGGCTGAGTCAACCTCGAGCCGGCTACCTGAAAACCCAGCTTCCGCCGGGGATCAAACTCAGGTCGTGAGTAGAGCTTAGGACTGCAGTACTGCAGCTTTAACACTCTGTGCCACAGGACTCTTATAGCGCTATAACACTGTATCAAAACAGTGCAACAGCACCACCAGAGCTCCATTGAGACGCCTGAGACCACTACTGTTGACACTTGGTAACAAGTACCCCATTGGAAATCTGTGGCTTCCCCCCCTGACATTTATACCTGCTGCAGCTTGGCACAAGTCACTTTCCAGCCTGTGGACATGGATGAGTGCACTGTTTTGTTATGTCATTATCGTGCTCTTAGCCCAACATTTCCCTCCCCCCCCAAAAGGCATACATTGCACCAGCCAGCAAAAAAGGGCGTGAAAATGGCCAGCACTCCCAAAATCACTATGGGGCATTTCACACAGTGTCCCATAGCAATTTCAACCTGGAAGGAGGAGTTGAAAACTGGAGGGAACTGCTCTTTGTGAATAAGGACAGAGGCACGCTTCAGTGCCGGGACAGCTGCGGGACTGTCTAAAAAGGTAAAAGTATTCCAGTTGCAGCCAGTTACTGAAACAGGTCTGTCTGAAATGACAGCAGAAACCCATTACTGTTCAGTAACTGGCCAGCTGCCATACCAGAATACTTAGGCTGTGTGAAAACGTCCATAGTCTTTAACAGACTCTCACACAACTTGATAAATCCTGGCAACCTCATATACTTGGGCTCATTATACCAAGAAGGATAATAAGTGTGAATCTGGACCAAGTTTCTGGCAATAGCAATATATCTAATTGGATCATTGCCTCTCAGCTAACTTAAGACTCTTACCCCAGTTGCAAATAAATTACCACAACTTGGAAGAAGAATCAAATAGTTATGGAGCATGAATTCCTTGTAGTATCCATTTTTCTCCATAGGACTTGTTTTCGGGCATTACAAGATTGTTTCTAGGAAGATTTGTGGTTGTTTTCATTTACTATCATTTACTATCTATATATTTAACAGCAACATGTGATCCCCAAAGATCCACAGATAGGGACTACACTGACACAAAACAGATTTTTCTGCAAATGTCTAGCCTCAGAAGTGGTGGCAGACAATGCTTGGAGTCACTCCAAGCCCACAGCAGCTTCCAGACACCATCACTGCTGAGGCCAGACTCTAAGGTGAGTGGTAGGATCTGGAGCTGCACCAGGTTTGTCAATGGGGGGAAATGAGATTCCCTCTCATGAGTCTTGTGCCCCCCACACTTGTCACAAAAAACTATTAACAATTTTTTCTCGTGCTATAATTTACCAAAAGAGGGGATATGCAAGAACAGCTACCATTACAACAGTATAATGTCTATGCATAGATGGAAAACGATGAAGATGGCCAATCAATATGAGCAGAATTTTCAAGAGTAGACTCCTAAGCTTAAGGTCACCTTGCTTGCCAGGCCTTTATTTTCAGCCACCAATGACCCCAAGTCCTCTTTGAGTCTTTTAGCACACACAGAAAACTTGAAATATAGCAAGATCATCTTACTTCGTGCTTGAACTTCTAAGCAAATCAGAAGCAAGATGAATTTCTTGTGTTCATTTTCTTCAAATATACACAGATTTAAGGCAATTAAATTAATATTCTTTTTATCATCTCACATTTAAAACAGGATTGTATCCATGAATATTTGTTAAAAATCAACCATAAAATGTCTGCCTAAGTATTGTCTGTGTCAGTATATTTCTAAGACTGTATTATGTTTCTCTCTAAAATGTTACTTTATGAAATTTAGTGATTCAAGCAAAATAAGTCATGTCTAATGTCAGCAGAGTTCTCAAATAGTCACTTTGATTTAAAACTAGATTTTAATAGCCTTAAGACAGCCAATACAAATCAGCATGCTAAATCAATTATTTTATGTTACAACAGTTAAGAAAATGCCAAAACGAGGCCTTTAAAATATGAAGGGATTTCATACTGAAACTACAGCACATAAAATAGTGCTTTACTTTATTTTCATAATTGATCCACCATGTTGATGATCCAACATTAAGCCAAACAAGGTCTTAGCATTATGCACGGAAGCTCTGCAACAGTAACTTAAGTATTTTAAGACAAATGGGTGTAAAATCTTTTCTTGAATGAGGCATATTTCAAGTAACCAGCATCCAATCATTATGCTTCTTACTGTTTCTCAATTATTTTACTAAGTCATTTCACTGAGATAACTGTTAAAGCATCACCATGGAACATTTGCAGTAATGAACTTTTCTCTTCTACTGTTGCATTGATGGGAGTTGAAAATAAACAGCTGGAACAATAACCACCACAAAGCAATACCAGTTCTTCAAGTCATCAGGATTTCAAGTACTGCTTCATTTTTCATTTCTGTAGGTTGCTATATTTTGTTCTTCATGTCTTTTCTAAATGTTTTAAGTTTAATGTTAACAGCTGCTTCGATTTCAAATGCTTTTAAATGCTGAAAATCATTTCACTTTATTTGAGAAAGGTATCCTGCACAGTAGCTCTGGAGATTATAGGAAAACCTCAGATGACTCTGCTGCAGTTTCAGTTCTTCACTTTGGGTTTCAATGACAGCAGACTCAATATTCTAGAATATTCTACTGGGCTTTACCAAAAGCACAGGATACTGGGAAAAGAACTTACATTGCACTACATTCCCCCTTAACAGGTGGGCTTTACTCATGTGGACCTATTTCTTACTTAGGTAGTATACCTATGTCTGGATTACAGCAAATGCCCCTCTAAGTCAAATCTATTTCTCTGAATATAGAAAGCTAGTTTTCTCCCCAATATGTTGATTTCCTATGTGGAGAGAGAAGTTGTATGGAGGTGCATTCATTCATATGAGCATCCTCTTGCAGGCTCAAGTGATGCACTTTAGATGCTGGTTTATAAACTCTGGGAGAACTAGGCTACCCTGTGTCTTGAAATATTTGCAATATTTGCAAAAACTAAGAGCAGGGATCTTCTTCCAGTTAGATTTGATTTCTAACCCAGGTAATTTTTGTGTTCCATTCTAACACACAACTTATGTCTGCTTGCCTCAGTTCAGGTAACATACTATGTTCAGGTAATGTGCTTCTTATTAGGGGTAGATGTTCTTTGTTATAATATGGAGATGCTGTATAGAACAATATGGGTGACAGGAAAGAGACTGTTGGGTGGATGGTCCAGCTAAATCACCTTGGGTTCCTTTCCAACATTACAGTTCCACATTTGTTCAACAAACACTTTTAGCATTTTGACTAACTGCATCTTATGCAATCAACAACTACAACAAACCATCTTCTTGTATCTGAAGAAGTTTAAACGATAAGAAAGTCTCATGTTTTGTGCTAAATATTGACCATGTACTGTCAGGAATCTCTTACCTCTTTGTATAAACCACTTTAACTTTTCAACATCTGCTGTAAATTATTAATACAAAATACAATAGTACTATAAATCCATTCCAGGCTGTGCAGTATTTCTTTTCAAATTTCAGTTACAATGCTTTTGTTTACAATACTGTTCTAGAATATAACATTAATAAGCAACTTACTATTTCTAAGCTAGGCTTGACAAATGTAGCTGAGTAGCTACTTCTCATGATATCTTTGTACATTTGTTTCTTCCTTCATACAAGTAAAAACTTTCAAAATGTCCTTTCTTAACATGACTATAGTCCAACTCTCCAGTTTCAGGTTTTAAACTAAACCTTTCAATTTGGATTTTTACACTATAACTTAAAATTTTGCAAACCCTCAGTTTACATTACCTGAGAATTTGATACTATATTTGAAATTTGGTACTGAGAGTCTTAAATAACACAGCTGAAGAACACTGAATAGAAATCATACATGTAGAATGTTAGCCAATACAACTTTCAAAACAGGCCAATCTACTATTACCCCAGATTTTGTGTTGAGGCATAAATATATATGAAATATATACAAAAAATATACACAGATATACATTCATTGAAAACTGTACCTGACACAGCACAGCTATCCAAGATGAATTTTGTTCCAAAACTGGCAATCTTTTTCTGAGAAAGGTTTGCATACTGGACCCTGTCTACACATGAACATGTCCAATGACAATTCTAGTAATGTGCTGGGTGAACACGATCCCCTGATACATGAGGCAATAGTTTAACCATGTTTACATTTTTTAAAAAAACTATAACAGATAAGGCTGCATTTAACTTGGTTAAGTATTTTAAAAGTACCTGTTAATCATCTTAGGCTATCAAATAAGAAAATTGGTTAATGAGTTTTTTCCCATCTTTTAACAAACACAAATAAGTTAATAGAAATTTGTAATGTAACTGATATATTCCCAGATACTGAATATATCTGGTATATAAATTTCAATAACAGAAGGCAAAAGGCAGGAACACAATATGCTGTTTAGGTCAGCAGGAAATGCAACTAATCTACTCTGCAGTTTGGGCACTAAACAGAAACAACTGTGTATGTTCTTACCCTCTGTTAGTGCTTCATCCAGGAACAATTTTAGCCTCCGGCTTCTGAGCCCAAACACTTTTCCTGTTTCTTGTAGAAGCCCTTGATAGGTTAGTCCATTCTGACCAATAGGATTTTCCATGAGAAGTGTTCCCACCACTCCTTTCAGACATTCTACAGAAAACAAATTATTCTGATTCTTAGTAAGACAAAGAAAAATTCAGAGTTTATTTTGACTTCTACAAGTATAGATTTCTCTCAAAAATTCCATTTCTGCCCAGTCCCTAGCACTCATTGTTCTATACCAACCCAGTATTTGAAGTTACGATTCAGATTTATTTTGCAGATATCTTTGCACAGAACAATTAGAACACTTTAATAATCTGCATAAATTATATATCACAAGATGGTCAGACACTTCCCTTTTTCATACAACTATAGATTCTGTACATGACTGCTGTAAAATGTAACATGCTGTCTTTCCTGTACATTTTTAACTAGCATCTTGTTAATGTCAGCCATGTCCTCAAATACAAAATAGAAATAAAAAGAAGAGTATCCAAAAAAATCTCATGTTTGTATTAGCTATTTCCTCACCTCCTTCTATATCCTCAGACTTTATCTACCAGCCTTCTGTCACCCTGCACTTCCTAGACTAAATAGCATACGCATGGGATACTGCTGTATACAAATTCCTTCATAGCAGCACAGATCAGGTTTAGGGGTGCGGAGAGAAACTGATTACTTAGTAAGACGATGATGCCACTGGTGTCTCACCTATGTATCCAAAACTTATTTAATCAGCTTTCAAAAACAGTCCCAAGATTTATAAATTTCATGTTGAGTCAGTTGTTTGGTTACCTTGAGGTTTTGCATTCACTAGCTGTAAATTTATATACTGACAGAGGAAGCCATCAGGATGGCTCAAAGCTGGAGCTGACCCTGAAGTTACATGAAGCGTCTTTCCACTGAGACTCAGTAAATCAGTGTGGTTTTTCAGTTCTGAAAGGAAAGAGAAGGTAAATCATGCCTTTAGAAACACACAGAAAACACTTTCTTACTTGCCTTACTGTATGGAATTGTATATTACATAAGATGTGCCTTCCTTTCTAGGATGTCCAAACAGTTACTAGAAACATAAGCAGGGTGTACTTGTGTTGTAATAACTCACATCACTAATCTGTCCAGCTATGTGAAGCAAAGCACCCTAATTTCCCTCAAGGGCTAATGAAAATATTAGTAGGCTTGCTCCAGCTTGCAAGTGTCCATGGTTTGGGCCTTCCTGCAGATACCATTCTTATCTCTTTCAAGGCTGGAGTTGAGAATGAGGTAATTGGTTAATCACTAGAAACTGTGCTCAACTGTATAATCAGATAGAGGAATTAGGAGCAAAAAGCTATAATAAAGTAAAGATCAAAGGAAAGCCATGCTAACTTCATGCTTATGCTGTGCTGGTATGCTTTGATATGCTATGCTACATCATGATGGACTACAATGTACAGAATGCTTTAAGCTACAGCTTGAACTCTTCTGAGGCAAGAAGGTATGCCATCTAATACCAGGAACTAAATGTACTAGATAGAAAAGTTAGAGTTTTTAAAAATTATTTTTCTGTTGCTAAGCTATAGAAACACTACTGCATAATGATATCCTTTTAAAAACTTCTGAATAAACCTTTATATATCTTTACAAAGCACCTATTTAAAAGAAAAAAACCCACAATTTAAGATAAGAAAATAGCCTGACTTGTCTTCTTTCAGTAAAGAGCTAAATAATTCAGACTATTAATTCAATGGACTTCAGTAAAGGTGATCTAACTGAATATTCAGCTCAAAATGCTGAGTGGACCGGCAAAAACCCTCCCAGTGACCCTCATCACTAAATAATGATATAGCAGAATCAGCTATACTGCTTTGTACTCAGAAGACCTGATGAGCATATTGCTCATATGAGTTCAGTTCCCCCCCCCCCCCTCTAACTCAGGCTAATGGCAAATGCATCTCAACAGAATCAAGACAGCAAACAGAACTCAAGAGCACACAGGCAGGCAAAAAAATTGCTTTAATTAACAGAGGAAAAACCAGAAGGATTTTCTGTCAACTGGTAATATTCTCCTGTAACAATACACCCACATTTCTCTTATGAATTTAGAATATAGGATAAAGCAAATATAATGCTGAACAACTATTAATATGCAGGTTTATTTTGCCCTACAAAGCACATTTAAGTAACAACCATCAACATCCTTTGGGTACTGCAAAATTTAGTTTTATGCGCATTAATCCCAAAATTGGACATGCAATTTGCACAGCTTCTAAAGGATGATCTTTTTGATATTTGGTACAACAAGCCTTTACAGGTGACATTTTTTCTCGCTGAGAGATTATAATGCCAAAAATGTTCTCTGGACACTATACTGAAGGAACTTTGAACTTCTGATGTGCTTTCCAAAATATAGACCCTAACTTTTTTACCCTTTTGCAGCTCTGAGTGATGGTCGCTTGCCCTTGATAAAATCTTTTTGTTTTAAAGCTACCTTTTTTCTAATGCCAATGATGTCACCATACAACCAATCATATTTGACTGTGACAAGGTCACAGAGGATAAACAAAGCTAATTGAAAACTAGGGTAATGCTTCATCAACGTATTCTCCTGTTCCAAATTAGCTATGTTTTTCCTCCATTACACTGTCACATAGCTAATGATGCATTTTGCTGCATGATGGTTTCATGGTTGGTAGGAAGTAAAAAAAAAATGGTGCTGTGAAGCTTCCGCAGTGAACCACATTTAGTGAACCACATTTACTGAATGTATGTATGCATGTGTGAGGGATAGGAAGGCATCAACCATCATAAAGATGGGCCGCTTTTCTTAGACGATAAATTTGTTTGATTTTTTCTTATTAAACTGAAGAGATAAGCAAATTGCTCTGCAACAATTTTTGTGGAATTGTTTGCCAGTTCATATTAAGTTTTTTTCTTCTAAGTATTATTTTTGTTCCGAAGGTTTATAGCTAACACCGAGTTATCTAGAGTTTACAAAACATTCTACAAAAATAGCCAGATAACAAATCTAGGGGTATTCACCTGAACATTTTTTTTAAAAAATGACCAAATTTACCAGGAAAGCCTTATGTAAATAGAATCATAAGACAATCTAGAGTTGTTCATAACCATTTTTAACATGTACAAGTGTCTTGTCAGAAGTCTAGCGAAGAGCAGGTTCAAGACTATGCAAACTACATTTTAAAAAATGTCACACACACTAATAGTTTTTCAAATACAAACATAAAGTGTGTCATTCTTAGGCATCTCCATCACCAACCTGTTTTTCCACTGAAAACAGCTAGCTTCGAATTTTCCAGACCAAAAATGCATGAGATTGCTCTAACAAGTTTGCTGAAGTCTAATTTATGATCTCCCTTAGGATTTTCCAATAGCACCATACCATCTGGGGAGGGGGAGGAAATAAAGAAACCAATCAGGTTATACTAAGAAATCAAAAATGGTTACATTTTACCAGAAAATTATTAACGTAAGTCAGAATACACAGTTCTCCCTTTCCCCAGGAACTAGCTAACCATTGTATCTTCATCTAAAATTATATCAACAGAGAGGTTGTCTAAAATGTTATGATAATGATACTATGGAGAATAAGATTCCTCCTGCCTATCATTCTAAAGGCAGAAGTTCTTTTGAAATAAAGCTTTTAAAATAACCAGAAATGTCCAGATCACAAGATATGTGACATGATTTCAAGGATTTTTTTTTTTTTATTTTCTCTGAACAGTAGCCTCATCTTCAATAACACAGCATAGCACTTTAGAAACTGGTTGTGATGTGGAACATTAGTCAAATTTTCCACAGGGGGGGAAGCTCACTAGAACATCCAAACTAAGCACTTTTCTGGATTCTAGCCATAACATTTAAAAAAATAACTCAGTTTGGACATTACATTTTAAAAGCCTATGATAGTCAAACCAATTATTTATCAAGTCCAGATTTTTTGTTCCCAGTTATGGATGCTGGCCATTAGCACTAGTAAAAGATCCACAGTATGCTGTGCCATAAATATTTCACTTGTTTTAATATATTTATTGTGTACTACAGTTTGAAAATTATCAAAGCAAGTAAACAACCACCAGCCACTGTCTTCCAAACTATGTTTATTTGTTTATAAGTATCTCCCCTCCTCCTAAAAAATGTAAGCATCTCTTTTACAGTCTTCCAGCAAGATAGGAATTAAATGCAGTTGGCAGGATTCCACCATCTTTGGTATCTGGCACACTGAAAACTGGCTATCTTCAAGAGGACCAGAAATAGTACAAAGTATATTTTTTGTAATTTATGGCTGTATTAGTGGAAATCAGCAAATTTTACAAGTGGTATGAAAAGTTACAGCCATCACCTCAAAATAATCCTTGATGCATCACAGAGCAGCCTCTTCCTAAAAAGGAGCATAGGAGCTACACTTTAAGGAACAAATCAAATTGAAAATAGATTTATACATTTGTACCTTGTTCTTTATCATTAACACAGATGTTCAGAATGACATAAGCACACGCTGGCTCAATATGGTGATGTAAAGCACCCTTTGCAAGGGTAATTTCCAGTTCAGATCCCTTCAGCTAAACAAACAACAGTTATGTTCTGTTAAATTATTATTCTAAGAAAGAATACACAATGTATTTCACTACCATCACAATTTGATAGGAATTCTTGCATATTAGCAATACTCTTAGATATCAACAACTATTTCATAGTAGGAGACTGTGGAGACCATTTGCCAGAAGTAACTCCAGATGCATTAAAAATCACGCTCATTACATTTAAACAGTACAATCACATTTAAAGGGACTGCATGCCTTTTAAATGCCTTCCCTCCATTTGGACATAATGATGGATAGGGACACCTTCTTTTGAGGCCCTGGTCCAATCTTTTTTAAACTTGGGGGGTGCTTTGAGGAGAGGCATTAGATACAATGCTGAAAATTTGGTGCCTCTACCTCAAAAAACAGCCCCCACACTGTAAATTTTTAAACAAATTTTAAAGTGACTTTTAAAATGGTTTTTAAATGGTTTTAATCTTTTTAAAATGGTTTAATGAATCTTTTAAATTCTTTTTTACTGTTAAAACACTCAAGTCATCAAAGCTTAACATGCAGATTCTTTGTGGGACTTTTTAGAAGGTATTTTTAATATTGTTCTAAATGACTAAAATGTTCTGATCAATGACTAAGAATAAACTGAACTGAACAGCACCCCCCCCCTGCCCCGAGCACCAGATACACACTGATCAATTCTTCATTACACCTTATGGGAATCAGTCTCCCCCCGCCCCGCTTTCTGATAACCCTAAAGTACGGGGGAGGGCATCCAAACCAGGGGATCTCCTGCCCCCAACGGTGGATTGGCAGCCCTAATCCTACAGGACTCATCTCCTCAGTCTTCCCTCAACAGGGAAAGTCTTCCTCCAATGGAGAAAGATTTTCTCTATTGAAGAAAGTCTTTCTCTGGTGAGAAGAACTGGCAGAGGAAAGTCAGAAGTTCCAACCTCCAGTTCACACCTACTTGGGAAAACTTGAGGCTTAACACCAGACCCTGCATATAATGCTTGTGAGCCAAGTGATCCATATAATTCCCTCCCCTACAACACACACACAATAGGGAAGCAAGGAAATCATGCAAACAGGGCTTGGAAACAATATGCCATATAGGACGATAGTGGACTGACACTGAATCCTGCAAAGACAGAGGTCCTTTGTTTGGGCCGTCGGGGTCCGGGGGGGGGGAAATCCCCCTGCCAGCTTTTGGCGGTGTACCGCTGAGGCCAGCGGACAGGGTCAGAAGCCTGGGGGTGCTACTGGAGCCGTCCCTGAAGATGGAGGCTCAGATAGCGACCACTGCCAAGTCCGCGTTTTTTCATCTTAGACGGGCAAGGCAGTTGGCCTCCTTCCTGGACCCCGACGACCTAGCAACAGTGATCCATGCTACGGTCACCTCGAGGTTGGATTACTGCAATGCCCTCTACATGGGGCTGCCCCTGTGCCGGACCCGGAAATTACAGCTGGTGCAGGATGCCGCGGCCCGGCTGTTACTGGGCCTCCCAAGATGGGGGCACATTCGGCCGGGTCTTCGGGCTCTGCACTGGCTCCCAATAACATACCGGGTCCGGTACAAGGTGCTGGTCATTACCTTTAAAGCCCTATATGGCCTGGGACCTGCCTACCTGAGGGACCATCTCTCCCCACACGTTCCCCAGAGAGTACTGAGGTCTGGGACTCAAAATCTTCTCAACATCCCCGGGCCCAAGGAAGTGCGTCTCAAGACAACTAGAGACAGGGCCTTTTCTACAATGGCCCCTATGTGGTGGAACCAGCTACCGGAAGAGGTGAGGGCCCTGCGGGATCTTACTCAGTTCCGCAGGGCCTGTAAGACGACCCTCTTCCGGTTAGCCTACGCCTGACTGGATAAATGTAGCTTTCTAGATCTTTGTGATTACTGTATAGTTTTAATGCTAAAAATTTTTTAAGGTTTTTAGGTTTTTAAATGCTTGATTTTAAATGTAATTACGTTGTTCCGATTTTATTGTTTTATTGTTTGTTGTAAGCCGCCCTGAGCCACTCGTGGGAAGGGCGGGATATAAATCCCGGAATAAAATAAATAAATAAATAAATGAGGAAAGTCCAGAATCAGGAAGGGTGCTCATGAGTGTACATACTATTATCATATTTATCAATTTTTCAGAAATGGTCTCTGTAGCCAGGGAGCCACCTAAATCCTCTGTTTGAAAATCTGGCATGAGGGCTCTGAAGATGGAAACTTGTGAGGAAAATACTATACGCCTTATTGATGCAATTTCCCTTTAAATTGATCCATCAGCAGGACTTTTCATGTTCTCTGGCAGGCTGCCAAGATGGGCACATAACAAGGGTAGAGATGCGCATTTGCAAACATTAACATTAAAACTGAAACTGAAACATTAAAACTGCTTCATGGACAAGCATAAGAATTTACCAATATAACACTTGAGAGCACATGAAATCAATATATTCCCTTTGCAACTCCCCCCACTCCAGGTGTAAACTGCAACATACATACGTTCACCAGGTTTAAATTTGAACTAATTATAATGCAGAGAGTGTGACCGCTAGTGAAAATACAGACAAATATAAACCATGACCAAAGAAGGCTTAGACCACTAGGTGGTACATAAATCTATGCACACTGGTTTTGTAAAAACAGCTGGAGAATTCCACTGACTTCTTGAACCTCAAAACTTGTTATATAATATGAACATCTGAAATGGATATAGTGACTGTGGTCCAATGAACATTCAAAGTGAGCAATACATTATTCAGTTGATGGCCTATGTGAATATTCTCCAAAGGATTCGTATTTGTTCTTACCTGGGTTTTCTCTTGAATAAGCACTTCTGCTGATGGAGGCAATGGGTATGCCTTCAGGGCTGCCTTTATTGTTGCAAAAATGAAATCTGTATGCTCCTTAATCACTGTATCAAGATAATCTCCTTCTGGATGTGCTCGATAGTATACCGTAATCTCATCAGTAGGAACTAGATTGCGCTGTAATAAAGATCATCAACTGCAGTGAGCAGTCCTAGTTAAGTTTTGCATCCAGAAGTAAAACCTATTTTGGTTATTACCAGATCAAAGTTAACATCTAAGAATAGTCAAGCAAAGGTGTTTTTTTTTTTAAATCATGGAAGCTGAAAGGAATAACTGCATATTTTATCACAACTTCAATTCCTAGCTAATGATATAACCTAGAAAATGTTTCAAAAAGAACAAAAATAATTGAGCTTCACATGTGCAGTTGCTATTTTTGGAGGAAAAAAGCTTCATTATGCTGTTGATAATCAAAAATTATTCCAAGAATAATGATATTAACAGAATTAATGCAATTTTGGTCTGAGTCTGTGGTTGCTTCTGTCAGAGTCCAAAGTTTATTTATAGATATTTCTGTCTTAACACAAAGAGAAGTCACCTTCACACACAATTACCTGTGTCATACTCAATTTTTATTCTCCCTTCTATTCTCCTTTTATAGCCATCTGTTCAGTCCCTATATCATACAACCTCCTCACACAATGACTTTTCTTTCAATACTTTCCTGTTCTGTATAAAGCATTGATTTCTCCTGTCTCTTCACAGTCACACTGTCATTATGATCTGCTTAATGATTTTGTTTCTTGCAGTATTGCAAGAGTTGTATATGAGCTTCCGGGGGGGTGGGGGGGGGAACCCAACAGCAAGGACTAGGATGAAAAGAAAAGTCTGCTCATCTCCTGTTTAGTTGTACTATAAAAAATACTCTAATAGCAAATCATTTGAAAAATAATATAGCAAGTAGCAAGTGATGAATTGTTATTTAAATATCTATACTGTTCTCAGTTGACAGCAACACATCTTATTTTATTTATTAAATTTAAATTGAGGGGTTACTCATTCTATCCATTACATATGGCCTGTGATTTAACAAAATGAAACAGTAGACTAATGGCCTATATAACTATATCAAAATAAGACTGTATGAAAAGCCATAAAAACTCAAGCAGAAAGATACTGCAAGCATAAAATATAATGCAGTCAAACAGAGCTGAATAACAACTGATAATCCAAGGAATAGTACAACACTAACAACTTCTGAAGGATTGGACAAATAGAACTGACTGACTAGCATCTAAAATATAACAAAGCAACGTAAGGAGGTTCTTTGCCATTTAATACTTGAAATATTTCTGCAGCCATTATAGATGAAAAGAACTTCAAATGACTCAGTCAAAGCTAACTGTGTGCCCTGTAGGGTGGCCGTAATTTCTGCAGGCCAGCCAGGGACACCTTGAGGGGGGAAGGAATGTGTGTGCGCGCGCGCCGCCGGAAACAGGAAGTGACGTCACTTCCGGTGATGTCATGCCACCGCCGGAAGCAGGAAGTGACATCACTTCCCCGCGCCACCTGCCGGAAACAGGAAGTGACATCACTTCCTGTGACATCATTTTCCCCGCGCCACCTGCCGGAAGCAGGAAGTGACATCACTTCCTGTGACTCCCCCAAATATCACCGCCGGAAACACCAAGATTATTTATAGAGAGGGAAAGGGGGAAATAAAGTTAAATAAAACTCTTTTTTTACTTTTTTCAAAGTGAGAAGACTAGAGAGAACGGGTTCCACGCTGAGAAGCCAGTCAGATTCCAGTGAGATTCCAGTGAGACTGTGCTGCATAATGCAGCCTATTTATTTTGTCCTGTTGGCTCTGTTATCTGCGCCACCTTCATCACTTTCGGGGTGTAGATCCCCCAGTGGGGTGGTCTCCCGACTCCCTCCGCCGGCTGTTTCTGATAGCCCTGCGCCCCCTCTTTCATTTGATATGTGTCCCGTGCGGGTGCCACCCTCCTGCCGGGAGATGCCGCAAAATGAGCCCCCTTGACGCTTATGGCGGCAGGGCTCGGGGGAAGCGAGCTAGACTGCTGTTCTTTTGAGGGGTTATAGAGTGTTTCGAGCCCGTCCCTGTGGCATCGGTCCCATCATTGTGGGGCCCAGGGGGCTGGCGCAGCGGCCCGCCGAAGAAGCCTGTCGGTCACTTCCGGGTTCCTGTCCTGCATCTCGACCTGTGTTATTAGTGACAGACAAAATAAATAGGCTGCATTATGCAGCACAGTTGAGAAAGTGCCTTATCCCATATACTGATGAAGTAAATACAGGATTTGAGAACAAAATTGCACCAGAAGACGCAAACACAAAGCTCCCTTACACTGAATCAGTGCTTGGGTCCACCAAAGTCAGTATTGTCTACTCCAGGGGTGGCCAGAGTTGCTTAACAAAAGAGCAACTCAGAATAAAGGTCAGATGTTTGAGAGCTGCAAGACATGAACATCGGATATTTGAGAGCCACGGAAGGAAGGAAGGAAGGAAGGAAGGAAGGAAGGAAGGAAGGAAGGAAGGAAGGAAGGAAGGAAGGAAGGAAGGAAGGAAGGAAGGAAGGAAGGAAGGAGGGAGGGAAGGGAGGAGGGAGGGATGGAGGAAAGGAGGGAAGGAAGGAAGAAAGAAAGGAAGGAGGGAGAGAGGAAGGAGGGAGGGGAGAGAGGAAGGAGGGAGGGGAGGGAGAGAGGAGGGAGGGAAGGAAGGAAGAAAAAAGGAAGGAGGGAGAGAGGAAGGAGGGAGGGAGGGAAGGAAGGGAGGGAGGGAAGGAAGGGAGGGAGGGAAGGAAGGGAGGAGGGAAGGGAGGAGGGAAGGAGGGAGGGGGGAAGGGGAGGGAGGGGGGAAGGGGAGGAAGGAGGGAGGGAGGGAAAGAGGGGAGGAGGGAGGGAGGGAAGGAGGGAAGGAAGGAGGGAGGGAGGGAGGGAGGGAAGGAAGGAAGGGAGGGAGGAAGAAAGGAGGGAGGGAGGGAGGAAGGAGGGAGGGAGGGAAGGAAGGGAGGAAGGAGGGAGGGAAGGAGGGAAGGAAGGAGGGAGGGAAGGAGGGAGGAAGGAAGAAAGGAAGGAGGGAGGGAGGAAGGAAGGAGGGAGGGAGAGAGGGAAGGAGGGAGGGAGGGAAGGAAGGAAGGAAAAAAGGAAGGAGGGAGGGAGGAAGGAGGGAGGGAGGGAAGGAAGGGAGGAGAGAGGGAGGGAAGGAGGGAAGGAAGAAAGGAAGGAGGGAGGGAGGGAAGGAAGGGAGGAGGGAGGGAGGGAGGGAAGGAAGGAAGAAAGGAAGGAGGGAGGGAGGAAGGAGGGAGGGAGGAAGAAGGGAGGGTGGGAAGGAAGGGAGGAGGAAGGAAGAAAGGAAGAAGGGAGGGAAGGAGGGAAGGAAGGAAGGAGGGAGGGAAGGAAGGAAGAAAGGCCGCCCCCTCCCGCCAGCTGCCCCCCCTCCCTGCCTGCCCTGCTTACCTTCTTCCAGGGCGGGCGGCGAAGGAGGCCCGCGCGGGCCCCGGCGGCGGTGGCGGAGGCCGGGGAGGCGGCGGAGAGGCCGGCGCTGGTCGCTGGAGGGCCTCCAGCGACCAGCGAAGGCCTCTCTGCCGCCTCCCCGGCCTCCGCCTCCATTGGAGGCCTGCGCGCGCGGGGCCCGGTGGCGGAGGCCGGCGCTGGTCGCTGGAGGGCCTCCAGCGACCAGCGCCGGCCTCTCCGCCGCCTTCCTGGCCTCCACCTGCAGTGGAGGCCCGGCGGCGGTGGCGGAGGCCGGGGAGGCGGCAGAGAGGCCGGCGCTGGTCGCTGGAGGGCCTCCAGCGACCAGCGCCTGCCTCTCCGCCGCCACCGCCGCCGGGCCCTGCACGCGGGCGGGGAAGGCAACGAGGGAGGGAGCATCCCCGTGCATGCGCAGAGCCCGCCACACCGCCGCCAATCGCCCTGCGCACGCGCGGGGACGCACGCTCCCTCCCTCACTCGCCACCTTCCCCTCGCGCGCGGCCCACCAGCTCTCTGGCTGGCTAAACCGGGACCTCTAATGGTCCCCGTATAGCCAGCCCGGGAGGCGGGAATCGGGGGCCAGAACCGGGACTTTCCCGGGTGACCGGGACGGTCTGGCCACCCTAGTGCCCTGACTTGCTTCGATCAATGTATTAAAATACATATATACATATCAAACACTAGGTCCAATAAACAACTAAGTTAAAAAGAACTAACCTGCCTGCAGGATTACAAAGAAAAATACAATCATTACAAATAAAGTCCTGGATCTAAAGATCTAACTGACTAGTTCTGCCTATCTAAGGATATTTTGGTACTAGGCAATTACTTCTGAACTTCATGTGACTTCCCAAAGCAAATTCTGGAAAGGTATGGGAACCTGCTGTTCAAAAACAACCCCCAAAGATTCCCATTGGACCATAGCTGTAGTTTCATATGCATATTTGTTTATATTTAACTAAAAAGGGATGTTAGGACCATAGAGGCAAGGCAATCAGTAGAGGAATCCTGCCCCCAACCCACAGCGTTGAGAAGATGCTGAAGTCCCTAGATTGGCTGACCTTTTTCCGAAGTTTCTGGATGCGATTTATTACTTCACGTGCCACACCTTCATCAACCATGGACTGCTCAGGAGTAATATCCAAGAGAACCAAAACCTTGGAAGAGAGTGGAATAAATACAAACAGATTCTATAAGCAATGTAATGAATAAAATCCAGATTCTACAATTATATGTTCTATCATGTATTGTATTGTGCATATAAAAGGCAGACATTTTTTAAAATCCAGACACTCACACTGGATAATACCAAAGAGAATCATTTCTGAAAAACCACAGCTAACTTTTGGTAAAATGTATCCCTTTTTTCTTTAGCAGTGTTGCAGTATATGACAATAAGGATACAATGCAATTTATTATTATTAGGGGCGGCCAAACTGTGGCTCGGGAGTCACATGTGGAGCTTTTACACACATTATATGGCTCCTGGAGGTTGAGAAGGAATTTAATGGAGGCTTACTCTCAAGTTAGTGTGCTTAGTATCAGGACCTCAGTCAGCCTCTGAGAGCTGACTCACAGGTAGGCGACTATTTCTGCCATGTGTGTGAAGCTGGGAAGGAGCATATTGACAATTTCCAAATTTCCAAAACTATGCATGGTTTCTTTCAAGTGCCTCATGTAAATATTTAACTACACTGGCAATCATATTGATCTTTGAGGGGACATGAAAGTTCCCATAATGCTAAATCAATGTACAGTATCTGAAGGAAAATTCTCTGCTATAGATCTGACAAAGACTGAAACTAACAGATATCAGACACTCCAAAACCACACTCTAATCATTGTCGAAGGCAGCAGCTGGGATCCAGCAGATCTATGTGGAACAAAAACTGTTGGTATCTGTTGGTGCTCAGTGATCATCCAGCAGTGCAATTAAAGCTGTCTCCCTCTGTCTTGTTACAAGGTCAGAAAACAGACTAGTAAAAGTCAGGGGAAGATACAGTGTCCTCTTCCCCAGCTAGGCCATTGCTGATAATGTTACCACTTCTAGCAAGAATCAGCGTTAAATGTTCTACTGAAGCAGTGCAACCTCGTTGGGGCTGAGTGACTCTATATATCTTGGTCACTGCCTCTTGCCATCACAGATAAATATTCCCAAATGGGTTCTACACTGAAGCAAACAGCAATGATCTATGACAATTGATGACAACAGACTGAAAGTCTTCCCTCCATTTCTTATCCATGGTCACTCTATTTGATACCTGAGAATCAGAATGTGCTTCAAAGTGGGCAGATCCTCCTACAGCCTGGTCAAAGGTGTACATCAGACGGAGATCTTCCTCATGCAGTTCGTGTCCTTCCACAACAATGGTGCCTGATTTGTTAAAATTAGTCAATTAGTACATACATCTTTAACATAAAATGTTTTGTTTCTACTGGAACAGTTGCAAGATTTGAGGTTTTTACACATTGCTAGTTCTATAAATTATTCTAAGCAATGCTTCTAAATTAAAACCCTTTAATATACTCATAGTTGGTGATTCCCCGTGTGTTGATACTTGCCAAAGCTGACTTCCATTTTGCTTTCAATACAGCTCTGTATATTCTGAAATATTAGCACACCTACTCAGGGCCTTTTTTGTAGCAGGAACTCGTTTGCATATTAGGCCACACACCCCTGATGTAGCCAACCTTCCAAGAGCTTACAGTAGGTCCTGTAACCTCTTGGAGGACTGGCTACATCAGGGGTGTGTGGCCTAATATACATACAAGTTCCTGCTACAAAAAAAGCCCTGCACCAACTATTGCATTCAAGTGTATAATGAAGCTGCTGTACAGCATGAAACCTAAAATTTACTGTGGTGCATCTCCACTCCTTTTAAATGAAATGCAGGTGAATGCTCTATATATGGAGACTGCTGGTGGAACTAGAGAGAAACAGATCAGACGGATATTCCCCAACATAAATAACTTATAAGGAATAGTTTGTAGACAAAATATAGATTCAAAAAATGGACCATTAAGCAGAGAAGCAACCAGAGTCTTACAGTTAAGACCAGGAGGTTTAAGAAACAGGAGAGTGACATAGAATAAGACTCCACAAAGTTTCAAGATTTTGCAAAGTTTCTACAACATTCTCTGAATATAGAAAGGATTTGGTTAGATCCCAGGTTGGAATTGTTTCATCTCATAAAGCTCTTTGTCCTATATTTTCATTGTCTTTGTGGAGGTCTAATAATGGGAGAGGGAATATTGAAAGGAAAAGCAAAAGTAATTACAAACCAGGCTCTAACACTCACTCAGCTTGGGCTCCCATTCATAAGGAGTTCTCCCTGCTCCATCAGTCCCTTTCCCATTTCCACCAAGCTTACCAAGTAGAGACCAAGAAGACTTGTTTATGCCCCAGAAATGAAGGCAACCAGGCACACTATTCAGGGAATCAATCAGGGCACCAAATTTTCCACATCTCCTGGTGGCTTTAGATGCCGCTTTCCATAATTTCAATGGACTCAAAGATTTTAAGATGGCTCTGCTGCATGCTAAACCTGCCAGGCTAGGTGGGAGAAGGAGACTTTAGACCTTCCCAAGCACAGGATACTGGGAATGGGGCATGTCATCAATTAGAATATGGTCAATTAAACAATTGAATTGGAGGTCATTCTGAATTGAGGTGGGGAGAACCCAACACTATAGTGCTTTCATAACTCGCATCTCCAACCTGTTCAGTTCTTGCCGGAACTATTTAGACCAAATTTTTCCCCGAGATCTAAAAAATTATGGTATTGAAAGACCAATCAAATTAAAGTATCAAAGATTTAAACATTTTCTGTTTCTGGCACTAAAACTTCTTTTAAAGAATAGAGTCTCCGAGTAGGCACTTCTGAAAAAACAAGGAACCTTCAGAAAATTGTTTTAACCCTTCCCCTCTTTGCAATTTTATCCAGTATGTTTACAGAACCTATAAACACTTGACAGTATTGGAACTACAGAAAATCGCTTTTAAGCTCTCTGCAATTTATTATTAAGCTATAAAATTTAGCCAAGCAGCTAAACCAAATTGCCTTGTACAATCCAATGTGAAGTTATTGTGTGTCAGTTTTCCAAGGTCATCACTACCACATTTTCTGACAAAAGACACATCCCATTCAGATACTGACCTGTCTTCTGGAATTCTTCCAGCTGCTCGCTTGTCAGCTCCTTGATAGCAGCCATAACAGATTTAAAGGCACCTTTCAGGCGCTTCCCAAGCACCATGTGATCAGGTTCTGCTCTGAGTCGAATACCATACTTATCTTTATCAGTCGATAATGTCACTTGACGGACATTAAGCTCCTGAACATTTGGGTGGGGGGAGGGAATTAACAGATTTACCAAAATAATGAGCAACAAATAACCTGTTTTATATCTAAGCACTGAATTTCAAAATATTTGATAGAATATACTACAACAAAACAAACCCTACATTGGTTTGAATGTGTAACACAAATTTCCTGCACATACAAAATAACAAACTGCCTTATCACTGGATAGATCCTATTTCATTCAGCTCCTGGCACATAATCCACATCCTGCTATTAAATCAGGTATCTTTTGTATGCCGCTTTCTGTAATTTCAATGGACTCAAAGATTTTAAGATGGCTCTGCTGCATGCTGCATAGCATTGACCAAATATTCACTATTAGGCAACACTCACCTACCTAAAGAGCTGCTACCTGCATTAATGGCTGACATTCTTTTATAACTACACATTGCTAACCTCTGCCCACATTCAGATGTCAGGATAAACAGTGGTTTGTTTAAATCACACTATGCAAGCAATTCTGGTTAGTCTACAGGATGACAATTAGTCCCAGATAATTACAATTAATGCAAACTAATTCATAAACCAACCAACAAACCCTATTTTGATGCACCATGTGCATTCAGATATCACATCTAAGTAGGGTTTGACCAAACAGTGGTTGATTGTGATATGTCTTTATATCAGACTTTTCTCCCCTAAGTGACTTATATTATTGTTCCCTCTCCTCCATTTTATTCCAAAAAGCAATCACCCTGTGTGAAGTAGGTGAGGCTGAGGAGCCACTCAAAACCACTGAGCAAGCTTCCAGGGCAGAGAGGGGATTCAAACATGGACCTCTCAGATCCTAGTTCAACATTCTTTTTTTTGTAATAAACAATTTTTATTAGTAACATATGGTAGCAAAACTATTATCTACATCTTATAAAGACTAAAAAAAAAAAGAAATTCTTCTACCCCATATCTTACTTTTCCCCCACCCCTCACCCCGTTACTTGACCCCGCCAGTGTTATTTACTTTAAAAATATATATTAAAGGTACCTTTAACTATTAAAAAACCAAAAATTATACTTTTGTTTTAAAGAAAAAATGAAAAGCTTAATCATTATCAAAAATTGTCCAATGTCCTTTCATTTTCCACTCTTTTTCTACGTATCTTCTGAACTTCTTCCACTCCAACTTAAAAAGCTCCAAATCATAGTCTCTTAATTTTCTTGTTAATTTGTCCATTTCACTCCATGACATAACTTTTATAATCCAGTCCCATTTCTCTGGTATTTTTTCTTGCTTCCACAGCTGCGCATACAATGTCCTAGCAGCTGAGAGCAAGTACCATATTAAAGTTCTATCTTCTTTTGGAAATTTTTCCATTTGTAATCCCAGCAGAAAAGTCTCTGCAACTTTGTTAAATTCATATCCCAAAATCTTAGAAATCTCTTGCTGAATCATTTGCCAAAACATTTTAGCTCTTTCACAAGTCCACCACATATGGTAGAAAGAACCTTCATGCTTTTTACATTTCCAACACCTGTCTGGCATCTTGTTGTTCACCTTTGCTAATTTTTTGGAGTCATGTACAATCTATACATCATCTTAAAACAATTTTCTTTAATACTTTGACATGTTGCAAATTTCATAGAGTTCTTCCACAAATATTCCCAAGATTCCATCTTTATTTCTTTATTTACATTAATTGCCCATTTTATCATTTGAGATTTCACTACTTCATCTTCTGTAGACCATTGTAAAAGTAATTTGTATACTTTTGAAATTAATTTCTCATTATCACCGAGCAGAACTCTTTCCATTTCTGTTTGTTCTTTCCTTATTCCTTCAGTTTTAATATCATTCTCCACCAAACTTTTTATTGTTGCATTTGAAACCAATCATATTTGTAACTCAATTCTTCAGCAGTTTTCAGTTCTATTTTTCCACTTTGTATTTTCAATAGCTGATTTTTCTTCGGCTGTTTTAGCCATTATCTTTATTACTTCGGCTGGCACTATCCATAAAGGTCTCCTCTCATCACCATATTTCTTATACTTTATCCATGTATTTAATATATTACTTCTTATATAATGGTGAGAGAAAAGACCATCCATCCTCTTTTTTCCATAATACAAGTATGCATGCCAGCCAAATTTATTTCCGTGGCCTTCCAACACTAAAAGTTTTTTGTTTAACAACGTTATCCATTCTTTCATCCATACTAAACAAACTGCATCATGATACAATTTTAAATATGGTAATTGGAATCCACCTCTCTCTTTTGCATCTGTCAACATTTTCATTTTAATCCTTGGTTTCTTCCCAGCCCACACAAATTCTGAGATTTTCCTTCGCCATTTATCAAACTGTTTAGCGTCTTTCACAATAGGAATAGTTTGAAACAGATACATTATCCTTGGTAGAATATTCATTTTTATTGCAGCTATTCTGCCCAACAATGACAAATTGAGCTTGTTCCATTTTAGCATATCTTCCTCCATTTTACGCCATAACTTCTCATAATTATTCTTAAACAAATCAATATTTTTCATTGTTATTTTCACCCCTAGGTACTTTACCTTGGAAGTGACTTCACAGCCCGTTAGTCTTTGTAATTCTTGTTGTCTATTCGTCTGCATATTCTTGCACAGAATTTTAGATTTCTCTTTATTTATATAAAGTACAGCCAACTCCCCAAACTCTTGTATTTTCGTTAACAACAAAGGTCTAACTTGTACGGGGTTTTCATTTATAAACATTATATAATCAGCAAATGCTCTATACTTGTAAGTACATCCTTTTATTTGTAATCCTTCTACGTCTTTTTCTTCTTGAATCTGCATCAATAAAATTTCAAGAGTCATTATAAACAACAATGGTGAAAGCGGGCAACCTTGTCTAGTACCTTTGTTAATTTTCATTTCATCTGTAAGATCTGCATTAACACACAACCTTGCCCTTTGTTCAGAATATATTGCTTTTATCATTCTTATAAAGCTTTCTCCCAGCTCCATCTTGTCCATTACTGCAAACATAAAGTCCCAGTTTAAGTTGTCAAATGCTTTCTCTGCATCTGCAAAGAATAATGCTACTTCTTTTTCTGGATGTCTTTCATAATATTCTACAATATTTACAACAGTCCTAATATTGTTTCTTATTTGTCTTTTGGGAAGAAAACCAGCTTGATCTTCCTTTACAAAATTTATCAGATGTTGTTTAAGTCGTTCTGCCAGGATTCTTGTAAATATTTTATAGTCATTATTTAATAGCGAAATTGGTCTGTAATTTTTCACATTTGTGGCATCTCTATCCTCTTTAGGTATCAAAGAAATAACAGCTTCTTTCCATGCATTTGGTACATTCCCTTTTATTCTTATTATATTCATCAACTTCTGCAATTTTGGTATTAATTCATCCTTAAAAGTTTTGAAATATTTAGCTGTATATCCATCTGGCTCAGGAGCTTTCCCATTTTTCATTGCGTTGATTGCTGCTTCAATTTCTATTTTTTCAATTGGGTCATTCAAAACTTTTCACATATTTTCTGTTAGGGGCTCAATTTTTAATTTTTGTAGATATTCATCTACCTTCTCTTTCTTTACTTCAACACCTTTAAACAGTTTGGCATAGTACTTAAAAATTCTCTTTTTATTCCCTCTTGAGTAACCACTTCTTTTCCATCTATCACAATTCTACTAATTATTTTATTTTCTCTCTTTTTCTTCAATTGCCAAGCCAAATACTTTCCCGTCTTGTTTGCCCCTTCAAACGATTTCTGCTGAAGTCTTTTCAGATTCCATTCCACTTCTTTATTTAACAAATGTCTCAATTGAGTTTGTAATATTGAAATTTCCCTTAGAATTTTCTTTTTCCCTGGTCTTTTTCTCAACTCCCCTTCTTTTTTCTTTATTTCATTTTGAATGTCCAATAATTGTTTTTCTTTTTTTCTTTTGTCTTTATTGTTCAAAGTGATCCACACCCCTCTCATTTTTGCTTTATAAGCATCCCAGACCATCTGAAAATCTATATCTCCTTTATCATTCACTTGGAAAAAAGCCTTAGTTTCTTTTTCTAGAAATGTCACTGTTTCTTTGTTCTGTAGCAAATCTTCATTCAATCTCCATCTCCTCGATTTCTTGGACAATTTTGTAATCCACATTATTGGGTTGTTATCGGCCCCAATTTTAGGTAAAATCTCTATCTTCCTTGTTATAAGACTTAAGTCTTTAGTTCCCCACAGCATGTCGATTCTAGAAAAGGTTTTATGTCTTGCAGAAAAAAAAGTATAGTCCCGCACTTCAGGATTAAACTTCCTCCATATATCTGCTAAATTTTCTTGTTTAACCAATTCAAAGAAAGACTTTGGCAATTCCCTTCTTTCCCATCATTTTTTTTCCGCCAGATCTGTCCAATGAGTTATCAACTGTTCCATTAAAATCTCCCATTAACAATACTTGATCGTAAGTCAGCTCATCTAACTGTTGTGTTGTGTAATGTCTTTAAAGAAGGCATCCTTTGCACCATTAGGCGCATATAGTCCCAATAACAACGTTTTTTTCCCATTTAATATTATCTCCACTGCTACAAATCTTCCGTCCTTATCTTTAAATACTAATTTTGGCTCCAATTCTTGTCTAATATATAAAACTACTCCCCTTTTCTTCTGTTCAGCTAATGAAAAGAACTCCGTTGGCTAATTGTTTGTTCCATAAAAATTTATAAGTTTTACATGTTGTAAGCAGCCCTGAGCCACTTTGGTGGGAAGGGCGGGATATAAATCGAAATATAAATAAATAAATAAAATCCTTTTGTTTAATGTGTACTTCTTGCAAACAAATTATATTACAATTTTGTTTCTTAATCCAATGAAGTGTTGCCCTTCTTTTTTGTGGTGAATTTAGTCCATTAACATTCCAAGACAGTAATTTGTAATCCATCATGGTGCAAATTCCTTATTTTCTTCAAAAAATCTACTCAACTCTTGAGCATTTGTAATTGTGACTCTCTTCCCCTGGAGTTCAAAACTCAAACCTTCAGGTATTATCCATCTGAACCTCGTGCCATTGTCTCTCAGTTTTTCTGTCAACTTTTTGTATGTTCTCCTGTCATTTATCACTTGTCTTGGCAGCTCCTTCATGATTCTCACTTTACTGCCTCCCACTATCAGTGTCTTTTCAAAGTTTTTGTTCATGATCCTTCCCACCATTTCCTTTGTCATATATCTTATAACAACATCTCTTGGTAGGTTATTTTTCTTGGCAAAAAGTGAATTCACTCTGTACATATAATCATACATATTTTTGGTCCCATCAGGGTCTTCTTCTAAAAATTCTGCAATTATTTTTATCATATATCCTTTGAAATCACCGTTCTCTGCTTCAGTTACTTCTCTCAGACGTATCTGAGTTTCCATTAATTTGCAGTCGTGGATTGTCACTTTTTCTTGAATTTTCAACAAGGTGGTGTCATATACTTTTATTTTCTCTTCCACCTCCTGCACTTTCTTAGCTGTTTCCCCAGTTTCTTTTTTGAGATCTTCCATTTCTTTTTTAATCTCTGTAATAATTTCTTCCTTTGATTCATCTATCATCTTCCTAACTCCTTTCATTATTCTGGCTTCCATGGCATCCAATTGGTCCTGCATTTTCTCTAATGAAAGAACCCTTTGTCGGGTCTGCTTGGGGTCAGACATTTAGGCAAAGAAAAAAAAACAAAAATACCAAAAATTTTGCAAGTTTAGCTATCAAGTTCAAAAGATCTAAATTTACTCTTTATAATAAACTTTATTCCATCTTTCTCTGAGCTTCCTAGGCCAAGATATAAATTTTTAAAAAAATTTTAAACGTTCAAAAAATGATGAAAATTTTGCCCTCACCAATTTTCAATCTGACAGTCAGAATCAAAAGATTAGGACTTGCCCTTTCCAGCAAGTCCAATTTCGCTGGTTTCTGAGCCCCCAAAGTCCAGATATTTACTAAAAAAAAGTCTTTAAAATTTCCAAAATGGCGGCCGTGACTTTTTACTCCTCCTTCAAATTTTTCTTTCCTTTTAAAGCTTCCCTAGGAGCCCACAAATAACGTGACCAATAGTACTTGTCTTCTTACCCTTTTTCCAGTTGATTCTGACAATTTTTAGTGTCCCAGATGCTTTTAAAAACAGTATTTTAAATTAAGCCTCCCAGCAATGGCCGCTGATGTTTCTCTATGGTATATTTTGCTAGAGTAGGTTTATTTCTTACTGCTTCCTGTCTTTGTCACCATCAACTCACATGAAGATCTCACGATACTTGACGTATTTCCTGTCTTGCTCAGATGTGCTGCAGGTCTGTTCCAGTGTGACGATGTTGCTTTTACTTCTAAACCGCAGGTAGACAAAACAATAAATTCCTTCTCACTTTTTAGCAGTTTTAGCACTGTCCTTTATATTTATAAAATCCAAACTTCACCCCTTCCTTCTTCTTCTTCCAAGCTTTCTATATTTCCTTTTCACACCTTTTAATTTTGTCCCTTTAAGCTATAAATAGCTCCGGAATGAAAAAAAAACTTCTGTACCTTTTCTTCCAATTATCCAAGTTTTCACTGGTCTTTCAAAGCTTTAAGTGTTTAGAAATGTCCAAGAAGGTTAGGATCCTGACGAGCTTATGTCAAATAAATGACTCTGGGCACTTCTGCAGACGATGACTATGCAACTTCCTGAGACCCCTCAAAGAAGACTCTCTCCAGGGCTCCCTTTAAGCCAAGGTAAATCTCTTTTCAAAGTTTCCGTGCATGTCTTGGACTCTTCTCTCACTGAGAAAAGTAGGCAGTAGGCATTAATTTGCCTTCTACTACCCCGAACAGAAGTTCCAGCCTGCTCCCGTTATGAGAGACAGCTCAGCTCAGAATTTTCCTTCCCCGGAAGTCCTCCAGATCCTAGTTCAACATTCTTAACTGCTACACCAGTAGGGTAGCATTGTTTATCTGCAGTAGAAGAGCTAAGTTCCAGTCCAGTAGCACCTTAAATACCAACAAGATTGTCTGGGTTTAAACTTTCAAAAGTTAAAGCTCCCTTCATCAAACACATCAGACATTCTCAATTCTCAGCTTCTAATTATTCTATCTAAAGAAATGCTTTGCTCTCCAGTGTACGTACAGAGCAGGGGTGGCCAAACTGCAACTTGAGAGGCACATGTGGCTCCTTCACACATATTGTGCAGCTCTCGAAGCCCCCACCACCCTGACAGCTGGTGTGGAGAAGTCATCTGTCTCTTTAAATCACTTATCCAAGTCAAGTCAGCCATTTGGATAATGCATTTAAAGTTGCTTTCTTTTTACTCTCCCTCTCCCCCCCATCTATTTTCCTTCCTTTCTCAAACATCTAACGTATTTGTCTTGCAGCTCCTGAACATATGACATTTATTCTATGTGGCTCTTACATTAAGTAAGTTTGGCTGCTCCTGGTATAGAGTATAACAGCAGCTGGCCCAATGAAATAGGGTACCTTTCTATTTTGCACCCAAAAATGTGCTTTAGCATACTTCTACAGTGCCCCATACAATCTGTTGTCTGACAGAATATGTATGCAATATTATAAAGAGATCAATGTCTTTTATGAGGCACAGACTTATAAGAATTCAATCACATAAAACCATACTTGGGGTCACTTTGTCAGAGCGTACACTGTAATTTTTAGAATGGCATAAAGGTCTGAATTGGCTCTGTTTCCCATACAGAGGAACTGTTTGCAATAAGCCCTTTGCAGCAATACTTAGATGAAAGCAATTTACCTATACAGACCAATCAAAACAGTTTACATGTCTTCCCATCTGTTTGTTTTCTAAAAAGGATAGAACAAGTACTATTTGCTTTCTTTCATTTGCACCTTAATAAATCTCAATGTTTCCACAATACGCTTTAGGTTGAAGAAAGATATCAATAGGCAAGTTATAAGGTTTTTACAAAGGTGGTTCAGCATGTATTTTTCACTAGCTGCATTACAGGGGGAAGCATTACACTTTCCACATGTACAACCTTTCCATAAGCAGCTCTACAAAACTCCCAGAACTATTTTTAAAACTCCCCCAATGTCAAAGAAACCCAGAAAGGATGGGAAAATGAGATCCTTGCAGATCCCCAACTTGTAAACCTCTAATCATTTTTATGAAAACAGAACAGGATAAGCTTGCAGATCTGCAGAACTTCAGTTCAAGCCCTATTTTTCAAAAAACCGGATTGTAAAATAAGCTTGCTGGTGGCAGTTTGGCTGGTACTTGAGGTGTATGAACCCCAGAGAGCACTGAGGTCAGCAGGGAAGAATCTGCTGACTATCCCTGGCCCAAAGGAGGTAAGACTCCAGAGTACCCGTACTCGGGCCTTCTCAGTTTTGGCCCCACAGCTGTGGAATCAACTCCCAGAGGAAATGCGGGCCCTGCGGGACATTGAACAATTCCGCAGGGCCTGCAAAACCATCCTGTTCCAAATGGCCTTCACCAGCTGATACTACTAAATTGCCAAGTAAACTTGCCGATGAATAGCACTAAATGTATTAATGTTTTTAGAATTTTATGGATTTTAATTTGTCTTCAAATGTTATTTATTATATAATGTATGTATTGAATGTTATGCTGTTAGCCGCCCTGAGCCGCTTGGTCGGGGAGGGCGGGATACAAATAAAATGTGACTGTGACTGACTGACTTTTAAACACTGCTCCACAGTAGAGACATTTTAAAATACCCTCATTATTTACTATAAATAGTACTATGATATATAGGTCACCCCATTATATAGTAATGTCTTCTCCAAGATGGTAGAAAAAGGCATTTGTCAACTGAAGATCTAAAAGGATGTCTGTTTCCCCCCCACTTTCTGTTCAGCATTGCATTCTGCAGTTAAGCAGAAAGTGGTGTAGCAGACTCTTATTCATTGCCATTTTCTCTGCTGGGATTCTCTATATGAGTTTTGCTCCACACTTCATCATCACTATATTTATAGTTGCAACTTGTCTCTAAATGTGATTGGCTTCTGACTCTAAAGCAACTTTTTGAACAGGTAAAAATCAGTCATACTGAACCTGCTGAATACATCCTTTCATCACCTTGACCTACTCTAAGCACTTGGTGACCAAGCAGTGAAGGAAGAATGGCACTGAGATGAAAGACCCCTCAGTGTCCATAGTTGTCATTATCCTGTGTAGCTTGTATCTCTAAGCTCTCATATAGTCCAACTTGCCAAGCTTACAACATGGCAGCAGCCAGAGTGTGAATAAAAAGAGCTTTTGGTAAGAACACAAGAAGAGCCACAATGGATCAAACCAAAGGCCCATCTGGTCCAGCATTCTGTCCATACCTCTAGGAAGCCCTCGAACAAGAAGACTGCAACAGCATCACCCTGTCTGTACTCCCCAGCAACTGATTAAGAGGTTAGTAGCCTCTGACGGCCCAGTCATCCATGAATGCATCCACTCCCTTTTTAAAGCCTTCCAAATTAGTGGAAGCAAGTTCCACAACTTAACTGTACGCTGTGTGACACAATTCTTATAGCAGCTGCTCTGGTCTCTGATCATTTTGGTTGCTCTTTTCTGTACCCTTTCAAGCTCTACAATATCTCTTTTTTAGTGCAATGACCAGAACTGTATATAATATTCCAAGTATGGTTTCACTACAGATTTGTATAAAGGCAGTATGATAGCGGTGGTTTTATTCTCCATTCCTACCTCTAATTATGGCCAGCACAAAATTTGTATTTTTCAGAACAGCCACACACTGGGTGGACACTTTCATTGAGCTATCCACTACCACTTCATTTCTTGCTCTGCTGTTGCCAGCTCAGGTCCTATCAGTGTATATGCGAAGTTGGGATTATTTGCCCCAATATGCATCACTTTATACTTGCTCACACTGAATCTCATTTGCTATTTTAATGCCCATCCTCCCAGTTCGAAGAGATCCTTTTGCAGTTCTTTGCAATCTGTTTTTGTCTTAACCACCCTAAATAATTCGGTGTCACCTGTAAACTTTGCCACCTCAGTATTCACCCCTAATTCCAGGTCATTTATGAACGAACTGAAAAGCACCTGTTCCAATATAGATTCCCAAGGGACCCTGCTGTTCACATCACTCCAATTGCAGGAACAGACCATTTATTCCTACTATCTGCTTCCTGTTTTTAGTTAATTCCCAATCCATAAGAGAACCTGGAATCAGATAAGGTATGAGTCATGCCTTCTGCTTTTCCACTGTACCTCTAGTATATACTTTTCCAAGGATCTGATGTCTTCCAGTGCTTGAGGATCATGATGGATGACCACTACCTCTTTCAGTGGATACTGAAATTAAAATTCAACATTAGTCTGGAAAAAGAAAACCAAGGGCTACAGTAAAATATAACCATGACCATTTAAATCTCTCAGTTCATCTTTTGGATCATATTGATTCACTCATGACATTCTCTGACAGAGCCAATATGTACTTATGGTACATTGATATAAAAGAAATTACCTTACCTTTACAGGAATCGTTTTTCTATCTCTGATTACTCGTCCAAGTTCAATAACAGACTGCATCCGGGAAACAGAATTTTCTATATTTTTGTCAATCAGATCCTCCCTAGATTCATATGGGGGAAAAATATTTCAATTCTGTTTCCATTAACTGAAGCAAATTCTTTAAAGTTACAACTAGGGGTACACAAGAAAAAAATGGGATTTTTAAAAATCTGTATATATTGGACCAGAAAAATATTGGTATTTCCTGATATACCTGAATACCAATACCAGTATAATATTGGTATTCAGGAAATATTCAGGAAACTTGAATATATACAGAACCATTATACCCCGTGCAAGCCATTTCAGCTATCATTTTCACTCTCCCCTCCCAGAAAAAAGTAGTGGCAGGCAAAACCGGCTTGTGAAACAGCCACTAGCCATTTAAACCTTACAACTGACCGGTGGCTGTTATCATGAGCAAAAACAACCGCCATCCAAAATATTAATATTTCAACTGGATGACAATCTTGAGAGAACATAAGAACATAAGAAAAGCCATGTTGGATCAGGCCAATGGCCTATCCAGTCCAACACTCTGTGTCACACACACACACACACACACACACTGTGGCTAATAGCCACTGATGAACCTCTCCTCCATATTTTTATCCAATCCCTTCTTGAAGCTGGCTATGCTTGTAGCTGCCACCACCTCCTGTGGCAGTGCATTCCACAAGTTAATCACCCTTTGGGTGAAGAAGTACTTCCTTTTATCCGTTTTAATCCGACTGCTCAGCAATTTCATTGAATGCCCACAAGTTCTTGTATTGTGACAAAGGGGAAAAAGTACTTCTTTCTCTGCTTTCTCCATCCCATGCATAATCTTGTAAACCTCTATCATGTCACCCCGCAGTTGACATTTCTCCAAGCTAAAGAGCCCCAAGTGTTTTAACCTTTCTTCGTAGGGATAGTGTTCCAAACCTTTAATCATTCTAGTTGCCCTTTTCTGGACTTTTTCCAATGCTATAATATCCTTATTGAGGTGTGGTGACCAGAATTGTACACAGTACTCCAAATGAGACCGCACCATCGATTTATACAGGGGCATTATGATACTGGCTGATTTGTTTTCAATTCCCTTCCTAATAATTCCCAGCATGGCATTGGCCTTTTTTATTGCAATCACATACAGTCTTGACATTTTCAGTGAGTTATCTACCATGACCCCAAGATCTCTCTCTTGGTCAGTCTCTGCCAGTTCACAACCCATCAACTTGTATTTGTAGCTGGGATTCTTGGCCCCATTGAACCTCATCTGCCACGTCAACGCCCACTCACCCAGCCTCAACAGATCCCTTGGGAGTGCCTCACAATCCTCTCTCGTTCTCACCACCCTGAACAATTTAGTGCCATCTGCAAACCTGGCCACTTCACTGCTTACTCCCAACTCCAAATCATTAATGAACAAGTTAAAGAGCATGGGACCCAGTACTGAGCCCTGCGGCACCCCAGTATTTACCATTCTCCATTGTGAAGATTGCCCATTTATACAGAGAGTGCTTCCTATTAATTAGCCAGCTTTTGATCCACAAGAGGATCTGTCCTTTTACTCCATGACTCTCGAGCTTACTAAGGAGCCTTTGATGAGGAACTTTATCAAAAGCTTTCTGGAAGTCAAAGTAACAACATCTATTGGGTCCCCTTTGTCCACATGTTTGTTCACCCACTCAAAGAACTGTAACAGGTTAGTGAGGCAAGATCTTCCCTTACAGAATCCATGCTGAGTCTTCCTCAATAACTTGTGTTCATCAATGTGCCTACTCATTCTGTCCTTGATAATGGTTTCTACCAACTTTCCCGGTATTGAAGTCAGACTGACTGGCCTGTAATTTCCTGGATCTCATCTGAAACGCTTTTTAAAGATGGGGCTGACATTTGCTACCTTCCAGTCCTCAGGAACAGAGGCAGATTTCAATGAAAGATTACATATTTTTGTCAGGAGATCCACAAGTTCAACTTTGACTTCTTTCAGAACTCTTAGATGTATGCCATCCGGACCTGGTGACTTGCAATAAAAATGGCCAACGCCATGCTGGGAATTCTCTCGGCTTGACTTCGCGAACGAAGATTTAAGAAAGGTGCAGTAGTCCATGTCTGCTGCAGGCTCACTGGTGGCTGACAAGACCAATGCGGGACAGGCAGGTCCGGCCACAGTTGCTGCAGGGAAAAGTCTGATTTGGAGTTGGTGCTGTAGGAGTACGATTCTTCCTCAATCTCCTTATGTCCTCAAGACCAGCTATGTGTGCGTTTTCAAAGGAAGAGACAGCCTGGTGGATGGTGTGCCTCCATGCTTTGCGATCTGAGGCTAGGTCAGACCACTGGTGATGGTTAATGCAACAGGTACCAAGGGTTTTCTTCAAGGAGTCCTTGTACCTCTTTTTTGGTGCCCCTCTATTTCGATGGCCGGTGGAAAGTTCGCCATACAGGGCAATCTTGGGAAGGCGGTGGTTTTCCATCCTGGAGATATGCCCTGCCCAGCACAGCTGGGAATTATTAGGAAGGGAATTGAAAACAAATCAGCCAGTATCATAATGCCCCTGTATAAATCGATGGTGCGGTCTCATTTGGAATACTGTGTACAATTCTGGTCACCACACCTCAAAAAGCATATTATTACATTAGAAAAAGTGCAGAAAAGGGCAACTAGAATGATTAAAGGTTTGGAACACTTTCCCTACGAAGAAAGGTAAAAACACTTGGGGCTCTTTAGCTTGGAGAAACGTCGACTGCGGGGTGACATGATAGAGGTTTACAAGATAATGCATGGGATGGAGAAAGTAGAGAAAGAAGTACTTTTCTCCCTTTCTCACAAAACAAGAACTCAAGGGCATTCAATGAAATTGCTGAGCAGTGAGGTTAAAACAGATAAAAGGAAGTACTTCTTCACCCAAAGGGTGATTAACATGTGGAATTCACTGCCACAGTAGGTGGTGGCGGCTACAAGCATAGACAGCTTCAAGAAGGGGTTAGATAAAAATATGGGGCAGAGGTCCATCAGTGTCTATTAGCCACAGAGAGAGTGTGTGTGTGTGTGTATATATATATATATAATTTTTTTGCCACTGTGTGACACAGAGTGTTGGACTAGATGGGCCATTGGCCTGATCCAACATGGCTTCTCTTATGTTTTTATCAGTTGGAGGGAGTTTTGGTCCACTGTTGGACATCCTGATAGCCCTTGGGTTTTGGCCTCTGTGTGACACAGAGTGTTGGACTGGATGGGCCATTGGCCTGATCCAACATGGCTTCTCTTATGTTCTTATTAGTTCTTAATTCGTCAATCAGTTGTAGGACTCAGGCCTTTCAACACTCCTTCCAAAATTAGTGGTTCTGGAGCGGGCAAACACTTCTCATCTTCCACTGTGAAGATGGAGGCAAAAAATGCATTCAGCTTCTCAGCCATTTCCCTATCCTCCTTCAGTAATCCTTTTACCCCTTGGTCATCCAAGGGCTCCGCTGCCTCCCTGGCTGGTTTCCTGCTTCAAATACATTTGAAGAAATTTTTATTGTTGGTCTTTATGTTTTTTGCAATATGCTCCTCATAGTCCCTTTTTGCCTGCCTAATCACAGTCTTGCATTTGATTTGCCACAGCCTGTGAAGAAGGATATGAACAAGTGAACAGTGATTCCTGAAAGTTCATATCCTGCCACAAATTATATTAGTCTTTTAAGGTACTACTGGACTCTTGCTCTTTTCTACTGTAATGTTCTACTTCCCTGTAATTCAGAAAAACTGCTTTCCTTTGGTTTAACTTACTTTAAACAAATATGCTTACATTTGCAAAGAAAGATGGATGTTAAAATTGAAAATTAAAAACCAGTCCTAGTAAAAACTCTAACACATCCTCACTGTCCTCTGTCACCCCCAGGAACTCCTTGGAGTGGAAGGGTGGGATAAAAAATGATCTGAATAAATAACAATCTCTGGCAGCCTTACTAATGCATATATTCTAAACTAGTTCTTCTGAGCATATTAACTCATCTCATGGTGACCAGGACTATCACCATTCATCCATTAAGAATTCATTAAGAACCACAAAATGTTACAAAGTGTACAAGAGCATTGATAGATCACACCTCAAGGAATTGTCATCCACTATAGGTCAATGGAGTCTCTTACCTGACTTGAGGAAGCATGAGGTAGTGAATACTATCTGTGTTCTTGTCCTGAACAGAGGCTGAATCAATCAGAGTCTTCAAATTCTGGTACATCAGTTCAGTGATAAATGGAGTGTAAGGTGCCTAAAATGACAATTCTATATTATCTCATTATTCATATGCATGCCCTGTTTTTCAACGTTCTAAATTCTAATAATTGCTAAATGTTTTTGTATGTCCAATTATTAAATTCTACTGCCTAGAATTCAAGCTTTCCTTCACATTTTCTTACAGAAGTGCAATATTAATATTTGACATTACAAAGTGTAATTTAGTTCTAGATGCAAACCAGGTAATGCATGACAGAAAGAGCTTCCTCTTGGAAACTGCATAATTAGAGGGAATTAAAGCAGCCAGATCACAAAGTTTACCACCATCTAATGTTGGTATTTTAAGCAAGAAAAGTTGTTCTCTTCCCTAGTTTTTTTTTATCATCTAACAGATAGCCATTGAAGCACAGAAAAGAGCCCACTTCAAGAACAAGGAAGCCCAGGGATGATGAAAGTCTATAAATGACATAACTGTGCAGATCAAATGAGTGAAATGATAGGAAGGGGATCATGCTTAGAAAAACAGGTTTCTTACCTGTAACTGATGATCTTCGAGTGGTCATCTGTGCAGTCACACTGATGGGATTAGGCGCCTGCGCCGATCACGATCGGTAACTTCAAAAGCTGCGGATTTCCGCGCCCTAGGCCCGGCGCGCATGCGCACAGCCCCACTGCGCATGCTCACCGAGCCCGGGGCGGACATCCCGCCAGTTCCTTCTGACCGCTGCATAATCCAATGATGGACCGGCAGCAGAGGGGAAGGAGGGCGGGTAGTGTGACTGCACAGATGACCACTCGAAGATCATCAGTTACAGGTAAGAAACCTGTTTATCTTCTTCGTGGTCTCTGTGCATCACACTGATGGGAGACTAGCAAGCCAATGTCCTACCTGGAGGAGGGTGCTCCGGTTCATCAGTAAGACAGCGACTGCAGTACCGCCTGGCCCACCGAGGTGCCTTGATGCCATCTCAGGTCCAACGCATAGTGTTTCACGAAGGTATGCGGTGACGACCACGTGGCTGCTGCACAAATGTCACCCAGGGGCACTCCTCTCATAAAGGCTGCTGAAGTGGCCATCGCCCTCGTGGAGTGCGCTTTAATGGGGCCAGGCAAAGGTCTCTTATTTATCAAGTAACAGAGCTTTATGGTCTCTGAGATCCATTTTGAAATCCTCTGAGCTGAGGCCTTCTTTCCTTGAGATGCCCTGGCATAGGACAGAAAAAGTCTGGAGTCCTTACGGAAAGGTCCCATTCTGTGTAGGTAGAAGGATAATGCCCTCTTGACATCAAGTGCATGGAGTCTGCGCTCCCCTTCCGTCGCAGGATTGGGGAAATACACCGGTAGGTATATTTCTTTATTTAAGTGGAATGAGGATATCACCTTGGGGAGGAATCTGATATCTGGCCTCAACCAGACACCTTCAGCACTAAAGCGTAAGTATGGGTTGTCACAGCGGAGAGCGGCTAGTTCCCCTACTCTCCTGGCCGACGTAATGGCTAAGAGAAAAGCTGTCTTCCACGTTAGCAACTGCAAAGGACATGACGCCATAGGCTCAAATGGTTTCCCCGATAAGGCGTGTAGGACTCCAGGGAGGTCCCAAGCGGGGGCTGGGACTCTTACTGCAGGGTACAGTCTGGCAAGTCCACGAAGGAACTTCTTAGAGTCTGGGTGTGAAAACACCGAGTGGCCTTCAATGCTTGCGTGATTGGCTGATATGGCAGCCAAGTATACCCTAGCTGATGACACTGCTAATCCCTTGTCGATAAGGGTGAGGATGAAATCTAACACCTTGGAAAGGCCCGCTGTAGCTGGGTTTGCTCCCTCCGATGAAGCAAACTCCACAAACTTAGACCACTTGTACTCATAGGACTTTCGTGTGGATAGTTTTCTACAGTTCAAGATAACGTCTTGCGCTCTGGCTGATAAAGGGGGAGTTATAGCCACCACGCTGTTAATTTCAGGTGCGGTGCATCGTGATGAGTCACCTTCCCTTGATGCGACACTAGCAGGTCCGCGGCTGGTGGGAACTGATGGTAAACCCCCTCGGATATGCGTAGGATTGGGGCAAACCAATGTTGTCTCGGCCACCACGGGGTGACTAGGATCCCCCGTGGCCTTTCGCTGTGAATCTTGTGGATCACTCTGGTTATGAGCGGGATGGGAGGGAACAAGTACACGTGTTGTCCCTTCCATGGCAATATCAGGCCGTCCCCCAGTGATCTCGGATCTGCTCCCCCCCTGCAGCAGAATTCCTTGCACTTTGAATTCTTGCGCGTCGCAAACACGTCTATTTCCGGTGTTCCCCACCTCTGAAAAACTGGACGAAGGAATTTCCAGTTCATTTCCCATTCGTGGAGTACGGCACCCCCTCTGCTTAGAGAGTCCGCACAAGAGTTGAGAGTGCCCGGAAGATGTGCTGCAGTCAAGGTCGTCCGTGTTTCTCTGCACATCTCCCAGATGCGTAAAGCTAGTAGACAAAGCTTCCGGGACACCGTGCCCCCTTGTCTGTTTATGTATGCTAGGGCTGTTGTGTTGTCTGTAAGGATTGCCACCGATCTGTTGGCAAGTAGTTTTCGGAATGAGATGATGGCATGATGGATTGCCAGCAGTTCTAAAAAGTTTATGTGAAATTCTAGGTGACATGGAGGCCATCTGTCCCCAACACACATGCCGTCCAGATGTGCACCCCAGCCCCATAGGGATGCATCTGTGGTTATCGTCAAAGATGGGGCCTCCCTGTGAAATGGGGCACCTTCCATTAGATGTTGTCTCTGGTGCCACCACCTTAGAGAGAATAGGACTGGTTCTGGAATGTGCATTCTGCGCGACGGGGGGTCCCTCAGGTAGTTGAATGCATTGATGAACCATAATTGGAGCATCCGCATATGAAGCTTGGCAAATGTAATGACTGCTGTCGTTGCGGCCATCAGGCCTAGGAGGCGCTGTATCTGTTTCGCTCTCACCGTTGGTTGTGGAGAAATTCTGACACAAGCGAGATGATGTCGTTTGCTCTGTCCGGTGGGAGAAACGCCTTGCACTTTCTTGTATCTAAGATTGCTCCTATGAATTTTGTCCTTTGGCATGGTTGAAGATGAGACTTTTTGTTGTTGACCTGTAGTCCCAATTTCTGTAGGAGGGTCAAGGTTATCTGGATGTGATGTAGAAGACGATGTTCGGAGTCTGCCACCAGTAGCCAATCGTCTATATAGGGAAACACCATTATCCCTTGCAGCCTGAGGTGTGCTGCTACTACTGCCATGGTCTTCGTAAAGACCCTCGGGGCTGTCGAAAGTCCGAACGGCAATGCCCGGTACTGGAAGTGGGATTTCCCGATAGTAAACCTGAGGAACTTCCGATGGTCTGGGTGGATACTTATATGGAAGTATGCGTCCTGCAGGTCTAACGTGGCCATCCAGTCTCCCTGATTGAGTAGGGGTAGAATGTTTTGCAGTGACGTCATCCTGAACCTGTGAGCGGTGATGAAAATGTTTAGAGCTCTCAAGTCCATGATAGGCCGGAGGCCACCATCCCGCTTGGGGATTATAAAATACCGGGAGTAGAATCCCTGTCTTTCTTGATGCTGAGGGACTGCCTCTATTGCATTTTTGTTTAGTAGGGCTTGTACCTCTTCCTTCAATATCGGAGAGTGCGTGGTGTGGACGATTGTAGGGACAGTAGGGTGTTGTTGAAATTCTATTTGGTAGCCCCATAGAATAATAGAGAGGACCCATTTGTCGGTAGTGATTTTGGTCCAAGCTGGAAAGAAAGGGTATAGTCTTGTCTGGTTCCCAGGGGATGGGGATGGGTAAGAATACAGGGGGAGACAGTCAAAGGCCCTGTTTGGGCTGCCGATTTCCCTTTTGGCGAGGGGTCTGAGTAGAGGGTGGTGAGTATTTTGACTTTGTACCATACTGGGGCTTAGAGAAAGATCCCGAACCTTTGGGTCTCCACTGCTGGTCCCCCTGCTGTTTTGAGAACGGTTTCTTGTTCCAATTTTTCGACCAAGGTCTCTTGGTCTGTGTTTTCGATGAGGTGGATACCCCTAGGTTTCTTGACGTTTTAATACTTTTATCTAACTCTTGTAAAGCGGTGTCGGTGGTTGCACTGAACAAACCGGTACCATCGAATGGCAAATCTTCTATATACGATTGTGTATCCGGTTGGAGGGCCGTCGACCTTAACCACGAGTGTCTTCTGAGTGTCACGGCCGAGGAGATGGTTTTTGCCCCTATATCGCCAACGTGCTTTGCGGAACTGATTTGTTGTTTCGCTAGTAGGATTCCTTCTTTTTGCAGCTTCCTGACAGCTGTCTTTGTTTGTTCTGGGAGAGTAGGTAAAATGGAGGAGAGTTGGTCCCATAGGGCATATTGGTAGCGTCCCATGCACGCTGTGTAGTTCGCCATTTTTACGCCCAGTGAGCCCGCTGTATAGAACCGCCGACCCAGGTTGTCCAACTTCTTGCCCTCCCTGTCAGGGGGGGTTGAATGGGTCTTCCTAGCCTTGGAAGAAGAGGCGACGACCACCGAGTTCGGCTTAGGGTGGTTAAATAGAAATTCAGCAGTCGACTCCTGAATCCTATACATGTGGTCAAGCCTACGAGACGATATTGGTGTCGACGCAGGTTTGTCCCATGCGGACTTGGCTGTGTGTAACATGACCGACGTTAGAGGGAGTGCCACTGCCGTGGAGGTGTCCAGTTGTACTACATCGAATACATTGTCCGTTACTACTGGTTGAGGCTGGACCGTAGTCAGGGCCAGTGTCTGGGCCATGCGTTTAATAAGGTCCCCATAAGATTTTAGATCTTCAGATGGAGATATCGGTTGTTGTTCCTCGACCTTCTCCGAAGGGGATGGTTGCTCCGGGGAGGAAGGGGTGCCTTGGTCTTCTGAGGCAGACTCTTCCCCCGACTTAGAATCGTCTGGCGACTCTGAGTGCTCTGACCTAGGACGGGGTTCCGGGGTCTTGTCTGGTTCTGGGGATACTTTCCCTTGTCCTCGGGGTCGAGGAGAGCCTTGCTTTGGTGGCTTTTCGGTAGTCGGGGCCTTTGCCAGCGATGCCGATGGTGTATGCCTCGGTGTATGGTAGGAGGTTCTGGATCTCACCGACGCCTCAGATAGCTGATCCCAGTCCATTTGTCTGGGGGGTATCCAAGGAAAAACTGAGGGCATCTGGCAAGATCCGTATAAGTACTGCCACTGTCTCTGGTCCCATGGTATCGGAGGTGGTGGCTTCCGGAGAGGTGAGCTGTCTCTGGGCTTCGATCTCGGTGAACGATCGACCGGTGATCTGGTCTTTGTCGATTCACGCGATCGGTGCCGACGTCTAGGGCTCCTAGAGCGGCTATGTGATCGGTCCCGAGGTCTGCTTCGGGAGCGATGGCGGGGGGTGAGAGGTCTACGTGGGCTTCGAGACCGACCCCTTGGGGGAGTCACCCGGTCGTCTCCCTTAGGTTGCGGGGATGGGGTTCGAGGGCGACGTTCGTCCGTTGGACTCTGCTCCGTTCCCGAGCGTTGGGTAAGTTCGATATCGGAGTCCGATGAAATCGCTATCTGTGTCGACATGGCTGAGAGTGTCGGTAGACTATGGCGACGGTTCGGCGAGGCGAACAGCTTAAGCGGTGGGATCTTCTCGATCGTCTGTACCGATGGCGACGTCGGGGTCGAGGAAGCAGAATGCCCACTGGATTTGGGTTTGTCTGCCTTCCTTTTCTTCGTTTCGGTGTGGGCGACCTTCTCCTCCCTAGGCCGTTTTGCGGGCGTAGAGGAGTCCGACTTTTGTGCCGAGCCCGCTTTCTTGTTGGGGCGATCGGTGTCGGTAAGGGCCCCGTCGGTATCGACCGACTCGGATGTCGACGGTTTTGGTGTGGTCGACATCTTCTTCGGTGAAAGCGCTCTCTCCAATAGCGCGGCAGCCAGCCGGGCTGCACGGTTTTTCCTCGTTTGTTTTGAAAACCTCGAACAATATATGCACGAGTCCGGAATATGGGATTCCCCAAGGCAGAGCAAGCAGAGAGAATGACCGTCTGGAGGGGCTATCTTGCTGCCACACCTCGTGCACCTCCGAAAAAATCCCCAGCGCCTTTCCATGCGTGGCGGGAAAGGGTAAGGGGGAGGGGAGGGATAAGGAAAGGAAAAGTGGGAACTGGAAGGGAGTTTCCAGACGTCGTTCCCTCTTCTTAAAACGAAAATAATAAACTAAAACAAGAAAACTTTGAAATCCACAGTCTAATAGATATAGGAAAATTTTTACCGACCGTAGCGAAAAAGATCGACTGATCCGAGCGGCGGTCAGAAGAGAACTGGCGGGATGTCCGCCCCGGGCTCGGTGAGCATGCGCAGTGGGGCTGTGCGCATGCGCGCCGGGCCTAGGGCGCGGAAATCCGCAGCTTTTGAAGTTACCGATCGTGATCGGCGCAGGCGCCTAATCCCATCAGTGTGATGCACAGAGACCACGAAGAAGATTTTTAGGATACATTTTAGGATCAGTACTGGGTCCCATGCTCTTTAACTTGTTCATTAATGATCTGGAGTTGGGAGTAAGCAGTGAAGTGGCCAAGTTTGCAGATGAAACTAAATTGTTCAGGGTGATGAGAACCAGAGAGGACTGTGAGGCACTCCAAAGGGATCTGTTGAGGCTGGATGAGTGGCCGACAACATGGCAGATAAGGTTCAATGTGGCCAAGTGCAAAGTAATGCACATTGGGGCCAAGAATCCCAGCTACAAATACAAGTTGATGGGTTGTGAACTGGCAGAGACTGACCAAGAGAGAGATCTTGGGGTCGTGGTAGATAACTCACTGAAAATGTCAGGACAGTGTGCAATTGCAATAAAAAAGGCCAACGCCATGCTGGGAATTATTAGGAAGGGAACTGAAAGCAAATCAGCCAGTATCATAATGCCCCTGTATAAATCGATGGTGCGGTCTCATTTGGAGTACTGTGTGCAATTCTGGTCACCGCACCACAAAAAGGATATTATAGCATTGGAAAAAGTCCAGAAAAGGGCAACTAGTATGATTAAAGGTTTGGAACACTATCCCTATGAAGAAAAGTTAAAACGCTTGGGGCTCTTTAGCTTGGAGAAACGTCGACTGCAGGGTGACATGATAGAGGTTTACAAGATTATGCATGGGATGGAGAAAGTAGAGAAAGAAGTACTTTTCTCCCTTTCTCACAATACAAGAACTTGTGGGCATTCAATGAAATTGCTGAGCAGTCAGGTTAAAATGGATAAAAGGAAGTACTTCTTCACCCAAAGGGTGATTAACATGTGGAATTCACTGCCACAGGAGGTGATGGCGGCTACAAGCATAGCCAGCTTCAAGAAGGGATTGGATAAAAATATGGAGCAGAGGTCCATCAGTGGCTATTAGCCACAGTGTGCATGTGTGTGTGTGTGTATTTGGCCACTGTGTGACACAGAGTGTTGGACTGGATGGGTCATTGGTCTGATCCAACATGGCTTCTCTTATGTTCTTATATTTAATATTAAATTTAATGTCAATTTATTTAATTTTACAGTTTCTCATGGAACCCGCCCTGAGCCTGCTTTGAAGGAAGGGTGGGATATATAAATCTAATAAAATAAAACATATGTATATTCTGATTGCCTATTGAGCTTGGAAATTTAGACACCATTGGCTAATTTTTTTTGAGGCCTTTAATGAGGCCTCCTATCATATTAGGAAGCATCTAGGCAGAAATTACCAGGCTTGCCACTTTCCCACTATCAGTCCTGAGGTCAGTGGAAGAAAGATAATGTTACAAAAGACACTATTGAGCAATGGCATAATGTCACTTCCCAGGGAACAATGTCAGTCAACTCTAGCAATCACTAGACAGTCTATGGTTTTACCACAGAGTTTCCATCAATTCCCATTAAAAGACATAACTGCACTTCCATATGTTCCCTTGATGGAGCCCCATTCCCTTACTATATTCTGAATAATGGCAACTAGACTTGGGAAAGAAGAAGGATCTGTCAGCACAGCAAACAGTTTTGAAACCTTTTCTGCTGTCAATGGACTAGTCCTCTTCTCTTTCTCTCATAAACGATGTAGAAGCTTCAGGGTATCACTGCTATCCCTACTATAGGCAAGTCAGGCACTGAGGATTAAGATACTGAAAGTGCGTTTATCAACACTTTGAGGACAGAAGTATGGTATTGAATACTGCCCTGTCCACAAGGCTAAATGTTGCAAGTTGAGAGCCAGGGCTGTCGATAAATCTGTGCTTACTGCTTAAAATAACATTTTCTACCAAGGTAACAGACAAGGTTACAGAAGAAAAACTCATTTCTAAGAACTAGATACATTCTGCAAACTAAGCAGCCATGCATTTTTTACTATATGCATCATTTATTCTTTTCTTAGTCAGCATTATTTATGCTGGTTTTGTTTATACGGCAGAGTAAGGAGCTAAGGTAGCGGACACCTACTACTATCCACTTAATTCTGTCACTTCTGAGATGTCAATCTGGCATTGCCTACACACTGCCAATTAGATTTCCAGAAACATTTTTTAAAAAATGAAAGCTATGATTGTCAGGACACCAAATTATATCCCCATTCCCACAGACTTCAAGGAGTCACAGCACACACAGTGTGTTATATGCCCTCTGTTTTCCAGTGAAGCATCATTAACTTTATAGGACAAGAAAGCTTCCGTAATTAAGTGTGTAAGAGAAGTCATAAAAAGGACTAAGTATAAAACAGTTTGCCCTCACCATAAGTCTGCACATAGAGAACAGAACACTGAATAAGGTTTCTAAGGCCATGATGCAGTCATCAGTTCCATTTTCACCCTAAGTGATTGTAGAGACAAAGAGATCACCATTTTTAGCCCAAGTTTTGATTTTATATGCTTACATAAGAACAAGATTTCAAAAGATATACAAATTACTTGTATTCCAAAACAAATTACTGACTTTCCTAATCCCAACCTTCATGTGTGTAAACTGAAAGAAGAAACATCCTACCTTTAACCTCCTGCGATTCATTCTGACATACCAGTTGGTAAGGATGTCCACAAACTTTACAAGTCGAGGAACCACTGTATATAGCCTGTAGGCTGAAGGTGAAAAAACAACACTGAAATAACTTAACCTTCTGGTCACAGTTTTCTTTATTTAAAGTCTTGCAAATTTAATGTGAATGTTCAGACAATACCTTGACACAATAAAAAATGCTAATATTCTTTCCTTGCAAGTCCAAGATGGCACTGATTCACTTGTAATGCTAACTCATGATTAAGTCCAATGTGTGTGTGTGGGGGGGGGGGTTCTAGTGTCCTAGCTCCATTGATGGACCTTTTGATGGCCCTGTTTTTGTTTTGTTTTTGGCCACTGTATGTGTGTTGGACCAGATGGGTCACTGGCCTATGGGGAATATTTGCAACAAAGAAGGGAGAAGGAGGGGTGGATGGCATGATCCTAAGGCTGGGTAGTTACAAAATCATGGTTACCAGTTAGCATTATTATCTTCACCAGATCAGTGTAAGAGATACTGTATACGCCACTCTTTTTCTCAATGTATCCTTGATGACACAACATTCTCCCCTTCTCCATCATTTTCACTGATATTTTAACATTTTGAGTGGTTGCTTTGTGGTTTTTGTTTTGTTCTAGTATTACTATTTTAATTCTATTTCCTTATATTGCAAAAAAACAAAACTAAAAAATAAATTCTATTTTCTTATGAACTACCTTGAGAGTTTATCAGTCATAAGAAGGTAAAGCTAAGCAAATAAAAGACACAACCACAGGCTTCTCAAGCTATATTACCTACACTGATGGACCCACAGTCTGATTAGGTATATAAGGCAGGTTTGTGTTTGTCAGACAAAACACTCATCAGATCTTTTAGATCACTTTATTACTCCAAATGGACATAAATTTCCTGAACTTGGGAAACATGCACACACCTGCCATTTCTACTTTGAAGAAATGAATGAGTGACTGTGTGAAGGAAAGAATCCACTTGTCCATGATGTTGTTGTTTTCTTTAACTGTGTTCTCATTGTAAAGGAACTCCTTTCCCTCCTCCTGTGAATATGGAGACAGATATCAATGGGCATTACAGTTTTAGAGCAAAACAAAGATTCCTCTACTGAAGCCTAAAAAACTTCAGCCAAGAAGTAGTAATATCTGCAGTAGATCCACTCAATTAGGAACATTGAGACGTATTTGCTGTTATGCAGCAACTTAACTGAAAATAGACGTTTGAAGCAGTTCACGGGGGCCAGGAGCAAACATATTCATGAGAAATGTTCTTATATATGCAGAAACAATAAATTTGCATTGGGGGGAGGGGAGTAAAAAGTCATCAAAAGTGAGTGCCCTTGTGAGGGAGGTTAGTTTTAGGACTTTCTTTCTTCTGGTGTACTAAAAAATAGCAGCATTCAGTATAGCATCAGTAGTTCAAATTGCCAGGCAAGCAAAGCAACATTACATAGCAATAGCTTCAATTGCTTTAATAAGATTAGATAGCTTGAAAAGTGCTTCAGTCAGAGATAGCTGCTTTCAGGGTTCTCATCTGAAGACCTCTTATTTGAACTCTGCTGCCATTAGCAGTGGTAGAAAGCACTTCAATTCAGCCCTATGGAACATAATGTTATGCAAATAGTTCAGCTGACTGAAATTTCAAAGCTTAAAAGGCTGTATGCAACTTGGAGCCATTTTGCCAGAAGGCTTGGATCTAATATTTGCCTCTTACATGAAAGAGCAAGTGGTCAGCTCGTCTCTCTCATTCCAGGCATCAGTTGCTGAAAGCTAGATACAGCTCTCACTTATTTAAGCAATGCTGAGCCATGTTTCTATATCAATTCAAAAGAAATCCTTTCATTTGTATCATTGCAAAAGCTCTCAGTTACGCAAATGCATCTTGGAGGCATAACACCACTCAACCATAAGGATTTAACAGAATCACCAGAGCAATACGCAGGCACCAAACCCTAGCTCAATTATTTTAAAATACGACAGAGGGAAACTGTCATGTTTTAGGGCAATCTGAAGAAGAGAATTAACGCTGCCTTGGGAGCCTCAGAAATAGCTGATTAATTATGAAGTTCTCCTTGCAGAGGTGAGTGCTAAAAATGTAAACCAATTTCCATCACTATTTATTGAAGTCTGCTGCCTTTATTGCTGCTAACAGCAAAGTCTCAGAAGTGGTTTTAACACCTCACATGTGATCTATTCAAGCTACCAATCTCTTACTGGATGTACTCAGTCTTTTCAAGGTGCCACTGGACTCCCTGTATACTGATGATTTTTAGGGTTTTTTAGGGTTGTTTGGACACAGGTCAAACAGTCCGTGCACAGTGTGAGTTGGCAACAAAAAGCAAGTCATCCAAATATGAATATACTGTTCAACCTTGGAGTCTAAGCTAAGAAATGATTATTGATGTACAATTTGCAAAAACTCTTGCTAGACCAAAAGGCAACACATTGTACAGATAAAACAGCACCTTCATAGAGGAATCCTAAGTACTTCCTGCATGAGTCACATACAGTGACATGGAAGTAAGCATCCTTCAGATCAATGATAGCAAACCAAACCCCATTAGACAAAAGGGGTAGGGCTTCTTGCAACAATAGCATTCTGAATTTTGGCACATGAAGAAAGGTCCAAGATAGGTCTCTTACCACCCCCTTTCTTGTCAATCACAAAAAACCTAGAGAAGAATCCCATCTTGTATTAGTCTTGGCCAGATGGCTCCCTTCTCCAATAGCGCAATTACCTCTTTGTTGAGGAATGGCATACACTGCGTTTAAGTAATGGGAGGAAGATGGTAGGGGAGCAGAGAATGCAACTTCAATATATAACCACCATTTATTATTAACACAGTTGTAACATTTAACTAAAAACTGTAACACACAGCCAACCTATTCATAAGGAAATTATTCTTATCTAGTCAGGGTACCTCCCCCCAACCTCTTCACTGCTGCTCTCTGGGTGTCTGTGAGGGATGTTTGTTTCTGCATCTATTCTGTTTCCACCCTTGTGGTTGTTGGGAGTATTGGGGCCTTGAAGAGTGCTATGAGGGGGTCTGGTAACTGTAATCAGAATATCTAAAGGGCGTTGGGTACTGAGAACTTTATGAGTTCCTAGGCCAATATTTCTGCTTATAAGGGTCAGTAGTATTGGGTGTAATGGTCAAGGATCTTGCAGTGATCTTATATTTCCCGATGCAATCCAGTACTACATCTGTCTGGTCGCTGAATAAGTCCTTCCCCTCTAAAGAGAGGTCCTCAACTTTAGCCTTTGTATTTGGTGGAAGAGCTGAAGACCTTAACTAAGAATACCTCCTGAACACAATTTCCAATGCCATCAATCTACTATGGCAATTGGCAGTATGGCGAGACACATTTAACTTCTGTTTACCCAGCTTCTGGCCTTCTAAAATGAGAGCTCTGGCCAACAGTTTCTTGTCATCAGGCAGTAAGCTCACTAATTGAGACATTCTATCCCACAATAACATTTGAAGGCAGAACAATCAGCAACCTTCAGTCTCATCGCTCCTGATGA